>NC_138578.1:62134409-62734409 GCF_964289735.1 Phaethon aethereus | reverse complement strand
GGGTGGGAGTAGCCGCAGTACCTGTTGCAGGGATTTGAATAGCCACAGTACACCCTCATCCACACCAAGCACTGGTAGCAGGTGGGGTGGTATGTTTAAATAATTGTTTAACTTTAAACAAGACCTGAAACACATTCAGGAGCAGAAGCAACAGGAACATGCCAGTTCGAACATCCTGAGGATATTCAAAATTCTCAAGAGCTATTGTAACTAGCCTAGAGGAGATCAGGAAGGTGAAGGAAGGTGTCTCCCCCCTAAACTGGCTCTCTGAGGAGAAAAAGTAAAAGTGTAATTATTAATAGTTTCCAAGAGATGGCTCCCAAAGTACAGAGATGATGGCAATGCTGAGTACAAATACCAGATTAGTTTCATGGCCAGCCATTTTATCATATCATAAGCCAGTGTTACAAAGTAGAGCAAAATGATAACCTTGACCCAGATCCCAGAGATAATAAACAACACAATAGGGAATAAATACTGAAAGTAAGGTGTTACATAACAGAACCCGGAGAACAAGCACAACAATTTTCAGAGCAAATAAATCAACATTGTGACCCACGACTATCAAACTAATATAATGAA
This sequence comes from Phaethon aethereus, assembly GCF_964289735.1. Lineage (NCBI taxonomy): Eukaryota > Metazoa > Chordata > Aves > Phaethontiformes > Phaethontidae > Phaethon > Phaethon aethereus. The sequence continues at coordinate 62,733,827 of NC_138578.1, read as the reverse complement.
TGCTTGTAACAAATTTGTTCTAACATGCTCTGGTCAGATTTGTCTTTATCTCAACCCATCATGCCCCATATTGGGCATCATAAAGGACTGACGTGGTATAACCCCTGGCAACTAAGCACCATGCAACTGCTCGCTCACTCCTCCCCAGCCCCGCAGTGGGATGAGGAGGAGAATGAAAAAAAAAGGTAAAACTCATGGATTGACATAAAGACAAAACACAGCACCACGCGAGCTACTAGGGAGAAAATTAACTCTATCCCAGCTGAAACCAGGACACTATAAAATCAGGTATTTTATTTAAGAGCACTATAGAACTGTTTAGTGTGAACATTTGGTTTATTATTATGTGACAGAAATTTTACTTGCCAAAGATTTTCTGGAAAATTGTATTCCAGTGGATACATGCTGGTCAGACTTCCTCAGAAGAAGGTCCTAGTGCTTTATCCCAGCACTATGCATTCTTCTGGGTCTAAAGAGAATTTCACAATTTTATATTTCAGAATTCTAGACATCACAAGTGTCATAGCAGTTCACAAATAGACTGGCATCTTTCACAAGACTGGTGCTATCAAAAAAATGAATTTCTGAAGCACTGAGATAGTCCAAGTCATCACAAATGACTCACCATAACTGCTTATAACCAATAGAAAACATTGAAAAGGCAGATAGGATTAAACACGTTACATATTTCTTTTGGTGAGTTCAGTCTTCTGAAAAATTATTTATTAATGAAAGCTATTTACTTTCCACAGTCCAATTTAACAGATCTAAACAAAGGGCTAGAGAAGCTAGTGAAGAACTTCTCAATACATGACTTCCTAACTTTCCCTTATAATAATTTTGGCATTTCTAAGGGGAATGGAAAAAGAAAGTGCGCTAAACTGTGATGAAATACCAAATGGTCTGTTGCTAGCATCAGTTCTGTTGCAGCCTTTCAGTATTAAATTTATTCCATTAGTTGCTAAGTAACTAACCTTTTAGGACCACAAAAGTTAATTCCAAAACAAAGCCAAGTAAGTAAAATATGAAGGGAAATTTCCAGGAGAAGGAAAATACTGCTGTTTTTCTTACCAAGTTGTTCCTCTATACTCCAGTTGATTTTTCTCCTTCTCAATAAACGTTGATTCTTAAAATATTGTGAATAAACTTCACAGTTGGTATATTTGGACATGTGGAATCTTCACACTTATTAAGCAGATATTTAAAGATAAAGCTTCCCAGTCTTAATTTTTTTGAAAAAGTTATTTTTCACTATGACAGAAGGCTATCAACTTTTTTGATTTAAAGAATCTGGAAGCTGAATCTACTACAATACAGAAGCAAAACTGATACAGTCCAATAATTCTACTTCATTGGAAAAAATGGAAAAGGCAAGCTTTACAAATCATTCTCTATGAGGGCTTGAAATGATAAAGAATTCCTGGTAGTACTGCTGTGGCCAAACCTTTCCAGATGTTTATCACAGTAAGGAAGAGATAAGGATATACTTTGCCAGGGTGAATAGGAGCCATCCTTTCTGTAAGCAAAGATTTCTTGATAATATTAATGAACTTTGGAATTGCAGCTTGCAAATAATTCAGATTGATCAATGAACACTGTATAAAAAAGTGTACAACTGGGAAAAGGAGAGAAAAAGAGGGGTTCAGAAAGAGGTATTTTTAATAAGCATTAGTAGTATCTTCTTAGCTTGTTTTTAACAGCTTTCTTGAATTAAAAGATCATGCTAGCTAGATGACATCATGACAATGGGGTCATCTGGTGATTTGATATCGGAGAATTCAACTGTTGTGGCTTCTAAAGAAGGAAACGAGTTCAATTCTTTTTAGCAGGCAAGTGGTTGTAAACACCATAGATAGATTCACAACATCTGCTTTCCTTTAGTGTGCTACAGGGTAGCAATCCTGTTTTGCTTATGAGATTTGACAGCATCAGTACATTGTTATCTGCTACAGCAGATGGTCTTTAGCTGGGACTTCCCATATTGTGGAATTAAAGCCACAGAACCAAAAAATTCCTGAGCATATCGTTGTAAATATTTAACTGGCCAGAATTTCAGCCACTCACCATATTTTTACAGATCATTAAAAATATGTCTTTCCATAGCAAGTTCTCTAGAATTCATGCTCAATATGTAAACCACCCTGGCTAAACCTACAGGACCAATGCTTCAGTGCTAAATAGTTACCAAAATAAATTATGTCAGAATATAGGAATATCAGGTATATGAATGTGGCTACATTAAGTCTCTGAGTACCCTCCATAAAATAAAAATTTTCAAACAGTTCAAATCAGATATGTATTTAATTAATAAAAACCATGTTTTTTTCTCCTAGTAAACTTAACTTCCATTTGCTTATTAAGAATTAAAAAGCTACGTCCTCTTCACTTTTTTAAAGGAATTAGTTAGAACTGACAACCTGGACAAATTCAGTTGTCTGCAGTTCTCTTTAAGCTGTTGCTTAAAGGTCCTAGGAGTCCTATGCTACAAAATTTCCATTTCTTGGCACTAGGATGGATATTATGGTGAAAAGTACTAAGAGAATTTACAGAGATTAAAAGAGTAGGGGAAATACATTAGTCTTTTTTTCACAGTATCCTAATTCTCAATACACTGGCACTCCATCCAGGGGATGCACATATGAGAAAAATATCAATTTCTTTATCAAGTGGGTTAAAAATGGAACCTCTTTTTGGACTAATCTATAAAAAGTCCTAATCAGGTGGCCTGACAGAACAGTTCCTGACAAGGCATACTGACAGATATAATGAGAGCAACTTTAAATTGAAGCATGCTGAGGTGAGGAGCATAGGTTGGAGAAATAATAATGTAGAGAGAATGATAATCAGATGAAGATAAAGTTACTTTAATGGACTTTAAGACTCATGAAACTATGCAGTGAGATGGAATCAGAATATATTGTTATTTGTTATCACCTGAAGAAAAAACCCTACAAAATTATATCATTCTAAGGTAGCTAAGAGAAAGCAAACAAGTGAGAGTCAAATATTAAAAAAAGGGGAAAAGGAAAATAATTCTGTCTTATCCTTCTATTTCCCTTTCCCTTCCTTATGCAAATTGTCTAATTAAACTGAAAGGGCTTCAGAGCAGCAACCTGCCTTCTTGCATGACTGTAAAGCATCTAACACACTTCTGTGGATCCTACATAAATTTCCTACAAAATGGCTTCAGTGACATTTTTTAGACTGATTAAGACAACAATATAAAACATGAAAATTAGCTCCTAACACCTTTGAAGACAATAGCAAGATTTTGACCACATTTGAGACAAACTTTCAGTCCAAATATGAATATATCTTTAAATATGGGCTGATATGCCCCATAATATGCATGTCCCTAAATATTTTAAAGTGTTTTTTCTGAATGTAAATCTTCACAAAAAAATAATTGTATTTTTTCTGAAGAACTGTGCTTTCTTTGAAGAATAAATTCAAACAGAAGGACTTAAGTCCTTAATGCTCCAATTCTAAAGAATTCACCTTTAGGGAAAGACTGTGCTGTCAACCTAAAATAGTATCTCTGAGCAGCCCTAGTAAAGCTACTGAGTCCCTAAGAGAGATGAAATTCAAGAAAGTCCTTGTTTTTAATAATTTGTAACGTTTTAACTTTTTAATGTTTTTAATATTGTTTCTATGGTTTATAACTCTAGGCATCCATTTTTTTTCTAGCGAGTGTTTCTTTTCTCTTCTCTTCTCTTCTCTTCTCTTCTCTTCTCTTCTCTTCTCTTTTCTTTTCTTTTCTTTTCTTTTCTTTTCCTTTCTTTTCCTTTCTTTTCCTTTCCTTTCTTTTCCTTTCTTTTCCTTTCTTTTCTTCTTTTCTTTTCTTTTTTCTTTTCTTTTCTTTTCTTTTCTTTTCTTTTCTTTTCTTTTCTTTTCTTTTCTTTTCTTTTCTTTTCTTTTCTTTTCTTTTCTTTTCTTTTCTTTTCTCTTCTCTTCTCTTCTCTTCTCTTCTCTTCTCTTCTTTTCTTTTCTTTTCTTTTCTTTTCTTTTCTTTTCTTTTCTTTTCTTTTCTTTTCTTTTCTTTTCTTTTCTTTTCTTTTCTTTTCTTTTCTTTTCTTTTCTTTTCTTTTCTTTTCTTTTCTTTTCCTTTCTTTTCCTTTCCTTTCCTTTCCTTTCTTTTCCTTTCTTTTCCTTTCTTTTCCTTTCTTTTCCTTTCTTTTCTTTTTCCTTTCTTTTCTTTTCTTTTCTTTTCTTTTCTTTTCTTTTCTTTTCTTTTCTTTTCTTTTCTTTTCTTTTCTTTTCTTTTCTTTTCTTTTCTTTTCTTTTCTTTTCTTTTCTTTTCTTTTCTTTTCTTTTCTTTTCTTTTCTTTTCTTTTTCCTTTCTTTTCTTTTCTTTTCTTTTCTTTTTTTTCTTTTCTTTTCTTTTCTTTTCTTTTCTTTTTCCTTTCTCTTCCTTTCTCTTCCCTTCCCCTTTCTCTTCCCTTCCCTTCCCTTCCCTTCCCTTCCCTTCCCTTCCCTTCCCTTCCCTTCCCTTCCCTTCCCTTCCCTTCCTTCCCTTCCCTTCCCTTCCCTTCCCTTCCTTCCCTTCCCTTCTCCTCTCTTCTCTTCTCTTCTCTTCTCTTCTCTTCTCTTCTCTTCTCTTCTCTTCTCTTCTCTTCTCTTCTCTTCTCTTTCATCTTATCTTATCTTATCTTATCTTATCTTATCTCTTTCTTTTCTCTTTCTTTAGAATCCATTGTGAAAGTTCTTGTTGTTTCCTTTCAGTATACATGGAGCCTAGGTGTTTAACCCAACATTCAGTAATGGTCAGTCCCTTTTTGGATTCAGTCTTGAGCACCTACTGATATATCAGTCATGAAAACAAATACAAATTTTTTCAGATATAAGTCTAGGCTTTTCATTAATTGAACTAGGGAAAGTCAGCAAACATTTTTACCTCAGCATCTTCATCTTTAAAAAGCATTGATAATACTCACTTCATGCAGAGAAATATTGTGAAAATTAGTGTTTGCCCTGCATTTCGAACACATCGAACACTATAAAATGCTAGTACTATTTTTTGTTCCTGCTGCTTAAGAACTATGACTGCTCATTCTGTACTTGTTGGCTATTGAACATAATTGATCCTTTCACCTTTATTATGTCCCTTTACATTTGTGTAGACAGTCATTACATCTCTCCTTAATGTTGTTTTCTTCAGGCCAAACAAAACCAGCTCTGTTTTAACTATTCTTTCCAGGTTCAATTACCCAAAACTTTCATCATGTTTGTTTCTCTTCTCTGAACTATATTGAATTTCTACTATTAATTTTGAACTACTGCATTCCTTACTGATTGAAGGGCTGCAATTCCTGAACAGAAGCTTTTTTTTTTAAATGCACTTTATTATATTTCCATGAGCTAGTGTTTACATTTTGATGGTTACACCAACACAATGACAAAAAAGTATTTTTTAGCTACATCAATTCCCTTATCCATTTCACTGCAAAGTCACAAGAACATTGATGTTGATGGAAGACAGCAACAGGCAAAACATGGGGAGTGGGGAAGGCATAACTGCCCTTTTTATAAGTACTGTTTCCTTGTGACAAATTGAAGTGACCACCTTTATCCTAATTCCACTTCTTCCTGTCTTTCCAATCCTAAATCATTCTTGATTGTATTTCATTTTCACTTTATTTTAATAGCTGAAAATTTTCATAATTTATTTATCTTTGAGGTTTCCATGTCTGATTTTTTTCACAAATTCTTCCTAGGATTTTCTGCAGTCTTTATGGTAATAGCTCAGAAATCCTGAAAAGGGTGTTCTCTATATGGAATGAAAGTGTTATTAAATGAGGACAAAGATAGAGGTAAATACAGTAGAAAAAATAGCTCCTGGATCTATGTTCCTGCTGGCTTTGAAAGTCAGTGGAATGTGGAAGTCCTTCCTCTTCTCAGAGTCAAGATATTTCTAATCAGCACTATCATGCTCTAATGCAATAGCTTACAACACCTATTAGTTGTAAACTCAGCAGGAACTGTAACCCCCTGTCTCTCAAAGAAACAGTATTTTTCCTCTATGTGATGCAGATTATCCACATTAAGGGAGAGGAAGAGATACAAATTAAATGTGAAAATGTGCTACGCTCCCATTCAAGCTGCTGTTGACAATGCATTATACAAAAGTCATGATTCCACAAGCTATTGAGTATTTTTCACTTAAATGAATTTTGGTAGGAACAGGATTTGCAGATTACTCCTCCTGTGTGCCATGAGCTCCAGGGATCAGGAGAAGATTGCCAACTGAATTTTCTACATTCCACTAGGTGCAGAAGAGAACATACTATCCTACAAATGAACCCAAGCAGTATTGAAAGGGGATAGACACACACAAATACAGTAAAATGGTTACTTTTTCTGTGTCTAGGAGCCCAAATTACCTAAATATATTACTGATCTCCTCAGTAATCTTTGTTAGTAGCATAGCAAGTGAGGTCTAGTGGAAGTTTGAAACTGTTCATTTAGGCAGAGTTGTAATAAGAGTAGGCTTTGATCCCCAACCTATCTTCTTGGGATGAATTGTCCTTTTGATACAAGTATTATAACAGATTCAGATTACAGTTCTTGAATTTCAATCCTTACATAAAACATACAATTTAATATTTCTATCATTATCTTCTAAAGAGGTAGACAAGGAACAGATATGGAACAGGCCAATTTCCTTTAAAACGATCAGACCTTGTCAGGCAACAATACGGCCAAGAAATGATTCACAGAAACCTTTTTCTAGAGAACAAAATAGTTGTCAATGAAGCAATGATAGGAACTTGAATATTTAGAATGGGGCCACCACAGTTTTTGTCTCACAAAAATACTCCACCAACAAAAAACTGGAGAAAATGAATATTTTTTTCTAATTAGGTTTGAGATAAATCCCCTCACCGTTTCCCTGGAGAGACACTTATTTGATGGCACATCATTGCTTTTTGCTGAGACAGCTTAGAAAATTTCAAAACCTCATACTTTATTTCCCATGTCTTCCCATTCAAAGACACCCTTTTTCAGCTTCAGCACATCAGACTCACAAGGTTCATGAAGTTATAACAATCTTCATACAATAATTTTCCTCCTTGCGGCACTCTGTCAATTATGTTGCAATAAAGCAAGAGAGTTGACTGAATTAGACTGCATATATGGTCAGTATTCAAATATTGTTTCCCAGCTACATGAAAATTAGTGAAAATACTTAGATCTTCACCAAGCTAGAGAAGATTTGTTGGCTTTGTAATAGGTTGGTTTCTACCTGGAAATGAAATTGATTACATACGTTCTTTATATTTCCTAATGCAATTTATTTTTATAGGAAACATACTGCAGTCTTATTTGGGAAAACTACAAAACTTATTTGCCCAAACTGCAAAGAGACAATCCTGCTAGAAACTACATAAAAATGCCATACAATCAAGCCCAGTTACTAACATATAAAATAATAAGAACAAATTATGTATAGAGAGAGAATGCAACACCACTGTTTTCCTCCTTTCCATTTACGGGAAACCTATTTTTTAAAGGTTAGAATAACTCCACAGTTGTTGTTTTAAATTTTTTTTTTACTAAACAAGACTTTTCTATGGCTGAGAAAGCAAGGAGCAAGACTCATACAAATCAGATTCTTAACCAAGCTGCAAAAGTTGCTTGGTTCTTTCTGTTGATGTAAAATAGTCTAACTACCAGAGCTGCAAATGAGCTGTTTACAGGAGAAACATCCAAAAAGTACACATATTGCAAAAACAACCAATATTTAAATAGAGATGTGAAGAATAAAGTCTGAGGTGGAATTTCCAAACACAATATGTTTACTGTGGGCCTGATTATGATAACCCTCAGAATGATGATGACAGCTTGCAGAAGGTGCATGGAATTTACAGGCACCCAGACTATACACTGGGAGCTGGTATGGAGTAAATAAGACTTCTGACTGGTCTGTGTGGTCACTGTAATTTCTTCTCATTGCATACTCCAGTGACACTGTTCATGAGAAAGGTTTGTCATGTTCACTGGAAGTGGTTCATCTAGAAAGAATGGTCATAGGTTTACTACTATGCAGAGTAATTTCCATTTCTATATTAGGTACCTTTGCGAGCATTTTACCTGGAGAGTGTATTATATTGCTATACTTCACATTTAGGGCATTTTCCTTCCTGATACTTAGTTTAAAATTTTATTAATACTAATTCAAATTATGACACCTTTAATTAGACTATGCACATCTTTGTACATTTTACCTTTACCTGGTACCCTCTAGAAGAAGCCATTTATTGTATCTTATTTATAGGTTCTAATCTGGGACTGATTATTCCCTCTATTTGTATTATATCTCTCTCACATAGCTGGCCTCTTTTTATGGTGTACCATAATGTAAGTGTCAATAAGAGTAATATAACAAGAATTCACCACTAACTGGATCTCAAGCACCACTTCTTATCCCCTCTTATGGGGAGGAGCATTCAGCTCTTCCCTCATTTGCAAATCCTTTCTAAGATTAATAAAAGGTAGTTGTGTCCTGAATCTTGTCATTGTATACATCAGCTAAGAAAACGCAGGGGGGACAGATACTTGTCATAGAATCATAGAATCATAGAATAGTTTGGGTTGGAAGGGACCTTTAAAGGTTGTCTACTCTAATCTCCCCTACAATGAGCAGGGATGTCTTCAACTCGATCAGGTTGCTCAGAGCCCCGTCCAAACTGACCTTGAATGTTTCCAGGGATGGGGCATTTACCACCTCTCTGGGCAACCTGTGCCAGTGTTTCACCACCCTCATTGGGAAAAATTTCTTCCTTATACATAGTCTAAATCTACCCTGTTTTAGCTTAAAACAATTACCCCTTGTCCTATCACAACAGGACCTGTAAAAAAACTGTTCCCATCTTTCTTCTAAGCCCCCTTTCAGTACTGGAAGGCTGCAATAAGGTCTCCACAGAGCCTTTTCTTCTCTAGGCTGAACAACTCCAACTCTCTCAGCCTGTCCTTGTACGACAGGTGTTCCATCCCATTGATCATTTTTGTGACCCTCCTCTAGACCCACTCCAAGAGGTCCATGTATTTCCTGTGGTGAGGGCTCCAGAGCTGGATGCAGCACTGCAGGTTGGGTCTCACCAGAGTGGAGTACAGGGGCAGAATCACCTGCCTCGGACTTGCTGGCCACGCTTCTTTGGATGCAGCCCAGGATATGGTTGACCTCCTGGGCTGCGAGTGCACATTGCTGGCTCCTGTCCAGCTTTTCATCCACCAATACACCCAAGTCCTTCTTGGCTGGGCTGCTCTTAATCCCTTCATCCCCCAGCCTGTATATGAAAACAACTCTGCAGACACCAAGGCCACTGAAGAAGGAGGGGGAGGATGTGTTCCAGGCACCAGAGCAGAGATTCCCCTGCAGCCCATGGTGAAGACCATGAGGAGGCAGGCTGTCCCCTCTGCAGCCCATGGAGCTCCACGGTGGAGCAGATATCCATCTACAGCCCATGGAGGACCCTATGCTGGAGCAGGTGGATGTCCAAAGGAGGCTGTGACCCTGTGGGAAGCCCATGCTGGAGCAGGTTCCTGGCAGGACCTGTGGACCTGTGGAGAGAGAAGCCCAGGCTAGAGCAGGTTTGCTGTAAGGACTTGTGACCCCACAGGGGACCCACGCTGGAGCAGTCTGTGTCTGAAGGACTGCACCCTGTGGAAGGGACCCAGGCTGGAACAGTTCATAAAGAACTGCAGCCTGTGGGAAGGACTCACGGTGGAGAAGCTTGTGCAGAATTGTCTCCCATGGGAGGGACTCCATGCTGGAGCAGGGGAAGAGTGTAAGGAGTCCTCCCTCTGAGGAGGAAGGAGCGGCAGAGACAACGTGCCATGAACTGACCACAACCCCCGTTCCCTGTTCCCCTGTGCCACTCGGGGCGGGGAGGTGGTAGAGAAATCGGGAGCAAAGCTGAGCTCAGGAAGAAAGGAAGGGGTTGGGAGAAGGTGTTTTAAGATTTGGTCTTATTTCTCATTACCCTACTCTGATTTGATTGGCAATAAATTAAGCTAATTTACCCAAGTTGAGTCTGTTTTGCCCATGATGGTAATTGCTGACTGATCTCTCCCTGTCCTTATCTTGACCCATAAGCTTCTTGTTATATTTTCTCTCCCCTGTCCAGCTGAGGAGGGGGAGTGATAGAGTGACTTTGGTGGGCACCTGTCCTCTAGCCAACATCAACCCACCACAGAGCCATACCACTCACCTTGTTGTTGTCATCAAACTTGCTGAGGGTGCACTCAATCTGCTGTCTATGTTATTGAGGAAGACACTAAACAGTACTGGTCCCAACACGGACATCACTCATCACTGATCCCCATCTGGACCTTGAACCTGACCATGACCCTCTTGATATGACTCAACCACCAAACAGTCTACCCATCACATCCATATCTCTCCAATTGTCCTGCACCTTGTTCTTCTTCAAATTCTATTTTAAATTACCTAATTTACTTATTATTTAAATTTTAATTACTAAATTTAATTAATTAAATTTTATTAAATTTTATTAAATTTTATTTAATTACTTAATAGTTAAATTTTAAATTACTTACTATCTTTAGTGCTTTAGCAATCAACATTTTGTATAAAATATTTTCTCAAGTACAGTGGTGTTTCTTAACATTTCAGTAATTTTAAGGGATGTTAGGAACTTTACACATCTGCTGGATACTCACATGCAACACATCCTTGAAATGAAAATGTTAGTGTGGAAGAGTGGATATGAGTATTTTTTTCATTGAAAATGTAAAATAGTTTAATAGAAAATGGAGAACACATTAAAATGGCAACGGGTACTCAGCACAGCATATTGAACAGGGGCAGTCAGACTACATCATTACGTTCCTGTTCTGCATGAGGTTCCTTTTGCCACCACTGTCATTGAAAGGCAGAGCACAATTAACAGTCTTCAAGCTAGCAGAGGAGGAAGCTGGAAAAATTAAGGTTTTTATTTAGGTTTCTGCTGTTGACCATAAAGTCCTGGAAAATGCTTATAACACAACCTCCTTGGAAAGATGTTAAAAATGAAAGTTTACAAGAAAGAGATGATGTAAAGGGCAATAAGGGGAAAAATTATTCTTCTGTTCATATTTTTTCTCTTCTCCACTTATGGCAGGAGGTACAAGATCAAAGACTCTTTCCTCGTTTTTTCTTCATGTGACTAACCTTCCTTCTGTCCTCTGTATTCTTTGTAAGTACCCAAATGCTGCTTTGTGTTAAATTCCACTTAACCTCTTTGTCCACAAAGGTTTGAATTAAATGTTTCCTCTGAGTGACTTGTAAGTGGTACCCTCATTTTAAATAAACTTTACTTACTCTGTTCCTGGAGGTTTATATGCTCTCCTCCTGATTATAAACATATTTGTATTTCCTGTTTCTTTAGGATTTCAGTTTTCTATAATGTTTTCCATAGCCTAATTCAAACTCTGTTTATCTTATTACTGAGAATTAATTAACGCATCATACAGAAGGTTTTCCACTGCTATATATTTACCTTCACATGTCAGTGGGCTGCTGAACTTCTTCCTCAACCTCTCCTGTCACTTTGGGGCATCTCACTAAACTGTGATTTTATAGTTATAGAACATACTCTAAAGCTGAATCACAATATGGGCCACACCAGTTTTCCTTATCACTGTGCTTCACTTAACCAGAAGTATACCCCTAAGCAAATATATGCAATACTTTATGAGAAAGAAAGAAAAAAAAAAATTAAAAAGGGGAGGAAGAAGCACATAAATATTGTTCTATCTTACTGAAAGGTCACAGATATCTTTCAACTGCAGACATTTTCTTGTAGTAAACTATGTGCCCTGCTATCCCTAAAGACTTCATGAATTAATGCTATTCATAGTCTTTTCAATATTCATTTATCTCATGCTTAGAATCATTCTTGTAACTGATAACCTAAACATACTCACAGAGAGTGTTATACTGGCTTGTTCTTGTGCAAATATTGTCTTTTAGCTTAAGACACCCTTTCCTCTCGTATTTGTTTCTAGAAAATAAACATATCCTCTCCCAGGTTTCATTTTACCAGATTATGCTCATTGAGTTTACTTCCATAAAATAAAGTTTCCATCTTTTTGGTTATCTTAGTTCTACACCTGATCTTAAAAAAGATGTCCAGAACTGTGCAAAAGAATCTATATAGGATTATACCAATGCCTTGTAAAATGTCATTATTACTTCCTTTTCTGTAATAGAACTAGCTTTTCTCATAAAGCCTCTGATGTGTCCAATCCCTCACCTCTCCCCCTTCTGCTTTGGAAATTCCAGTCATTCTGTAATTGCTTAGAATGTTCATTTCACAGAATCATTAAGGTTGGAAAAGACCTTTAAGATCATCAAGTCCAACCATCAACCCAACAGCACCATGCCCCCTAAACCATGTCCCCAAGTGCCATGTCTACATGTTTTTTGAACACTTCCAGTGATGGTGACTCCACCACCTCCCTGGGCAGCCTGTTCCAATGCTTAACCACTCTCTCAGTAAAGAAACTTTTCCTAATATCTAGTCTAAACCTGCCCTGGCGCAACTTGAGGCCATTTCCTCTCGTCCTATCGCTAGTTACTTGGGAGAAGAGACCAACACCCACCTTACCACGACACCCTTTCAGGTAGTTGTAGAGAGTGATAAGGTCTTCCCTCAGTCTCCTCTCCTCCAGACTGAACAACCCGAGTTCCCTCAGCCACTCTCATAAGACTAGTGCTCCAGACCCCTCACCAGCTTCGTTGCCCTTCTCTGGACACACTCCAGCACCTCAATGTCCTTCCTGTACTGATAGGTCCAAAACTGAACACAGTATTCGAGGTGCAGCTTCACCAGTGCTGAGTACAGGGGCACAATCACTTCCCTACTCCTGCTGGCCACACAGGTCATCCAAAGGATTCAGTCCCTCAGGGGTGTCCCTCCTCCAGCATAGAGCACCTCCTTCCAGTGGTGCATCTCCATATGTGTCTCCAACAATGTGTCTTGCCATGCATCTCTCCCATTTCCTTCTCCCTTTTCTCCAAACACTCCACATACTTCCTCACGTGTCTCCTTTTGCATGTCCTTCTGTGTGTCCTGTCATGTGTCTCCTGTCATGTATCTCCTTCTTGCATCTGCTACCCCCAGCAACTGCCACCCTTCCTCAAACATGCCTGAAGAGAAGTGCTGTGTGGCCCTCTGTCTGGTTGGAGTTTTTGGAGTGTAATGGTCTATTTCCACCCATTTAGAGATATCTGGAACCCACTGTGAGTAGAACAGGACAGTGCATAGCCTCCTCCCAAACAGGCACCCTGCAGTCCCTGCTACTGATCCCTGCCTTTTACACCCAATGCATCAGGACTTCCCTGCAGCCTCCCTGGGGTTGGTGGGACTGGCGCTGGCTGGTGAGGACTGTGCCAGCCCCTGTGGTGAACTCCTATGTCTTATGCCTTCCCGGCCCCCTAGGGAGCCACTGGCCTTTGCTGTGCCCTGACACAAACATACTAAATGTTTTTTTATGCAGTGACTGTGTACCTTGTGAGACTTTTACCATACCAGATACTCAAGGAGCTAAAGTTAAAACAGGTGTGCAAGTGACCACCAGCCAATTTCTAAAACAAGCCAAAATGAGCTGAGGCCAACCAAACCCTGACACACCTCTCTGCCACTTCATTAAAAGTCCTGTGACCTTTTACTAGGAATTATCAAAATTATATTTAATTTACAGTATGAGAACCACTTCATTTTTAATTTATTTTCTGGCTATCATGAAAACTCAAAAATCAGTAAATGGTAGATAAATCAGAATGGATGAAGCTTATTCACTCTGTTTTAAAAAAATTGTTTAGAAAGTATGAGTAAGGTAGTAATAGATTTAAAAAATAAATATATAATTCTTAATGAAAGAAGTTGAACTTTTTGTCACAGGATACTGTAAAGATCAGAAACTTATTGAGTCTGAAACTGTCAAGGGCAGACCATATGTAAGAGGTTCACTGAGGACTACAAAATAGATTTCATGTCCAGATTAGGAAATCCAGAGCTGAAAAGTGTTAGAGGTTGGGAAAGCATTAGAATGAAGCATCATATTATGGCTGTGTTCTTATTCTGCCCTAGGTAAATATATGATCAGTGTGGAAGATGGTGCTAGAGGAGATGGACTTCTGTCACTACTATAGACATTCATATATTCTTCTGCTCTAAGGCTAATAACTACTAAAACTGCTTACTACATTTCTGTCTAACATAACCACCTGATCCTCAGCATTCACATTCAAATCATTGGTTGAAACCTAAAGTATGGAATTTGCTCTGCTGGGGCCAAAGCTAGGTCATTTTTAATTCCACACCAACTCGATCAATGTCTATTTTTTTCTTTCTTTTTTCTCTATTTATTGACACATCTAAAGAATATACAAATTCTTCTTCTGCTGAAAAAAAAAAAAACTTGTCTGTTGTTATACTCTTAGAATGTCTTTTAAGTTGTTTTTTTTTCCCTTACATGGGATTCAAGTTCCAAATATATTTGTGATTTTGATATAGACAATTTTCTTAAATTGTCCACATCCACAGCTACAAATATTTTCCCTGTCATAAAATGAGAAGCTTAGAACCAGACCTTTATATATTCTTTTATATAATTTAAACAGAATCAATTTAATATACTTCAGTAAAGGGATACTATCTTTCTCCATCTTACATCTTTGCTACCTGCCAAAATCAAACTGAAGGTATCATAACCTTTTTGATAACTGTTCCAGGAATAAGTGGATTTTACAATATTGATAACGTGTATAGTAGTGTCTCTTATTTTATTTATTATTTCCATCCACTGTCTCAGTAATGGAGTTAAATGGGGTTTATTTATCAAGTTTGAATGTTTTAGTGTGCATTAACCGTTCAGTCATAGTTTCTTCATTTATATGTAAAATCTTCAATTGCAGATACTCATCTCTGGAAACAGAAAACAGGGCAAAGAGAGCTAAACTTCTGAGAGTAGCCAAAACTGAGTTGCACTGGCCATTGCCCCTAATCTCATTCATATTTAGTCTACTTTAATATTTAAGAGAGCTTTTTAACAACATTTTGATTGTATTTTCTGGTAGGTGTGGCACAAACTCTCTGCATAAACAACACAAATATCTCAAAGACTAACAGGATTCTAAACTTTTGTGTGTACTTTGTTTCAAGGCAAAGTAAAAATGACGCCCCTGCAGGTTTTTACTTTGCACTGAAATAGACTGAAACACCTTCAAATAATTAGTTATCACATCTCAGGAGACAGGCAGAAGCTAAAGAGAGGAGCTGTCTGTTACAGTTCAATCCAGGGTGGCACTTCTGTATATACCTTGATTTCCATCAGCTAAACATTTGTTCTGGACAACATTAGATTTAAGCATAGCAAGAATGCATAACACATTTATTCAGTGGCCTATGCACCTTGTTGTTACTTTTCATTCCAACAGGCTATTTATCTTTTTCACCAAGTGGTTTTAAGAAGTCTAATGCTAAAAAAAGGAGGAAGAAATAAGAAAAAAAAAAAAGTAGCTAATATTATTCAAATGGCTTTTAAACTGATCTTGTGAAAAACAAAGTAAATGATGTATGAGCTAAATGCTTCAACAAGAGTTTTTGTGAACATATCTTTCTTTCACTAGCTGCAAATTACCCTCTGAAATTAATGTAGTATGTGTAGTACAACTCCCTTTCACCCTCTATTCTTCAAACACTTTTCTTACTCATTCTTATGGAAAAGAGGCAACACTCCTGAAGACAAGTCTGTTTTATTTTCTAATTGTCACTTTTGTTCCAACTTTTTATTAACATTTCCCCAGTAAAGTTAAGTTTCGTCATTGCTTTGTTTGTTTTTCTATGGTAAGGTTTTGTCTTTAACTGAGTGAAAGAGAAACACAGCTGATCAGAGGACAGAATTTATTTTGCTAATGGGCACAAGGTAGTCCAGACTAATTTTCACTTTAAGTAGAGCCTCTCACTGCAATCACTTCACATTGAGTAAGGGCAAACTCAGTAGCAGAGTTTGTCTATTAATAAAAAGTCATCCTTCTAATGAAGAAACTTGTTCTACACGTGATGTCTCAGTAATTGCTCTTCAGAAAGGGGTCATTCTGTGGATTTTGCCAAGGGCTTAAAGATAACAACCTCATCCCATGCTCAAAGCGCAGGACTGTCTATCGCCTGGAATATTAGATGCAGTTCAAATCCTGAATCCAGTCCACAGAAATGTAGACACTAGTTCTTTAATAGTATATAACCAGTGATCTTCTTTGATCCATCTTTTTAGAGGTAGGACCCTACTTCTCTATGGCGTAAGAATTTGGGAAAGCCTTGTCCCTAGACAAAGTGGTAAAAGGCTGGTGGCCTACAGAACCACTTCAAACAAGCAAATAGCATTCAGGAAAACATGTTGATTCAAAACATGTTGATTTAGAAACAAGTGTCCGAACTGTTCATAGAGTGAGGTGTCTTGAATTAATGTGAAGTCAGCATGTGAAACCATCCACGTTACATAGAAAAAGGTAAATGGAGCTCCAGTTGGTTCCAAAATGTAAGACATCTGAGTCAGAATTTAGTGCAAAAATCTTTTCCTAATGTTATTTTTTTTTAATAGAAGTCACTAAATAAAATTCAGAAAGAATCCTAGAAACAGAGAGAATAACCAAGGTCTCCATCTTACCAAAAAGTTATAGTTACTGGTTTACAGAGTCTTCCTTATGTCTGCTTTCTCTTTTTGTCACTTTATCTCTCCCTCTCATTCTTTCCCCATGAATCTTATATTCTTAACTATATAATGACAGATTAAACAGGAGGGATGTAAACCACCCTCCTTTTCATATTTCTCTCTCTTCTTCCTTTTTAGAATTGTCCCAGACTACAGGCTGATGATTAAAGCATAAGTTGATGATGAAAGTGAATCTGGAAGTTTGAATTTCTTCACTCTGAAAAGGTCAGTGGTCTGGCACTAGCACATTCTGAGACAGTTTTCTATCCATCCAGCTAGTATGTAATAAGACAGTCTCAGGGAACTCCATTACAAAATAAAGTAATCTCTTAAAATAAGGTATATTTTTAAAGGGAATAGTCAGAATTATACTTTTCCAGTTAATTCCTTCTGGTATCAGACATATATAAGAATACCTCCTGTGCTGAGCCATTCAGAGGATTTAAACAAAGGAACAACTGAATCATTTATTACCTTAATATGTAAGCATGTATTCAGCTGGCAGACAACATTTTAGTAATGCCCCAAAGTGGAAGAATGGATATAGGAACTAAACATTGCAATGTTTGATTCTCACATGCACTGCTACCTGGTAGAATCCTTTGCTCTGAGTTAGGCAGTCAGTTTTTCTGTACAGTTTATATGGAGAACAGCATTCATACACGCTGTTTAGAAAACTGCCTAATTTATTACGTACAAAATAAGAAGACAAATGGAACAAACAAATACTTGTCCAAGGACTAGGGTGGCACATTTTTCCATTCACTGCTCAAAGTAAAAAAATTATTTTTGAGATAAGAGAGATAAACCAGGATCCTCATATTCTATATCCTAACAAAAGATGGGAAAGACTTGGATTCAAATCATGTTTTACTTGACCTAGAGATAACTGAACACCTAGAAATACCACTGAAATATAAGACATTCTAAAACAAATTCAGCTGATCTATTTTCAAAACTAACTCGGTATAAATACTTAACTATAAATATATATAAAAACACCATAATATGAAACAGAGCATTCACTTCAGAAATGATAGACATAGGTTTACAGTCTTCCAAAAACATACAAAGAAGGAATGGTATAAATCTAGTTCTCTACTTACAAAATTAAAATGCATGTAAGTACAACTTCACAAGCATATGATGTATGTGCTCACTAGACAGAAGAACCTCTGTCATCAGATGTCTTCTTCCCCATAGCTTCTTGCAGATTCTACATACAGTCTGATAGCAATTTTTGTTAGTTTTCTGTTTCTCTCATCAGAGAGAGGAAAAAGGCTCCATCCAGGCTCTATTTCTATGCCAGATGTCACATATTTACAAGAATAACTCAACTTTGTGATGTAACAGAGAATTACTATAGGATGAATGTTCATTTTATCTGTTATTAAGGCTAGGGAATTTTGACAATAAATCCAAATATCAGAAAGTCTGTAATATATAACAATGTCTTCAAACTATTGAAGGAATTTTGAGTGAGAAAAAATCAGAAGTTATTTGAAACTCTTTCTGGGTTTTGTTTTATTTACTATTGAAGCAAATACGAAATACCCATCTTATTCTGCTTTTGGATACCTGTGTAATTAATGAGCAGGAAAGGTATCTCTTATCTTACAATCACTCATGTTAAATGCCACGAAGGACCTAAATGACAGTAGTATGTATAGTAAAACCTTTGTATTTGTAGGTGAATATATAAGCTGCCAATTTTTTCATGTTTTAAACTTTCTCAAAAAACTCATTTTCTGTCAGTCATGTTGCCACAAGAATCTATCTTACTTACAAATAGCCAATTTAAAAAATGTTTGTTAGATGATGAGATCAAGTCCAAAACTAGTCTTAGTCTTCTAAAGGGGGGCAGCAGTATCTAGTGACAGCTCAAGTCCAGAGTCATTCCTCCACAAAAATTCCATTCAGCAGCTATCCAAATCCTGTAGATGACACCTGCCGTTTGAGATATAAGTTTATTTTTAGATGTTTATTGCCCTTTTTTTTTGTTCAGAGAAATAGTCTGACTGTCAGTCTTCCACCCAAGGCCAGTGGAAATCAGAAATTAGACCAGGTGTCAAAATTAAGTACATAGTGCCAAAGAAAACCCAGCACAAAAATGATTACACATTCAAGAAAATACAGCTGTAGCCACCTTTTTAAAACACAAACAAAGCAGGTCTGGAAGTGCCCTCAGTGGTATAAGTCCAAAACTCAGAGAAATTCTGCCGGATGGTTCAAGCATTTTCCTGAGATGGGGATTATGGAGGTGTCATCG
Organism: Phaethon aethereus; assembly: GCF_964289735.1. NCBI lineage: Eukaryota > Metazoa > Chordata > Aves > Phaethontiformes > Phaethontidae > Phaethon > Phaethon aethereus. The sequence goes on along the minus strand of NC_138578.1, from coordinate 62,714,839 downwards.
GAATATCAGGAATGTTTAATATTTGAATGTTGAATTTATTTATGAAATATTTATTTATGAATTATGAATTTATTTATTTATGAAATATTCCTAAATAATAAATAATAATGAATATTATTTAAATCTACCCCCTCCAGCACTAAAGGCTCTCTTGGCAGGTGGCCATCGCCTGCCCGGAAGAGGCCCCGCCATGGTCTCCGCTCTGCTGAAAGCCGTGGCCAGAAGGAATGTGGTGACCCAGACCAAGCTGGTGAGGGGCCTGGAGCACAAGTCTTATGAGGAGCAGCTGAGGGAACTGGGGTTGTTCAATCTGGAGAAGAGGAGGCTGAGGGGAGACCTTATCGCTCTCTACAACTACCTGAAACGGGGTTGTGGCAACGAGGGTGTTGGTCTCTTCTCCCAAGTAACCAGCGATAGGATGAGAGGAAATGGCCTCAAGTTGCGCCAGGGGAGGTTTAGACTGGATATTAGGAAAAATTTCTTTACTGAGAGAGTGGTCACGCATTGGAACAGGCTGCCCAGGGAGGTGGTGGTGTCACCATCACTGGAAATATTCAAAAAACGTGTGGATGTGGTGCTTCGGGACATGGTTTAAGGGGCATGATGGTGTTGGGTTAACGACTGGACTTGATGATCTTGAAGATCCTTTCCAACCTTAATGATTCTGTGATTATGTGAATATTTTTTATTCCTTTCCAAGGCAAACCAGAAAATATAATTATTCTTTTAGTGTTACAAGTGTCTGATTGTTAGCAGTCTCACATCTCTAGATGTCTATAATTATCCATAGTAATTTCTTAACTCATTTAATTAATTCAGAGAGACTGTTTCTTCTTATACAGAAATATATAATGATATGGACCTCTTACCTCACACAGTGTATTAATTGCCAAATTTTATTTTGTAGAACAATATAACAACATTTGAAGGTTCAGTGAAGAGATTAACTCTCCCAGGCTGAATACAGAATAATTAGTCTTACAAATTAACTGTCCCTCTCTTCTCATGAGTGAGTAATCTGTGTAACTGATGGTCAGTTCATATTCAAAAAATTAGTATCAGCTGTTCAACCATTATTTGAAGATGTTTGCAGTAGTTGATATAATTTATCTGAATTTTAAATACAAAATGTCAGTGAGACTGTAACATGTATTGAGCATATCATTTAACAAATATAAGTTATGAAATGTACTGTCAGGAGTATAATTCATTGTAAGAAATAGAAGCCCACAATGCATTTCTTTACTGAAATATTAATTGATCTTTAAAATTTATAAAATATCCCAATTCGATAATTTAAGGGTGTGTGCAGTAAAACTTAGCAAAGAAATGCTGGTATATATGCTGTAATCAGTATTGCATTTTTGAAAAATTGGACCTAGATATGTAAAAGAAATTAGGGTTTTAGTTACACAGAGTGTGATTCAGTCAGAATTGAAATATGGAACTACAAATTATGTTTTTCCATGCTTACATATGCACCTGTTAAGTAAAGTTGGTTTCCTCTTATTTCAGAACCTAGCCAGTGCTTTGGTGACACTGTTATCCCTATTTATTTGATAAACCATTGTTAGAAAGATGCATCAAGAGAACTTCAGGTTTTCCTTGAACTAAGAAAATTCAAACCTGTGTACTTCTCACCAGTACTCCATCTATACTGTGCTTGTGGTAAGACACAAGGTCATCACTTTCTCAAAACTGTGTCAGTATATTAAAAGGAATAGAAGTTCTATAGACAGATATGCAAGCAGAACTCTGACTCTGCAGTTTACTTTCAGGTAACCCGGTTATGAGTGGAGAGCCAGGAGCTGAGTCCCTGTTTATGTATTTGGCATTAAGCAGTTATTGGACAAAAGTCAGAAAGAGTCACGTCCCTTCGGAACAGAATCTTCCAACTATTTGACTTTTTGTGTTACTTTATTTTCAAAGTGCCTTAAAGTCATCCAGCAAATAGTCTAAAAAGAAGTTTAGAGAATCACACTCACTTTTCATGTTCTGTTTTGGGACAATCAGTGCTTATTTATTTCAAACAGGAGCAAATGGGTGGTTAGGCATATACTACTAAGAGAATTCTGCTAGTAATGGATTAAATTCTTCACAGGTAAAGGAAAGAACTTAAATTACATGTCTTACATTTAAGGTGCTCTAAATGGTATAAAAGGGGAAGGTAGTGATATTTATATAATATTTATCTGTGATCTAAATGTGTAATGTCCCAACTCCAGAACAGTATTCAGGTTTATGAAATTCAACTGCAAGTTCCAAAGGTCAGATAAGTTGTGTCAATCTATTTGCTATTCCTGACAATATGATACATTTTAGTTAATCATGAACTGATTTTCCATCAGAGATTAAAGAGAGAAAATAAAATTTCATTCTTTGTAAATAGCTTTCATTTTTTCATGAGAGAAGAGAATAGAAATATTCAATAATTACTATTATTATGAACCATTTGTTTCACTTTATGAGGAAATTAAAGAGAACAAATATCTAACATATAGCTAGGTTCATATTACAAGGGTGATACGTAAGCACACAAGCAGATACAGATACAGAAACTGTTTATTAACTATTAAATTGCAAGTATGTGTCTTCTACCAGAGATGATTATTTGAACAAAGCAGTAAGTTTTAACTATGTCCCTCAAAATTGGTTAAACCCCTTAAATCATTATTGTGTCAATATTATCGTTACAGTTATCTCTGGTCTTTTCTGAGATAATATTAAGTTGACTTACTCATGGAACTGTTAGAAGTATGACACATCATGTGAATGTGAACTGTAAAATTTATATGTGACTAAATTTCACAGTGGGGTTTGAATATTTCCTAGTGAGGAAGAGCACTGTGTCTCACAACAACTTTGTAACTTGTTAATAGCTCATCTAAGCAGAGACAGTCATTAACTATCTGCCATAAACCTCATATTAAAATTGTTCAGTCCATTCATAATGTAATTAATATTTTCAAGTCAAAAGGTAGAAGACTGTGACTTGTTAGCAATACAGCTAAACACCTTCTTACTTTGGTAAAAGGGTAACAAATAAAGAAGAAAGGGAGAGAAAAATATTATTAACCCAAGTAACTTCCAGAGTGAGAAATTAATTACAAAGACATCCAGATCTGGAAACTTTTACAAAGGTTGAGGGCCTGTGTGGCTGATATAGTCATCTTCTCCAAGTGCAATGAAATGTATACCAGTTTGTCACACAAACCTTGAGGGGAAACAAATATTTCGCATTCATATTAATTCAGCTGTCTTATGTAGTTAAATGTTAATTGTCTAAATCTTAAGCATTCTTCTCCTTCGTCTTTGAGTACACGACCCTAAAATTTAGTTACAAGAAATATTTTTGCTAGCCAGAAATATAGGGTGTTTGCTAGTATTCAAAAGACAGAGGTGATGTGATGTCTATGCTACTAAGATAAACATGTCTGGGACCATTTTCTGACACTGAGGACAAACAGGGAAACACCTCACATTCACACTTTCAACTTTGTTACACTCCAAAACAGGTGACTGCCATTCAGGGATTTGTCTCTGACCTATGTCAGCTTCAGAACTGTGCTGAGGAACTGTTTGGGCAAGTGCTACAGGTCAAAGAGCAACAGCATTTCAGGGATCATTCTAATGATTTTAAAGTATGAACAGCAGTTTCAGAGCCTGGAAATGTCCCTTGCCCCTGTCTATGTTACTGCAATGTCTTCAAGTGACCTTGCTTCATTAGCAAGCAAGATCCTGTGACATGCATCAAAGTTAGCCAGAACCCTGAAAGTGCTGACACACACACAAAATTTCTGCATTCTGCTTAATTTAAGAGTTCTCTTTCACTGGGAGCTGAAATACCAAATAAGTTTTCAGATGGTTCACTAGCTACTAGATTTCAAGGTGGAAATATAAGCCCTTTCTCAATGTAGATAGATCCTGAGGAAACTGTAAGACTATCCTTAAAGAAGAAGAATGAATATTGTTGAATATCATTGGAGAAAATACATAAATATCAGGACAAAATTAGAAATACTCCATTAGCTTAAGTTTGTTTTGAATCCCAGGTATTTTTTCTTTCCTTGGAATTCCATCACAAATGAAGACAATAAAAGAGTAAAATCTGATGTGTAACATCAAAGAAGAGAAACTCTTAAGGAGAGAGAATATAGGAACAGCTAGGCTGCATCATACCAGAAGCTTATATAGGCTATGTTTTCTGGCAGTGGCTAGTATAGAAAAGTAAATCTCCAGCAAAGGGAGAGCATGAGAAACCTATTCCACAAATTGGAAGTCATCATAAATTCTGATAATAAAAATTGGGGAACTGGATATTTTATATCCATGTTATATCTTCAGTTGAGTCTTCCTCACTGAAAACAAACAAACAAACAACTTACATTTTTGTAGGAACATTCCTTCCAGATCTAAGTGTTCTTTGCCTCCAGAACTGACACCTAACAATATCATTCATGTTCTTTAAATGCAAGATTTTCCCAGACCTCCACTTTTGTAGGTACTGAGGTTTTTTTTACAGTTCTTCCTTCCAGAGGTACATACTATGAGACAGGTACAGATGCCCAAACTTTACACAGATGCTGTGTGGCTAAAATGACAAATGTAGTTCTACCAACAGAAAAATATTCAGATTTTTTTTATCTCCTTCCCTAGAAGCTTTCTTGAACTCAGGACAGTCTTTCAGAGAATACAATATAATTCATTGTTTCCTCTTTTCATCTAAATCATAGAATCACTGTGTCACCACCCTTGCACAAAATGATCACCAACTATGGGGTAACACCCAGCCAACCTTTCCAGATAATTATATGCAATTAAACCAGTTGCCAGGGAGGACAGCTAGTCTTTGAACAGAAGTTACAAGTTATCTTCAAGGATGCTTCCTTATCAGCACAGAATAATGAAATCCACTATTAGTTCAGTTTTGTTACCCTGCAAATGTGGGACAGAGATGGAGATAAAAAGTTGCAAAAAATCAAAAAGGAATTGTAAATATAGCAGTGGTTCTGCAGCCTGTACTATCAAATGAAATGTCTACATTCTACACAGATGCATTTCTCAGACTGTCCTTGCTTCCTTTTAAATGAATAGAGTTAAATTAGTTCCCATACACCCAGGAATCCTCTTATGTTTCTCCTTAAGAGCAAGCCTTTACTCTTTTTTTGGTTTAAAGGTATATAAGCATTCAATAAAGTAATTTAAGTATTCATACCAATATATAGCTTAATGAAAGTATATTAGGTTGGGCTGCATTGACATAAGCTGGTAAACCTTACTTAATTTCTATTTCCAAGTCCTTAGCTTACTCACACACTTTTAGGACTTTAGCTGTAAGTCATGGCCAGATGATAAGAATGGTTCTGAAGAAAAAGTTAGAAAAAACTTGTGTGGCCCAACACCTCCTTTTTGGAGGAGCTGCTTTTAAACTGTCTCCCTTTGCCCCACTTAACTGCTTTGCATCTGCATTGCAGCAATGCCTCTGTGCTTGACCATGTACCCCACTGCCTCAGTGGGGTAACCCTGAACCACGGATTCACTTTCTGGCTTAAGCTTACACATGCCTCATCAATATGGACATTTTTGATTATCTGGTCTCTGGGCTGCCTCCAGCTACCTCCCGCCTTAGCCTGCCCTACTCCCTTGCTGGGGTTGGTGGGATGAGCCCTTACTGGTGAGGCCCCTGCCTTGCCAGCCCCTGTGGATATTGCCTCAGTTCCTGGCCACCACAGAGCTGCCAGCCCATGCTGCACTTTGACACTCCAGATAAGTGGGTTGAAACGGTTATTAGTGACTGAATTACAAACCACCTCAATAAACTCATTATGAGCAGGATAAACCAGCATGGCTTCTGCAAAGGAAATTCAAGCCCCTCCCAAGTCAACTAAAATAGTGGATGAAAGAGAACAGATTCATATAATTTATTTTGACCTTTAAAAATTCTTTAACAAAGTCCTTCACAGAAGCTTTTACTCAAACTTCCTAGTCATGTCATGAAAGGCAAAATATTGTGATGCATTATAAACAGATTTAGATATAGGAAATAAAGTGTAAGAATAAATTACCCATTTTCAGCATGACAAAATAGTTAATAACTGGATTCCCCAAAGGTTTGTATGAGGAATGTGGTTGTTAGATATACTCAGTAGTGATATGGAAAAGAAAATGAAGGTGGTGATATTTACTAGGAGCACGACATTATTCAGATTAGTCAAGATTGCAGAAATTGTATAAGATTTCCAGAGAAACTGAAATTTACTTCCATAATGCCAATTGAAATTTAATTCTGATAAATGGAAGTTACTGAACATACCAAGAAACAATTTCACATACAGAAATAACTTGCAGTCTTACATTAATTCTAGCCACTTACAAAGTTAGGTTATTGTATCATTATGGACCATTAAATGCTAACCCCTGCTCAGTTACAATGAAACAGAAAAATGTGTAACAAATTAACTAGAAAATATATTTAAAATATTGTGAGCCAATAAACACTATTTTTTGACATAAAATAACAATTTCAGTTCCCTAACAAATATGCGTATCAGAAAAAGAGCAAGCAATTTTTGAGTAAGGCTGTGTTGAGTTGACCTTGGCTAGATGCCAGGTGCCCACCAAAGTCACTCTATCACTCCCCCTCCTCAGCTGGACAGGGGAGAGAAAATATAACAAGAAGCTTATGGGTCAAGATAAGGACAGGGAGATCAGTCAGCAATTACCATCATGGGCAAAACAGACTCAACTTGGGTAAATTAGCTTAATTTATTGCCAATCAAATCAGAGTAGGGTAATGAGAAATAAGACCAAATCTTAAAACACCTTCTCCCAACCCCTTCCTTTCTTCCTGAGCTCAGCTTTGCTCCCAATTTCTCTACCACCTCCCCGCCCCGAGTGGCACAGGGGAACAGAGAATGGGGGTTGCAGTCAGTTCATCACACGTTGTCTCTGCCGCTCCTTCCTCCTCAGGGGGAGGACTCCTCACACTCTTCCCCTGCTCCAGCATGGAGTCCCTCCCATGGGAGACAGTTCTGCACAAGCTTCTCCACCGTGAGTCCTTCCCACAGGCTGCAGTTCTTTATGAACTGTTCCAGCCTGCATCCCTTCTATGGGGTGCTGTCCTTCAGACACAGACTGCTCCAGCGTGGGTCCCCTGTGGGATCACAAGTCCTTACAGCAAAACTTCTACAATGCTGGCTCCTCTCTCCATGAGTCCACAGGTCCTGCCCAGAGTCTGCTCCAGCATGGACTTCCCACAGGGTCACAGCCTCCTTTGGACATCCACCTGCTCCAGCATAGGGTCCTCCATGGGCTGTAGATGGATATCTGCTCCACCGTGGAGCTCCATGGGCTGCAGAGGGGACAGCCTGCCTCCTCATGGTCTTCACCATGGGCTGCAGGGGAATCTCTGCTCTGGTGCCTGAAGCACATCCTCCCCCTCCTTCTTCAGGGGCCTTGGTGTCTGCAGAGTTGTTTTCACATCTTCTCACTCCTTTTTCCAGCTGCAAATGCTCCCTGCTGGATTTTTCCCCCACCCCCCCTTCTTAACTATGTTATCACAGAGGTGCTATGACTGTTGCTGATTGGTTTGGCCTTGGCCAGCAGTGGATCTGTCCTGGAGCCAGCTGGCATTGGCTCTGTCGGACACAGGGGAAGCTTCTAGCAACTTCTTGCAGAAGCCACCCCTGCAATCCCCCCAGCTACCAAAACCTTGCCACGCAAAATCAATACAAAGGCTAAGGTTTATCTTTGCATTCTGTGTGATCAAGATAGAACCAGGAAATAGAAATAAACTATTCAGATTGATAAATTCATGTGGTTTTCATACTGTACAGCATAATATATATATGTAAATGCATATATAAACGTGTGCATTTATCTTGTTTCATTATGAAATCTGCATTGCTGCTTTTATTTGGGGAAGATAGTTGAACTTTCAAGTCCTAGTATTTCTGTGGGTTTAATTTTTACTGTTTAAAACTCTGGAGACAGAAAACAAAAATGAGACCTGCTGACCAAATTTAGAAAGTTATTTCTTTTTCCTATTTTTTTTTAATTTCATCTTCCCACAAAAAATATCATTTTAATAAGCTAAAAATATCAATGAGAAATCCTGTCTTGTTCCCAACAGTGATGATGTGAAGTTTATGAACTAATTTTACTAAGTAGGTGAACTGTGAAATGGAAGTTCTTAAACTTACTGAAAGAAAAAGATGGACTTTGTAGTAACCACTTACACTATCTCTGAGCATGGTATACAAGTGTACAGAAAATTCTGTATATGAAGTTAAATGACTAAACCTGCATACACTTATGGCATAGGCATAAATGTCAGCTCCATTTGTGATGTCTAGCACACACAGTTACTGAATAGTGGTGGAATGGTACTCAGGGCATTTTGTTTGATAAGGGATTATTCAAGGCTCCATTCAGGTTTTGGATCTTACCATGATGCAATGTTCAGGCAGTCCCGGGTTGAGCACTCCCCCTAAGTCATCTCTGCATAGATAAGGATCTGTCAAGGTGAGACGAAGCTGAGTTGAATTTCAACTCCCTACGTTTCACCTTTGTGCTTCGAAACCGGTTTAGCCGCGTGATCCCATACACCATCTCATTCATGGAACATGAAATATTCCCTAGATTACTATGAGAATTAACAATCCTGATTTCCAAGATCTGTAACAGTAAGTAAGGAACAATAAAACTCTTCCACTGCTCTCATACACCACAAACAAATATAGGTAAGATAAAAATCAGTTTGTGATGGAGACAGTAGAACATATTTTTTTCAAGGGTTGCACAAGGCTGTGGAAATGTGTCTTCACTAGTGCTTTGTTATTGTGTGTTCTGAATACAACACACATTGCTTTGACATCAGGCAGACAAATAAAGCTCATAAAACATCTCATCAGTAATTTATTTCAGGGTCAAAAATTGTAGAGAAACCACCAACATGAATTCAATTCAGGTGCTAAGTTACAAGTCCAAGGAGGTTCTGGGGTAAGAATCTATAGAATATTTTTTCATGAAAGCAACAGTCCATCTTCTTTTCTGTTCTGTTTTTAGTGTTAGAATTATGACGTGGAGAAAGATCTGTCAGTAAAAGAATTATGAAAAGAAGAAAGACATTATTTGGAAAAAAAAAATCTAACATTGTCAAGTAATTTCTATAGCTGGACCATATCTATATTTATGTGCAAATACACATTTATTTATGTACATTTATGCATAAACTTCTATTTATTGTTATATGCCCGCAGCAGTATCAATATCACTTTTGGATTTCAACTGAACTCATTTTTTCCCCAAAGAATTATTGATACCCGATGTATGACAAGGCGTGGCTTAAAGATGCACTGTTGAAAATAATTTCCCTAGAGTCAATATTAACTGGTCAAAAAGGGATAAACCAAACTATCTATCAGATTCTAATGGGAAGAGGTCAGTGTAAGATCTGCCCTATTTTCTACTTGTTTCTGAATTCGTGCACAGCATTCCTCTGTCCCAAAAGTTGTTCATTCATGCAACTGCAGTATCAATGAACTGAATCTTCTTTTTTTTAAGATGATATTGTGCCAAATTGTTTTTCAGCTGCAAGAGCAGCTTATTTAAAGCTTTTTCTAGCTTTGTTAAGAGTGAATAAAGTGACCAGAGACTATGTACATTAGAGTATCGTTGCTGCAAGAAGTCAGCAATAATGAGCAATTTGTGAAGTGTGTTACCTGTGCTCTAGTATCAAAAGTAATATTATCCAACAGATTTTTCAATCCAGCTTCTTTGCTCCTTTTCCAGTTTTACTTTGCTGGTTGCATTAGCTTTTGAAGCCACCCTCATTTTTAATCCTTTTTTATAACAAGAATCAACTAGTACTCAGCTTACATGTCTACTGAAATCTGTTCCTATAAGAGAACCTTTGAGAGACATAAAGAACTCCAGACTCAGCAGAAGTTCCTGTCTGCAGACCTGCAGGCTGCAGCAAACTAAGTTCCTATCTTAGTTTCATTTCTGCAGACACTGGAATAAATTTTGGGTAACTGGAAGCAGAACCGAAGCTTTTTACTATAATGAATTTTATCTGATCATTTGTTACACTAATAGCTTCTTGCTTGGTGTGTTTGGTCTTTTTTTCTGATGTGTTTTACTAACCTCCTAACATGGGAAGATAAACATAAGCAAAACAGTAAATCTGGTTAAAAAGGAAAAGTCAAACCCACTGATCAACAGAATGTTGTTTTCAGTTTGTTTTTGGGTTTTTTTCGGTTTTTTTTTTTTTTTTCAAATAAGACCTCGGATCACAAGGAAAGCATAGAGAAGTGGAATGATATGGCAGTGAGTTAGCGGAGGGCTGCTGAGTACTATGACCTTTCAGTTCATGATCAAAGACAGTATAGTTCAATGATTTCTGTGAAAGCTATGGGTTGTTCCGGTCTTAGTATATGCACATACCATACCGCAAGAACAGCATTGCAGTTGACATTAATGGATTTTGCTCCTGCAGCTTGAACAGAGATGCCAAGGGCTAAGTGAGCCTGGAGACAGAACCAGCTGCTGATTGCACCATGTCAGAATTTGCAATTATCCATGGAGAAGGAAAAAAGAAAAAATCTCTATAACCATTGGGCTACGTGAGATACAATTGTGTATAAAAGCTAACAATACTGTGTTACTTTGTAAGGCATCATTTGTTTGCATGGAGAATTCACCTTCTGTCATACCTACATTATTTTGGGAAAGGCAAGAATGTACACTGGGGATACACAAGACTAGTCTGGGAACAAGGTTTTATAAAATGCAGTAGAGTCTGGGAGTGCTGCAGCATGCCTGAGAAGGTTAACTGATGCTGCCTTGTTCTTCAGAATAAGTACAACAGTTAAAGGGACAAGAAGAGAGGATTAGGGGTTAGGAAAGTGTTATTTTTGCTCTCCTCAACTCCTGCTGAGTTCAGATAACTGTTCTTTTCTTGAGGGATCTTTCATATGGGACTCTTCTTGCTCTTCTGTTTGTGGTTACTTGATGCAGAAAGACCTCAAGAAGCAAGCAGGATGTGTGAGAGAGAATGACAAGGGATATTGCCACAAAGACTGAAGATACTGAAGATGGTGGTCAGAAGTAAGCCACCCATCTGTTTGCTCACTGCCCCTTCTACCATAACCCTCTGATTTCTGAACATATGCTTAATTCTGATTCTGCTTCTTCAAACCTTATACATTTATTGAATTGTATACCTCTATCCTTGTGTCTACTCCCTCTGTTCCTGTATTTATTTACTCATACACACCATCATGCATAAACATTTGTATACAGAACTGAAGGCAAATGATGTGTCAGTGAAGGTGCAGCATATGCACAACAGATAGGTGAAAGCATTTAGAATGAGACAAGTAAGGACTCAGTGGCCTTGGGAGGTCTGAGAGCAAACCATAATCCATAAAGAACAATTGAGTATGAAACATAAGCACTGAATGAATGGAAGGAAAGTGACTGTGTCTATGTGATATGTTGAAAGAAAATACTTTATATGTAAATATATGTAACGTGATATGATCTTATAATGTATGATACCTATCATATCATATTTGATTGTATTTGATACTGTGAGCAAGCACTGGCATGGGTTGCCCAAGGAGGTTGTGGAGTCTCCAACCTTGGAGATTTTCAAAAGCCGTCTGGACATGGTCCTGGACACCAGCTCTTAGTGACCCAGTTTGAGCAGGAGTGTTGGACCAGATGGCCTTCAGAGGTCCCTTCCAACCTCAACCATTCTGTGACTCTGTGATGAGAATGTAAAGTTTGAGAACCGTACTATATACTCTGTATACCTGCAGGAAATCCTTTCTCCCTCATATGTTCTTCTGTTGTCGCCCAGCCTGTGAGGTCTCAACCTTAGCAGGAACTTTTAGACACTTCTGTAGAGAAAATACTAGCTAATGCAGACTTACCCGGATTATTATCTGACTAAGCTGTTGTGCGTTAAACCCAGTAGGCAGCTCAGCCCTGCACAACTGCTCACCGGCTCACCCCCAGTGGGATGTGGGAGAGAATCGGACGGATGAAAATGAGAACACTTGTGGGTTCAGATAAAGACAGAATAATAACTAAAAACAAAACAAACCAAAACATACCAACAAAGAAAAACAAAACCACAAAAAACAAGCGATGAAAAAAAAAAATTGTTCACCACCACCCGATCAATGCCCAGCCAGTCTTCAAACAACGGCAGCCCTGGCAAACTTTCTCCCCCGTTTTTATTGCTGAGCATGACATCATATGGTATAGGATATCCCTTTGGTCAGTCGGGGTCATCTGTCCTCGTTGTCTCCCCTCCCAACTTCTTGTCCACCCCCAGCCTACTCACTGGCAGCTCAGCCTTTTTGGACACCCTCAGTGATCATCAGAATCACAGAATCACAGAGTGGTGGGGGTTGGAAGGGACCTCTGAAGATCATCTGGTCCAAACACTTGCCAAGGCAGGATCACCTAGGGCAGGTTGCACAGGAACACGTCCAGACGGGTTTTGAAGGTCTCCAGAGAAGGAGACTCCACAACCTCTCTGGGCAGCCTTTTCCAGTCCTCCGTCACTCTCACAGTAAAGGAGTTTTTCCTCATGTTGAGGTGGAAGTTCCTGCGCTGCAGTTTATGCCCATTGCCCCTCGTCCTGTCACTGGGCACTACTGAAAAGAGACTGGCTCCATCCTCCTGACAGCCACGTTTCAGATATTTATAGACGTTGATAAGGTCCCCTCTCAGCCTTCTCTTCTCCAGACTATGCAACATGATCTATACAACAGATCATGTTGATAACTCTAAGACATTTGGGATTTAAATGTATGGATCTTTGAGGTACTCCTTCATAACATCTTTAGAACAGTCAGCTTTGAGTGTAGGTTGGTGTTCCGAGGAGCTCCCAAGATTTTTTGAGAGGTTCAAATAGTCATCAAATCGGTGTCTACATTCTAGTAAGTATCTAAGTGTGGACTGGTTTTGTCTTTCTGTAAAAATAGCACGGAAATACCCCTGAGTACTACAGATAGAAGCTCCTCTTCTGTGCATTAGAATTTTTTTTAATTTTTTTTTTTTATTGAGCTTCGTAAAGACAGAAACCTATGAAATCCAGTGGACATTTGATCTGAAATAAGCTCTTGGCAGGCAGACAAGGAAAAGTGAACAAGGGTTCAGAAACCACTTCTTGTAGGTACCTAAATTTAAAATTATATACTTTAAAAATTATAGGAGCTAATTTTGCTATAGAAAGAAAAAGATATGTCTCATAACCACAGTAAGTCTCAGTAACAGAAATTTAAATACCAGCAAATTAGGAGCAGACATTTAAAAAAGGCATCACTGAACATACGATGAGGGAGGGTTTTTTTCCTTTTTTCTTCCTGAAGAAGAGTAATGCTAAAAGTTGCAACAAGTACCTTATGTGAAAACAAATCTGTTCTAGGAATGTGTACCACTTCTGGAAACCAAATGAAAAATTTTGGAGCCAAGGGATTCGATGTATATTGGGTTTATTAGTTTTATTTCTCCTTTGCTGGCAAGTAAAAGTAAATTCTACTGTCAGCAGCATGATGTAAAGAATGTTAAACATTAACACTGAATAGAAAACTTGATTGCATCACTGGTTTATTCACTGTATTCATTTTGTTATTGCATAGAGTTATATGATAATGAATTTACATTTAAAGGTAAAAAGAGTTGGGTTTATAAATCCAGTAAGGATTTTTTTTTTTAAAGCAATAATAATTAAATAAAAATCTTAAGTATTATTCTATTTAAACTCAGTTTCACTTACCCTTCACATGTTTTTCTATATTCTTTATTTGCCTATCAGGCAAACTTTCCTTCCATTCCCACAGCTCTGGTGCAATGACTGTTTGGAGGAGTGCCAGGAACACCTAAGTCCTGAAAGGCAAACTGATGGCTTTTTTTCCAGGTGCCAGAAGACATCATGTGCCTTTGCACAGATACACAAGTAAGGGCAGTAAACTGATTGCAGCATGCACCAGTCTCTACACAAAAACTAGCAATAATCAATATACTCTACCAGAAAAGTAGTGCAGGAGTAAATGCAACTATACCTGTGAAGTTGTGTTTCTTCTTAATTTTGTAAAACCACACTGTGTTACCAAAATGTAATGTATGTATATGTATATTACAGATTTCACAGTCACCCTATGTTGAGATTTCACAACTACTCCATATTTCACATCTTACTCCATAGTGTGTCTATCTCTAGAACATACATCTAGTTATGACATTTTACACTGATAATGTGAGAATTAAAGCACTGGTGTTCTCAGTCTGAGAAACTGAGTCATACACAAGTACATTTAAATGCAGCATATTATTCTTACTATCAAAGAATGAAGTCGTAGGGGAATTTGTGTTGGAACAGTTGCTTCCATGACAACAAGAACATCATGAAGACTTTAAGCAGGACTGCTGGCACCACCTATTATTAAGGTTGGCCAGTGGTTCAGCTGCTTATAACTTTACTTAGGTTCAACAGTCTTAATGCAAATTTTCCATCCTGAGTGAACAACTCAGGATGGATTTATTTGCACTTTTTTTTCTGCCATAACTGTTCAATCAAACAGATCTGCTATTCCCAAGAAAGTATTCAAAGAATATAAAACAAAGTAAAATACAGTTTCCTTGTATCAAAAAATCTGCAATGCCACACATTTTGGAAAAGACATTTTTGCAAAGCCTGTCAAGAATGTGTCTGTGGTTATGCCATTAAAATCTTCACATTTTCTCAAGGTATAAGCCGCTGAAAAGCTTTCACATGTTCATCATTACAGAACTGCTGACAATAAAAGCTATGTGGAATTGACTGAATCTTTCCTCAGATAACTACTGTTGCCTGGAACTCCTGACAGCGGTACGGGTACTAAATTCAGGAAGCTGACTTTCTTAGGCTACTCTAATAGAAAAGTAGCCTTTTTCAATACAGAGACAGAAATAGATCTGCAATAAGTTAGAAAGAAGGACATGGGAACTGGAGCTAGGAACATGATAGACAAGGAATTTTGGGCTCAGAGCTCACTTTTTCATTGGAAGGTGCATGGAACTAAAAGACTGAAAAAGAAGAAAGGTCAATGGGTGGACAAAGCTAAAACATTGGACTAGTGATGGTAAACAGAAATGACAAGGAAAGACCTGAGAATAAGCAGAACAAAAGAAATGGAGATGACTGGTGAGGAGCCAATGTGTTTGAGTAAACCATAACTGACAGCACAGAGAGCCTAGAGGAAAGAAGAATAAAGGGAATAAGTGAAATACAATGAGCTGGGGGAGAACTGGGAGCAGGCAGAAAGGCAATTTTGTTAATGATCAAATTATAATGGACAAACTGGGACTTTCTACTCTTTTTATTCACATTATGGTGGTGAAACACTCACTCTAAGACTAGGAGGACTGATTTCTACAGTTGTATGATAAATTTAACTATGTGATAGTTCATTCCATGTTCTGTTTATAGAGGATGGTTGAACAACATGGAAAAAGGCTACTTGTCCAGGTTGCTGCCTTCCTAGTTAAAAGGAATGCTTATGGGGAAGGGAAGACTGCTCTCTCATGGTGAGCATCTGCTCAGCTTGAAAAATACCAGGTGAGGCAGGCAGGCATTGAGGTGGAGCCTACAGGATGAGGGAGACTGACACCTTGTGAGAAGCAAAGGGCTTCTTGTTATGTAGAAACAAAAGCCAAGCCTGGGAGGGAAAAGATTTCTTAGAGGTCTGGAGGGGATCCGTGGGGTTTGTTCACCTAGAACATGTGGAGTTATCTGGTTAAAAAGCAAAGCTAGAAAAAAAATATAGTGGGAGTAAGGGAGAATTGTTTCAAACCTTCTCAGGTGATTCTGATGTGTGAAACAGACTACATCTGGGTTTTTTGGGGCAGATTTCTTTATTTTTTTATAAAAAGGATTACCTTGTTTCAGTTTACATGCTTTTATATTTTAAATATTCCAGCTTTAAAGACTGAGAGCCTTTGATGTTTTTTGTGTGCTGTTTTCAAAGAAAAGAACATGAAGACCTACTCCCTTCAAGGTTCTCCTCTGCTTAGGCTTGTCACAGTCCAGCCGTGCAAAAAATTTGTGATACAAGGTAGTTAAATCACACCATTTACATCAGTTTTTTTTTTTCATGCAGCAGGTTGTGAGTTCCTCCTTTTCTGGATGTACATTTAATACCATGAATGGCTAAACTGCTGAATTGCAGGATGCCTGCAGCTGGGATTGATGGTGCTGGGAACAGTACTCCAAACTGAAGGGCTAAGTACTCCAAAAATAAGTTTCTAGGTACTCAAATCAGTCTTAGATTTATCAGATAATGCATCTCAGTGTCCCAGTTATTAAATGAGGATAATTCTATCTCTTCACCTCTCCAATCTATTTTGAAAATAAGTTCAATAATACGTTGTGAGGCAGTGAAATACCATACAGTTATGGCTGCTATAAAAAATGATGTTAAAATTAACAAGTTTGTTAACACACCCATTCAAAGCAGGTTTTTACAAGTGTGAATTAAATAAAACATGGGCCATATATTGAAGAATACTCTGCAATGAACAAGATTAGGAGCCCTTTGGAAAATATAGACAGTGTTCATGTTGAAAACAGTATCAAGAAAGTGGATGTTAATGAGGATGTGGAGTCAGGTAAAATTAAAAAAGAAGCTTGGTTACAATTGAATAATTACAGAAAGTAGAATAACTTTAGATTTGTAATTATTACGAAGAACCTAGATAAAAATTTTGTACTATAAATTTAAATATCTTCCTCTTTAAAAGATTGTCCTTCCAGAAAAAAATGTATCAGCAATGAGGCTATTAATGTAATTAGCACTCAGCTATTAAAGGTATTTTCAAGATGTTCACAAATGTCAGAACTAATACCTCATTTTTACTCATTTAATCGCATTTTTTGAAGTGTCACTTTTCTTTGACACTTTTAACTCTGGATCTATTTTCCAGACATTATTAAAGTCACTTTTGCTGCAGTTAAAACCAGTTCCTCACTAAGATTACCCTCCACTGAAATCTAGTCCTAAACAACTACCTAGGCTTCAGTATCCAAGAATTAAGTAAGTTGCTTAAGAAATTCAGTGTAACTTGTGAATAGACCCTTTACAGAAGCAAGGATTTGTTCACCTTAAGGACTTAGTCCTTACCTGAGCGGCTAAGTGCTAGACATAAAATAATTTCTTTGGGAAAGATGCAACCATCATAATACTTGGACTGCTACATGCCAGCTGGAAAATGTTATATTATCAACAACTCCTGCATCTAAGTTTTTTTCAAAGTAGCTTTGCACGATTTTACTAATTATTTTTCAAATATAGTTCATAGTAATTTGTTAAGAATACTTCAGAATCTGTAGGGCTGAATTATGAAAATGTTTTAACATTAAGAAATTATCTAAGCAAAGAACAGGATTTATTCTGAACATTCTGAAATGTCACTAATTTAAACGGGAAAGATAGCGGCAGATTTTAGATGTATTCTGTCTGATAAGATTTGGGGATTTCTTTTTGTTACAAAGATATTTGTCTGCTCTTAATGTTTAATGAAACTACAGGTTTTTCAAGTCCAGCAAAGAAATGGTAGTTTAAACCTGAAAGAGATATGTAAAGATCTGAAGACTAGAACTTAGAATGGATTAAATATGAAGAATGGAGTAAAAACTAAACAGCAATACTGTCATACAAGTCACGAGTGAGACCTCACCTGGAATTCTGTGACCAGTAACCACAAAAATTCAAACTGGCAAAATCCGGAGGAAGATTGTTGAGATAACTTGAAGAAAAAGATGAAGAAATCCTAACAAAAAAAAACCCCAAAACTTTAAGAACAATAAAATAAACTTTAATAACTGTGCGCAAAAACAGGAAACCAGGAGATACTTTAAAGGATGATTGTCATCCAGTATCAAATTTGCCATCAGTATAAACTGACAGTCAAAACCCACACAGAATATGAAAGAAAATTTCCAAACTGCTGAGTAATATCCTAAAAAACTTTTTAAATGTGAGACAAGAATAATGGAGACAAGGATCCTAGATTTTTCCAAGAGGAAACCTGAAACATTCCACTTATATGTGCAGTTGTATGTATTATGAAGCAGCAAAATAAAGGTAATCCTAGAAATTAAAGTTTGTCAAATAGCACTTCATATGTCTGATTTGTTGATAGTAAGAGTTTTAGTGTAATTTTTAGTTAACTGATTTCTTCAAAGCTTCTGCAGGCCAGTGCAGAAGGGTTTTTTTGCCCTTAGTGATCATATGGCACCATGAAGGATGATATTCACCTTTCTCTAAAGCATCAAATATAGATGACAGAAACAAGAGTCTTCTCTTGTCCACTAGTATTTTTTCACACCTTTTTCTAAGCCAAAAACCAGAAAAGATATCAGCAGTCAGTTTGGCCACATAAGATTATCCGCTTCCTAAAAAGTACATCCATCAATGAGGCAGCCTGCTTTCGTTTTAGATCTACCTTCAACATGCTTCTAAAAAGACATCTTTTGGATATCTATAGGATCTTAATCAGTGTGCAGAATCAGAGCCATCATAATTTTCCATTGCTGTATTTTTCTCCTAGAAACGAAACACAATTATGGACCACCCTGTCTTTTGTCAAGGAGATAGTACCTACAATTATGTAAACTATCTGACATAATTCAGGTTGCAAGCCTATGCCTAAAAAGTAGATAGGAGCATTCCAAAATTCTAAAAGCTTAAGCGGATTTCCTTCTGTTTTCAAAACTACCAAAATGGGCGTTGTGGTATTTCTGTCATGCAGTGCACTGCTAATACCCAATCTAAACTCCATGGTTACCAGATTTTTCTTTAGAGTTGCAGCTCTGCTGCTATACTGCTCAGTATTATTGTCATTACTGGAAGTATATAATTCTGTTAATATATTTCAGAATTCTAAGGAAAACTAAAATGTTCATTCTGTACTTTTCAGCTGACATTACTTATCTACCTGGTCAAACAGAGAAGCTCTCCAGAATGGGTCCAAATAAGAATGAAAGGTCACTCTTGAATGCGATGGAGGGATTGGAACAATGTCAACAACAGCTATTTATGTCTACACACAGTAGATTGTGACAGCTAACAAATTTTAAGACAAAGTGAGACAAAACAAAAATATACATGATCTCTGTGATTGCTTTTGTTATCAACTTCTTCTGGCAGTATAACTTAGAAGAAGATTATGGCTGATATTTGTGCCTTCATTTCATGTTTGCATTCTATTTTCAAGGGAGCTTTAGAGTTTTTTTATTTATTCAAGGCATTATATACTTTGAATACTCTTTTTGCAGTGGTTCCTTACTTTAATTTCTGTTTGATTTCCCCTAGGCAGAACATTGCTTGTAAATATTTGTCTGAATATTAAGCAATATTCTAATGCAGCTTTCAAAAAGTTCTTTGTCACTTTTTCGTACCTTGCTCATAGTTACAATACTCTTTCTCAAACAGCTGCGATATATGTAATCCTGAAAGCTGCTTTGATCCCTAGAAGAAGCTTGTTGGAGCTTATCAGTGTGGATTTGGAAGATATGTGTAACCAACTCTACACATGATTAGAATCTGGCTCTGTATACTTACTAAACCAACCTGATCTCATTCTATGACCAGGTGACCCGCCTAGTGGATGAGGGAAAGGCTGTGGATGTTGTCTACCTGGTCTTTAGTAAAGCCTTTGACAGTGTCTCCCACAGCATTCTCCTGGAGAAACTGGCGGCTCATGGCTTAGACAGGTTTACTCTTCGCTGGGTGAGGAACTGGCTGGATGGCCGAACCCAGAGAGTTGTGGTGAACGGTGTTAAATCCGGCTGGCGGCCGGTCACAAGCGGTGTTCCCCAGGGCTCGGTTCTGGGGCCAGTCTTGTTCAATAACTTTATAGATGATCTGGATGAGGGGATCGAGTGCTCCCTCAGTAAGTTTGCAGATGACACCAAGTTGGGTGGGAGTGTTGATCTGCTGGAGGGTAGGAGAGTTCTGCAGAGGGATCTGGGCAGGCTGGATCGATGGGCAGAGGTCAACTGTACAAGATTTAATAAGGCCAAGTGCAGGGTCCTGCACTTCAGCCACAACAACCCCAGGCAACGCTACAGGCTTGGAGAGGAGTGGCTGGAGAGCTGCCCGGCAGAAAGGGACCTGGGGGTGCTGGTTGACAGCCGGCTGAATATGAGCCGGCAGTGTGCCCAGGTGGCCAAGAAGGCCAACAGCGTCCTGGCCTGTATCAGAAATAGTGTGGCCAGCAGGAGTAGGGAAGTGATCGTGCCCCTGTACTCGGCACTGGTGAGGCCCCACCTTGAATCCTGTGTTCAGTTTTGGGCCCCTCACTACAAGAAGGATGCTGAGGTGCTGGAGCATGTCGAGAGAAGGGCAACAAAGCTGATGAGGGGTCTGGAGCACAAGTCTTATGAGGAGCGGCTGAGGGAACTGGGGTTGTTTAGTCTGGAGAAGAGGAGGCTGAGGGGAGACCTTATCGCTCTTTACAGCTACCTGAAAGGGGGTTGTGGCGACAAGGGCGCTGGTCTCTTCTCTCAAGTAACCAGCAATAGGACAAGAGGAAATGGCCTCAAGTTGCACCAGGGGAGGTTTAGATTGGATATTAGGAAAAATTTCTTCACTGAGAGGGTGGTCAGTGTCCTGGTTTCAGCCAGGATAGAGCTGGTTTTCTTCACAGAAGCCAGTGTGAGACTGTGTTTTGGATTTGGGATGAGAAACTGTTGATAATGTGCTGATGTTTTGGGTTGCTGCTGAGCAGTCAAGGACAGTCCAGCTTCTCATGCTGGCCTGCTAGCAAGGAGGTTGGGGGGTGCACGGGGAGCTGGGAGGGGACACAGCCGGGACAGCTGACCCAGACTGGCCAAAGAGATATTCCCTACCATATGACGTCATGCCCAGTACATAAACTGGAGTTGGCCGGGGGGTGGAAATCGCTGCTCGGGGACGGGCTGTCGATCGCCGGGTGGTGAGCAATTGCTGTATTGGGCATCACTTGTTCTTGTACATTCCTTTGTTGGTATTATCATTGTTGTTTCCTTCTTTCTTTCTGTCCTATTAAACCGTGTTTATCTCAACCCACAAGGTTTTTTTCCTAATTCTCTCCCCCACCCTACTGTGGGAGGGGGAGTGAGCGAGCGGCTGCGTGGTGCTTAGTTGCTGGCTGGGGCTAAACCACGACAGTCAGGCATTGGAACAGGCTGCCCAGGGAGGTGGTGGAGTCGTCATCTCTGGAAGTGTTCAAAAAACATGTGGATGTGGCGCTTCAAGACATGGTTTAGGGAACATGGTGGCGCTGGATTAATGGTTGGACTTGATGATCTTGAAGGTCCTTTCCAACCTTAGTGATTCTGTGATTCTGTGACTCCCCTGTCCTCAGTAAAAAGTATGATTTTAACACTGTAGCATAACATGAATCATCAGAGCTTTATTTAGAAAAAATTACGTTAGAAAAATTTAAATCCTCCTACTTTCTGAATAAACCATAACCTCTTTTTTTCATACTGACATATATATTTCTCGTATCTGCTGTCATGACCTGCTTTTTGTCAATGAATTGTCATAATCACTCACAAGTTGTAGAGGAATGGACCTTTAAACTGAGGTCACTGTACTATTAAAATAATCTGACATTTTGTAGCATCTTAAACTTCTGTCTGTACCGAACAATAATCAATGCTTTTCAAGATAATACCAAACCAATTCTGTGGGATTAACAATTAGAAAATGTAGTAATTTTTTTTTTCAACCTTTTTGTCCTGTTGTGCAAGCCCCAAAATAAATGTAAGAGGTACAAGATTCTCTCTGTATCTTCTTGATAAAGAAATTTTTTTTTTTATGTGCTTCTGGCATCCAGATTGCTGTCAAACTTTCATACAACATTATTTCTAATAACTTTAAAATGCAACTAGAAATGTAAACAATATTGTTACACTAGTGTTAATTTCACAGGCACAGAAAAAAAATTCTGCAAAGATGTCTTGGCAAATAATTAGTTTTAGTTACTTGATATCAGAAAGGTTTTCTGCACAAAGTACATATAAATTATGTATAATTATTTTATAGTAAGTACACTATGTCTATATGAAGTCCAGGTTCAGTTTGTAAATCCCTGGATGTACACAAAATATTTTTAACGAACACTTTGCAATCCCTAGTAATGCAATTAACTAATTACTGGGAGCAATTACTTTGTGAGTTTATAAGTTTGCCCTTATAAATATTAAATCACATAAACAAAGTTCTATCTTCAGGCTAACTTAAATACATTGAAAGAAAATTCAGAACTAATCTGGAGACTACTTGTAATGTTTCATTGCTTTTAGATATTTTAGGCTGTAATATTAAATATTTCTTTATAGGGCGAGCAGAGGTAGAGCTCAGAATATGCTAATATTCATGACTTGTATTATGTACTTTGTAATTTTCTTTCAATATTTTGCTCCAATAACCTTCACTGAAATATTCTGGGCAACAACTATGACTGACTTAAAAACACAATGTATTCACCAAAACCACTAAAAACTACGTGATGCTAAATTCTCTTTTACATATTTTCACAGTGTGCTTTTATCATTAGAGTAAATTGAATAGGCTAGAATAGAATAACGGAATAATATAAATTTTTAGGATTAAAGCTATGGAACAGAAAGCTATGGGTTGATTGGCAACTGAAGAATTGGATAGCAAATATCTTCTGTTTTGCAAGACTAATATGGAGAGACGGAGAGATTTCAGAGAAGGAGGAAGTTAAAGAAAAGCAGAATTGGATGTCTTTGAACAAAGACAAAACAAACAATAAGAATAAATTATTCAAAACAACAAAAAAGCAATTTCTACAAGTAAATAAGGAATTAATTAATGGATAAGAACATCCTAATGCTTGGGCTCAATATTTAATTGACAAACAGCCGTATTCTTTTCTTTAATATAGAGTCAGATTCTTTTGGAGGACATGGTTAAATGTTGTAGGCATCTGGAACAAAAAAATCCATATGATTCTTCATTATTTACTGTAACACATAGGTTCTGCTGGTAAACTAGCAACAATAATAGACAAATGCAGTAAAGCACACATGTCATTCAAACACACATTAATAACGTGTTGATTTATGAAAAAATACATTTTGAACACTCCATTCCTTGGTCTGTCAGAATTTTGTCTGCGATCCTGTCCAAGGCATCTAGTTTCTTTAAATCTCCACTTTACAGATATAAAACATCAAATCAAAATATATCTAGGCATTTAATACTTCATGCTTTCATCAGTGCATGGGAGATGCACAGAAGCAGAGCCGACAGGAACAGTTTATTTGAATAATATGAATAAAATTTATGTTTTAAAGGCTGTTCTGTGTCTAATGTGGTTAGAAGATTTTAGAAGGGGCGTAACATAATAGAACTATTTAAACAAATATTTTTAGTAGGGAGGTCATATGTGTTAATGAGTCTGTAGTTATAATTTTATAATGGTAGTTCCTGTGTGGAAAAATACCAAACAAAACCCAAAACCTATCAAACAAACAATTAAAACCATAATGGCTCTGTCTTTTATATATTCTCTTTATTTTTTGGAGGAGCTGGTAGCCACCATGGCATAGTACAAGCAAATATTAAAACAGGTAGTTTTAGAAGGTATTCTAACTCTAATATAATCTCTAATAAACTGTTGAATTTTTTTTTAATTTATCTCTTCTTTTTGAAGTTCCTGCATTCAAATTTTCTGCCTAAATCAAGTGAAAACTGAAATTTGCAGTTCTCTGACAGTCTCTGAAGGAACGGCTAATACAGCCACAAAGATAACGGTACTTGCAAGCTCCAATGTCAAGTATTAATTATTTTTATTAGCATCCCATTCACAGTTTATTGAAAAAAAAAAAAACAAACAAACTATGAAGCTCCACTTTTGAAGACCCTGCTATTTGCAGCTGCTGTTAGTTTGCCACTTACGTTGTCAAATTCACATGTTATATGTACTGAAGACAAAAATCTGCTGCCAGGTCTAAGTAATCACGTTCCACAAAATACCACTTAACTATAATGCCATGCAAAAAGATACTGAAAAGCAGAATTAACTTTGAGAAGTTTGGTTATCATTTGGTAATAAGATGTACTAATAGAGTAAAGGGTTTCCAGGGTTTCCAAATTTACTGTTCCTTTCATTTCCTTGAACCTGGATCAGCAGAGGCTGGAAGTTATTTGGGCGGTGACATATATCAGGGATGAAGGTTTCATACCCCTTGAAAGTGAAGTTCTGAACTTACTTTTTTTAAGAGATTCAAAGAATAGCTGAATTCACACAGCTTTATTGAATGGTCAATTGATTCTACGTTCCTTTAAGGAACTGAGGGAATGAATGAACAGAACGAAAGTAGGAACCTTCTTAATGCATAGCAAAGAGTTTCTGAGAAACTGAAATATCAGTATACTGATTTAGTAGCTGGATTTGAAAGTATTATAGTATCTGAATAAGTTTCATCTGTGTGAAATTCACTTCACTCCTGCAGCAATAATTCGTGATATGTGGCTTAGCAGTTTAAGTATATACCAACTTCAAGAATACACCAACCAATGTGTTATGAAATCGTCCCCTAGGAGGACACAATAAGTAGCTTATAAGGTGTCTGCACAACACAGTCATCAGTGATTATTTCACCTTCTATTTCTTTCCTAGCCAGTGGCAGGATTTACCAAGGAACAAAATCTTAGCATATGGAGAAAGACCATATGACATGTATGTACTAGTCCAGACATAGATATTCACCTGCGTCTCTGCATTGCAACAATGTCTGCAGTTACTTCTCTGTACTGCTTCCCTCTATAGCTACTGAAATATCCTACTTGGATAATGACAGCATACATTTATTTTTCATTATTATTACTGCTACTAATACTATTTCCTACCTCTAGCATATATTATATTGCTTTACTTACAAAGAGAGGTAGAACAAACCATTGAATATCTCTTCCTCTGAGTCTGATTCAAAGGATTCATTTGATTCTGTATGAATTTATTTTACCCTTTATTAATATGTACTGCTTTATTTTTCATTTGAACTTTACATCCAGCATACTGCTATCATATTCGCTTAGGAGGTTGTCGCTTTTCTTCTCCCAACCCTTGATTTTACACATTCTCTAGCTCTAATTTTTGCTTGCTTTTTTAGGGAGAGGGTTATGTGTTGTTACACCACTATTCACTTTGAAAATTCTGTCCTCTGCTTTATTGGACATTCAACTTCTCAAGAAGGGCATAGTACATGGAAAAGTCAAAAGCTTTACTATGCCTTGCATACCACTTTGTGACCTTTTTCTCTACCTTTCCTTGTGATCACTTAAATTAATACTGAGGAATGCTCTCAAATCAAGGGATCTCAAAAAGAGTGCTCATCTATGTACTCAGTATAAGGCAGGTACTTAATTTCCTTGCTGAAACAATCATAATAAAACATTGTCTTTCACAGAAAAAAAAGATAGTTTCAAAAGATGTGCTATTAAATTAGAATTACCTGCACTGAAAAAAATTTGATTGTAAAAATCAGTGCTATTGCTTCCTTTTAGATTTATATTCACTGGAAACATGATATCTGAAAGGAAATGCTTTATTTTTTAAATCTGTTCTTTTTAACAAAGGAATGGTAGTTAAAAACATTTAGGACAGAACAAGAACCTGAAGTATATTCATAAGGGAAAGTAAATATGCATTTATTTGCAATGAAAAGAAATGTGGTCTTCTAATGATAAAATTGTAAGTAATTACATAAGATTACACTACAAAAAAAAACCCAACCCCTCAAAAAAAACAGCTCAGACAAAATATGGGATCAATGGATCTCATCAGTGTGGTGAAAATAAAGAGAATTCTTGCAGCTCAAAAGTATATTGACCTGAGTTTTTCTGCTGATGTAATTTATTCTTTTTTGCTTTGCCTGCTAGAGCCAAACACTTGTCGCTATGTGTAGCCCTAGAGCCAAAAAGAATGCACAGCTCATGTAATACGGTAAGTGCTATCTCCAGTCAGGAAGTCCCTCCTGTGATATTTAAGCGCCAAAAAAAGATGATCTGCAAAGTGAAGACAAGTACATAGAATTCCTGAGTATCTGAAACTGCCAACAAGACAAATTGTTTTTATAGTAAGTGCCTAAGAAACCCATTAGTACCACTTCCACTTGGAAGCCAAAATGAATGCAACATAAGAGCACAGTCTGTTTGTAAAGCAAGCCTATGGCGGACAGTGACGCCCTCGGCAAATGCAGCATATAGGCGGAAACTGAGAAAAGTTGATCTGGGTGTGGAGATAACTAATTCAGTACTATTAAAGTGAGCGGCATCTGTGGCTGGATTGAGTTTTACAAACACACAGACACTGAATCCTGCAAGCTGCGCAGCAGGAACCCAGTACTCAAGACTGTATATTCTGAGCTTCTACCCTTTTTCTCATGCAGCATTTCAAATGAATGAATATCAGGATGCAACAAATACATTCAGCTTCACTGGATAAATACCTTTGCTGATTGATGTCTCTGATAATGAGGTCTGTCCAAAAATGGATAACACTAAATGAGAAAACCTCCTATTCCTCGTTGGTTTATGTTTCATCTAGTCTTCACAGTGATTTTATCTATGAACTGGTATTCACAATATTCCTGAAATTTAACAGTTAATTAGAAATGAAAATCGAAGACACTATTTTTTAGATAACTTCCAACCATCTTCAGTTTTAGCTGTCTGGAAAAAAAAAACACACATTCTAATTGTTCTGTATTTGTTTATGTATCTTAATGCAAAAGTCCTAAATCATTTGGATAGATAATTTTTATATAGATTCATTTATCATTTTTGTTGTTTCAGCTGGTTTTGCTGACAGCTAAGAAGGATGTGATATTGTGTGTGATTACATTAAAAAGTTGTTGAAGACAACAACTAAAAAAGTAAGGAAATTCAAGTTTCACCCTACAGGCTTTTTCTCACTTAAAAAAAAAAAAAAATCTGTTGAAGGATCAGGCCTTTTAAAGAGTTTAATTCCTTTGTTTGTTTTCTCATTACAAGTTTATCACCCAACACTGTTTCTAAAGAACTGCAAATTACATTATAGATTTAATCCCCTAAATCTGTGACTTTCAACTTTGCATTCCTGGCGTGAAAAAAATTCAAAATAATCTGGAAGGATCAAATAATATCTCTTCTAGATTTTTCCTTTATAAATTGATCAATAATGATAATATGTCCACTAAGATTATGTTTGTGCTAGATTTTTACTCATATTAAGCAAATTCATTATTTCTTTTCAGCTTATAACAAAGTTCTTGTTCAGTTCTGTAGGACTTGATTACATCATTTCTGTATTTTTCATGGCATAGCAGGTCTTTCACAACCTTCAACAGATGATTCAGAGTTTGACAAAGAATAAAAAAAGGAGCAATAGGAAAACATTTTCTCTGCTATTGAGGGAAAAGGTTATATACTCATTCAATGAAAACATGGAAGAAAGCCCGGTTAAAACTTCTTGAGATATATATCTCTCTCTCTGTATACCCATTTTTGAGCATATATATTTTACAATTTTTAATGAGTTTACTTGTCTACAGATCTGGAAGAAAGTAAGAAAGTAATATTCTATTTCACAGACTGTAAGGCTGAAGCAGAGAATATTACTGACCTTCTACAACTCACAGAGCAAATCTGCAGTAAAGCCAAGAATACAATCTACTTCTTTAAGTCATGATATATAGATATCTATCTCTATATAGAGAGAGGTAGATATGATACATATATCTAGATATATAGATATATATCAAGAACTTTTAGCTGGGCTTTGTTTCTCATATATTATATATTCTTTTGCTTATATAGAAATATATATACATAATTACATAATATAGACATAATTATTATTAACATAATAACTTTTTTTTAATCAATGTATATTTTTTCACGGCTTCACAGACAATGGCTTCTCAAAGTGTTATTCAATCCTCAAAAAACAAGCATGGACACTAAATGATACAGTCAGTCAATAGTGTGTGGAGAAAGCCCGTACTGCAAGTAGCATATTTGCAGTACTAAATCCTTGACTTTGTTACCTATCTGGCAAAAGAGATTAAACTAGAGGGATCCGCACAACCACACCAGAAGACACAGGTAAGGATAGTTTGCTCAAGGATCTTCGTGGTTGCCTTGTCTGCCACCTAGTGTCAAGCCAGCTGATCATTTTGAGATTGTAGCGGATTTTTTCTATTTATTTGCTGGAGTTGCAGTTGGAGGTTCACATTGAAGGAAACTTCTAAGCTTCAAGATAATGCAAAAAAAAAAAATACATTGGAATTTGATCTAAAATCTTCTGAAGATTATATTTAACATTCCAAATGTAAATTTTGAAAGGACAAAAAAAGGAAGAGGTTAAACAATACCAGTCAACATGATTTTTAGGCCAATTCCAAATATACAGGTGGATAAAAAGGTGCTATAAGCCATGTACATATAAGGCATGTTAAAAACTAAGTAGCCTAATTTTAAGGCTGTTGAACGCTTACAAATCTCATTGGTTTCACAGGATTTATGGAGAGTACATCTATTTCAGAATAGGAAAAAATAATGATCTATGAGAAAGTGAGAGCTCTTATTTAGTAACTTATTAGTTCATGTGAGGGTTAATCAGATCTGATTGCTTTTAAGATGTATTTTAAATATTGCAGTATGATTAAAATATATATTCCATGGCTGCCTGCAAAGGCGGCCTTGATGACTCTGGTACCTGTTCCTGTAATAAAACATACATCCCCAGTATTTATTATATACATGATCTGGTCTCACATGCTGAATAATTATGAAGAGTTTTAGATGTTGATCATCTCATAGCCTGGGTAGGCAATGAGCTCTGCTATGTCACAGCCTCTCCCAGGGTTAAAGGGTCTTTGCCTCATTTCTCTTAAATCTTGTATTTTATGCCTTTCTCTTGTCCCTCTCCAGTCTATAGAAAAGTCTTTCAAAAACTTGTCTTTTGGGAAGCTTTGAAAAGTTGAGCAACAGCAGCATATTTAGTCAGAAAATAGTTAAAAGGTAGTCAGCTGCAATGTCTAAAGGGCTTTCTCTTCCTCTGCAGCAGGCAGTTGCAGAAATTGATCTTGACCTGACAGAAGGTGCCCAGTACAGAAAGCTAGATTTGTTTTCTTTGACCAAAGAAGGATGTCCTTTGGTTTGCACATGCCAAAATAGCAACCATCTTCTGTTTTTCATCAGGTCATTCTAATAAGTTCATGGAGACATAAGTCGCACTTCTGTCATGATCTGTGACTAAGGTATTCAAAACAGTTCATTCAGATATTTGTGAAAGCATCCTTTTCAAAGGACTGGGTCTCCAATTGTTATTTTTGGGTCAGAAGTACATAGTGCAAGCATTCTTTAATTGAACTTCCAACATATACATCTAAGGCTTCCAAACACATAATCAGACAGCACCTGGCACCTGTAAAGATTTCAAGCAAGAAGTATGAGTATCCAAAGATTGCAAGGAACCTTTCTGAAAACAAAATGTGACTTATTTGCACACAGAAGGGGTATTCACTGAAATAAAAAATGCATATGCTTGACATTTCGTTCACATCTAGATGACGGGATGCAAAACTGGACTTGTTGGTCATCACAAATGAGATAATTGCCAACATTAAGATCGGAGGCAGCCTGGGTTGCAGTGATCACAGACTGATGGCATTCACAGGGATATGTGAGGGATATGGAGCAGGCAAAGAGTAAAGTCAGGACCCTGAATTTTAGCAAAGCAAACATCCAGCTCTTCGGGGAGTCAATCAATAGAACCCTCTGGGAATCCGCCCTGAGAGACAAGGGAGCAGAACAGAGCTGGCAGAACTTTAAGGATGCTTTCCATAGAGTGCAAGATCTTTCCATCCCCAGGTGTAAGAAATCAGGAAAGGAAGGCAAGAGACCAGCATGACTGAGTCAAGACCTGCTGGTCAAACTAAAGGGCCAGAAGGAACTGCACAGGCAGTGGAAGTAGGGACAGGTATCCTGGGATGAGCACAGGGACGCTGCCCGATTCTGTAGGGATGGGGTCAGGAAGGTCAAGGAATGGCTGGAGCTGAATTTGGCAAGGGATGCAAAGAATAATAAGAAGGGCTTCTACAGGTACATCAGCCAGAAAAGGAATGTCAAAGAAAGCATACCCCCCTTCATGAGCAAGACTGGCAAACTGGCAACAATGGATGAGAAGGTTGAGGTACTCAGTTACTTCTTTGCCTCATTCACTGGCAGTCTCTCTTCCCACACCTCTCAAGGGGATGGCCTGCAAGATGGGGACTAGAGGAGCAAAGTCCCTCCCACGGTAAGAGAAGATCAGGTTCGAGACCACCTGAGGAATCTGAACATACATAAGTCTACAGGACCTGATGAGATGCATCCCAGAGTCCTAAGGGAACTGTCTGAGGTAGCTGCCAAGCCACTCTCCATGAGATTTGAAAAGTCATGTCAGTCAGGTGAAGTCCCTGGGGACTGGAAAAAGGGAAACAATGCACCCATCTTTAAAATGGTAGCAAGGAGGACCCAGAGAACTACTGACCTGTCAGTCTCACCTCTGGGAAGATCATGGAAGAGATCCTATGTTAAGGCACATGGAGGACAGGGAGGTGATTTGAGACAGCCAGCATGGTATCACCAAGGGCAGGTCCTTCCTGACGGACCTTGTGGTCTTCTAGGATGGAGTGGCTTTTGAAGTCAGTATTTGAAGTCAATACTGCAAAAAGTATTGACTTTTTTAGCGGGGCCTGTTGTGGTAGGACTAGGGGTAATGGTTTTAAGCTAAAAGAGGATAGATTTCAGCTAAACAGAAGGAAAAAAATTTTTACCAGTGAGAGTGGTGAAACACTGGAACAGATTTCTCAGAGAGGTGATAGATGTCCCATCCCTGGAAACATTCCAGGTCAGGTTGGATGGGGCTCTGAACAACCTGATCTAGTTGAAGATGTCCCTGCTCATTGCAAGGGGATTTGGACTAGATGACCTTTAAAGTCTGTTCCAACCCAAGGATTTTATAGTTCTATGGTTCTTTTATTAGCCTTGTCTCCATTTTGGTCTGCTGTTAGACTCATTTTCCTGTTATGTTTCTCATCTGCATTTCTCGTCCATCTAACTGATTCAGACAATAGTCACTGAGAACTCCTCCACATCCCATCCTGCAGGACAGGTCTGTTATCTGAGCCTTTTGTTTTGGGCTGTGTTTTAACATGCCATAAAGTGAAGTCATAGAGTCATCTTCCCACAGCTTTTATAGTGGCTTTTACATTCAGATGATTGTAGATCTGCCCCTCAATCAGTCCTTATACTGTTTTACATGTTTCCAGATTTTCTACATTATGTGTGAAATGCCATAGGACAAACAAGTGATGGTATAACAAATTATCTAACATCAACAAGTGTGTGCTAATTGCCATTACGATTAACAACTGAGAGTAACCTTCCTGAACTAAAATATTACACAATTTATTCTATTTTGTTCAAAAGTTTTTCACAAGAAAGTAATACAAGATTAATTAGAGTAATTAATTAATCTTAACTTTAATTAAACAGTGAAAATTCAATATATCCAGAAGATAACTACATATATAGATACATATAACACAATTTAATGTAGTTAAACTGGTATGGTGGGAATAATATTACTTTGAGGATCTCTAAGCATAGACATTGCCTTACCAACAAGATAACATATGGATCCAAATAATGTGTAGGCCTTTCAAAGAAACGTACTCTTTTAGGAGATTTTATTGTTACCTGACTTGAAAAACAAACTTAAAATATTCAGTCATCAGCAGAGGAGACACATATTTCATGTTTAAAAGTAACCTAACCATAATATTGAAGTAGTTCAAAAAGATCTCATTCTACTACAGCTTAGCTTTTTTTCTTAGTTGGCAATAATTGCAATTGTAATTGACCAGTAATAATTGGCATTCACAACAAAGTCAAAAGCAAGGGTGAGGTAAAGATTGAAACTATTTCTGTTGGGTTCAAATGCAGGGAAATCTGTCTCCTATGTGGTGATAAAATCAAGGTGACTAAACCCTGGACTGAATCGTGCAATGTTCATTGAAAAAGATGTTTGCAATCGTGACTTCAGTGATCTTTGCCTGACTACGTGGTGTTTTGCTAGGTCACGTGAGTAGCTATGAATACCTTTAAAGGCTCACTCACAATATAACTTCATTACCCATCAAGACCACAGCCATGACTTTGCAACTTTTAGTTTAGATTTAGTGTGCATCTGTACAAATGTAAAGTATGTGTATGGAGACATTTTCAATCTTCTGCAAAAGGTTTCACAGACTTGCTTCATGAATGATTTTCTTGACATGTGTAATGAGGGAGTCACTTTTCCTATCCGAATTGCAGTAACACTGCAATTTTGCAAATTCTATAATAAAATTCTTCTGAATGAGAAAATAAGGATACATCCCCAATAAAGACATACAGGATACATTTGTTTAAAAGTTCTCCCACTGAGCCTTTTTCCTTTTCTTTTCCATTTTAACTACCATTAATAAAAGGAAATTAATATAGGAAAATGAAATGCATTGATGTGGTTTTAATGATTTGCCTTTAACCCAAGAAAGCAAGAAAATTCAAAGATAAGACTTCCAATTAATCTTTAACTTGTAACATAAAAGCACTGGTTTCAAGCCTTAACAACGTTGCAATTATGAAAGCACAAGGGGAATGTACTGTGGACATAGTCAAAGTTTTAATCCTAAATATGTCTGGCTCTTGTGATTTTATTAGAGCTTTAAAATTTAACATCATTTCTGTGTGTGATATAAACATATGTGTTCTTGACCCACTTTGAAAAACAACCACCAGTGAAATACCATTTGCATTAAACATTCAGGAGCTTTGCAAAAAGATTGCATCTCAAGAGATAACATTTCCACTGAAGTTACACTTTTCAGCTTGGTTTCGTTACTTTTTACACATATTGAGTTGCAGCTCCTTGTTGTTCAGAGCATTGGTTTTAGAACTTATTCCCATCATTTCATTCCAAATGTATACATTGTCACTTAATATCCTGAAGAGAAAAATTAATTTCTATATAATTATAGTTTTACGCTGAGACCTACAGAAATTTCATTATAAACTATTACCTTACAAATGAAATTCTATTTTAACCCTTCAATCACTATGTAATAAGACTACAAAGGAGATGTTTGTACTGTATTGAAATAATAAATAGATGCAACAACAATTTTTCACACTTTTCACTAGATTTTTTTATTGAATCTTTTATGGAAATAAGGATCCACACTAGTGGCTCTCCTTGTAAAACTAAAACTTAAGATTATTATGTATTTGTAGAAATTACTTTTTCTCTCCATTATATAATGTTATGTTGGAAATATTCTGTGACTGTTATTGGCACTAATAAGACAGTAGAATTTAATGAATCATAATAAATTAATCCTTGAAGTTATATATCTGGATATTAGACTTAGCAAAAAATAATATTTCTACACCGCAGTCCCTTCATGGACTTAACTCATGAGGAGCAGATTTAAATCAATGTTGAACATGTTAAAATCCATACTTTATGTTTACCTGTCTGTGCAATAAAAAGTATAACGAGACTGAAAAATACTGATAGTTGAATGTTTGTGCTCAACCTTAGGAAGCTGTATGATCCTTGATACCTCACCAGCTATGTCAAATAACTAAGATATCCTTGATTCTTGAACTGAATACTAATTTCAGCTTTTTACTTAATAGAACATTGATACAAATCTAAGCTTGTAAGAGCAGGTGATGCAGAAAAATTTAAATTAAATATGAAAGATGCAAATTGTCAGGCATAAGTCTTCACTATTATGTTTGAATTAGTGAAGCTCAGCACCTTCAGAAGAGTCTCTGGAATGCTAGTTATTGTAATATTAGTTGAATATGTTTCATAAGAAGTCCTTTTTAAAACCTGACAAGATTGTTATTATTATCTGTCATTAATCTTTTTGGATACTTCCTGGCCTAAGATATTTTCTACAAACAAATATTAGCCTGTTAAATTATGAGGTTTTGATCCACAATTTTATTTGGAAATAAAGTGGGACAAGTCCATTTTATTTTTCTGGAAAACAGTAGATAGGTATATTGCTTTGCTAGAATTAAAATACTCTTTACATCTTTTCTTTAAAATGTTCTAGCACCTGACTGTTTTGGAACAGGGTCTTGGAAACTGGCAGGAGGAATGGGGCTTTCTGGCAAAGATTTAGATCTGAAAACAAATTCTGCCAAGTCTGGAAAAGCCATAAGCATGCAAGGATCACTGTTCATGCTGCTGAGAACTTGATAGTGTTTACCTAATAAGCTTCTGATTATTTTTTCCCTCAATAAATATGCTCTTATCACAGCTCCAAGTGTGATTACACTGTGCATACACAAAAATATGGGAAAAATGAACATTCAGCTCAGAGGTAGTAGCGAACAGGGGGATTTTTCCTACTCTCAGCTGCTCTGGATTAAGCCCCAATGCTTGAATTAAAAGATGAGAATCTGCTTCTCCTGTACCTGAGTTACCATCCACATCATGGAAACACATGGAGGACAGGGAGGTGATTCAAGATAGCCAGTTTGGCTTCACCAAGGGCAGGTGCTTCCTGACAGACCTTGTGACCTTCTAGGATGGAGTCACCACATCAGTGGACAAGGGAAGAGCTACCAAAATCATCTATCTGGACTGCTCTAAGGCTTTTGACATGGTCCCCCACAACAGCCTTCTCTCTAAATTGGAGAGAGAGGGATTTGATGGGTGGACTGTTGGGTGGATGACAAATTAGTTGGATGATTGCATCCAGAGGGTAGTGGTCAATGGCTCAATGCCCAGAAGGAGATCGGTGATGAGTGGTGTCCCTCAGGGGTCTATATTGGGACCAGTATTGTTTAATGTCTTCATCAGTGATGTAGACAGTGAGATCGAGTGCACTCTCAGCAAGTTTGCAGATGACACCAAGCTGAGTGGTGCGGTTGACAGGCCTGAGGGATGGAATGGATCCAGATGGACTAGGAGGAGCTCAAGGAATGGAACCTCATTGTGTGAACCTCATGAGGTTCAACAAGGCCAAGTGCAGGGTCCTGCACCTGGGTCAGGGCAACTCCCAGTATCAGTACAGGCTGGGGAATGAAGGGATTGAGAGCAGCCCTGCTGACACGGTCTTGGGCGTACTGGTGGATGAAAAGCTGGACATGAGCCAGCAATGTGCACTCACAGCCCAGAAGGCCAACCATATCCAGGGCTGCATCAAAAGAAGCATGGCCAGCAGGTTAAGGGAGGGGATTCTGCCCCTCTACTCCACTCTGGTGAGACCCCACCTGCAGTACCGCGTCCAGCTCTGGAGCCCTCAGCACAGGGAAGGCATGGATCTGTTGGAGAGGGTACAGAGGAGGGCCACAAAAATGGTCAGAGGGATGGAACACCTCTTCTATGAAAAAGGGCTGAGAGAGTTGGGGTTGTTCAGCCTGGCTCTGGGGAGACCTTTTTGCAACCTTCCAGTACTTGAAGGGGACTTATAAGAATGATGGGGACTGAGCAACCTCGTCTAGTTGAAGATGTCCCTGCTCATTGCAGAGGGGTTTGGACTAGATGACCTTTTAAGTTGCCTTCCAACCTAAACTATTCTGTGATTCTGTGATCACTGATAAAAAGAAATTATGAAAGATTAACCCCTTTGGATCACATATTTAGAGGGTTTGGCCTGGAAAACACATTGGATTCCTACAAAGTCTTCCAGGACTATTAGTGGAAGTGGAGACTTGAACAACTGACTGGCTATTCATGGCGGTTGACCCAGGCCAACAGCAAAACCCCCATCCAATTGCCAACTCAATCTCCCACCCCAGCAGGATGGGGGAGAGAATCAGAAGGGGGAAAAAATGAGAAAAAAATTGTGGGTCATGATAAAGACAATTTAACAAGTGAAGAAAAGAAAGAAAAAGAAAAACAAACAGTGCAAAAGCAGTCACTTACCACCTCCCACCACCAGTCCAATGCCCGTCTCCAAGCAATGGCTACCATGCAAAAACTACTCCCCCGCCTGCTAGTTTTATTGCTGAGCACAATGTCATATGACATGGAATATTCCTTTGGTCAGTTGGGGTCAGCTGTCCCTGTTTTGTCCTCTCCCAACCTCTTGCCCACATCCAGCCCAATTCCGTGGGAAGCAGAATGAGAAACAAAGAAGTCCTTGACATTGTGCAAGCATTGCCCAACAATTGCTAAAACATTGGTGTATAATCAACACAAGTTTTGGTCACAAATCTAACACAAAGCATCATATGGGATGCTATGAAAAAAATTATCTCTGTCCCAACCAGACCTAGCACAGAATTATACCGGTCTGACTAGAAGTTGCAATGGAGGAAAACCAGGAACAGCAGGGAACAGAGACTGGAACAGGTTGAACAGGGAAGCTCTTCAATATGCAAAATGAATAGACCTCACTTCTGTATTTCAACTGAATGACCTAAAATTTTATTAACTGCAGATTAATAATTTTTTCTTATTTATTTTATTTTTTCTGAAGGGAAAATTATTCATTTACATATTGGCTTTTCTGAATTAATTCATAGTTTCACAAATGTATTTCAGTATAGTTTCACACCACCTTGTGAGACAATGGAAGGTCAGGGACAGTTGTTTGGTAGGGAAAAGAAACACAAAATTTAAGGACCATCTATAAATTTAGGGCAATGAACTGTGGTATTTGTTACATGAATTTCAGAGTGCTTTGTATTATCTGGTACTTCACATGTTCAAAACAGATCTCATTTCAGTTGCAACTGAGAGTCCTCAGCAGTTCAGATTTCAAGATCTCTAGATATGCTCTTATTAAAAAATTTAGTTTAAATCATTTTCCTAGGACAACAAGAAAATTCCCATGTCAGAGACAAAAGGTATAATTCCAGCAGTTTAAGGAAATACCTGCTTTTTTTCTTCATTTTTGTTAAATTCAATCTTCAAATGAAATTATGCAGCTTTGTTTTAAAATATGAAGCATGAGCCATCTGAAGGTAAAAACTTATGAACTAACCTAATCTACATTTTATTTCCTCAGTGGACAATAAATGGAGTGGCGTCTGACATCTCCTGTTTAAAGAAAATTGTGGAAATCACTAAAAGCCCCATAGATGATCACTCAATCCCCAAGCATGAGAGATGCCGCTATAGTTTGTCTTTTTTAAGTAGAAAGACTCAGAGTACCACATGGTACAAGATCTTTTGGAGCTGAAAAGAATGAGAGCTGCCCTGCTGAATGATGGTAGTATGAATATAGGACAGTTGGCCTGGTCAAGATATTCCCACAAAGGCTATGAAGTGCTGCCAAACATATTAGCCACACATACAGCTGCTTTGTACTGAAGGCACAACACTGGGGAGGATGGTGTCCATATTCAAAGAAAATGTGGCTCCCTGAATTAACATCTTCTTCTCTAGTCAGCGTCATGTTTTCTTATGTTATTAATGGTACCATCAGTGAAACTGTGCAATGGTATTAGCAGAAAAACACCAGTTTTATCCTGGAGTTACATTACTATCAAACAAAAAAAGTTGGCACATTGTGAACATCATTTCTAGCTCTCATTTTGATTTGCATCTCTGAAAAATATTCAAGTAACAAGACTCGGTTGTACTAAAACCCAAATTCACTTTACCTGATATTATCAGCTAAGCCTTCGAAAGAACATTAGAAGCACCTGTATTTTAAATTGCAGCTGATAAAACAGATAATGACCTAAAAAGGGATAACATCACAGTAGAATCAGACAGTGCCATTCAATTGTCTGTTCTGCCATTTGTAAAGAAATGTGCTATTATTTCTTGATTTAAGATTATGAAGAACACTGCTCAGGTAATATTCACTTCTTTTGGAAAGCTTTTCATGCACAGAATCAGATAAACAAGATGCTATCTTGTTTATCTATCAGACTGCTGAAAACCTATTGAACACAAGAAATGCTTTTGGTCTTTTTAAAAAGTCAAACAGTAAGCTTTCTCACACTATAAGCATGTTAGCATGTGATTCAAGGTCCAAAACTCAAGCCATAAATATAGGTTTCACTGAGTTTTAAGATGACTAAAAGAAGAAAGCAACTGCCTAGGGTTGTCAATGCTGAAACAGCAGAAAATAGGACAAATGTACAATTTATCAAAAGGAATTTGTTCATAACAAAGAAAAAAGGTAGCCAGACATTTTGAAGAAAATAGCCATCTATAACTAGTTCAAGGGACATACTGATTTTGAAAGTCTATACCTGTAGATAGTAAATGTAATCCTTCTCAATACTTAGAGAGCAGTTATATACTCTATTTATAAAAGATGAACTTACTAATATTTAAAGGAGAAAAACAAAGGAAAAAAACTAAGGTAGATTCCCTATGAAATTGTTCAGTGTGTGCATATCATCTGTGTAGGTGGGTGTACCTGAATATAAGATGTTTCTTTACAGTTATACATAAAGCATTATAGCAAAAATTCACTAGAGGATATAAAATAGAGAAGGAAAACCCAGACCTCAGCTTTAACTAGGATCATGATTTTTTTCTTATGCTAAGAAGCAAATAATGGCACAAATTGCATCCTTTTTCTTCCCTGTTCTTCAGAGAACTGATAATCAGAAATGTTGGAGCCATTTTCTGTTGCACACTACAGATTAATGTTGAGTGAAATATTCACTGCTGAGGGGAAAATGATTCAAATTTTGTGGAGCTTTTACCAACATTTGACCTTGTCAATGGTACTTTTGTCTATTAAAATGCACTTAAATAGCATATGTTAGTTCTTCAAAAAGCTAAATGTTTTCTTCTAATCTTTGAGGTATTTTAAGCACAGATACAGATAAGTTTTAGAAAAATGTTACTTTTTCCTTCTTCTAGGTAAGAACTGGTGCTGATTTTCAAATGAAAAACAGATAGCTGCACTTACTACTCTTTGTTTTGAGAAATACAGAGATGTCATATTAAAATCAAAAAAGCGTCTGTATAACACTTGCAGAATACTGAACTATTTGCTGGATTTTTAAAGAAAATTAAGAAATGAACTGTTATGCTCTCATTAAAGGCTTTATCCTATGGCTATGAAAGTTGAAAAGATCATTGTTCTTAAATTTCAAGCTCAAATTACTTTCAAAAAGAAATAAAGGAAGAACAAAGAAAATTTAAAAATACGCCAGAGGCCAGTATGACTGCCTAAACTGATAGATCTAAATTCTACATGGTTATCTCTGTGGGACAGGTGAGGAAAAATATAGTTCTCAGAAAAAACAGGGCTTATATTCCCTACTTCATCAATGAAGGAGGGGTGGCATTTCTGAAAATCACCATCACACCTATATTAACCTCAAAAAAATCTCAGTGGTGTGATTAATTATATCTAAATTAGATGGCTTCCTTTTTCCATTAGGCAATTCTTTCTGCTCAGGACCTAATTTGTCTCAGCTGCCTCTGAGATGGAGACCTAAGGGTAGCTCTTTTAAAGGAGATGTAGCAGTGGATTTTTACCCTTTGCTTAGTACTTTATGTTAAAGCACTTTCCTAGGAATTTGGAGAGGTGGGTTCTGTTCCTGCTTTAGCTGCAAGGGAATTAAGCTTATATCTTAAGAAAATACTGAAAGGGCTGAAAGGGAAAGAAGCCTGCCACTTAAAGCAGTACCATGTTTCTTTGCAGTTCAGTAGAAATGCAAAGGTGGCTTTCCAGAATTTAGAAGACAAGAATTTTTAATGGCTCAAGATGATTAAAATCTAAACAGGAAACTTTCAGATTTCTCTAACAAATGCTACAAGTACCAA
Source organism: Phaethon aethereus (assembly GCF_964289735.1). Classification (NCBI taxonomy): domain Eukaryota; kingdom Metazoa; phylum Chordata; class Aves; order Phaethontiformes; family Phaethontidae; genus Phaethon; species Phaethon aethereus. The sequence goes on along the minus strand of NC_138578.1, from coordinate 62,674,981 downwards.
GTGATTGTGAAGTAGCTGAACAGCACTGCAAGCTAAATGATCAGAATTATGGGTGTTTTTTCAGAATGCCCTTGTAGATCTGGGTGTCTGTTTAGCTGTACCTTACTCAAGCAGAGACATAAATATGAAATAGATAATTACATCGCCAAAATAAATACCTCTAAAAATGTGTGAAAGCATTCAAGATGTCAACTAATCCTTTAGATGCCTATAAACTTAGGCAGGGCTGTAAAAGTATACACACATATGGCACAGCTGTTTAGAAATTAGGTAGGCCTTCAGGTGCCCTTGATAAGATTTCAGCAGAACCAACACTATTCAGAAATGGACTGATTTGTTTCAAAGCTATTTTTAGAACCAAGCAAGCAACTTGAAGCAGGAGATCAGGTTACCTTTCAGATCAAGTGTATCTAAATCACACCATGTAGTGAAAATTTAGGCACACAGGAAAGTCAGAATAATGCATCCCTAGGAAAAAGAAGAATAATTTTATGCATATTTTAATGCATTTGGGGTAGCTACATTTTAATCTCCCTATGACTCTACTATGACTGAATTTTTCTAATTCTTTCATCTTTCATGTGATTAAAAAATAACACTGATGTATAAGACAATAGAAAATGGGACGCCGTCCTCAACCACTTATATTTCATTGAGTTAGCTAACAAAATGAATGACAAAAATTTAAAGGTATAAAACATACATTATTAAATCTACCAAATAGCAGTCTTATTCAATATGTGCCATTTCTGAGTGTGTCTTAGGGGTGACTGCACTGATAAATGGACACATTCTCCAAAGTCACCAAGCACATGCATATCCTAATATTCCTTAAGCATAAACTTGGTTAAAATCAATGCAGGGTTGAAAATGTGTTTTGATGGACCTCATCCAACTCTGGCTATCAATAGTGTTCTCCCTTTGCAAAAATTACTCACCTGTTTAAAAATTCCCAAATGCTAGAATGTCAGAAAGTGAAAAATGATGGAATCTAGCCCATTCCCAGCTAAGGTATAAATCTTCATTACTTGTTAGAACATACCCGACAAATGCCCTCCTCTGCCCCAAATATGTAAAGATGTCCAAAAGTCAATATAACAGCTTTTTAGGAGGTTGTTTTGGATGGAATCTATAAGATACAGCATTTTGTAATAAATCTAGGATTAGAGTACAAGTTTAAAATACAGCCTGTGTGTACAGAACACCATTCTAAAGGAGAAATGGGATCAGGCTGACTCCATCATGATCAGCTTCTTCCGTACTTCTGCTTTACAGTTTATTTTGCTCTGTGGTAATAAGGGTATCTTTCTGTGCCTGCCTACACTTAGGCAAGTGAACAAGATTAAGTAGTCTGCTTAGAGAAAAATGGTTTCCTGTGTCCCCTTGTTTCCTGCACTGGCACACAGTGAAGTGAACTGGTATTAATTTAAGGGTTTGACTTTTCTGTGAGTGGTGACATTAGTATTTATACATTATATCTCTTCATTAACATCTGTTGGTATCAGAAAGTATAAATATGTCTTTCATACTTCAGAAAAAGGATTTATGGAAATAACTGAGAATATTTGTAATAAACTGAAGTTATATGCTGCTTACCTGTATGAATAAGGGAAAGAAATTAAGGAAGATAGATAACCTTTCTCCCCTTTCTTTCTCTGCTCTCTGCAGTATCTGGAAGTAGAGGAACAAGAGGGCAAAAATTACAGAGGGAAGTAATTTTGTTCATTAGACCAATTGATAAAGTTGGCAAAATAAAAGAATTTTTTTTTTGTGCACAAAAGCCTTTCTTCAGAGATAAATAAGCACCAAAGCATCATTCCCTGAATTGCTGGTTAGGGTGTAAAAGATGTGAAGAGTTTCTTCCCTACACCCTGTTTCTCCTGCTTCACTCAACACAGCACTGTGTGAAAGTTTCAAAGTCACTTATCTTCATTAAAGTTATACTGTGCCATTGCAAATATTAGTTACTAGGTGGTGCCTTGCAGGTAGAATTGTCCTTTCTGCTGTGGTTCCACTAAACATTACAATGACTACTCTTGAGAATGGTGACAAAAGAACAGTCAGTCATAGCTCATGTCCTTTTCTCTGTTGTCTGTTTACCCCAGTGCCGAACATCTTGTCAAATTTAATCCAAGTCAAACAAGATAGAAACGGGGTTTAGAGCCATGTTTCCTAACCCAGCATGTTTACTTCAGTAAACAAAGACAGCAAGTTTGTTTTAGAAATATATTTGATTCTTGGTAACACATATAGGAACAGTACACACTGCCTACAAACTTTAGCAGGAGGCACATGCATGCAAGTGTTCTTCAGAATATTTTCAAATAGCTACTTAACTATATTTTAAAAGACAATATGCATGTAAAAAATATGGCTTTTCAAGTCCTGCACAACACTGAGACATCACAGCCCAGTCTTACATAACATGTGGAAATCACTCCCATGACTTGGGGCTCACCGTGTTTCAAGATTCTAAAAAGTATCAGGACAATTGTTCCAATCAAATTTCTGTTCAAATTCAATTCAACCTTGAATTCCCAAGAACTAGTTTCACACTAAATCAGGCACAAAAACTATTTTATAATTTTTTATTATACACTCTGATTTTACCCCACTTCACAGAATCACACAGAATCACAGAATCACTAGGTTGGAAAGGACCTTTAAGATCATCAAGTCCAACCATTAATCCAGAACCACCATGTCCCCTAAACCATGTCCTGAAGCGCCACATCCACACGTTTTTTGAACACTTCCAGGGATGGCGAACACTTGGTGTGTTATATCTAAATTCAGGGACATTTTGGTTCTGTATAATAAAAAGAAATAGAAAAACACTAAGATAATAATCAGATGAGTTTCCTTTAGTACTGAGAACCAGCAAAATACATAGGATAAAGTGACATTGCTTTAACAGAGGAATCTTAAAGATCTACAGTCATTTGGACATTGTAATTATTACCAGAGTTTAGAGAAAGACGAACCATGTCTTATAGATTACAGAAGATATTGTCAGCTTTTATCCTCTGATATAAAAGCAGGAAAGTTCAAACAGGTCCAAATTTCTATAAATAAACAATACTGTATTACAGTGTTCTGTGAATGTGTCAAGTCTTGAAGAGCCAGATTGTGATCCTGGCTTTGTGCCTGCATCAGGAATTATGAGGCTGTTCAGCATTCATGCTGCCTACATTTGCTGCCTATATAACTGCTATGAAGATTGGAAGCAAGGAGTTTCTATAGGACCATTGATTCACCCTCTTTACAGGTGGATGGAGAATGGCCAACTAGAAAGTTAACCATAAATGGTATAGAGCTTTCCAGTGCACGGATTTAGTCGTCATATAAAGTTATTTGCTCTAAATAAAAGACTGATACATACTGGCATATTTCCCTATCTGAAAAAGAGAGCAGGAAGCAAGTGTGAGAACATTGAACTCTTTGTGGCTTTGAGTCATGATGTGACTTTTTTTAGGCTTGTGCATTATCATGGTTGTTAACCTACAAATTAATTCTAGTTTAATCTTTGCGCAACAGGGAAAGAACCCACTCCTGGCTCCTGGTATCTGCAGTTCCACCTGTCCTAATAAATACAGGAGGGAAGTTGCTCAAGCAGTAGACCTCTGTTCATCTACACCTGCTTAATTGGTAATTCTTTCCCTAGACTGTTCCAAATATCTCTCTTCAAGACAAAGTCTGAGCAGGCTTTTGGAGACAGTTTGCTTCCTTAATTGATCCCAGAAGTCTATGCAGATGAAGCTCTGTCAGTTTTCTGCCAGTTTGCCCTCCGTATATTCTACACAGTCCTCCAATACCAACCTCACAGACTAATCACCCAGTTGCACATCACAGATCCTCATGTCACACCTCAAAACTTCCAACACACAATCCTCTGAGTTTCTTAATATAAAATGCTGTTCTAGGAAGCTGCAACGCAGTTTTCACTTCAGTGAATCTGGTGGGGATGGGGGGAAACCACGTGACCCAAATCCCCAGACCTGTAAAATAAAGGTGATCTCTCAGGGCCTTAAAGGTTTAGCTGAAACAAAGGGGCGAGTACTATGCAGTGTGGATCTGGTAAACCTATAGAAGGCTGGCATTCTCTAACAAGTGTGGAAATGAGCTAATCCTTTTCACTTGATATCAGAAACTGAGACTCCCAGTTCTCAGAAACTCTCACTCCTTGACTATTTTTTACTTAGCAGTGTGAACATAGTCTCAAGTTGCTGTCCGTTTACTGGCCATTACTATCTACTTTTTCCCTGCTATCTGTCTATTAATTTCTTACAAAAAATATCAGTAGTACAGCACTGCCCTGAGAAAGCAAATATGTAAATATGTGGATCCATAAATACAATTTTTTTAATTTTAAAAAGCAGACCTTTACATCATTTGGGGGTCTTCTACACAAACACTCTTTATCATGTTCTTCTTTAAATGCACTAACAGATGACTGTAACAACTTCTAGTGCTATTGTGAAGGCAGACCTCTCTTTTCTAAGCTGAACACTCCAGTCGTCTTCCCACTCATTACATCCTACATGTTGTCAATCTTAGTTTCAAAAACTGTCAATCACAAATGCAGTGGGTGATATGTGTAGTGTTTTTTTAAACCACACTAAGGTGGGCATTTCTTTGATTTTCTTTTATTCTCTTGATTGCAAAGTACAGTATGTGTCTTACATGCATACAAGCAAACACAGAAGTACATGAAAAACAGTATTTTTAAAACTGAAAACAGAATTTTGTTACAGTAAACCTTAAAACTACTCAAAGTCTTATTTTTAGTCAGACATCATCCTGATTATTTAATACAGTGGTTCCAGATATTGTAATTTCCTCTTTAGACTTAAGGTTATTGATTTAGTAAGAACAATGACTCTTAACAAAAGAGAGAAAATAAAAGTCACAATAATTTGCTGAAGCACATTGTGACTTCTATAGTTATATCAATATCTGTGATCAAGCTGCTAGGAGAAGGAGAAGGAGAAGGAAGGAGGAGAGGGTGGCATAGGAGGGAAAATAAAGACTGTATTACATGAGTGATTAATCTGACTCAGAACTGGATGTTTTTATGTTTTAATGCTAATACAATAATTGTTACTATTGTTATATATGTACAGATGTCTTGTGTAACACTGTAAACTAAGCTGCTCTTATTTAATTAACCTATGGAATTTCTGTGAAAGGGGATTTTTTTTTACTGTTTGAGGAACCGCGTTGTTGACAAATCCTTCAAACAATCTTAAGAGTCTTACATGCTGCCATTGCTATCAGAAAATGGCAGTTTCACTTATCCTTATAAAGCCTCTGATGACATGTAATTTAAATAACTTGCCAGACTTGCTGAGCTGGTTTGCTTCAAAGATATTAAGGCTGACCAGTTGGTGATCTATTACAGTGTTACAGAATTGGTACTGAAATTATTTTAGCAGTAGGTATACACAGCACAGAAAATCTTCAACAGAGAAGAGAATAAATGAAAACAAAATTGCACTTTCTATTCCGGTGTTAAAAAAATATTTTCTTCCTGTCTTCCCTAGTAGTTGAAGCTTTTTCAGTGACAATTCATAGAACTGCTTGCTGAGGTACTTCAACAACAGGGTACATTTCCAGTTCAGACTTCATGGATTTTGTGAGATGACCAAGTTAAGCATTGCTAGAGGTTATTACATGTTTAAAAAAATACTCTACTTACACAGTTTGAAATAGCTAAAGCCTCCACGTCTGACAAATTTTGCTTGTAATGAAAATATTTACATTCTCCTAACTACAGAGACTGTCAGATGTTGCTAAAATTACCATTGTTGCACAATACTGAAGGCAACATGAGTAATTTTAAGCCACTAAAAGAAATAGGTTCTGTGTTCCAAAAAACACTAGCTTCTCATCTTTTTAAAACCTCTTTCTGTGCCTCAAAAAGCACTTAATTTCTTTAACGGGGCAACATTATCACTTCTCTTCCAATCCTTGACACACAGGATACTAAGAGAATAGACTAACTTTCTGTTTGTCTGCTGTTTTCTGCAAGGACTCTTTGGACTATAATCTATTTCATGGTAAATCCTTTGGTTTGATTCCCTATTTATTGGTATAACTGACAAGGGAGAGGTAGGTAAATAGCATTCCAAACTGCTCACCCTATTAAGAGGCAAAGGAAGTTAAGTACCTAGAGAATACAGATATGGTACAGACGAGCTTTCACACACCAATATTTTTAACACTGTATTTGGATTTTCTCAACATTCTTACTCGTAACTTGCTTTTCAAGGTTTCATTGCTTTATTGCTAGTGAGAAGCAGATATCTGTTCCCTGTCTAGGGAATGGTAGATGCAAAAATCTCTTGATTATACCTCTGTGTCACTGTTCTCTTCATGTCACATGCAGAAATGAGGAACATTTCTAACAAAGAAGTTTCAGAATAAAAGAAAATTAATAGCTCATGTGACCAGAGTCACAAAGTAGGATGTACTTAAAACATACTAAAAAATTGTGGAGAAGATGTACTAGAGCTAATTTCTGAGCAACAGTTCAGAGGTTGGTACTTTTTTCATACATGTTCTGAAGTGCTTCTGTCCTCAGTTTGCCTTGCTTTTTGTACTTTTGCAAAGTATATAGAGGTTTTTGGAAAAAACACTGTATGTATAAGGGAGTTTTAAGACAAAGGAGTACAAGAATAAGCAAAATTAAATGTATGTTGTGCTTTCTCTAACTCCTTCCCTTTCCAGAAAGGAAAGATGTAAGATGAATGGGATCATCTTCATCTGCCTAGAGCTGGTGAACCAAAGTAAGAGTGGAAAATAAGATTTTAATTTATTGTTGGTACTTGTCAGTAGCAATCGTCACAGTTCCAGTGCCATGGTGGCACAGAGCTGACCAAGACTTCCTAGAACCACACACTTCCCTTGGAATGCTCAAATAAGAGCAATTCCTATTTCCATTTACTGAGTTGTGTCCTGGAGATTAACCTAGCCCTAAATTAACAGCTAAAAATGGCAATTTCTCTTTTACATGTTTGTAGAATAACCAGAAATATATTTACAAGTACCACAGAGTGATGTTGATCCACAGAAGTGACTCTTAAACTGTATGTTAACTTTTCACTCCATAAAAAAAAGAAAGTAGAAAGAGAAAATGTAAGTAGTAACACTCTTGGAGAAGGAGAAAGTGTAATTCTTGACTATCTGTCCACATCCAATTGCTATATAGTATGACTCTTCATAGCTCAACTAAATTATTTCCTGTTTGTGTTTCCTTTAACACAGTTATACAGACATTGAGCAAATGAACTAAAAGACAGCAAGAAGCTTTTTGCATTGTAAAAATCCACTGGAAAATTATACTGGGAAATTGATTAAATCATGCAGGTGACAAGATGAATTCAGCAATTCTTTAAAATTTTGTATTTATAGAATAATCTGTGAATATAAGAAATTTTAAATCCTTACCAAATCATTCAGCAGGGAGTAGACTGTGAAAAGGAGATCTTATTAATACAGAGTGTATGCTTTTCAGGATTAATTTTTCAGTTTGACAAGAGTACCAAGTAAAAGAAGGTTCTCCCAAGTACTAACATAGGCTGTGGCAAAGAAATTGGCAAAATGATGAAACACGTACATGCCAGATGGCTGTGTTTTCATGGTTCAATGGAAAGGTGTTGCAATTCCATTCTTGACTGCAGTTCTTTACATAAAAGACACCAAAAATAGAATGTATCAGAAAACCATATTCTACTGTATCAATTTTAGAAGTCACAGTGTGTAAAAGGAAATGACTAGCTACCTCACAATTATTTAAAATGTTTAACATCTCTGTACAATAAAAAAATAAGCACAGGCTGCACAAAAAGCTATCTAAAGCTTTCAAACAAAGAAACACTAGGTACAATTTTGCATTTGAGCTCCTGTTCCTTTTTGTAGATGTTAGGTGTCTCGTTCAAGCAGAGAAGACTTCTCTTTTGAGAGTATCTAGTGAGCCGAACAAAATTTGGCTTTTTTTAACGGTGGGTAATTGTCCAGTTTTGCACTGCAACTTACACAGAAATCCAGAAAAGGCCTCAACTCACCCAGAGATAGTCAAACTTAACCTCTCAGATCGATCCTTCTTATTGAAGTTGCGCTACAATTCAGCCATGTATGCAAGAGTTCCCTGGCCTGAACAAGAGCATGCAATTTCTGTAGCATAGTAGACAAAGGACTTTGGGTATGGTCTGAATTTTTAGTTTGTTCATTTCATACCAGAGATACTCTGAACTAAAGACCAAATATGACGAGAGGGCAGTTTGGAAATTTAGTGGTTGGGCCCCTTCATACCTGTTCTTCTGGCCAAAATCCTCCCTCTCTCTCTTAAACAGTGTACCAGAGGTTGAGGATCACTTCAAATTTATTCCAAAATGTGAGTTTCTCCATTATGAACTAGGGCTATTAAAAACATTATGAAGTGTTGTTTTAAATGTCAGAGTTTAATTTCTGCTTAAATCCTCTTTGATTGTCCAATATGAATCTCACTACCAATACTTCATTCAAGTAACTGAAAATCTGTACTCTACTACCAGTCAATGTTCTTCCAATGGTAAAGAGCAGAGTTTGAAATCACAGGTATTTCCAAAACAAGGGAATAGTTCAAATTTGTTGCAGACATATGCTTTCTTATGGTAAAAGAAATTAAAAAAGAAAGAAGGTTTACAGTGGCATGTTCTCAAAAGTTCTCTTTTTTTTTTTTTCTGTCTAATCTCCACAAAGTGAACCAGGAAAATATTTCTGTTTAAAAGACAATTACAGGTCAGACAACACAATACAAATACTGATGTAATCTACTGCTCTTACTGAAGATATTTTTACCAAAATAAAATTCCTTACAGGAATTTGGATAAAGGGAAGGTAAAGACAGATATACAATTTTCTAATGTCTGGATAAATCTAGACAGAAGTAGGATGTTTGGGGGAAAAAATGTGGAAAATTAACAAGCATGTTGAAAATGGACTAGAGGTAATAGAAATTATCAAAAGTAACTTTGAAATTTATTATATCACAGGACACATGAAGAGTGATCTTTGAAAATAAGGCCTTCTGGAAATAATAATTTATAATAGAAGGAAATTGCAATTTAATTTTTCCATGTTCTATCAGAGATGCATTGGAAATGGAAAAATTGAGTATTTTGAACATAGAAAGCTGAGTAAATGTATGAAAAGGGAAAGATACTGACACCAAAATGTCTTTGAAAACAGGGAGGTATACATGAAAGAAAAGGAACTAGTTATGGTGTGCATGTCTTTGTGCAGGAATCTTTGCAGAATTAAGATATGAGAATGGTGTTTTGGGATATGTCTCCTCAGATTCAGTGCCAAATAGAAATAGTTGACAAAATACATGTGAACTAAGTCACCTATGCATGCTGTCAAACAACTTAGCACTCCATTTCACTTCACTCTGCAGTTTATTGACTGTTCACACTGCTTGTATATCAGTTTGCTCCTGGGCGCTCTTTTGAACTGTCACAGCTAGTTTTCTCTCAGGGAAACTTCAGGTGGGGATAATTTACTCCAAAGTAAGCCTACAGGCAGTACGTATCTGCACCACCACAGTCAAACATGCATGTACACACCGAGTCTTCCACAGCAAAGCCAGACCTCAACTGCCCCCAAGTTCTCATGTCATACTTCCAGCCATGCAACATACACTTTTGGTATAATTTTATAAAACACCACTTGAGGACTACACAGGACTTTAGCCTTACCCAGGAACCCTAAGCCCTGTGAGCATGGATGACCACAACAATGTAGATCACCTGCGATGCCAGAAACGGTACAGCTGTGTAAGTGAGGTGCTTAGCCCAGATTAGTAACCCTCTTTACTAGCTGTTGTATTACACCGCATACACACATATGCCTATACATACAGGCATATTTAGAATTTCCATTCCTATGCCTGAATTAATACAGCAAGTTTCATATAAGAAGACAGGGCTTGCGGGGTTCTGACCTGCTGTATGCTGTACACACACACTGACAGTTTCTCAAAACAAGTAAGGAAAATAAAAGGTGTAGGAGTTCAATATTCAATAGGAACATGCTCCCAGGGTTGCAGATGCACTTGGTGGATTGTTGTTGAAAGATGGCTCAGTTCAGAACACAAAAGCTTCACATTATCAGTGTCATACATTTAATATTGTATAACTTTGTATTAAAACATATCTCAAACTTATTTACAAAGGAAGCTACTATCTTCCAAACATTAACACTACCATGAGAAAACCCTAATGAATATGATGAGCTTTTCATTCTCTAACTTCTTTACCTATCCACAGCACAAGGAGTGGGAGGACACAGGCTGAACAGTTTGAACACACAGCTCATTCATGTAATGAATTTCTTCAAAATTCAGGCAATATCTTTAATATTCAGGGTCCTTTGGAAATAAATGCATGTGATAATATAGTAAAGACAGCATAATAGGACTAAATGAACATTCTGCATTCATTTCTATGTATATGAGCACTTATCTTTTAAATTATATCTTTTATTACTTGTTTATATTTACATTTAGTTAACACAGAACAATCTTGTTGTCAGTCTTCTCACTCAAGTAGATATACCTGCACTAAAAACTCATTTTTATAATAATGGTTCTATTTTTCATAAGAATAAGATAGTATCAGAGGTAGCACCGCTATTTATGCTTATAGCCAGAAAATTAATGTTATTTTCATTTTTTCTAAAATTGTTCATATGAAAATGACACAACCTAAAACTAGTTAGATAACTAAAAACTGACAAAATTTATTTGAAAATATTTGAATATTTATCGTATTATTTATCTCTTTGCCCTACTTATACTTTACAATACAATGAACTTTACAATACTTAGACACCAAAAACAGACCAAGGGAAGAGTACAAATCAAGAAATATTTCTGCTTATGGGACCAAAATGTATTCTACTGTGGCAGGTTTGTCTGCTTCCTTAGATGAGAAAAAAAAGTCCAACCCAAACCAGAAATAAAAGGGAGAAAACAAAAAGCAAAAACTCTTAAAAATTAGGCTTCAGTCTTTAAGGCTTTGACACTATGCTGGCTTTCCCCCAAGATTTCTGTAGAACAGTGTGCGGAGGCAAAGTGTTCTGCACTGTTTCTAGGACATACACTTTCCTTTGCCAAGTACACCAGGGCTCAGCGTAACACACTCACACAGCCAACACATTATCGGTGTTTGAAGTGTAAAAAAATCCACTTACTAAATTGAAAGGAAATCAGTTTTCAGGTCTTGAAGATCTGAGTCAAAGCTACCTCAGTTTAAATCACTGGCTCAGAGAATTCAAACATTTCCATTATGTTTAGAACAGTAAGCCACTCCCTCCAGCAGTGCCTGAAAGAGCCATTTCTTCTCCTTTTCTTCCTTCCCTTTTAAATCGGTTTCTCTCACCATAGGAAACGTGCTGGCAATTTGTGAAATGCAAAGAATTATTAAGATAAGTTAGTGAAAGGGGTGGGAATAGAAATCGGGAATTCTAGGCCTGATTCATGTGCCTTGAGGCTAAAAGATAATTATATAACATGAGGTTTCCTATATCAGACACCCACTATTATACATTACACAAGAAAATGCCTCTCAGAAATTTTTATTGTAATGCTTTTTCCTTGGTTGGCAATGCCAATATATCAGCATCTTTTAAAAAACAGAATAAGAAACTACTGTATATTCCATGCATCTTAATGTTTCAATCTATATAAAGAACTCACTAAGTTTATTATAACATCTACTTGATTTGAAAGGGGAGGAATTAATGAAACAGCAAAATCTAGTGAGGCATTTCTCAAAAACTTACTAAATTACTTGTTCTGTCACTGTAATGATGACATTTGAAAAAGTCTTTACTGTGACCAGAGAACAGATTTTTCATCACAGCAATCTATCTGTGGGAAAAGCTAATTATTTGCTATGATCTATATTCAACATACTCTTTCACAACTAGAAAAATAAAGTACATCTATAATAGAATCATTTAAAAACAGAAGAAGGTGACAGGAAAGATAGTCATGCCAAAAGAAGCAGCTGCTTCTGGTCATTCAGACTCAGCATAAAATTAATCTTTAGGAGACTTTCACACTGCACTGAAAACTTTAGAGCACATTATATATATAGAAGACTTAGGCAACAATGGTTTGGACGTTTTTTCTTCTTTGTTATTATTAGGGTCATTTGTAAGGCGTTTGGCCTGAAGGTAGGTTGGTAGGGAGCTTTCTGCCGCCATCTGTTGACGAATTAGGAATAGAATAGAAGTCCACAGGAGAAAGAGCTTCCTCCAGCCATCTTTCGGTGGGCAAGAGAGAATTGAAGCTTGGAAAAAAGTCAGTCTGCATCAGCTTTCCCCGGGAAGCTCTTTGGGACTCACCAGAAATGCATGCAAACTCCCAGCGGCATGGAAAGAAAGAAAAGGTTCTGTTTTGTGGTTGGGATGTGCTCAAAGGTCATGCGATTGATCCCATCCTGCCACCAAATTTTTTGCAAGAAAATGATACAGATGTGATTGCAGGAAGGCATCTTTGCAGTAAAAGAGCACTTAGTTAAAGCGGCAGAGGTCAGTAGCAGAAAACCTAATTCTGGTTGTTAACTTCCACTCTGACGTGTCCTAAAGATTTCAGAAGCTAACCCAAAAGTACAATGAATCAAAACACGGTTTTACATATGCACAGTGTCTCACAGTTACTGTATTGCAAAAAAAACAAAGAAGAAGAGAAACGTATATACTCAGACTCAATACTTGAAGGACAGTGTGTCTAGTTTAATACAAAAATTGTTGTTTGGTAGATAGTTTTTGCAAACACACAGGCTGAATATGCCTAAATTTGTCCAGTTTTGCACAGAAATATAGCAAGATTAGTAGTGCGATCATGTGTGGTTTTTTACTTTTTATATACATACACTCTTAATACATGATCTTTGCAGAGAATTAAAAAAATACTTTCGGTATTAAAATCTGATTTATAAGAAAGCACAATCTCTAGAAGAAACTTAATAGATCTACTTTTTTTGCTTGCTTTCAGCAGTAAGTCAGCTTCTGTAACGCTCTTTCTTCAGTATTCACTCAAACGACTTAATATGCATCAGTACTTCTACATTGTTAGGAAGAGTGTAGTTAATTGTACATTTCTTTATCATTTCTAGCAAAAAAATGTAAAAGCCTTACATAAAACTTTTAAAAAATTTAAAATTAACTGAGACTAGTAGAAATTTGCCCCAAGTACCAGTTTAATAGCTGCAAGATAGTAGAAAATATTGATATCTGGCTTCAGCTGCTTATGAATAGAGTGAAGTATATTATTTCTGTTCTGCTTTCTACTTCACTGCTGCTGTGACACATATCTCCAGCCTTACTGGCTGGGAACTGGTGATTTTCATGGGGTGGTAAGTGTTCTTATAAACAACTGACTAATTTGTTCCCGGGACATTTTTTTGTCCCCAGTTGCCAACGCTTTGGAAGGCTTATGGAAAACAAATTTCAGTCAGTGAAAAAAAAAAAATTCTCAAATTAAAATTTAAGTTCTCCTGCTGAAACCCAAATACTTCACATCAGACACAAAGGACTGGTAGCCCTGTATCTGAATGATCACTCATTCCCCACTGCAACCAGAAAACTGATCCGCTTGTAAACTGCTTAGATCATGTGAAGACTTGATCAGTAAGGCATCATCGAGAGACCTAGTCTCATGAGAGTATCTCAGGTCTCCAGGGTAACAACCTACTGACACCAAACTACAACTAGCATCAGGCAACTAAAGAAGTGCTATGACAAAGGCATATTTGCTTATCATCTAATATATTTTCCTGTGATCAGAGAGAGACAAAACACTGGCACCAAGATTTTCTGAACTCCTGTGTTGTCCTTTTGTCCCCCATTCCACTGTACTTGACTATCTTTTTTCCTTCAATTTGCTACTGCTGGCAGAGCCAGTCTGGGCACAGATCCTAAGTTAATACATTCACTGGATTATTCTCTGTTCTGTGCTTCACCTTTAATGTTGGCACATTTCTCTTGTAAGAGCAGCCTCACTCATTGAGAAACACTGAACTAAAGGACTAAAGTGCAATTGGTGTTTTACTAATTGTTCATATAAACATAGATTATTGGGTTCTTCTATGCAATGTTGATATATTTTTCTCTGGTTTACACCTTAGTTCAGTACTTTCATTTGAGTGAACATTGCAGGTTAAGAGACCCAGGGAAGGCATTTTGTTTCTCTGGTCCTTTTAAATGGGGGTTAAAGTTGAAGGTCCTTTCAAAGGCCAAGCAGAGCTCCAAGAAACTTGCATCAGATAACTTGAAAGAAAGATTACAAGCAAAAGCTTTTGATTTTGAAATTCAAATACAAAATTCTATAATAGAATTTGATTATTCAATTTCCTTCAGCTTTTTTCTCCATGAAGATTTTCCTTTCCAAGATTGCCTGATGTTGGGTCTTTCTAAAGTAGTAACTAAATTTTCGTAGAATGTCTAATTCTTTATGTATCTAAGAACTACAGCAGCAATCAGCCCAAATTTGGTCACATATTCGATGCTTCCCTTTATTGTATGTGAGAGGCATAGTCTTGTAATGTTTTCCTTATTTCCTCTCCCATTACCTCCACAACACAGTAACCTTCACACTGAATGAGAATAGCTGGATACAGCTTCCTGCATGGCTTCTCAATTGCTGGCAATTTAGTTGGCCAGATGGGGTTTCTGTGGAGAAATGTGAAGGCTAAGTGTGCCCCTGCAGAGCTCTTGGCTCCTGCTGACTCAGCAAGTGAAGGACACAATCAAATAGTATAACTTCCACCTCTTTTCTCACCTTCTTTATCCCCTTCTATTTTCCCTCTTTCCACTCATCCAGGATTGTGTCTGTACTATTTCAGGTGGCTTTTTTTTTTTTCCCAATTAGGATCTGCAGTAGCTTGAAATTAAGGGAATCTTTGCCAGCCTTACTGTAAGTTACTACAGGGAAAATGTGAAGCTGCAGAGACTAAAGTGAGGCATGAAGCTTTTGCAGACACATGACGCAGAAACAGTGTGTGTAGATAACACGAAATGGTAGCACAGAGCTCTTCAGCCAGGAATGGAGAACAGTGCAGTGTCTGCATATTGTCTACGTATGAGTAGCAGAATGAGGCATCAGTTGGTTTCTGCTCTTACTGATACTAGGAAAGCATTAAGAGCAGGAGCAACAGCTGAGAGAGATTTTTTTTTTCCGGAGAAGCCTTAAAAAAGACTAAGTGAGGGCAGATATTGAGGGAAATGAGATTTAAGCCCCATTATAAATGGAAATGTCTTCAAATAGAGTAATTTTGAAAATGTGCTGAGGCACCAGTCCATTTAAAAGTCATGGGAACATATTCATTAACCACATTAAAGTGAAGGAAAGTCCCATAAGACACGCTTACATTCACAACTGATTGACTTCAGAATGCCTTAAACTGGCATGTAGATATTTTTATAAAGAATAGACAGCTCTGGGAAACAACACTGAAGAAAGCCAGCGAGTCAAACAAAGCACCTTATCAAGAGCAAGCTACAAGCAAATGGGGTTCTGGTGACAATATCCTTGTACATCAAATATGAGAGTTTGGCGCTCTGACATTCTTCTTTAAAGTGGAAATGTGCCCTTTTTTTTAGAACGATATGCTTTTTTCTTCATAAATATGTCTTAAGTCCCACAAAACAGCCACAAGATGGGAAGATTTTTGTCTCTCCAGTTTGCAATCAGGTTTAATGAAGAATCACTAACAGAAATCTTACTGCTGTAAAGATAAACCAATACCTGAATATTTAAAAGCTCTCTTTTCCCTTTATAAAGACCGAAATATTATTTTTAAAATAGTGTTTCATGATTGATTAGTCCTCAGTCTGGTCCAGACATCAGTATTTTTGAATCAGCAAGTCAGATGTGACAGCGGCCTTGAATGGTGGTTTTGATGAAAATGCTTGTGTGGTGAGAAAGCGCTATTACATGGGCTGTTCTCGGTCTCAGACCTTAAATTTCCAGCATGGTTGAGGACCAGTAGTGGTGTTTCCATTCTTCTACAGACAGTTAGTTGACATCTAATCCTTCTTGATAATTAAAACCAAAGATATTTTCTAAAAAGCTACTATTTCTGCTTTTAAAGTACATATACCAGAAACAAAAACAACCTAAGTTATTAGTTCCAAGCCTTTCTACTGATGAATATAACCTGAGAAAATTAACCGTATTCTATACATTACTGATAAATAATTTTGATGTCCTATTGACAACTGTAGCAGCTTACAGAATTTTACATCTGTCAGCAGCTGCTTGCCAAATATTTTCTTGCTATTATCAGGTAATCAAATATAAATATATTTACAAATATATTCATACAAGCATATGTATATATGTTGGGTAGGAATTTCTGAAACTGGGCCCAGGTAAATCAGTTTATCTGGTATGACGTTATTCCATTTCCCTCAACAGGAAAATATTCTCAAGTTTACTGACCTACGTCCTCAAGGTGTTTTCTTCCTACCTGAGATATAGTGAGCAAGAAGCTTGCCATAAGTTGGAGGAAGGGTGGAAGTGTAAATAAGTTTTGCTGAAGGAAAGGGAGGGACAGAAATCTTACTTAATTCTGTAGCCTAATAGTTAGGATACTTAATCAATATAGGGTGGCTGTAAGTCAAATGACTTTAAATAAGTTTTCTGAACGGTTTAGATATTTTACACTACATATTCCTTTAAGAAAAACAGAGATATCCCTGGATAAAGGGAACTGACTCAGGTCTTCTCTTCCACAGATATGTATTCCAACCTAACCTAACCCCAGTAAAATTACTGAAAACAATTTAACTGGTCATCCAAACTTTTGTTTACAGAATAATATTCAGATGTCATTATGTCTATGTTACCTTTCTGGACCTGACCCTTTCTAATTCCTTTCATGGGATCCCTTTCATGTCCTAATCTTCTGTCTTTCAAGTCTTTCCACTAAACTACATTCCATCTGTGAAGCCTATAAAGCCTTAATTGTGCCTTCTAACAAATGTTATCACACTTACATAGTAAAAGATGCCCAGAAAGAAGACTAGAACATTTGGGAACTTCTACCATCTGTGCATCTCCTGCTTATGCTTATTCAGGAGTTCTTCTCCCTACCCCAGTTCCTTCATCTCCAAAGTGTTGTATACCTAAATGTGTTTCCTTTTGTGGAGATAGGGAACTTTGCCATCCTCTGTCTGCAATACAAATTACTATATGCCACACAATTATATTAAAAGGAGATTATTAGGATAAAAAATTAAATGCTTGCTTCATAGGTAGAAATTTATTCAAAATGAAGTTATAGGTGGATTCGTAGTTCTACTCACTTGTGCAGTTTGATGTAGTTTTTCATTAGAGTCATATTTTTTCCCATCAAGGCCCCCACTTTCTTTATTGTACAGAACTGACCTTCTCTGAAGTGAAATCAAGGAGGAAAACAGTGTTCCATAGTGTTAGAACACTGTACTTTAAAGCTGGAGACTGACACTTGCTTCCTTCATAGAATTCCCCTGTGATATTAAGTCACAGAACAAAACATTTTGATTCTGATTTCATCTAATTCGGAGTTCTTACCTGAAATTCTGAGACTGATTTGCAGAATCTTGAGATGTACCTTATGTCAGTGAAAGTTTTGGTTTGCACATGTAAAAGCTATTTAATTCTAAGCAATCTCGAAAATATGGACCTAAAAGTCTCAAGTTAGATATCACAGAATCACAGAGTGGTAGGGGTTGGAAGGGACCTCTGAAGATCATCTGGTCCAAACCCCTTGCCAAGGCAGGATCACCTAGGACAGGTTGCACAGGAACATGTCCAGACGAGTTTTGAAGGTGTCCAGAGAAGGAGACTCCACAACTCCCCTGGGCAGCCTGTTCCAGTGCTCTGTCACCCCCACAGTAAAGGAGTTTTTCCTCATGTTGAGGTGGAAGTTCCTGTGCTGCAGTTTATGCCCATTGCCCCTCGTCCTGTCACTGGGCACTACTGAAAAGAGACTGGCTCCATCCTCCTGACAGCCACCCTTCAGAGATTTATAGACATTGATAAGGTCCCCTCTCAGCCTTCTCTTCTCCAGACTAAACAGCCCCAGATCTCTCAGCCTTTCCTCATACGAGAGATGTTCCAGTCCCTTAATCATCCTTGTAGCCCTCCGTTGGACTCTCTCCAAAAGTTCCCTGTCTCTCTTGAACTGGGGAGCCCAGAACTGGACACAATACTCCAAATATAATACTCCAATATCCTAAATCTGTGGATGTTTTTGGCCCATGTTTCCATATTACCTTCCCATTTATAATACTGCAATCATAATAACCCCCAGTATAATGCAGTTCTTCACAAATTAAGTAACATTTCTTTAATTTTTCAGACAACGCAATGATGTACACCATAAAAAATTCCATCTAATAATGCTGTGTCCAGGATGTTATTTGAACAATGTGCAGTAAATGAGGTCTTGAGACAAACACTGAACATGGAAAAATAAAAATATTAAATAATTTCTTATTATGTGCAACCTTACACATTTGTTCTGTGCAATCAAACAATTTTTTAATTAATTAAAATGTGTTTTTTCAATTATTTATTCAACACTTGTTTGTTCATTTGTGTTTAAATTATTTATTTACTTATTTACTTACTTACTTATTTGATTCCAAATTGAAATCCAGTGGAGAAAGCGTAAGTGAACATGTAATTAGATTGCAATCAAACATTGCAGTGGATGGTGTAGTGGCATCTGAATTAAGGTCTTCCCCGCCAGCTCATCTTAGAGCACATGGGGACCGCCTGCTCCTGCATCTTTAAAATTTCCTTCTTGAAGACTGTCCAAACTTCCTGGACCCCTTTGCCCTTCAGGACTGTCTCCCAAGGGACTCTCTCAACCAGTGTCCTGAACAGACTGAAGTCTACCCTCCAGAAGTTCATGGTAGTGGTTTTGCTGACAAGTAAAGTTGTGGCAGAAGAATTATCACATCTGAAATTAAGTTAATTCAAAGACTACAAAATACTCAAATCAAAGAGTCTTGATAACCTTCACTTCAGAATCCTGAAGGAATTAATACATACATCTGAAGGGTCCAGAACAAGGATTTGTAGTAATTATATCGGGATGAGCACTTATGGAAAATAGCAAATGGCCTGCCTGCTTTTGAGAAGGGAAGCTGAAGGAAGGAAATAAATAGATCTCTCAATATGATTTTTAGATGGTTTTAGAATGCAAAGCTTCAGAGTAAATTTTGAAGCAAAGTATGAGTAATGGCACAGAAATACAAAGCAATTTTAATAAAATTTGTCTAAAGGTTTCAAAGAGTAGATGATACCATTTATCTGATATCTTTCTTCAATAATTTATCTTCTAAGCAAAGCAAGTGAAGATCTCACCTATCTGGATTTCAAAACAATTTTTGACACTATCTGATAGGAAAAGTATTAGTTAAGATTGAGAAGATAAAGAATTGAATAATCAGGAGAGTACAGCAGATTGTGTTAGGTATTTGCATTGTTACATGGTAGCTGTTAAGGGGTTCTTCATGGCCGGTCTTGCAATAGACCTTTTTGATACTTAAAGACTAGATCACAAAAACCTGGAGCATGCTGCTGAAATTTGCTGGTAAAACAAGTCTGAGAATCATCAAAATCATAAAACCATACAAGAAGAATCAGGTGACCTTGATGACTTCTATAATAGAAATGGGATTAAGCTTAATAGTATAAAGAGAAACGTAACAAGATTTTCTGCTATAAACTGCGAGTTCACCAGCTGGAAATGACAGAGAAAAAGAAAGATCCAGCCAATCTACTAGAGAAGGACTATTAGCCACCAAAATGTGAGGTTGCGATGAAAAATGTTAATACGGAGTATTGGACAAGGTATTTCTGGGAAACAAAGGGATATTTAATGCTGTTACATCAGGTAGAATACATCTTCATGATGGAAAACATGAACAATTCCTGTTGTCCAAATTAAAGAAAGATTCACAGAAAGCTTCACTAAAAATGGAGTGGAGGTGAAGGTGAAGTCTGTCAGCATAATATCAGGAATATAGAACTTAGTTCATAAGAGGAAATTGAAAAATCTTTTATTATTTTGCAAACAAATCTAAGATGAGATAAATGCTTTCTGTAAATACATGAACGGGTAAAAAGAACCTGTGGATGTTTAAAGTGATGTATTGAACTTTGAGATCAATATCAATATAAGAAATTTATATACATATATAAATATATGTATATTAAAAATATGGCTTTTATGCAACATGAGTGCTTGCATTAGTGGAGGGTAGGACTCAGCAACCAAGGATCCACTGCCAGTTTATTCTGAATCAAACATGATCTTTGTGGTCAGGCAAAATAACACTTAAATCACCAAGAGGTTTAATGGCATTTATTTTGATTAAAATGTACATAATTTTCCTCTTCACTCATCTGCTTAAGATCTACATGAATGCTTTCAATACCATTCACTCACTAGGTGCCTAATGCAAAGCTTATTTAGTCAAAGTAATTCCATTGACTTCTGTATGCTTTGGATTATGTTCTATATCCTTACCCATCAACAGCTGCTTTGAGCTTCCAGTTTTATCACAATATTAGACTGCTTTACTCCTTTTCCTATGATTTTAAAAAGCAAAGAAAGAGGTATGCTTTGGTTTGTCCTGTCTGTTCTTTAATGTGCTTAGATTGCAGTTATTTCCTGCTGAGCCCTGGATGAGGTTTAGTTTGTTGAAGAGCAACTTTTTAATCATCTCACAGAATGAATGAACTGGAAGATATGTCAGGCTTCTATCAGAAGATGAAAAATGTGGAAATTTATCAATAACTCTCTTCTGCTAGATATACCGTAGGTCATAAAAAGCCACTCTGTACAGTACTTCTTACTCTTATAAAGGAAAGTAAAAATGTAATTATGCAAAGGTTGATCACCAAGAAACTTTGCAAAACAGTTAAAGCAGGCATAAAAGTATGGTTGCCTGTGCATGGCAAAAAGTGCAAAGGAGTCAGCAGGAGAACAAATTATTTCAAAGACAGGCTATGTAATCTTCCCCATAGGAAGGGTGGCTACAACTCTTTCACTCTTATTTTGGAGAGTTAAGGTAGCAGCGCAAAACATTTCAGAAGCAAAGCTGATGCGGGTGGTACCAGCATATAGAACAGTGGTTAACAGCCTGAAATATATTTGGGTACTGGATGGACTCGGCTTTACTTTTTTCTGATTAGTGCTTACAGGATCCTGTTTTAGGGTGATATAAGCAGGGCCTTCCCCAACCTCTAATTCTTGTTTTGGCTAAATGCCAAAGCTCTTCACTGGGCCTGTGCAGTACAGGCATGGATATATATGTTCATGTTTTAACCTAGTTCAGGGAAAGGTGCAAGGGTCTCCACCTCTCCACACTTGCTCTCTCTTGCTCACCATTAACAGTAGGTGGTGGCAGGTGAATAGCCCTTTCTTCAATATATAGTCATGCCCCTGTTAGGGTGAAACAAAGTATTAAAGAAAAAATTATATTCTTGTGTACTGTACAGCTAAATAAGGGTTATAACAACATGTCCTCTAAGGGTTCTCATGTTGCACTTTTCATATGGAAAGAAATGGCAAGTCTAACGTTATAAAATACCTAGTAAAGCAGTTTCAATCATTGCAGAACAAGGCCAAATGATCTGTCCAATAAGCAGTCAATGTCTTGGTCCTATTCTAAATTACTTTCCTTGCCACCATATTTATTTCCCTAATTTATAATAAATGTGTATTTATATGACCCTTATTTCAGCCAGAGAGCAATGATTATTTTTGATGAAGTAGACAGAAACATTAAAGCTCCCAAATAAGTGAGTATATGTGTAGACTTAAAAATTACATTTTAAGTATAGCAAATAACGTACATTGTTGTTAACTTACAGAAGGGAACAGAGTGCCACAAATTCAATTTTCCGTAACAGTATTTGAATTTTAGTATCAAAGGTTCTTCTTCTGAACTCTGCAGAGTTGCCATCTTGCTTGGATATTTTCTCTTCTACTCAACAGGCAGCTGACACAATAGATTCACAAAAACATGCCAGATCTTTTATGCTATCCTGAATTATATTAATAATAAATAAAAGCTGCACAGAATGCATTAGGAATATCAGACAAAAGATTTTATGATCTGGTGATTCTCGTTTAAAAATGAAACAAAACTGTAACTCACAGCAAAGATATTTGCAGCATCCTAGGAAAAAAAAATGTAGAGCATAGAACTGAAAAATAGTATTAGGTTGAGAAGCTTTCAAGAGTGTGTAGAGGCAAAATGGTTTTAGAAAATCTGTGCGTTCAGTTCTGTATATAAGGGAGAGCTGAGAGAAATAAGTGGGAGCAGGAGCTGAGAATAACTGTATTTCAATATATCTATAACAGTTGAGTATATTTTACTGCTATCCATCAAATTTCATGATACAAAAATTTTCTTTGTACTTACAGTTCTCTGTAACACAAACTTGTTTTAAACTCTCTTCAGAATGAGATTCTTTGACTTTCCAGCAGTCCATCAAGTAAAGCAGAAATAGTTGCCATTTATTCAAAGATGAATACTGAGGTGAATCCAGAATATTTAAAAAAAACTATAGAAGTGCAAAACTGTGGTTTGAAGAACTTAATCTGGAAAAACCCATTTGTTAGTGGCTTGCTGGGTGACTGAGCAGGCCATTGCACTTTGTTTTATCTCATATGGATAATTTACAAAGCACTTTGAGACCTTCAGTGGGCTCACTATTAATATCAAACTCAGAAACATTATATCAGAAAATCCTACATTATTTCCAAAAGTAACTGTGGTGTTCTCTGCTAGTGAATCCATACACATATAATCTGTACCCATTTAATACTTTCAGTGACAAAGAACACATTTTCCTTTCGTTGTCAGTGCTACCTGGTTCTCATACATTTCATTTAAATTAAGTCCAGCTTTAATTATCTCCCCTGAATGTCTCATTGTATCTCTTTCTGTAGCATATATACTAATAATTCATAATTTCCCTCTATTTTTGATAGGAATTCATCCAAACTCACCTTAAATGCTTTTTTTTCCCTATAGTTTACTTTGCATTTAGAGAAATTGAACAATAGTTTAATTAAAAAATAAATCTATAAAATAATAGGGCTGGGTACAGCACTCGTTTATACCCCTGCAAATTCAGGAAAGCCTGTAGTTGCATAAGAAGCATAAATCTACCCGAAATCTGCCTTCCCTATGCTTTTTTAAGACCTTTCATTAATTTTTCCTTCTGATTTTAGGCATGATCTGTCTGTCATTTCTGCGGCATTTTGAATGGTTACATTTTCTGTCACCATCTGGAAAAAACCCCACTCTATCTGTAAAAGACCTTTCATGACAGATTCTATAGAATAATGGCATTAAAAAAAAAAAAGAGAAAAAAAGAAAAAAATCTCAAACTTAATCATTATGATTTGTAAGGAATATGTATACACTGAAAAAATCCTAGTAAACTGAATCATAATCATTTTTGTTAAATATTACTTTTCATCATTCTTTATAAATGTGAGAACTCAGAAATGTTGATATAATCGTACCATGCAAAGACCTTTTATTTTGAACAGACCTCAAATACTACTTTAAGAATGAGCAATTATAATCATGTGAGATTTAACCACTGCTATCCAACACAGATTATTTTTGCTCAGTCAGTAACTTTTATGGTGCATTATCTAGTTCAAAATTCTCACAGAGAGTAAAAGAGAGAGGATTTAAACAAAGTAACTGGTCCCATGCTTAGCTAGCATTCAGTTAAAGAAGCACAGATGCAGTTGTTATCTTCTTAAAAGTAAATCCGTGGTTTCCTTATTTAAAGTCTTAAGTTTGAACATCCATCAGAAAGGCTGTTGCTGCAATGAATAATTTAATCGCTTCTGCCTATTACGTGCTACTACACAGCAAGCATATTTGCAAAGCTGCGAAAGACGCCGGGCAAGTGTCAGCCCTCCCCATAATTCAGCCACCTCCCAGTACATTCACTGCAACCAACTAAGGGAGCTCGGAGGCGGCCAAGGGGAGGCTGTGGTAGGGATGGGAGGTGAAGAGATCACAACAGAATTGCACCAGATCAGCACGACACTTTAGAAAGATGAAAGGTCAACGCGGGCTTAGTGCTTGTTGTGGTGTCATTTCAGCTGTTTGTCCCTTGGTGGAGTTCTTGAGTTAGTTTCTCCCTTCCGCCAACGGCTTTAACTGCTTTATGTGGGGTTTTTGTCCTTGTTTTTCCCTTGCTTTCGAATTTGCTGTCATGTTTACTGTATTTAACCTTTTCCTCGTATTATTATGAATATGTTACTTTCAAGCCCACCTGATTTTTTTTTCCCTTCGGGAGCTTCTTCATTTGTGTGCACGCAAATAGTAATAGGTAATATACATTTGTTAATGTATAGAGTGGTACAGATATTTAAATAATCTGTCTCTCTTTAACCCGAGATGGATTCCCACGGCAGATCCCAGAAGTAATTTTCCAGTGAGAGCCACCGACATTCCTAAACTGCGAAAAACAAATTGTGGGCTGAAAGCACCAACTGCGGACGCGAGTTCGGGCGCCGGCGGCAGAAACCGGGCTCCGCCAAGAAATGCAGATAAACTAGCCATTAATCGCATCTGCATATTTTAGTGATGACCCCTCTCTTTCCAATCAACATCTACCACCACGACAACAAAGCCCCGTTGCAGAGCATCGGGAAGGGAGCTTCGGAGGGGATGCAGGGGAGCTGGGAAGCTCCCAGGCTGCTTTAGGATTTCCCCACGTACAGCAGGCTGCGAATGTCAGCAAGACGGATTCCTTCCCACACGCAAGATGCCACCTCGGTGGCCTTATCAGATGTTCCCTTTAAGGACACAAGTTCTTATTTCCCCTCTGTATATCTCCAGCATCTCGGGCTATTTTATTTATTACAGACGATTACGTTTGTGATCCCTCTTCCCACTTGATCTCACCACATCAGGAGGACAAATGCCATGTCGTGTCTGAGCGCGGGTCGGCGTCTGTGTGCATCTGGGAGAGGGGGGAGCCGGCGAGGGTTGGGGGGGAAGTTACACTGCGCAACAGATTTGACCAAGAGGGCCAAACCTCCCCCGCCTGAAACAGTGGGCTTGGTCCTACCGGCACCCAAACAGCTGTGCGCGCACCGGCCGCCGGACCGGGGTGCCGGCGAGAGGGGCAGGGGTGGTTCCCCTCTCCTCCCGCACGAACGAGCGGGATGGGGCGGGGACACACACACACACACGACACGGCCAGCACAGCCCCGTCCCCCCGCGGCAGCCGGGACACGTGGACCAGGAGCAGCGCTGCCATCCACCATGCAGTGCACGTCGGGCCCATTTCCCACGCCGGGCGCCTGCCCTGGGGGAGGAAAGGAGGAGGAGGAGGAAGGGGGAATGATAGGGAAAGGGGGGGCCGTTACCTCTGCTCCGAAAGAGGAACCAATCCACTGTGAAGGACGCAGCGCTCCCGAGCAGGAAAGACATTGCACATTCAGAAAGAGATTGCATGTGAAGACACTGCAAAAAGAAAGGAGGGGGGGCGGGGGGCGCAGACCGCATGTGAAAGGCATAGTGTGTATAAGAGAGGCCAGCGAGGGTAGGAAGGGAAGGGGGAGGTCGGCGATTGCACAGGGCGAGAGAAAGAAATCACTTATTCGCTTGAAAGAGGCTCTCGCAAAGCAGACCGTAGTAGAAGTAGACATGGGAGACAACGGGGAAGGAGACGCAGACAAGAGGCGAGGATGTCCATGCCGTGGAACAGCGCAGATTCCGATTAAAGTTTATGGCGAGGAGGTTAAAAGCGCTTTCATCCCGCCCCTCCCCTGGCGAATACATTAAGTTTCCTGGCTGCGTTTAAAAGCACAAAGGGAAGGGAACAGCGGGAGCTTCAGGTTGCAATTGTATTGCTAGTGCAGGGAGCCAGTGTAATGCAGTATGCTGTTGTTCCTACGCACTGGTATGTCTGGATCTTAGCTGTGGGCAACATTTCCTCCTCTCGGAGCTCCGGAACAGCGAGAGGGAATTTTGATAAACTCAAGTTGCTTGGCAAATATAATAGGGATTTGGTATTAATCCTACTTAACCCGCTGCGAAGATGCTAGAGCTCCCGAGCCCCCCTCCTCCGTCCGGGACTGCGGCGGTGAACACTGAGCCTGCGCCGAGCCGGGCTTTCTCGCTGATGCTGCAGATATAAAGCTGAGTGTCTCCAGCATCGGCGGGGGAGGGTTTTTGTGTTCTGGCGAGGCAGGGAGAGTGGCCGGAGCCGGGGTCGGGGCCGGGGCCGGGGCCGGAGGAGCAGCCCTGCAACCCTCCGGAGAGAGCAGCAGTCGCTTAGTCCCCAGCGCCGATTCCACGCGGCGCGACTCTGTCCCTCTGTGCCTCTGGACTCTCCAAGGAAAGATGTGGCAACCTTCCCTCCCTCCTACACTCGCTCACCGCCCCAAATGACAAAGACACGCTGTGACCGTTTGCTTTGAACCACCTCAACATATCCGGCCGCTTTTGGCTCACATATGTCATGGCGATGAAAGAGAGACATTTAACTACATTCGTCTGCATACGTCTTTATTCAAAAGAACCGTTTACAACGAGGAATGCACACACACATAGAACACGCAACAACTTGTTTTCCCACATGCGTTCACAGGGGGAGAGAGAGCAGCTGGATTCCTGCCTCCCCCTCGCTACACACACACACGCACACACACACACGCACGCACATGCCGATTCTTTTCCCACTGGCTGCCCCATGCTCGCCCAGGTCCTCCCTCTCTGCCAGCCTGCCGGAGTCCCCCTCTTTTCCCTCCGGGATTCGAGTGGAGAGGACAGGTACAGGAGCCCGGCATCACCCCGGGTGCAGGGGCAGAGGCAATCAAACGCCATAGGCGATTAAATGGCACAAAGTCAAAAGGAGAGCGAACTAGGGACGCTAGAATAAACAAAGTTGAGCGGAGAGCTTTAACGTTAAAGTTTATTTTCCACTTACCCAGGTAGGTGACGATGATTTTAGCAATCATCGAAGCAGCAAGTCTCTGTTCGGAAATAAATCTGATACCTCTTACATGTGTTTATTCTACTAACCCTCTCACCCCCTTCCTAATCATCTTCTCCGAGGGATTTTTTTTTTTTTTTTTTCTCCTAGGAAACCCACAAACACGCTGAAAAGACACATTCAAATCATGGTAATAGGAAGAACATGAACACAAAGACCAAAAGGCTCAAACAACACTGGGAAACAGGACGAAAGTCTGAGATCTAAGGCAGCTCCCCTTCCTCCCTGGAGTTTTATGCAGTTACAATGACTGCAGCTATTTCACAAAAGCACCGACACGACAGGGGAAGGTGGGAATCTGTGCGAAACGAGTTTTCTTACCAGCGTGATTCCGCAAAATGCAGAGCCCCGAACGTGCAACCAGCTCTGCCTAAAAGAAAGGCGAATAAACATTTGCTTTAAAAATCGTTGCTCGGTTCACAGTCTACAGCGGAGGTGGGAAGGGAAAGGGTAGGAGGGAATAACTACAGATCACGGATTTGAGAAGGCAACAGCAGCAACACTCGGGCGTGTTAGGAGGATCGGTTTTGAGGACTGAACTGGTGTTTTGTTATGAGCAGCTATCCCGCTTGCAGCACTAGCAGCAGCAGAGACAGAGGGTAAGGCTGGGCTTTCTGGAGTGCAGCGCTTGACTCGTCCTCCCTCCTCCTCCTCCCTCCCTCCCTCCCTCCCTCTCTCTCTCTGCTTTCCCTCTTTCTCTCTCTCCCTCTCTCTTTCTGTGTGTATGTAGCGCAGGCGGCTCTGCTGCTGCAGCGTCAGGGAACAGCTACCGAGAGAGGCTTCAGCAGCTCCCACCACTTTGGGCAAACTTGCCGGTTTACTGCTGCTTTTTTTTTTTTTTTTTCCGAGTGGGAAGCTCCTCAGTTGCCATTCAACATTTTAAAGCACAAGCCGCTCTGCCGTGAAAGCGCCTGAGCCACACTTCTCTGAAAGACACAGGAGGGAATACACAATTGCAGATTTCACCCACCGTGGCGGTGCAGATCACAGGAAACAACTGACTGATATAATTTTATTTGCAAATAGAACTCTGGGGGTTTTTTTTTCCTTTTTTTTTTTTTAATCGCGTCGCGGATCTTTTCCCCTCCCCTTTGCCATTCCGCTTATATGGATGTAATTCAGAATCTGTGTTAATTCACGTGGGGGATCCAGTTACTTCTCGTTCCGCTCCGGGCATATTTATGAGAGACCAATAATCGCCTTTGGACACATAGTTTTCTTGCTAACCTTTGAACTGAAAGGATCAAGTTCAGATCTGGTTACCTGCATTGGGACGGGAAGGAAGAGGAGAGAGAGAGAGAGAGAGAGAGGGAGAGACTGCAATCTCATTTGTGAATCGCTCTCAGTGCTGCAGATCCAGATTGCTATAACACATGCAGTGCAAATGCAGGTAAGGCACACACACGAACTGCGGATGCAAAAACAAACTTGGGACTGCTGTGTGTGTATGTTCATATCTACAGCCTTGCAAATTCTGGGCAACCGGCTTCTGCAGTTTCTGTATCGTTGCTTTGTGACTAATGACCTTGCGCAGAGTTGTTAAAAAAAAATCCACTCCGGAGAAAGAGCTGAACATTTTAGGCGATCTCTGAAGATGGATTTGGGTGCTTTTCTGACAACCAAAGGGGATATTCTGTGGACTGCTCTGTAATACACGGGGTTCTTCTCCTACCAACTGTGCAGCTACCGACATTATTGGGATTTTTATTTTTTCTTTACCTTTTAATTTATTTTTTTTTAAGAACTGCCCATTGCTAAGAGGATTTGCAGTTTTCCCGGACACAAGCCCTTTGAATAAAGCGAATCACATTTTTTTTCCTGTGTGTGCAGAGAGGGGGAAGGATAAAGCTAATGCCTTGGTCGTAAACGGCTGAGAGACAGAGAGAAAAGAGAGAGAGTGTGTGTGAATTGTAGTTAACTCTAGTCGAAGAAGACGACCTGGGGGGCTTCGAATCGCACAGTGCTCTTCCTGCTTTTATTGCAAATCTTGCAAAGTGATTACAGTAAAATCAGAGAGGAGGAGGCGAAGGGGGAGGAGGAGGAAAATCCCATCCTATCTACCGAGATGAATCTTTAAAAAGCAAAATACACTGTCCCGTGAACTGTAAGTATATCGCAACTGGAAGGCAGGGAGAGGAGCCAGCAGCAGGGTTTTGACCACCAATTGCACCAGTTATGAGACGATAAGTTTCCAGGAACAGAAGGATTTTATAATTGATCATCCAGCCGCTCAGCCTCTCTGTTGGCTTAACAGGGGAGTTTAGTGGGGGGCAGGTGGGAGTGAAAGGAGGTGGGGGGGTCGGTGCAAGGAAGATGAGGAAGATGCAGACTCTCCTTGGTTTTGTGCATTGCTGCTGCTCTTGCTGCTTTTTGCTCCTGCTGCCTCCGCCGCTCTGGGTCAGCCTGGCAGCGGCGAAACAGCTCCTGAGGTACCGGCTGGCCGAGGAGGGACCCGCCGACATCCGCATCGGCAACGTGGCTTCCGATCTGGGAATCGTGACGGGCTCCGGAGAGGTGACATTCAGCCTGGAATCGGGCTCCGACTATCTCAAGATCGATAACATGACCGGGGAGTTGAGCACCACGGAGCGGCGCATCGACCGCGAGAAGCTGCCGCAGTGCCAGATGATCTTCGACGAGAACGAGTGCTTTCTGGACTTCGAGGTGTCCGTCATCGGCCCCTCGCAGAGCTGGGTGGACCTCTTCGAGGGCCGGGTCATCATCCTGGACATCAACGACAACACCCCCACCTTCCCTTCCCCTGTCCTCACGCTTACCGTGGAGGAGAACCGGCCCGTCGGGACCCTCTACCTGCTCCCCACCGCCACCGACAGGGACTTCGGCCGCAACGGCATCGAGCGCTACGAACTGCTGCAGGAGCCCGGCGGGGACGGCGGCCGCCGCGGCGGAGGCGGGGGAAGCTCGGCCTCGGCGGCCTCCGAGAGCGCCCTCTACCCCGGCGGTAGCAAGCGGCGGCAGGAGGCGGACGCGGCGGCCCGCAGCAGCGTCTTCGAGCTGCAGGTGGCCGACACCCTCGACGGGGAGAAGCAGCCGCAGCTGATCGTCAAGGGGGCGCTGGATCGGGAGCAGCGGGACTCCTACGAGCTCAGCCTCCGCGTGCGGGACGGCGGCGACCCGGCGCGGTCCTCGCAGGCTATCCTGAGGGTGCTGATCACCGACGTGAACGACAACAGTCCCCGCTTCGAGAAGAGCGTCTACGAAGCAGACCTGGCGGAGAACAGCAGCCCCGGGACCCCCATCCTGCAGCTGCGAGCTGCCGACCTGGACGTGGGGGTGAACGGGCAGATCGAGTACGTCTTTGGGGCGGCCACCGAATCCGTCAGGCGCCTGCTGCGGCTGGATGAGACCTCTGGCTGGCTCAGCGTCTTGCACCGCATCGACCGGGAGGAGGTGAACCAGCTTCGTTTCACAGTCATGGCCCGAGATCGAGGCCAGCCCCCCAAGACAGACAAGGCCACGGTCGTGCTGAACATCCGTGATGAGAATGACAATGTGCCCACCATCGACATCCGGAAAATTGGGCGCATCCCACTCCGGGATGGGGTAGCTAGCGTGGCAGAGGACGTACTGGTGGATACTCCCATTGCCCTGGTGCAGGTGTCAGACCGGGACCAAGGCGAAAATGGCGTGGTGACCTGCACCGTGGTGGGTGACGTGCCCTTCCAGCTCAAGCCAGCCAGCGAAGGTGAAGGGGAGCCACAGAACAAGCGCAAATATTTTCTCCACACTTCAGCCCCTCTGGACTACGAGGCTGTCCGCGATTACAATGTGGTGATCGTGGCTGTGGACTCGGGCAGCCCCAGCTTGTCCAGCAACAACTCCTTGCTGGTGCGGGTCGGGGACACAAATGACAACCCTCCTGTGTTCAGCCAGGCCGTGCTAGAGGTCTCCTTCCCGGAGAACAACTTGCCTGGCGAGAGGGTAGCCACGGTGGTTGCCACAGATGCAGACAGTGGCAAGAATGCCGAGATCACCTACTCCCTGGAGGCCTCACCCCTCTCCTCGGAGGCATCGGGCGGCATTTTCAACATCGATCCTGACTCTGGCGACGTGTCAGTGCAGGCAGTGCTGGACCGCGAGCAACGCGACACCTACGAGTTCCAGGTGACAGCCCGGGACAAGGGGGTGCCATCGCTGCAGGGCTCCACCATGGTGGTGGTGCGGGTGGCGGATCGTAATGACAATGAGCCACGCTTCATGCAGGACGTGTTCACTTTCTACGTTAAGGAGAACCTGCAGCCCAACAGCCCCGTGGGCATGGTGACCGTGATGGACTTCGACAAGGGCCGCAATGCTGAGCTCAGCCTCTCCATCCAGCCTGGTGACCACGACCAGGCAGCCGGCATCTTCTCCATTGAGAATGACACTGGAACCATTTTCTCCACTGTCTCTTTCGACCGGGAGCAGCAGACCAGCTACACTTTTAAGGTGAAGGCAGTGGATGGAGGTGAGCCGCCGCGTTCTGCCACCGCCACCGTGTCCCTCTTCGTGATGGATGAGAATGACAATGCGCCCACGGTCACCTTCCCCAGTAACAGCTCCTACACTGTGCTGCCTCCCTCCAGCAACATGCGCACCGTGGTGGCCACAGTGGTTGCCACTGACACTGACACCGGTCTCAACGCCGACCTCAACTACAGCATTGTTGGGGGCAACCCCTTCAAACTCTTCGAGATCGACCCGGCCAGTGGTGTGGTGTCACTGGTGGGTAAGCTGGCCCCCAAGCACTATGGCCTGCACCGCCTTGTGGTGCAGGTGAACGACAGCGGGCAGCCTCCCCAGTCCACCACTGCCCTGCTCCATGTCTTCGTTAATGAGAGCCTGTCCAATGCCACCGTGGTGGAGAGCCAGGTGGCCCGCAGCCTCCACACGCCCCTGGCCCAGGACATTGCTGGTGACCCCAGCTATGAGCTGAGCAAGCAGCGGCTTAGCATAGTCATCGGCGTGGTCGCAGGCATCATGACCGTCATCCTCCTCATCCTGGTGGTGGTCATGGCCCGCTACTGCCGCTCCAAGGGCAAACACGGCTATGAGGCCGGCAAGAAGGACCACGAAGATTTCTTCACCCCGCAGCAGCATGACAAGGCCAAGAAGCCCAAGAAAGACAAGAAAGGCAAGAAGGGCAAGCAGCCCCTCTACAGCAGCATCGTCACTGTGGAGGCTTCCAAGCCCAATGGCCAGCGCTATGACAGTGTCAACGAGAAGCTCTCAGACAGCCCCGGTATGGGGCGGTACCGCTCGGTCAACGGTGGCCCGGGCAGCCCCGATCTGGCCAGGCACTACAAGTCGAGCTCGCCACTGCCCACCGTCCAGCTGCACCCGCAGTCCCCAACCGCCGGCAAAAAGCACCAGGCCGTGCAGGACCTGCCCCCGGCCAACACCTTCGTGGGCGCCGGCGACAACATCTCCATCGGGTCCGACCACTGTTCCGAGTACAGCTGCCAGGCCAGCAACAAGTACAGCAAGCAGGTAAAAGCACTGCGCCCTGCGTCCGCGCACCCCCCGCGTAGCCCCCGACGCGCACGCACAACACACACACACACCGGGTGGGGGAGCGGCGATGCCCGCCTCCCTCCGCCTCCCGCACCGGCACTAGCAGGCACGACCGTCAGGTTCAATGACCCGTTCAGCCTGGTATCCCCGCCCCCACCCCCGCAGGCAATCAGGTTCTTGAACCTGACACGCAGGAAGGAGAGTCAGAAATCTTTATTAGTATCGTTTTTATCATTCCCTCCGCTTTTCAGACCCGGCAGCCCACCAGCCCGCCCGTGCAGCCGCACCGACGGGGGCGCCGGCGGGACCGCCCGGCAGCGGCAGCCGGCCGCGGGGGCGGGGAGTGGGACGGGGACTTGGTCGCCAGCCCGGACAGCCAGCTGTAAGGCAACCTGAGATGCCTTTATCAGCCGCCCGCCCGCCCGCAAGCCAATCCCAGCGGTTGGGGTGGGAAGGTCGGGAACCCCCACCCGGCGGAGCCCCCGCGGTCCTGCCGCCCCCCCGGCCTCGCCTTCAGCGGCCGAACCCTCTCGCCGCGGGCGCTTTCCCCGCCGTAGCTGCTTTCCCAGCATTAGAGACAACGAGCTCCGTCTGAGGAGGAAAGTTTCGCCTCGGTGTCTAGGTGTTTTGGGGAAAGAGGGTTGCTGCCTGCCTGCCTCTTCCCAAGGCTGCTGTGGATTTACAGCCGCCGCGCTGAAGCGTTTATGGCTGTGATTACCGGGTAGTTCATTAGGAACAAAACGCTTTAATAATCTACCACGCCTATCTAGGGTCTAATTTACACCACAGAGATTGCACTTATTGCATCAATTGCTCTGAATACACATAAACGTTAGTGAACTTAAAATCGCACCCCAGCATATTTTCGTTGCCCTCCCTCTCCCCTCTTATATATCACATGAAATTCATTCATTCAAGATGAGAGGCCCTAATTTGCTAGCCCAGCTGCTGCAAAGAGAGTGTGACTACCGTAAGACCTCTCAGGGCGAGCTGTGCCTTCAGGAGTGCCACAAGTGACTGGCTCTGGTCTCGGCCGTGTTGGCGAAGATCAGTTCAGTGAAGCTCCGACAGCCTAAAACTGGTCATGGTAGTGACTTCTTTACAGTCCTTGAAATAAAATAGGGATAGCACAGAGGAGAATCAAGGTCCTGAGTGAAAGCATCTGTTTTGTTTATTTTATAAGACACGTATGTAGCCTGAACAGAGGTCACGTTTCTTTGGGGGAGTATTTTTTAGGTCATGGTAAAATGAGATACTTAACACCTGGTGATTTCCATTACATCTTTCCATGTAAGATAATATTCTGAATGTTTCCTCAGCTACAATGCATGTTACACAAGAATCTAGAGATAAATGAATGCTGATTCATGTAAATACAGAGCCAAGTCTGGAACAGGGAGATTCTGACTAGTTTGACAAAAATGCTTTCTTTTCAACTTACTAACATGCAAATATGGTACACTATGACTTTTTTTTTATACTTTGAAACGTCTGCTAGTCTACTACAATTGAAGTTTTATAATGTGTTGCCAGTATTTGCATTCTGTTCTGAAATACTTAAAATACTGTAAAAGAAAATTAATTATATGAGCCACTCAGTTTCCCAGATCACCAAAAAAACTGTGATCGATGTAGTATATGCCAGTATTTTTGTGTATGTTGTTTTACAAGTGATACAAATTTATAGAACATACGACTGTAGTTTCTGTCTGATACATTTCATTGACTCTCTGCTGGAGCGTACCTTACAGTTCCAGTTTGAATAACTGGAACATTTGTTATCTGTATTTTATACAGAGCAGCCTGTATAAAATACAAAGTACTAAGAAAGTTCCTAAACTTCCACCTACTAAGGCTTACGAAGCATAGAGTAGATTATGCTGCTTTAGTGACTGCTGGACTAAAAAAGCAGCAGTGGAATACATGCTAATCAGATACTTCTTTCTTTCTGCTGCAATTCATCTACACGTGTGAATTATAAACTGTTGAAGTGTAATTTATTTCAGTGTAAAAGAATGACTTGAATGCTAAGTGTAGGAATGGTAAAGGATTTGTTGTGGTTTAACCCCAGCCAGCAACTAAGCACCACACAGCCACTCGCTCACTCCCTGCCCGCAGTGGGATGGGGGAGAGAATCAGAAGAGTGAAAGTGAGAAAACTTGTGCATTGACATAAAGACAGCTTAATAGGTAAAGCAAAAGCCGCGCACGCAAGTAAAATTAAACAAGTAATTCATTCACCACTCCCCCACCAGGCAGGTGTTCAGCCACCTCCAGGGAAGCAGGGCTCCGTCACACGTAACTGTTACTTGGGAAGACAAATGCTGTAACTCCAAATGTCCCCCCCTTTCTCCTTCTTCCTCCAGCTTCACAGGGTGAGCATGACATCATATAGCATGGAATATCCCTTTGGTCAGTCAGAGTCAGCTGTCCCAGCTGTGTCCCCTCCCAGCTTCTTGTGCACCCGCAGCCTGCTAACTGGTGGGTTGGTATGAGGAGCAGAAAAGGCCTTGGCTCTGTGTAAGCACTGCTCAGCAATATCGAAAACATCTCCTGTATGACTAACACTGTTTCCAGCACAAACCCAAAACATAGCCCCATACTAGCTACTATGAAGAAAATTAACTCTATGTCAGCCAAAACCAGCACAGGATTACACCATACAAATCAGTATTTTGCTTGATTAAAAACATTTTAATATTATATTACAGAAATATGTTTTGAATTACTTAATGTTTTTTCAAGGTTATATTTTGATATGCAATACATTAGAAGACTTCTTAGTAGAAGAAAATGACTTTATTACACTTTAACTTGCAATGATCAAAGCAAAAGAAGTACATGCTGAATTGCTCCATTATCTAGTTTGTTACAAAAACAATTTCCCAGTGTCAGTAGTTTTCCTGTGCTAAATACCTACTTTGTTATGAAAGTTAGTTTACCTAAAGTAGTTTATAGCCAATATTCTAATACCTTGTCTTTTTATTTTAAAATATGTAGAAAGTATTTGCACACTTATAAAGCATGCACATAAGTTAAGGAAATTGTCCAAGAAAACAGTAAAGGTAGTGTTAAATAACAGACTTTTATAGGAGAGACTATCAGGCACAAAACTTCTGTTACTACCTTCCTATGGGTACTTGCCAGCTTGTTGCTGAGTGACATTTATATAGTTTTGTTCACACTTTTGCATAATAGTGGGGACATTAAGACTTATTTGCATAAACAATATGTAGACTTTTCACATCTCAAACATTGACAGTGGAGCATTTCTCAGTTTATCAGGCAAAACACGTGAGGATTTTTAACACCCAGACCTCGTGGAACTCATTCAGCACACTGTTTAGAGAGACATGTGAAGCAGTTGCAGATAAAGGGTTCTGATGTGGTATATATCAGATTGTTTCATGATTAAGCTGTACATGTGAAATAGAACCAGTGGCATATTGAGGTGACCATGACAGGGAGACTAGTTGAAATCTCTAAGGCTCCATTTATTTACTCATTGGCAGTTCCCTTTATTCTAAGGAGACATTAGAAGGTCTATAAAGTTTTGGAACAAATAAGTGGGTAAGCAGAACATACCTGCTCTAAGTTACTGGAGATGAGAGCAATACTAATTTCCCATTAGTGTAATTAGAATATGTAATTGATACTTTTGTATATCTACAACAGTCAGGAAATAAAGTCTCTACTTACGTGACCGACTGGTGCACCCCAGTGAATGCAAGTTGTTTTCATTCTGACTATTTGATACGTCCTTTTTAAGGTAATGCATTGAATTTCTTACATGAGTTCCCAAATACATCTTGTTTGATACAGTACTGTATAAGAGAACTCCAGTGGAGAAAACTACAAACAATTTGTAATTCTTCTCCTTCTTGACATCAGGTGTTTTATATAAAGTCTAGAACTAACTTCTATATTCAGTAGTCTTATGACATTTCACCGCCACTTTTTCAAAGATCTTCCACAAGTTTGACTCCTGTTCTTCTCTTCTTCAGCATGGTATTGCTCTGAAATTTCTTTTACCCTCCCATTTATCAATTCTCTCCTATTCATATCTACTTAATGGCAAACAAATGTTTAAATCACTTAGTATTTCAGAGGTCTTAATCACTTGCCAAAAGTTAAAGCTGTACAGAAGTGTTTTGCTAAATGGGGATGAGTTTAAGCAAGTGTTTTTCTGGATCACAGATTTAAAACCTGAACCCTCCAGGTGCTGCACATTGCCTGTGAGGAGCTCGGATACTACTAACTTCCAGAAAGAGCCAAAGGTAAAGAAAGCCCAGTGCCTAAGAGGAATCACTTAGCAGCTTGGAGGGTTGCATCCTTAATCATAACTTTAATCATAGAATGTAATTGTAATAATTATTTATTTTCTCATGCCAGTTACAGGTATATCTTTATAATACATGATGCTTTTTTCACTTGGTTTCACTGTGAAAAATAGTGGCATATGAGCAGGTTTATTTCACTGAAACTTTTAATCACAAATATGGAATTAATATGTTAACAACCACTGTTTGAAGAACAGGCCTTTTAAACCTTGTTCATATGTTTACATTTTTTGGCCCTCATATTCTTCATTTCTTTTTTACTTGCTCTGCTCAACAATCAATGATAATTGACTACTTAAAACACTATAGTTGTGGTGGTGTCGGTTTTCTTTCTTGTTTGTTTGTTTTTTGTTTTTAAAGAAGTATTAGTCACCATTGGTAGAATTAGCAGAACCAGTACAGGAATTTCTCAGCAGAATTATTTCTTTGCTTGGGTTATTGGCTTCCTGGACAATTCTGTAACCCTTTATAAATTATCCCTATGCATTTTCTCATTGGAAATGTACTGTTTCATGAAGAAAAATGTTTATCATACCAGAGTGTACTGACACATTAGTCAAAACTAGCATTTACTGTAAAGTCTTATTTCCATGAAAGCAAAGTAGGTAGAAATTAATTTCTGAAAAAATACTTTGTACAGTAGCCAGTTAATTTGTTTCATAACATTTCAAACTTTAATCAGTCTGTTGCAATGTAGAAGCATTTCGACTAGTTAGTTATCATGTATGTGAATTGTATCTATAAACTAAATGGGCCAATTTCCTCATAAATATGCACATAGAACCAGCAGCCTTAATAGACCCCAAAATTTATCCATTAAGGGGGCAATCAGTCTAACCATGCAGGAAAGCATCATCTTTTTTCTTGCTTATGTACAGACACACAGATACACACAGAGGCTTATCTCAAAGACTGCTTTTTATAATCACAAAGTAACTTGCAAGAGTAAAGTTTTTCACCACTTTCAGCTAAGCAAATGTCCTACAGTATAATAATCGTAAAAATAGCAATATTATGGGAACACTAATTGCAATGTAGAGAAAAAATGGGAACATTGTCATTAGGTATAAACATATACATTAGTGATTTCTTTCATACATTTAACTTTAATACTGTTTGGTGCAAAGTGTACAGAAGTATATTTCATCTTTCTGTTCTCTATTTGCATTATATTAAATACTTTACAATTGTTTTTTTAAAGTGACCCACATTTGACCTTCAGTAACAAATTATGATGGAAGAGGGGCTAATTAAACATGAAATTGATGGATTGTTTATGCTTTAATTATCTATCTTTAACACAAAGTGTTCCACTGATAAGTGTAGCCTTTATTTTTTCCCTTTCAGTAAAATAATCTTGTAGTGTGCAAATGACTAAGTTACCACTGAATCATTCTGCACTCCCAGGAGATATACAGAGCCAAAAGGGACAGGATCTGAGTAAAGGAGGATTCATGCTCTGAATACGTAAAGAACTCTAGTATTATAGGCAAGGAGTAGCAAGAAACATCTTTAAAAGGGTAGAATCTGATTTATCAACTCAGCTCTCTGGCGTTGTGTATACTGATATGAACCTGGGTTACAACCATAGTTAGCAGTTTGGCTGACTCTGTCAGTCTTTGTACTGTAGCAGTGTATTTTTGCATAGGTTTCTTCTTCTTTCTCTCCTTTTTTTTTTTTTGTTATGTTTACTTGCCTTATTTTCTGGTATTTGGGATATTTGCTAGTTTGACCGACTGTCAGTTGTATTTCAGAGAAATATCTGTCCTGCAGTTTCAGGCACATTTTCCTTTAAGGATTTTCTTTCAGAAGTTTTAGAAGGTTTATATAGTTGTGATCTGCTGGACTACTTTGAGATGTAAAACTTACTGAATTGGTTTTGCATTAAAATATAAAAGAAAATCAACAGACTTCAGAAGTAGTTGGCATTGTGCTTATGAGTCAATTAACTAAATCCTTCACAACCACTGTGAACTCTTGACTATATTTGCTGAACATTTTAGTATTTAATTACTAATCTTAGCAGGACACAATTTTCATTTTCTTTGTATATATATACAGGAAATATTGATACAGACATATGAGCAATTCAGTACAGTATTTAGCAGGCTGGTTATTTTTTTTTTTAAGTTTTTTAAGCAAATCTGCTTCCAACAGATATTTAAAAACTGTTAAAGCTGCAGAACAATTTTCTTTTTTCAGTCTTAGGTTGCATGTAATATGCAGAAAATTTATGTTCTCCATTTTTCTTATTTATTACATTTTTAGGTGTTTTTATCTCACTGTGTGCTCAGGCAAAGATATTTCTGTATTTTTCTCCCCTGATTTTTCTTTCATAGAAGAGTAGATTTGCTGTATGTCTGTTATCAGATTTTGGACTTTGTTAGCATATACTATATATTCATCTTAATCAATAATTAAAACAACAAAAAATAGACAAGCAGCTATTATTCAGAATAAAAAGAACATTTTTAATTATTATTATTTTTGTATACAAATTATTTCAGTTTTTGAATCAAGATTGTAAAAGAAAATTCCGACATTCATATGGGTGTGTGTCAAGTTTATTGACTGTGTAATTTAATGAAAAGTGTTTTGGTAATGTGGACTGTGCAATTCAAGTTATTCCAACAGTGTACACTGCATGGCCCAGTAGCAGAATAAAGAAAACCTTTAAAATACTGTTATTAAAGATATTTTAAATTATTTTCCTTTAGTTGATCTCACAATACCCAGTCCTATCAAGCCTTGTTAACTTCCTATCCTATAAAATGTATGTTGCTAGGTAAATAGTAAAAATGAAATTCACCTATATACTCCATCTTTTCATGTTTTTTCTTATTTGTACTAAGTTGTACAGTTTGAAATTTTTAAACCTTAATTAAATGTAAGTAAAAATAATTTGTGAATCTAAGGTCTGATTAAGCAAACAAGATGAAATGATAGGGTCCTTTTGAGTTTTGACTTCTATGAAAAAATGTCTAAGGAGAGGGAAGAGAACATACACGTATCATGAAAAAGCTAGGACTGACTTACTGTATTCCATACACATAAAATATCACACTAATCCTGCAGTAACTGAAGTTAGTTGGGGCATCTAAAATGTGATTTACAACAGCAGAAGACAACAAAGGAGGATTTAAAACTTCTTCATTTCTTATTTCAGTGAAATTTCCTATATAAATATTTAACTGAGAGCAGCTCATGAACAGATGTCAAGATCTCAAAATGTGAAGTAGCAGTTAGTCAAGCTCCTGAACGGTGTCAGCGACACACATTGGAGTTGTCCAGCTATGTGGAACTGTGCTTAACGTGAGTTATTTGCTCACTCTTATGTGCCCATTTTCAATGACAAGAGTTATAAAATTACAATGAAGAGCAACTTTTGACTCTATTAAAAATAGGGAATAATTTTTATATGTAATATATATAAGCAGTGTGGAAGAATCACTTTATTATTATTTTTTCTTTATGGAAGGAGAAGATAGGAAAACTTAAAAGTTTTGGTGTTTCGAAGTTTGAACAGAAATAATACTCTGGTCACATTTAAAAACAAAATGTAGGTAAAAGTGATGTGCTTCCTTTTTTTTATTGTTTATATCACTCAAGCAATCTTCTCATTTAGGTAATACAGCTCTTTTGCAATCATTAGCTTGTAAAACGCTGCAGCATAACCCCAAAAGTATAGTTTAATTTTATTCAGAGCGGATCACAAATAACACAATTATTAGAAGCTGAAGAAAAGCATCATGTTTGTGTTTCAAAACTTAATTTATCTTATTAACTACTGAGAAGTGTGAGTGTATTTTTTAAAGGCAAAGGTTATTCTGTCAGATGAGATTTTGTTACATATTTTATGTTCTGAATCAAACATGATAATGGCTGAGTTTGTAATCCTTGAATGAAAGAAATGTGATGCAAGTACCATTCTTGAGTATTAATAATAACAGTAGTATTTATCAAAGTATTTGATATAGGATCTTTTATTATCTACAGATAATGTAGAGTAATTTTTTTAAGACTAGGTACAGAAGGTAGGTACTAGCTGACGTGCTGAAAATCACTCACAGAATATGTGGTAGAATTAGAATACAGAAATACTGATTCCATCTGCCAAAAATTCAGAGAGAATTTTATCTTGCAGCCTTGTCTGAATCAATTCCTTTAATCGTACTACATTGTAAGTAACAAAATATTTGTCACCTGACAGGATAAAAATTCTTGCATTACATGGTCACATAATGATTTTGGAGAATCCTCTATAAAATCCCTGAAAAGTAGTTTCTTGACTGGGGTTGTGGCCAGGAAACGTGTGTCTTTTCTGGTATGTGCCAAATGTTTTCTCTGTGATAGCACTTCTCAGAGAGAAGCGTGAGGGGCTGCCATAATTTATTCTGTCTATCCATGTATAGACGTCAAGGACTTTTCATCCCTGGAGCAGTGTAAAATATGAGAATTAGCCCCTACTTCCTTTGGATACCAAACCCATGTGAGGCAGAACTGCTTTAACACATTCTCAGAGACCTATCCTTGGGTAAAATATCCTTTATCAGCACAATGCTTTTACAAGGATACAACTTGATGTAGAATTGCATTTCTGAGTTCAGTGTTACGCTGAAAAATGAACTAAAGGACATTACACAGACTGTCATGGTGTTCTGGGTGTGATTCCGCTATCTAAACATGTGCATCCTAGTGTCACTTTAGATACCCTAAAGTTGCTGAGATACCTGCACAGAGCTGCACAGACAGGGTGTGTGCCGCAAGACCTGTGCGTCTTCTGGGACGCTCTTGTGTAGCTGCAGCCCAAGGCTAAACAAAAAAGCAATCACTAAATCCTTTGGTTTACCCAAAGAAACAATAGTTAAAATAAAATTAAGTGCTCTGCGACGTAGTGCATTTTGTCAAGGTTGAAAATTATTTTTCCAGTAAGGACTTAAGCACAGTTTTCAAATGTGTGTACCATACACATGCCTGTTAATAGATGTGCATGTGAAAATATATATTCACATATATACTGATGTTATGTTAACAAATTATTTTGGTATTGACACAACCTGTTTCGGTTTTCACAGAAACAATACTGACAGCAGTTAGTTGAATTTCCATTTATCTTCAGACTGCTCAGGCTGATATTTATCTCATGTTAGATGAAACTACAGGTAGTTCCACAAAAGTCAATCAAATTTAACTAATATCAATCATTGTAAGTTAAATCAGGTGATATAATATTCAGAGACTGCTTTATATTAAAATAAATTGTAGATACAGAAGACCAGTTTATCAATTTGGATGTTATGCATCAAATCTCCCACATGTAACTTATCAGCATGTATGTATGTATAATTTGCAAAATATCAGAGTAGGTGTTCATCATATATTACATCCAAATGTAAAATTGTTTTTGTAACAAGCTCTGGGAATGATGTGGCTTTAATGACATTTCAAAAAGTAGGATTTTAGTATTAAACACATTCTTACTCAAACTACTGGTACAGCAAGAGTATATATGGCAAACTACCTTTGTTCAGTTACCTGATAGGTCATGGTGTTTATTTGTGGAGTTGTATGTTACCCCTTGTAGGCATACTTTCGAGGAAGACTTGGCCTGAAAATTGATATACACTTTATAATGCAAAACTTTTTCTCTCATATGAAATCTGGCCATTTGCTTAGGCAAATCTGTTTATTTTGGAGTCCTTTCTTAAGCACTATATTTAACAAGAGAAAACCCTTCACTAGTTTGCTAGCTTCTTAAAGGTGGAAGACAAGAATAGAAATATAAGTAATAAACCAAAAGCAAATTAAAGTATTAGTAACTTCACTTGGCCCCAACATTTTCACAGTGGTATTTTAAGTCAAGTCCCTGTTTTACCACCTTTACCATTCACAATTTTTATGTCTGCTGGTTTCAACATACATTTGGTCTCATTCTCCATCATGTCACTCCTGTTCTAAGTGAAGTTACATTGTCATAAAATTTGAGCAATGAAATGGTGAATCGGTTTCCTTATCTCCATCCATGTGTTCTAAATTGGTTATAATGACATAATGTGTGCCTTGAGTGATAGTGAGAGAGGATATCCATCATTCTGTGAATCAGAAAAATGCTATTTTCAATGAGCATGTAATTATGTTCCAGTTGCAGCACAAGTTTACAGAAGGACAGTAATTGATTTCATTGAGAGACAAGTATTTGTTTCATATTCAAGTAATGTAAGTTATTTTACAGAAGGAATAATTGCACTGGAAACTAGAAATGTCTACTTAATACAGGTCACTACGTGCTCAGCCACTGAACTTCAGCCCAGATCTTGGGTAAGATCTGTCATGTAGATTTAGGAAATTCACTCAGCAGGCATCTCTGACTATATACTGATGGTTTTATTCTGCTTCCTGCAACTTAGGGGTCTGAATCTATCACTTTATTTTAATGGAAAGTTTCTGAATATGAATAAAATTCAGCTATTTCTAGAGCAGGTGTTAATTCATATGAGTAAAAGTGACAGCAATGGGTGTGCAATAGAGCAGTACCCATTTTTGTGGTGGCTTTCAACTATGAGCATTTTTCCTAGAAATTACAACGCGTAGCCTGGGTCCTGCATTTTACCCAATTTATTACTATATACATATCAAATAGAATAGAATAACATATATGAAATATGTAACAACAGTGCAGATGGGAGTAGTACTTTATAGGAATAACAAACAGCTACCACCAATGTGCAGGAGGTGTTTCACCAGGATGTGGTTTTATGTAATGGGTGGGTTCATTCAGGAGGTTCAGACTTGACGCTGGCAGCTCCCTTGGGCAGATACAAAACCAGTACAGCTTGGTGCAGCAGGGTAACTCCTCCTGTTTATATTCTCCAAGGCCATATGTGGAATTGTATGTTAGTAAAAAAATTACTGCTTGCGGTATTTTCATGTGCTTTTTTACATGAATTTAAAAAAATACACAAGAAGGATTTAGTTTAGAAGTGAAAGGAACTTGTGTAACTGTCTGCAAAGCGGCACTGCCTTTGCAGTTCTGTGTTTTGCAGAGATCACTGGACAATTCTATAATTTGTCCTGTCTTTTTTGCGCAACAGTCGTTCTTTAAATATTTATTTATGAAGTGCTGATAGCATTCTGGACCTTTTCGGTTGTTTTTTAGTGCAGAGGAAATTATAAGCAACAGTATGAAATTCCTCTGTGCTGAATAAATTAAGATTTTGGTTTCACTATACTGTGAAGTATTCTATCACTTATGTGACATTCAA
Organism: Phaethon aethereus; assembly: GCF_964289735.1. Taxonomy (NCBI): domain Eukaryota; kingdom Metazoa; phylum Chordata; class Aves; order Phaethontiformes; family Phaethontidae; genus Phaethon; species Phaethon aethereus. The sequence continues at coordinate 62,630,772 of NC_138578.1, read as the reverse complement.
GGGGACTGGAGGATGTTATATTCAATTGGCCCTTCAGACACTGCTTGAATTGAAAATTCATCCCAGACATTCTAATACTGAATATTAGTGCACCTTTACAGGAACCTTGAATGCTAAATTTATGTATTTTTTCTTTACTAGTACTTAATTAAATATATAAAGTGACTGAACTCTTCAAATTATATAGTAACCTTCTTGGAGAATTAATGTTAGAGAAATATGAAAGGACTGGCTAAAATGTCACTCTATCAAATGTTTCTAAAAGGCTTTATGTATTTATAAGACTTCATGATCTACTATGGATGCAAATTACTAAGGATAAAAGAAAATCCATCTGTATAAAAGAAAAAAAAAATTAAATAGGTCCAAGGATTTAAAAGACTCAGCATTAAGGACTAAGAATTCATACTTTGTGATGGGTTTATAGTAATTGCCAGTAGAAAAGATTTCTTTTTAGCATTTACAATGTGGGGTTTTTTTTTTAATCAAATGAAAATGACTTTGCCATAAAAGCTTCTCACGTAACATATCCTGTTTCATTTCATAACTTCATATTCTTCACTGAAATGTCTCAATTAAAATATGACCTACATAATTTCATGTCACATTGGGCATTACTAGTTTTGTTATTGTTACCCTTACATTTAATCAAATTGTCTGTAGCTAAATAAATAACATTTCATCAAGAGCTGTTGGTTTCAATCAGCTAGGAAAACAGATTACTGGCATGAGAACAGATCTAAGGCTAGTGTCTCCGATCTGCAACTAATTGTGTGCTGATAATAGTACTGCCCACAGGCAAATCTTACTCGCTGTCGTGATCTATGATAGATTTTCCTGTATGTTAATATTAAATCAGATGGAGACATTTTGTAATACCGTTACAGTTACTATCTTTAACCTTTCCTTTTTAATTTGAAATATAAACTGTTTGGAGATAATATCTCCATGTTTCATTTCTGAAAAGAAATTAAGAAAAGAAAAATCTCAAGGAAAACATAATAGTCATCCTTTTTTCTTTAGCTTCTCCTCTTAAAATAGTCACTTCTACAGGAGATAAAGTACTGTTGATATTGAAGTAAGTATTTACCTGTAAAATCACATATTCTACTGCTTGGCTCAGAGGGGAGGGGAACGTGTCTGACAAATTAAAGCAGGAACTAGTGCTTCACTCTAGCTTGGCGGTGTGTGGGTTAGCTCTTACAAATGCAGGTCCCAGAGCACTCACTGGATCAGTTGCAGACCACGTACTAACCACATACCACATATGCAGATTGCTGCATTAAGACATAATAAACATCCACATTTTTCCAATGTGATGGTGATGAAGGTGACTACTGGAGTACGTAGGAGCCCTGGTATTGTACCAAGACTCCATCATTTCAGGCTTTTCACAAATGCAGAACACACCGTAAGAAGCGCTTTAAGAAGGGATACATAGAGGGTAGAATAACACATAGTGTAGGCAGCACATTACAGTCCACTGAAAGAAAGCTGTCTTCTGGTCCGTGTACATTGCTCTTGCTCACATTGTTCGCATTGTGAAATGATTCCAACAGTCTGAAATCTTTTTTTTCACCTTGCTAGTTATGCAAACAGCTCTTCACTTTTTCACTAAAGCAAGTGGGAATTGTTCGTTGTCACAAGTAATAAATAACAAGAGTACCCAATCTGCACAGCATGGAAGTGATAAAAACACATGCTTATGAGTGCTTGAGATTTCACAGCTATTAATTTTGAACTTTTTGATTGCAGTTCTGTTTTACAAGAGTGGATGCTGTTAGGGCAGGAGTACACCGTGACAGTGAAAGATTATGACAACATGCATTTATCGTTATGAGCTTGGTATATTCTGTGTAAGGGATGGTCAGAAAATGCCCCTAAACCTGAAGTCATAAAATGCATCTTGCCTTTACTGAAAATTTATCAATTTTTTATTACTGCTAATAATATTTAATACTAATTTAATACTAACATGAATATCTTTGAGAAGGTTTCATTGTGCATAATAAAATACAGAGGACTTATCAATGTTAGTGAATTCCTTAACATGTACGTTGAGGAACACTAGGAGTTTACGTGCAGAATGTTATTGTATATACATGTATTCACACACGGAAAGGTCCTTTACAAAAAGTCAATAAATACTATAGCACATTTGGGATTAAAAAAGTTGGAAGGACTCTCCGGGCTTTGAAGAATATTTTTTTATTTTTAAAGGCACCTTAGCATTTAAAGTCTAAATTACATGTTTTGCCTGAAAAAGTATACTACCCAACTACTTCTATGTAAATCAAAATGAGGTAGATCATGTCTTCCATTCTGAGATAGCAGTACTCACAGTTTGGTAGGAGTGTTTCAAATCAGAAACCACATTTTTGGTTTGTGGTTAGAAACAGGGATTTCAATAATAATTAGGCATCATTCTGAAGCTGTGTACTGTAAGACATCAGAACACAAAAACTCTGAATAATGAATCTCTAGTATTTCTGTTCAAATTTCACAGCCATAACAGAGAAAAGAAATCCTATGATATACAGCAGAAAAAGTCCTGAATAAGGGAAGCGATTGAATAAGAATGTGTCTAGAAATGTTATTACCTATTTTTTTTCTATCTTTATCATTCCAGGGAAGCAATTTCCAGGCTTTCTAAAATTGTCACTAAGCTGATAATTTTTTTCACATTTTCAGAATATCATCAAAGCCATGCTAATTTGGACCAAAGGCATGTCTCACAGTCCTGGAATCTCTGAAGAAAATGTTTTGTTGTCTTTCCTATTTTGACATCATAGAGATTCACCTCAAACTTTTTAAAAATATACAGAGAGGACAGTTTGTTTGCTGTATTTACAAGGTGGTTGTTACAGGTTGCAATCAACAGTTTATCACAAGATCAATAAGAAAGAATTGCAGATCCAAGAGGCAAATTGTCAGTGAATGTCAAGCTCAATAATTAGGCAAGCTGCCTATTAATCGCAATAAGTTTCTGATCAGTTGTAATGTGTATCCCATGTTTAAGGCATTGTAAGCTTGTAATCTGGAGGAGAAGGAACAATCTCATGAGAAAAGGAAATCCACCTTGTAGTAAGTACATCTTTCTGCCTACCACTATTTTTTCTGCAGTGGAAAACTGCAGTATTTTTTTTGTCTCCCAAAGGAAAGGCCTAGCGTTTAAGCACGACTTTTCTTACAGAAAAGGAGAACAGTTAGAGTTCTGTCCTTTTCTTTTTTCTTTCTTTACCCCCTAGAATTGTCTTTGGAACTCAGAAAGAAGCACTATTTTTTTAATGATTTTAGCAGTCTAGTTTCTGGCAAAGTCCTTCATTAAATAATTGAAAAAATATTTTTGGATAACTTTGTCAAGTAAAACTGATGCTCTCTACCTTCCTTTTCCTCTTCGTCAAAAGCAGTGTACTTTCACGTCACTGGGGGATATAGATAAGAAAGCTGCATCTTTCTATGCTTTTAAGGACTGCCTACTTTTTTTTTGTATGCTTATATTTGGTACGATTTTGATGGGTCTTTTACATGTGGCTAGGTTAGCTAACTAATACAAAGAAATAAAGGAATAAAATAAAGAGAACTTGTGATGGAAACAATTGCTTCCAAAATTTTTTATCTCCAGTTTTTGTTTTATTTAAACATAAATATTCTGATGAAATCAATTAATCTAGTGAACCTTAAAATATTCATTTATAAGTTGGCTTTATGAAGAGATTTTGAGAGCCAAATAAAGTCAATCTGTTAAATTATTTTTTTGGAAGGAGAACTTTTCTTGAGGAGGCAGTAGAATATATATACTGACATATATGGGAATTCTACTCACTTATAAGGTACCTTGGAGTCCTATAGTGTCTGTATTCTAATCCATGTTATTGTGCTCTCACTTTTCAGTCTTACCTTCCCAGTGTCAGTGTGAAGATTTCTAGATATTTATTTCAGTCTCTGTTCTTCTCACCAAACCAATTTATTTTTCTAATATAGTAGGAGTCAGATACTCCTGTGCACTAAGGGGTCAAATGTTACGAAAATGTGGAAACTAAACATTATTTAAATTTTGTTCTTTCTGCTGGATTGCAGAAAGTGTTGGAGATCCAGAAGTATGTTACTGTTAGTTTCTTGTTGGTGATTTTTTGTTTTGTTTTAATAATTAACTTCTGCTGTAAAATCTTAGATATTTGAAGGTCTGAGCATATATAGTGAAAGGTAAGACAATGAAGACAGGAAAGATCTTAATTTACAGAATTTCCTGGTCCCATAGAATAGCAGTACATATCTGTATGACATTTTCCAAATTCCTGTTTTCCAAAAGAGGGGTCTTTTCTCTGTTATAATTATGACAAAACCAAACCAAAAAAAGTCAAACCAAACCACGTTCCCCAAATCAAGCTGATTTCTGTTTCCAGAGATCAACATTCCAAGTTAAATTCAGAACCAGTCTGGGCAAACACCTATGGCTGTCCTATGCTGTAAAGAGTAGACAGAGGCAATGTCTGTTTTATGATTAATCCTCTGTTTTTCATGAAACTTTTTCTTTCCAAAAGAGGCTTGAGTATTTCGAGCACAAATGAGATATTGCCCATCTTCTCTACTTTTCCATAATTCAAGAGCTTGGAAGCCCTATTTGTGGGAAGCTTATTCCATGATTTTGTGTGTAATTGACAGTTAAGGAGGGAAATCAGGCAGTGTTACGTCTTTGCTAGCTCTTTTTAAAGGAAGAAATATACTTACTCATTAATGATCCAAGCTATGACTAGAGTTATGGTTTATAGAATAGCCTTAGAGCGGGTTAAGAGAATTTAAGGGTTTATCATACAGCCTTAAAAGAGGATAAGAGAATTTAAAAGAAAGATATTCAGACTGGAAAATTCAGGGTAAACATTTACCTATCTTCTTGGCAGTTCATTATTAAATTTTGTGTTGGCATTTTGCAGGCACAGAGAGAAAAGAAAGGTACAGACAAAGGAATAGAAACGCACGGATGACCTACTGTTAGAGTTTAAGCACAATAAATGATTAGCATCTAAAGTACGGAGCAGAGGTAATAAAAATCATTGCAAACTACTATCCACAGTGCATTGTATCCCGTAATACAATTTAGTTCATTATATTACTGCATGATGTAGTACTGTATGATGCAGTATTATATTCTCTCTGTGTTCTGGGCTTAAACTTGTTCAAAGTCTTGGACTAGTTCTAAACAGTAGATGTTTCATGATGACCTGCAAACGAATGAATTGTTAACAAGGAATTAATTGTTCTCATGAGTGTCGTTTAACATAGGTTCAGATCTGTCTTATTCTAGACATGCCCTCAATATTACACTTTTTGTTTCTTGTCCGTAAGAATTGGATAATAGCATTTTTTTGCTTCACAAAGGTGTTACGAGTTCAGATGGAGGTCAGTAAAGGAACCAGTGTTCTTGCTGAGTGCAGAATTTTGTCCACACTCTGGATTCTAGACTGCAAGTCGGAGTCCAAGTGCTGTGAGAGTCAGGTTCCCTGATCTGGTTGTGCTGTCATACCTCCTGAGGGAAATGCAAGCAAGCCCAAACAGTAAGGTTACTATGTTCAGCTTTCAGAAATGTTAGGGTACTTTTTGTAGGACAGTTTGAAATTACTCTGATGAGACAAAGTATCTTATATATCTTTATAGAGATGGCTTACAATACAATAGTGTGTGAAGTGTAATGGATTTAAATAACTTAACTGATTTGGTTCTCTTTTGAGCATGGCGTCTGTTTTTAAATTTCTTACATGTTTTCTTTCTGTTTACTATGTCAGAATTAAATTCCTATTTAGTAATTTATATTGATAGTAGAATAATAGGTCTCTACATTCTCTACATTCTCAATCTGTATTTCACTATTAAAAAATAGTAGGTGTTTCAGCCTAATATTATAGCACAGTGGCCTTATTTAGCACTATTAAAATAAGCTTAACTTCATGCACATTGACTGTACAGGGATAAGGTTTACAAAAGTTCCCTGTAGTGGTCTAACTCTGTGTTCCCTGCAAAGATCTAATTAACTGGGGAATAATCATGCTTAATTCATGTGAGTGAGTATAAATGTATTTTAATCAACAGAACTGTTGTTAGATCCCTATATGTACATGTCGTGGTTTAGCCCCAGCCGGCAACTAAGCACCACACAGCCGCTCGCTCACCACCCCACGGTGGGTTGGGGGAGAGAATTGGAAGAGTAAAAGTGAGGAAATTCATGGTTTGAGATAAAGACAGTTTAATAGGTGAAGCAAAAGCCACACACACAAACAAAGCAAAAAAAAGAATTCATTTACCACTCCCCATGGGCAGGCAGGTGTTCAGCCACCTCCAGGGAAGCAGGGCTGCATCACGCGTAATGGTTTCTTGGGAAGACAGATGTCATCACTCCGAACGTCCCTCCACCCCTTCCTTCTTCTTCATCCCAGCTTTATATACTGAGCATGACGTTGCATGGTATGGAATATCTCTTTGGCCAGCCTGGGTCAGCTGTCCTGGCTGTGTCCCCTCCCAGCTTCCTGTGCACCCCCCGCCTTCTTGCTGACAGGCCAGCACGAGAAGCTGGACTGTCCTTGACTGCTTAGCAGCAGCTTAAAACATCAGCACGTTATCAACAGTATTTTCATCACAAATCCAAAACATAGCCCCATGCTAGCTTCTATGAAGAAAATTAACTCTACCCTGGCTGAAACCAGGACAGTACATTAAGTTGAGTTCTCAAGGTAAGAATGAGGTACAAATGACAATTTATTGAAGAATCATATTTTTTAAGTTTGTTACTTAAACGTGTATTTTGGTCCCAATTAGTCTCACCTCAGCTCACTTTTCATGTAGCACAAGTTCCTTATCTAGGGCCACTTCAAAAGAAGAGGTATACAGTCAAGCTATTCCACCTACTTTAGGTAGGTACTGTCTCCTGGACCTCTCTCTCCATTGATCATAGAAGAAGAGTAGCTTAGGTGGCTTCTAAGTCACTGAATTGGGATAAGATTCCAGCTGTACTGTGATTTTTCAGAAGCAGACATCAGTTATGATTTTACTGGGTGCATGTTACATTTCATCAGTACAAATGACTGTGTAGACCTATAATAAAAATATTTTAAGGTATTTCTGTACATTTTGACTGTTGAGCATGGACAAGTGTATTTGGTAGTGGTGGCAGGTGGTGGGAACACAGGGAATAGGCCTGCTGAAGGAGTGCAGCTATGCATCCTTCTGCCCTCTCACCTGTTGGCTGCATATGCTTTCTGGAAATGTGGGAAAAGATTGGGGGAGTTGGGAAAGTAAACAAAATGCAGGTGCATGAGTTATATCATTATTTCTAAAAATGGTAGTTGGCTCTTCAACCATAGTTGTTTTAAATAAAAAGTGGCAACGATGGAAGTGATAACAGTGATGTGATGCTGTCCTGATACAAGAAGCTGTGAGAACATCATCAAGATTCATGCATGTTTTTCTTTCTCTTTCTTTCAAATCAGATTTGCATAGAATTTTGATTTTTTGCTTTGTCTTCTTGACCTAGGTAATCTTTATAGTGAGTAAACATCAGAGTTAATTAAAAAAAAAACCACTTGTATTTATTACATGTTGTAAATAATGTTGATGGATTTTGCTGCTTCTGTATTCAAGCCTAGAAAATGAGGAATATGCAAACTGAGATACTAGAAAGTATTTATAGCCTCCCTAATAACTAAGATAATGTGCAGCAGCCACAATTTTTTTAACTCCTTTATGTTTTGTCCTCTATTTGGCATTTATCTAACAAATACAGCTTGAACTCTTATAGGCAAGTGAAAATACCAGGTAGATTAATTTTATGTCATGATACACACCTAAAAGTTGTATATAAATGTGCCGAAGACAGGGATTTTATTTTGGTGTGATTGTAGGAACATCTGATTTTGATAATGCATTGTTTCTTCTTTAATCATTTAATCATAATGTCAGTGCTGAAGATTATGAAAGAGGTTTGGTAAATTTACCTCTGAATTAAACCTCTTCAGGAAGAAAAAGGGCAACAAGAATGAGATGGAAATATTAGCAATGATCATACTAAAAAATTTAATAATAACAAAAAAAGTGAAATTGTAAAGGTCATTTAAAGAAGTTCAAATAAATCAAATTCCTATTTGTAAGATTAACCTTCTTTGTTTGCAAAGTAATTCGTGAGAACTGTCTGTTTGATAAAAACATACTATCCTGGCTTTCACAGAATCACAGAATCACTAGGTTGGAAGGGACCTTTAAGATCATCAAGTCTAACCATTAATCCAGTGCCACCATGTTTCCTAAACCATGTCCTGAAGCGCCACATCCACACGTTTTTTGAACACTTCCAGAGATGGCGACTCCACCACCTCCCTGGGCAGCCTGTTCCAATGACTGACCACCCTCTCAGTGAAGAAATTTTTCCTAATATCCAATCTAAACCTCCCCTGGTACAACTTGAGGCCATTTCCTCTCGTCCTATCGCTGGTTACTTGGGAGAAGAGACCAACACCCTCGTCGCCACAACCCCCTTTCAGGTAGTTGTAGAGAGCGATAAGGTCTCCCCTCAGCCTCCTCTTCTCCAGACTAAACAACCCCAGTTCCCTCAGCCGCTCCTCATAAGACTTTGTGATAGCACAGTATAGCATTTTGTTATAATTTCTGCAGTGTTCCTTATACTGTGACTTTATAAAAACTGTTTTTGTCATTGATCTTTCCTTACCCTTAAAATACATAATTTATTTGTAGAAATAAGAAATAAAGTGAAAACAGGAATTCAGTTGCTCTAATACACAAAGTTTTCATTTTGGTTATTGTATTTCCAAAATCTGTGTCTGTACATTCGAAGTCATGTCCTGTTCCTTCTTTGCTGAGCAACAAATGACAGTTTTGACGTAGAAAAAATCATGGGGTAGATAAGGAGATTCAACTGAGAAAATGACAAGTGTACATTTTTCTTTCCTTAGGGGAAAAAAAACCCTAATAATTGGAAATATTTGCACACAGGAATATAGTGGCTGTCTGAACAGGGAGATAGAGGTGCAGCAGGAATCATAACAGAAATGATTCAGAGGGGTCCATCCTACTAACATGGATTCTTATGTCCTTGATAAATGTCTACCTAGCTGCAGGTGAGATATATGGAACGTCATTGAAAATGTCTTCATGAAGAGCAAGATGCTGTGACAGAGAGGTCCTTACAGACTTTTGCAGTGGTGATAATGAGGAGCGGTAACTAAGTACCATGAGTTTTATGGCAGGTTCTGTAACTGTCTTATTTAACACATGAGTTGTCTAGGAGGCCAGAATGTGGTTATTATATGATTGACCTATAGACCGTAGGTTTACTCTCATGTCAAACAACATAATATAGGTTGCCTGGAATTTGAATAATCAATTTTAACTTTATTAACCTTTATTTCTTCAAATATAGGTGTGTCTAGGTATTTCTCATGCATAAATGGTTATATTGCATAATTAAACCTCCTTTTATTTGTCAGGTTTCACAAAATTTTTAGACATAGTCTATACATTTCTAGGGGTCTATAAATCTCAGACTGGTAAAAAGAATCAGTCTAACAATTAGTCCCTGTGACTGCTGTCCCTAACATTACCGGATGTTAAGGTCAATCACTGCAAAAATTTTGTAAGGCCACATCTTGGTTCCTGTTCTTGCAGAATTGTTATCTATAGAGCTATAGCAAAGAGCCAGACTGAGCAAATAGAAATATCATCATTCTTATTAGTCCCTGATTTAGTGGATTTAGATAAGATACAGAAGATTCATTTGTGCTTGTGTCCAAGCTATGGCTTTAATGCAGGCTTGACTTCTGTTCCAGCAAAAGGCCATTTGGGGAGCAGTGCGTTGGGGGGGGGTGACCTGTAAAGAGAAGATGACTGTCAAAATGGTTTAAAAGAGGTATTTTCTGTCCCTTTCTCTGATCTTGAATGGAACGTATTTTGAAATAAACCGCCCATGTATCAGTGGTTTAGTATTTCTAGATCCCGTTTAAAAAAAAAAAGAAATAGAGTTCACATGTAGAAACGAATAAAAGGCATAGTCCTGCGTACTCTGATGAACATTGTGTTTACAGGATTTAAGGTTAATATTTTTTATATACTTTTATCCTTACACTTGTTATTAAATCAATAGAGTAGTTATTTTCAATACCTAAAAAGCCTGTTTTTTCAGTAATTAATGTTTTGTCCAATACTAATCAAAAAGTGCTTTTTGTTTGCCATCTCTTATATAATTCGATTCATTATGTTTACTTTAAACAATTAATTATTATTCTGTAATGTCAAATTAAATTTTGAATGACAAATTAATTATTAATAACATTGATTATAATTATAAATATACTTATTTAATTATATTAATCAATAATTATTATAATTTAAATACTTTAAAGAGAAAAAGAATGAAATATTTTTTAAAAAAGTTATTACTCTGGATTTTTTTCATTAGCTAACATACTAAGGAACTGCTGAGACTTAGCACCTGCACATGCATATAAGCCAGTTTGCATTTATTTTAGTATAACCTTTCAATTCAAGCAGTAGATAAATTAGAAAAAAAAAATCATGTTTATATACAGTAGCAGTGTATTATTTAATCTCTTCATAGACTTATACTATTTTTAACCTTTAAAACTTAATTTTTTAATCAAAGATGACATTCATGAAAAATGTGTTGTTTTAAAGGAGCGTACTCAAATGACGTGTAAACTCTGAAGTTAAATGGTTGTGGATTAAGAAGAGGCATGAGAAATATTTCAGAGTAGAGAGAGTGGGAACTGGAAAGGGTTTGTGGATGAGTGTTTTTACCATTGTAGTTAACAACATTGATACAATTATATTTTATAGGACTGAATATTCAAATGTATACAAAGAATGGTGTTATCTGCTACATTTCTGTTTAATTTTATAAAGAAACTTTTAAATATATGTGTGTGTAAATTTGTGTGGTAAGGCAGACCCTGTTCAAAACGAGAGGCTTATTACTTGATCACCAGACATGGAATGTTTATACCACTCCTTGTTTTGTTTTGTGGTTTTTGTTTTGGTTTAAGAAGGATAGCTTGCCAGAGTACAAAGCTACAAGTTCTGTCGTGAATTTTATGCACTGGTTGATCACTACTGTGTTTCATTGGTTGCTGGTGGCACAGTCTCAGTGCAATGCATTAAAATAATTTATTACATTTCTAGCAGCTGCTGAAACGTGATGTTCTTTGAAGTTTCTGTGATGTTTTAAAATTTTTGAACATAAAAATTCTTGCTGCCCTACATAAGGAAAGATTCTGGTAAGTCGTATAACTGTATAACCGTTTCATTCACCTGCTATGAAAGTGATTGGGGACTAAGTACCTTATGTAAGTGTCTGTCTGCTGGCTTTCGGAAGCAATTGAATTTCACTGTGATATACTTGGGAGTATCCCATTCTTCTCCAGTAATCCCAGCAGGCAAAGTCCAGTAGAAGAGAACAGCTAATACAGTATCTGTGATAAGGAGTTACAAATGTCAGCATAGTCTCCTTCTAAGTTATCACATTCCCAGAGGATGCCAGAGAAGTTAGTATATTACTCATTGCAGTTTCATCATTTATCCTCTGATGAGACCTACTCGAGGATAATCTGCATTATGTGTTCTGTGTAGTATCCTGCAGTGCAATATCAGTGTAGAATTTTATTTTGATACTATCTTGGTGGAAGAAAATTAGAGGCTTTGGCTTTCTTTTGAAATAGCCTCTAAGCCAGTGATATCTGCAGTATGTTTCCATTTCTTTTTAAAAGTTGACCTTGTATGCTGGGGCTTTGACCTTTTTCTCTCTATGCACACGAACTGCGATATTATTTTAAAGCAAAAGACAGGATACATTTTTACATAAATATGCATATACATTTATAAAATACAAAAATGTCTATTTCTTGCTCTTATGCCCAGGTACTAGGCAAGTAGTTAATGCAGCTACAGTTGCTGCAGAGTTTTGGCAACCGTGTTCAAGAATTATTTTTTTCATTTTGTGCTTTTTACATTTTTATGCAAAAATTGATTTAATTAACAACTTTAATTCATTAGGATCATACTTGTTCTTTGTAAGACCAGCTACCACACTTCTCTTACCCTCTAGAACAGGATGTCTGGGTTCAAACTACCAATTTGGAATGGTTCCTGGCCTATGGTGACTGTTGAACTGTGACTAAGCACTCTTGGGGACCGAGTGCTGGTTGACATCAACCAAAACTATGCTGAAGGTCATGCCGATAATTTAGTGCTATGGATATTGAAACTGGGCATGTGCCATGGCCCTGCATAGTTTTCTACTACAGATAGTGCTGTACTGTCCACTCAGAAAGCCTTTAGTATATTCCAGTAATAGACTTAAAAAAAAAAAAAAAAAAAAAAGATTTCTTTTTGTCACAGCTACCTGCCAGGTTGTTAATGCATGTATGTATTTCCATATGGAAAATAAAGTTTTACATGATGACTGAATATATATATACTTAAAAGATCAAGTAGACTTCTAAGTGACTTTGCATTCACAAATACTTTTTTTTTCATACACTTAGAAAAATGACTCATAAACATCAGGCTTGTGATTCTGTGCAGACTGCTACTTGTAGGCTCATTTTTAATTTCAGATCTCAGCTTGGAAAAAAAGAAGGTAAAAACAAGAACAAAAAAGCAAAGCAAAGTAATACTCATAATATTATTTGGTATGTATGTGTATTTTTAACTAGATTTAATTTGTTTTTCTGGCTCTCTAAAAGCTTTAAAAAAGTTTTTTGTAGGTAAATTCTTTCTAAATATATATCACCATCGCTAATTTGGTTACAGAGCTTTACAGAATTAGGGATCTTTTCCTTGTTCCAATATAGGACTATTAAGCAAAACATCACGGCAAGAATAATGCCCACAGCATTTCCCACTAACCACTTGGAACTGCTTTTTGTAGGAATACTACCAATGGAACTGTGAACTCAAATTCTCATTTCAGCTTAGATATAAAAGCACACTAGAAAAAATATCCTAAATTTACATTTATATAACTGAAAGTAGAATAAATCCCATGATACTTTTGCCATATATCCCTGCAAAGTGGCAACTGAAATATTCCCTCACTTAAAACTAAAACTGAAATCCCTACTCTTGAGCAGGAACTTAAATTCCTGTTATTGGGAAATATGTTAGCTCAGGATGGCCATGGGTACCACAGATTGCCAAGAGCTGCCCCTGAATAGAACGTAATTAACCAGTTACCAGCAGGCATCCGTAGTATTGACTGAGCCTCAGGAAATTCTGACAATGTAAAGTTCTGACAGGTTCTTGTTCACTTCTTGAGGCAAGATTGGAATTTCCCGTTGCAGTAAGCTAATAAAAATGCATTAGGGTTAACAGTAGGAGCTCCAGAAAGATCTTGTTAACCTCTTCATTCTGGGGATCCTCATTAAAATGTGCTAATGCAGATATGAAAGCTCTGAAATGGCTAATACCAGTGAAAAAAATATAGTACAACTGCTAATATCACAGTTTGATGCATGCTTAAATTGCTAAGGAAAGAAGTACTGAATTCCTTTTTAAGTGAAAAAAAAAAAAAAAAGCACCTAAATATCCTTCTTCTACACTCAGATAATTCCCAGATGGCTGGAGGGATAGTATTCACATTAAGAAAAAAATAATCTGGCCAAGTATAAGAGTTTTCAACACCCAAAATAAATTGAGAATTATATGAGAAATAGCTGTTGAGAATAAAAGTGCTATTTCAACCTCACCATGTATAAAACTCACAAAAGCAATACACTAAGTGTGGGTTATTCTAGCTGCATAAAGCAGTTCAGTGAGGCTACTACGGTATGCCATTCCCAAGCCCATGTTGCTCAAATTCGAATACTTCTGGTTTCAATCAATCTTTATTATCCCCTTAAGTGCTTGGAATTGATCAAAACAGCTGGCAGTGCTTGAAAAAATGTATCAGGTGTGTGTTGGCTACTATCCTTTAACATGGTTCATTAGAATATTTCCTGAAATCCCTTTTGCTTCATACAGGACAGGCTGTTGTACACTTGCAAGTCATCCATCAAATAGCTGGGAAGATGGCTGTCATATGGCAACTACAGTAGTGATATAAGCACAAATGTATTACATCATTCTTTTTTTTTCTATGGGAAAATATGTATTGATTTATTTCAAATTGTTTGGAATCTGAGAGGTTTTCTACTTGTGAGAGTTACGAATTGAAGGCACTAAAATATAAGCTTTTAACAGGAATTAAATTCTCATGCAATGTAAGAACTGTTAGTCTGAAAAAAATAAATCTTAGCAAACGCAGGGTATTTTTTGGATGTAAAAAATGAAAGTCACGTGATAATACTGTCCTGGGAATTATATAAGATTTAAAATATTGATTGTAACAAGTATTGCACACTGGTATATTTTTCAGCAGTCCTGGTGTTCTTATGAGGTTTTCAGCTTTAACACTGTTTTTTCTTTAATTATAGCAAATTGCTTTGGCCATTGCTGTGAGTTGACCCCAGCCAACAACCAAGCACCCACATAATTGCTCCCTCGCTCTCCTCTCCCATGGGAGAAGGTGAGAAGACTTGTGGATTGAGATAAGGACAGTTTTATAGGTGAAGCAAAAGCTGCATGCACAAGCAAAGTGAAATAAGGAATTCATTCACTACTCCCCAACATCAGGCAGATGTTTAGCAACTTCCTCAAAAGCAGGGCTTCATGACATGTAGTGGTTACTTGGGAAGCCAAATGCCATAACTTCAAACATCCCACCTTTCTCCTCCTTTCCCTGAGCTTTTATTGCTGAATATGGCATCATATGGTATGGGATATCCCTATGGTCAATTTGCTCAGCTGTTCTGGCTGTGTTTGCTCCAGGTTTCTTGCCTACTCCCAGCTCTACTCGCTGTCAGAGTAGGAAAAAGAGAAAGCCTCGGTGCTGTGCAAGCTCTGCTCAGCAGTAGCCAAAAGACTGGTGTGTTATCAACACTATTTTAGTCACAAATCTCAAACACAGTACCATATGGGCTGCTGTGAAGAAAATTAACTCCATCCCAGCCAGATACCATCCAGCCATCTAATTATTTAATTACCTTATATTTATAAGGCTGTTTCCTACGAGTTAGGTGAGCTACCATTTCCCCTGTATTTTTTTCCTCAAATTACTAAGTTTTAATGATAAATTCATGATAATGTTAATAAAAGTTCACCTCTTCATAGCAGTAAAATAAATGGATCAAATTCACTGT
This sequence comes from Phaethon aethereus, assembly GCF_964289735.1. Taxonomy (NCBI): domain Eukaryota; kingdom Metazoa; phylum Chordata; class Aves; order Phaethontiformes; family Phaethontidae; genus Phaethon; species Phaethon aethereus. The sequence continues at coordinate 62,615,518 of NC_138578.1, read as the reverse complement.
TTTGCCTTGTGTCATGAGGCAGCACAGAGCATTAGATAGAAACTGGTGAATCTGTCTCAGAGCCTAATGTAGGTTGAATCAAAAAGCCATTGGAAGTCTTAACATTGACCTGAGAGTCACCTGGATCAGCATCTACTTAAAAGTTCACATGAACTCAGGAAAAATTTTTCATAGCTGCATATACCTACTCATAGCAGAAAAGAGATGTATCAAGCATTTTTTTTTTCATTGGGATTAACTCACAGTGTATTTTTTTCTGATTTATTATTCAGTGCTAGTAGTTTCCATGGTATGCTGAATAACACCTGAATAACATATACAGTTATTTCTGAAGTTACATCAAATATCAAATTATATCAAACTTTGTGGTAGATTCTTTTATAACAGAATTCCTGAAGGCTTCTGTATAACCTACAGTCAGACAGAGAAATATGTTACAGTCATACAGAATTATAATGAAGAAAAGCTAAAAACGTGGTATACACTGTTCTGGATAGTGAGCATGATGATATCTTAATATGTGAGGATGCTGTCCACCATCTTAGATGAAGTTAACTATATGAGGCAGCATGATATTTTGTAATACATGTGAACATTTGATCTGGTAGAGAAGGAACAATTTATTTAGCTTCAGATGTTCTCTATTTTAGCCCCTGAACATTAAAGGAGCCTGGGGAACCATTTGGGAAGCATAACTTGATCATTATTGTTTGTCATTGTAAACAGAAGATTCTAATTCTGAACTTTAGATATAAATTGCATTTAGGACACACTCAGACAAGCAATTCCAATTTAACTGAAACATTCCTTAAACAGCTTTTTTTTTTTTTTTTTTAAGGAAACCATTTTGACAGAACTGAGTTAACAAGTAATTGCACATATGGTTCTTCTGGCAGCTGTGAGGAGCTTCTTACCTCTGACAGGAAAGAGTAGGGAGAAGCAGCTGGTAAAAACAGGGGATGATAACCTCTTAGCCTAGAACAGCATGCTTAATTGTCGTCCCATGGTAGGGATTTCAAAGTGCATTTAGATGTAGAAACTGGTCTTATCAAGAAAAAGGAAAGGAAATAAGGGATTGGATTTTAACTGAGTACCATGCTAAATGTTCACTGTTTTATTTTGGGTTTTTTTTAATAGTTCTGAGAAATTTGAAAGTGTTAAGATTTGCTTAATGACTTTGTGCATAGACGACTGCAATGCCTGTTTTTGGAAGCCGATCCATGTATCTTTTGAGTCATCTGATTGTAAAAGTAATAATCCAGTTATGCTTCTTGGAGGGGGGATGTGAGAAGAACTGTTTTTCTGCATGTTCCTAAATGACATGTTATGAACAGTGGATAAATTTGTGGAATATATTCCCAAACAAAATAGTTGTCTGAAGATTATACTGGTCATGGCAACAACAGGACTGATAGAGTAAATGGAGATCTGTATCAAAATGGTAGTAAAGAAAAAATATGTAGTTGGACTGTTTTCCTTCAGGCTACAATTATTACCTATGAGAGGTTTGCCTATTAAACCAATAACTTAAAGGAAGTCACAAATGAGGAGCCATAAAAATCCATTCCGTTTACATTGACACTACCTAAAAAGAACAAGGGGGAGAGGCTAATGGAACAGATAATATTAAGCAACTGCTGAATATTAGCTTTTTGCATTTGATTTCCCTCATAAATGTCTCCTCTTCATTAAGTGTTTTAGCTCTACTTTTTCATTAATTTAATCTAAGGTAATGAATATTGCTTGCAAAACTTCTCCTACATTGCCTTGACCACAGAATTAGAGATTCAGAATGAGCCTGACAGGCACAGAAAGGTTTGTTGCTGCCCAGAACATTATTTGTTAGATATTTTTGTCCAAGCAAAGGCTACAAACCTTGCAGGAGGAATAAAAATGTAGCATTAGAAGTGTAGTGTCAGATATCTTGCAGCTAAATTCTTAAAAATCTTCAAAAAGGAGCATTCACTGTCTACCTAGGTAGAATGTACAGTTCTTTTACAACTATTGTGTATTTTTTTTTCTAAAAGCTTTGCTGCTGCTGCCACCATGATTCTTTGTGCTGTTTAAGAGTCCTTCACTTCTGTCCCTAACTGCTCAAGGTTTTTCCACATCTAGAGGCCACTTCCACTTGTTTTTATATGATTTAAGGACTTAAAAATAAAAAAGTTTCGTAGAAACATTTGGCTGAGCAAAATGAATTAGAGAAATAAAAAGCATTCAGCAGGCAGGAGACAAAAAAGGGAGTCAGTGAGTGTGGTTTGAAGAAGGAGATAAATGCCTAAATCAGCATGTTAAATTGGTAATGTGGAAGTAAGGGCTAAGGTAGTTTCATCTTTATCTCTCCCTAGTGTACACAGAAAAAAGATCTTCATTGTCCTTTTATAAAAATTTAGGGAGTGTTATTAGTCCTTTGACATTTTTTTTGAATAAACTAACATCAAGAAAGCTAGTTTATGTTTCATGGACTGCTCATTGTTGCTGTCCTCTGGATTCTGTGTGATTTATCAGTATATCTGGTACCAGATGCCGATACACTCAGGTAAATTCTGGTGCCCAAGCTGTTCTTATTATTATAACTGAAACCTTATATATTCTGCGTAGAAAATAATTTTCTCAGTGTCCTACATACCAAGATTCCTTTTCCTGTATTCCTGGCATTTGACTCCTTTACTACACAACTTGGCTCATTTTTAATTGTCATTCTGCCATAATTTTCGTTCCATTGTAATGACTCCCGTCTGTGAGGCAGTATATAAAGTAATTTATTTGTTTTGTATTTGTGTGCTTGATTTTTTTCCTTTTTTTCAGTGCTACATTTTGCAGCTTCTACTACTGAGTTTATTCTGTGGATTTCTCAAGGTTATTTGAATTCAAATCTTGTTTCCTCAGGTGCTCACACCCTTTCCCTCTGTTGGGTCATCCAGTGTCCACAAGTGTATTCTGTTGTTCAAGACTAGTGAAATACTGAGCCAAGCCCAAGAAATATTCCTATGGCATCTCATTTACAGTTCCCCCTTTTCCTGCCAGCAAACTGTTGATAGTTGCCAAATGACAGCTTTTTCAGCTAACTGAACATCAATATCATGGAGAATCACTTAAAATTCTTTCAATTCTTGCTTTAGTTCAGTTACTCTTTAAATGAACAAACCTATTTACAAATAATTACCATTAACTAAAACTAATAAAACTAATGCAACTCCTAGAAAAACAAAACCAAAACACCTTCTAGAAACAAATTATAGAGTTTGGTATTTTTGTATTTTCACTTCTATTGAAGTGAAAATTTGAATATTCTTTGAAAAATATGTGCATTAAAGTTGAGTGACTGTGGTTTAAAACCACATTAAATACTTACCAGGCACAGAGACAATTATTAGATACTGAAGGCATTGATTATATTGTATTCATACCCTAAACAGGGATATATCAACATAACAGGTTGGCTTGGGTAGTAATAACAGCATGGAATTCAGAACGAACTGCAAAAAAACAACCAGCCAACCAACCAAAAAAAAACAACTTAAAAATATCTGAGTTCTGTGTTGTTGTAGTTGCACATAACCACACACTGCTAAACGGTTGACACTGGCACTAATGGGGTTCCATTACCTACACGATCCACTCACACCAGGCCCTGCAGCATAAGCCCACCTGTAAACCAGAGAGAACCACTGCACTTTGCCAGGTTTGGCAGTTGTAGAGACACTGGCCTGACCCTAAAGACCAAAATACTTGCTACTGCTATGCAGTCTATTTTATTCTCCTTTATTAGTTCAGTCATGCCCTTTCCTGCTGCTGCAAACTCTTTTTTTTTTTTTTTTTGTGTGTGTGTATGAGTTAATTTGAGTGTTTCTAACCATTAAAATACTAACCCTGTAGCTGATAGCTGATAGTGCAGTTTGTGTATTGGCTGTTAATCCAGTTGTCTGGACTTGCTAATTAAATCCATCTGTATTGTTGCTCTTCCTAAAGTTAGGCAAGCAGGAGTGGAGTAAGTCAGCTGTAGCAATTCTGGTTTCTTTTTGCTGTGGAGGTAGGCACATATTGCTATTACCAGGGTTAATGCAAAGCTTTCCTTTTAGTTTGAAATGGTGTAATGGGACAGTTACAAATAATGGATTTTTTTTTTTATCGGTTTTCAAAATGAGAAAAAAAAATAGACAAATTAACCTCTGTGGAAAAACCTGGCTTTGATTTTTATGTTCAACAGTAGAAAAATTTCTCTTTAAATATATTTGATTTTTAAGTTCCATGTATAAAATGTGACTTGCAAAACAGCTTTACTTTGACACACAAACCAAAACTACTGTATAAATATGTTTCTGTATTTTTTTTTTGTTATTCCTTTGTGTAAATGCAAATTTGCTTCTATGTTTTGTAGTTCGTTATCTACTGAAATAACAAAGGTTTGTTCAAAGAAACATGAGAAAGACCTACTTTGTTTCTTAAGGAGAAAATACCCAAAGATTTCCTCATATTTTTCATAATGATAATTTTCAAAGTTATTTAGCTTTTTTTCACCCTGTTTCTCATGTTTATATGAGTGCTTAGATTGATTACTTTTATTCTTATTCCATTTGATTGCACAACTCCTCTACTTTTATTAAAATGTAATATTTGCAGATCAGTGGGAGCAGTTCAATTAAAATGGCCAACCACTAGAAAACATTCAAAGACCAGAAGAAAAGAAATTAAAAAAAAAAAAAGTTATTTGCCTTCTTGGTATCATTTAAGTATAAAACAAAATTCAGAATAGAAGTCACATAATTGAGGAAATAGAAATGAAATTAAAATTAAAAAATTACAAGTCACAAAAAATAGTCTATGAAATAAAGTTATATTACGCCAAACCATTTGAAAGCTTGCTTTTCAGGCAGATGAATAAAGACAATTCTCACTACAATCAGTGAAGAGCAGTGGGTGATTAGTGCCTCTAAAGATAACTCCTGCTGGCTAGACCAGATCCATGTTAATTGTTAGGATGAGAGAATTGAAAGGAAAGAATATTCAGAGTTGGAAGAAGAAACATTTACTCTAGAGGACTGTACCACTCAGCCTCTGTGTATTCCATATACAGATGATTTTACTGAAGGAAACCTCACCATGAGTATTTTCTGTGTAATATATTGTATTTTACAACATTTTTTTAAAAAGGATTTTGGAACACAGCCTGAAGTAGGGATTGGATTTTATGGAATTTGCCTTACGGAACTGTGTTTAGTTTAAATTTTCAAGCTGGGAATGTAAAAATTGCTTCTTTTTGTTAGTTGAAGAAGTAGTTCAGTATGCTGGAGCTGTTCCTTAGGGAGGAAAAAGAGGCAAGTGCAGACTCCTGGCCAGAGACCAGCTGCCTGTTCAGAGTTCCAGAGCTTGTCCTGATTCACTTCTATTTGTTCTTCTCTCACTTGTTCATTCATATCCTTTCCACTGAATCATGAAACAAGAAACTGTGAAATCTTTGGATCAGTGGATTTTGGTGTATTTTTGGATCACTAGGCATTCTGTGATTGAATGTAGTTGACAGTATTTTTAATAACATGTTTCCTTACAGTTTTTTTTCTAATGCATGCAGTAGTAGGTGGCAGATTTTGTGTATCTAGAAACACTGAATTGAAACACTATCACTGACATTATCAACAGTTTTTCCAAAATGCTACCACTGTAGAAGAATGAATAAATTAATATTTCTACATACATTTCAGAAGGTATTTATAAACAAGTTTCACAAAATAAATATTTTTAAATCTATTTAATAAACTAAATTATGTTCCTTTACTGAATGAACAGAGTAGATCAATGTTTGTGGTGCAAACTTATTTGATTCTCATTTCTCCATGACAGTAGTCCACAGGATTTGGTCTGTTGCTAGTTGTGAAGTAATGATGGATGAGCTTGAGGCATTTTGGATTTGTCTGAATCTAAGAAATAATTCCTTGGCAATATGACAAAAAATTTGAATTTAGCATCTGAAAATGTACACATGTTCTGAACAAATAAATATACACGTTTGATCTCATAAAATACAGAAGAAAAAAAGAGTTTTATTAATTTTCTAGTTACTAATGAAATATATAAATCTGTAGAAAAGATTAAGGAAATATTACACTACTAAGATAGGATGAAAGATAGGTGAAGGAAGGAATGGATGGATGGTATTTTAAGCCCTAACATGTTTCCAAATTCTGGTCATGTTTTCTTCTATTGTTAGTCTCTTGGATTCTGTATCAAATTTAGAAGTGGCTAAGTACCTCTGGGTATAAGGGAGACTAAAATAGTGTAATACTGCTTCTGCTTCATCCAAACACAATATGTTTACAGTTGCTTTATACCCACTCCACCATAGGGGTCTGATTCATGGGTGTGAATGCCTAACGTTATAGCACGTCCTACCCATGTCTATCTATCCCTTTGTCACTTCTGAGCAGAGTAATTGCTCATGCACCAGTTATTGGATCAGTGCAAGTTGAAGCACAAATATTAGACAATCAGTGCTCTTTCACCTTACTGTACGAGGCTGTAAACTGCAGCTATTAGCAACTGTCTCATAAACAGTCTTGCTCTTCCAGGTGTGGGAGTAGATAGCTATGAGAGGGCAGTAAGGTGGACAGCTGAAGCAAAGATCATTGCTAGCTGTCTCCAGGAAAGCTAGTCTTTGTTTTGTATCAGAAGCCCTCAGTTCAAACTCACACCCAGTTGGAGACCCTTGTCTGTTACTTTCTAACTTGGTCAACTGATTTTCAGAAAATGTGTATACATCATGTACACATAATAAAATGCACACAGAAAGTCTGAAAGGTAGAAAGTAACAAGTTGAGGGGATCGAGTGCTCCCTCAGTAAGTTGGCAGAAAACACCAAGCTGGGTGGGAGTGTTGATCTGCTGGAGGGCAGGAGGCCTCTGCAGAGGGATGTGGACAGGCTGGATCGATGGGCAGAGGCCAACTGTATGAGGTTTAATAAGGCCAAGTGCCGGGTCCTGCACTTCGGCCACAACAACCCCAGGCAACGCTACAGGCTTGGGGAGGAGTGGCTGGAGAGCTGCCCGGCAGAAAGGGACCTGGGGGTGCTGGTTGACAGCTGGCTGAATATGAGCCGGCAGTGTGCCCAGGTGGCCAAGAAGGCCAACAGCATCCTGGCCTGTATCGGAAATAGTGTGGCCAGCAGGAGTAGGGAAGTGATTGTGCCTCTGTACTCGGCACTGGTGAGGCTGCACCTCGACTACGGTGTTCAGTTTTGGGCCCCTCACTACAAGAAGGATGTTGAGGTGCTGGAGCGTGTCCAGAGAAGGGCAACGAAGCTGGTGAGGGGTCTGGAGCACAAGTCTTATGAGGAGCGGCTGAGGGAACTGGGGTTGTTCAGTCTGGAGAAGAGGAGGCTGAGGGGAGACCTTATCGCTCTCTACAACTACCTGAAAGGGGGTTGTGGCGACGAGGGTGTTGTTCTCTTCTCCCAAGTAACTAGTGACAGGACAGAGGAAATGGCCTCAAGTTGCACCAGGGGAGGTTTAGATTGGATATTAGGAAAAATTTCTTTACTGAGAGAGTGGTCAGGCATTGGAACAGGCTGCCCAGGGAGGTGGTGGAGTCACCATCACTGGAAGTGTTCAACAAATGTGTGGATGTGGCACTTCGGGACATGGTTTAGAGGGCATGGTGGTATTGGGTTGATGGTTGGACCTGATGATCTTAAAGGTTTTTTCCAACATTAATGATTCTGTGATTCTGTGAAGTTTATGGCAGTAGAACAGACCTCTCTGTTTACCCCTCTGGCAGGTACTTAGTGCCCAGTGCAGGGAATCACCTTTCCTCTTCCCCTCTGCATCAGTTTAGCTCCCACATAATGTCTAATATGTAGATTACAGTGGCTTGCATAGCACTTTGAATTTGTTTGTCAACATTTAGTTAGATCACGTCAGCTTATCCTTATCTGATTAATTCAAGTTTGAGTTGGAAACAGTTTTCCAGGTTTGAGTTTAGATTTGCGTTACTCTGAAGTCAAAACCTGTTGTATTTTAGTCTGGTCCAGAGGCTTTGAACATCTGTCTTTATACGAACTTAACTCTAAAACATCAGGAGTGTCCAAAATCTTTAGACTTTGTTTTTCTTTGTTTTTTTTTGTTCCCCCCCACCCGAGTGAGTGGGACAGCTATAAGGAATTCCAAGTGCTCTTGGAAGGCTCTGAAGGTCCTCTGAGGAGTTCAAAAATCCCTTGGGTGCTGAAAGAAACTATCCTTTTAGAAACTTCAGGATGTTTAATTAGTACTCCTTCCTTTGTTCATGGTTTGCAACAAAGACTCTTTGTCAGCTTTGGGATAAACCATTAATGAAAAGGGTGTGTTAATTAGACAACTTGCTTATTTCTAATTGGCAAAAGTACCCTACCTCTCCTGAGACTTAGAACTAAGCACAGCAACGTCTGCTAAGAGTCACTTGTGAGTTGGTAAGAGACGTCACAGAAAATATTAAAACATCCAGAGGAAGTAGCAATAATGAAAATCCTGTGTGCTGAATGTTTCACAAGTGGCAAAATGTGGATATTCATGTTCTCAGGAGTATTCCCTTGGTTTTTCTTTTTTCTTTTTTCTTTTTTTTGTTCCCACATCATGCAATTTGCACAACTAGAGTTACAACTAAAATCCATTATTTGTAAGGAAATTGGCAAGATGGCTTGAAATTTTCAGGTTTTATTGGAGCATGTAGAAACAATATTTAGCTCATTTTTTTTTTAAATCTTTACTTGTTCTGGATATCATTGACTGAAAGAAAAGGAGAACCGCACATGTATGAAAACAGCTTCTGAGGTGGAATGCATTGATTTCACACAGCAAAGTGGCAACATTGCCTCTTTTGAGCCAGGTATTTTTTTATTGACATTCACTAATGTATTAATGGGAAGTCCTACTGACAATCTCCTCAGTTTAGATTATGTTACATAGGAGTTTCAGCAGTTGTGTTGACAGACTTCCACAGAATCATTCTATCACAGTACTAATGTCAGTATAAAGAAAAATATCATGAGATGCCATAAGTTTTATTTTACATTTTGGAAAAAAAAAATGGAGTCAGTTGGTATCTGTGAGAAATATTACCTATGCTACTACCTTAAAGGCCTAATTCATGTTAAATGTTTTACATGCAAATTTTTTACCTTCAAGTGGTTATTACAACTTCAGTACTGATAACTTTATTCTCTCACATACATAAATAAAATGAAGATTCATATTTATGAGAAGTATTGAAGGATCACATTTCTCCTGAAACATATTGTAGTCAATTAATACAAAACTAAAACTTGTAAGAATCCAGTTTGAATTTTAGCTTATTACATATTTAGAGATGTTAATCTATGTTGTCCATTTGCCATTTGAGACAATAACTAATTTTCATATGGATCTGTAAGCATTTATTTTATGAATTGAAATGTTTTGCATACCTTAGTGGAAACATATTGTAAGTAACTTTTCTTCTTTTGAATAAATTGCTTTATTTTCACTGTTAAAACTGTCACTTTATTATTGACAAGAAACTAAGCTCTCCTCTGTGTAATTTGCTATATATGTAATCCCACATGTAGAAAGCTCCTTAAGGGCACGAAAAATAAAATAGCAAACTAGACCTGTCATTAATATGCTAGGTGGTTAGTTTGATAACTCACGTGACAACTTTAACTTACATGTTTCTGACATGATTTCAGTGTACGCTGTGTCAACATTTTGAACTTATGCCAACCTGTACTTGATTTAGTTCATTATTCCTTTGGGAATGTCTAATACAGGCTTGCAGAAGACTATTGGAAGTCTAGGCCATAAGCTGCTACACCACATTGTTCAACCACTGCTTTTGTCAATATGGTAGGAATTATAACATCAGTACTTCCATTTAATTCAGTAGAACTATTTGTATGAGCAGACTGAGAATGATTTAGTAAGAATACTTGAAAAATTTTTATGATGAGACACAACATGAGTTGTATATTGCTAGAAAATTCACCTCCAGAAGAACACATGCATTGTTTCTTTCTAAGCAATGTTGATCTTTGTGGGGAAGCATGTAATAATTCTTTAGAAATGGCAGGGTATAGAAGATAGTGGCTTGGAAAATAGCATGTTCAGTGTCACACAAGGAATGATTGCATCAAATGGTTTAAATAGTACTCAGAAGAAAAAAAAACCCACCCAAATGTTCTTTGTCCAGAAGAACTGTGTATTGATTATAAATTGAAATCTGAACCTGTGTTGAGAAAATCTAATGGTTGATCCATTAAATTCATATTAAATTTGTTTTTTTTCTGGGATAACAAATACCTCAAAGAAAATAAAAGGGAATTTTTCTATTGGTCTAGAAAATAATCAAGCCTATGTAGGTTTAGAACTTTCTTACTCTCTACAGAAATACTTATTTTTGTTCTGTTTCTCTCTGGGCTAGATCTGACAATATCAGTTCAATATTTACAGAAATTGTTCATGGACTTGTTCTCTTGCAGGCAGCAAACAATTTTGTATAACATCAGTTTACTTGGTTCTCTAAGAATTAGTACAGTAGTAAAACTCAAATGTTAAGTTTTATGTACTGAGGCCTGTTCTGTGTGTTGTTGTGGTTTTTTTTTTAATGAGGTCTTGGAGATATGCAGGATTCTGGGAAACAAAGGAACAATAAAGGGGGAAAAAAGTCCCTTTTTTGGGTTCTGCATAATGGGCATAGATTTGAAATCCAGAGATTAAAGAGTATTCTTTATTCTATCAACTGCACAGCAGCTCATGGACTGTGTTTTTTTTTATAAATTATTTTTCTATTAAACGTCCCAGGAATCTCCTACTGTCCAGGATTGGTTGCTTATCCATTTCCACAAGGATGGAAGGCAAATTATCAATACTGCTTCTTGTCTTGGATTCTAAAAATATTTTGAAGGATTAATTGTGAGAAAATACTGATGGCTTTATCTCATCTGCAAATTCCCAGTGTTGTCAGAAAGGTCAATAGCTTTCTCTTGAGTTCTTTGGAGTGTGCTACAAAACCGTTTTTAAAATGTAAGAAATTGTCTGGTCTCCCTTTTAGTAGTCCCAATGCTTAAATGATCTTGTGAGAACATGAATGAAGTAACCTTTAGAAGAGCTTTTTGTACCTAGGCTTTGGGATATTATTCTTTGTTTATACTAGCATATTTATATTAAGTTATATTTGTATTTTTGTAATCTTTTCCTGAAAGGAGATCTCAGCAAGGCCGAGGTGGGTGATGATGTGAGTAGGAAAGAGCTGTCAGGAGAAAAAAAAAAGCTTCAGAACGAGGAGTAGAATTTATAACAGTGTGCACATGCAAGTGTCCTTGTTCAGAAGAGGATGTCTAAATGACTTTGACCTTCTTTGTTTAGTTCCTGTGTTTGCCTGAGTGAAACTTGAAAAAAATCTTTTATTTACCTAGGACTATTTTGTTCTTAGTAAGAAAGTTGAAATTGATTTTGACTTGACACATTTCTTCTCTGAAGTAATATCAAATCTTTGTCTAATAAATGTATACAGAGGCTTTGTGGCTCATCAGGGTACCATGACATTCCAGTGTATTGATTCTGTGGTGTTAAAGGGTGACATATTTGGTGTTAACGGGCCATCAGAGTACTGGGATTTGAATTGTACACAGTAAGAAATACTGACTTTCTTGTAACATGACAGGCTTTCTAAACAGTGGAAGTAACTGTAGTCTTACATAATTCCTCATGTGTAAACTTCAAAAATTAATAAGATTTTTGTATAATCATGCAGAAATTAAATTAATATTAAAAAATCAGAAAATCTTAGAAAATTTTCAGGAAATATAAAAGAATACTTATTGACTTGTAACAACAAAAACTATTCTGCGTTTTGTCACCTGTAAAAATTCTTGACATCTGGAATTTAAAATTAACTCTTGAAAAGAGCATTTTATTTTTCTTTCTGCAAAATATGGTCTGTAAAGATCTTAACTTTTGTCAGTGTAGTTAATTTCAGCATACAGGGTTTGTTTATGTTTCATGTAGTGTCTCTTCTCTTTATATTGTAGGCTAAAGGCATGTAAGTGTAAAGCTGTAGTATGTGTTACCTTGCAGGACATCAAATACCGACCAAAAGAGCATGTGGACTAGAGAAGTTTAAAAATTATCATCTTCTGTTTTATTGTCCTTCAGGTGAAGTGTTCTTTTTAGTTTTAATGACCTGGAGTGGTTTCCTTGGAAATAGCATTTTGATTATTGTTTGATTGTATTGTGTTGATTATAATTATTGTGCAGAAAAAATCAGCTAAGTCAAAATAAGTGAGCTAATTCTAGCCATCTTTGGAAACTAATCATGGGATTACCAGATTTATGAATTTAAAAGAGTCTATAGAACTCAACTTCCAGATTTTTGCATGTTCTTGTTGTTTTGTGTGCTTGAATACCAGTTGTCCTGCAAAGGAGTATAGGAAGTATTTTATATTATAGGTTTGCTCTGTTTTCGAACAACGTATTTTGCTTGAGCAGATTTGCTAGGAAGTGACAGCTCTGAAAAATTTGACACCGTGGCTGCTGGAAGTATTTCAGTTCCAGGCAATCTAAATAGTGCAGAAGGGGGAAAATGAAATATCACCATATTTTAAAGACGACAGTTTTGTCAAAGATTCCTTTTCATTCTTCGACTTAAAACAAATTGAGTAAATAAAGTATATCTAGAATGTCTGCACCCATTGAAGATGCACCACCTTTTTATTTTCTTTTTTTTTTTTCACTCCTCTCTCCTTAAAAGCATAAGAGAGAACACTGACTTAGTAAATGTAAAACACACTGTGAGGATCATAATTCTTCTGGTTTAATTGTTATCTCTAAACAGTTTTGAATTATAACAGCCTTTCATGAAACATAGCTATGTAGTGAGAACCTAAGTAAAGTCTGGTAAGATGAGACTGAAATGAAGTATTACATTCTTCAGAATTATGTTGTTGCTCAGAAATTAAAATATTTTCTGTTCAAATTCATTTCAGTAACATGAGTTATATTTTAGGAATAAAATCAGGATAATATTTTGGTCAGATCAGGTGTTCTAAACATTTTGTAATACCTTGGGTTTTTTTAAAATTAATAATGAGATAGCTGTGACAGATTTCTGACATGACATCCATCCACAGATTTTTTTTTTTTTTTAGAATATATTTTGTAACCATGTTTTATGTTATGTCATGTCAGACCTGGCCACTGTTACAAAGAACGCAGTTTTCTCCTGCATGATATCAGCATACTAAAAAGTAGCAAGGAAAATTTAAATAAGGCTTATTTTAGTGACTTTTACTTTACTTTCTCTCAGTTTCGTGGGTTCCTGCTGCAATTCTGTGTGTCAAGAATCAGGAAGGTGACCTGGCCTGCTTGTTTCAATCTTCTCAAATGTTAACAAGCATCCACAAAGACATTTTTTATAAAGACTGTCCTTAAAAGGAGTAGAGGGGGAAGAGTTTATTGAACATGGCTCTTCCTACTTGAGCAGATATAATTGCTCACAATGAAATTCCTGTTCACCCCAGCAGCAGTGCTGTGTATGTCCAGTGTATACTTCTCTCCTGCTCCATTTTGATGTGGCACCAGACTTGATGCTAGTGTGTGTTCCCTTAACATTTACTGCCAAAGAAATAATATACAGAAAGACTTTACTGATGTTTACAAAATTCTGTTGAGAGTGGACCTCGCTATCCACAAAGTAAAAGCTACCCTGGTTTGGTACCCACAGTGTGCAGAATACTGACAAGGAGACACTAGGTTTCCTCCTGTTGCTGTTTTCCTTGTGTTCCACAATGAATCAGTTTTACTTGATCTAAAAAAAGGCTTATCTGCTCTATTATACTAAAACCTGTCATAGATATTTTCCTTCTTCTTAGTTCGCTTTACAATATCCCCAAATGAATTTGCATTATTTTAAATTTAGCAGGCCCAGCAAAAAATCTACCGCCTTGGATTTCTCAAGTTCCTGCCTGATACAGAGAGGGCTTAAGTATTTTCCTTCCTGCAAAGCAGAGGTTTTTTTTCATGGACCTAAACCATGTATTTGCTTGTTTCTAGGAAAGCCAGAAATTGGAGAGTAACCACTAAATTTTTTTCCACCTGATACATGACATGAAGGCTTTAAGAAAAATAAGGACTTTAAAGGTTTCTCATTTTCTTGAAGAAGCTAAGCCATCTCAAAGCTTTGAAAGTAATGAAGAAACCTGTAACTGAAAATCTTTAACTATTACAGTTGCTTCTTCTAACTCATCTCAGTAGTTACACAACTTTTCCAAATATTTTGTGAATAGGCAGTTTTAAGCAGGGTTCTGCTGCTGTACTTCTCGCAGGGAAAGAAGAATAAATTGTCACCTCCAAAGTGGAAACATTGAGAGCCTTTGAATAACTGCACAATGACTGAGTGGTTTCTTTGTATATCTAGCAAGTTTCTGTTTAGTTTACAGAGCTGGTATTTCCATGTTGTTTGCAGATAGAAGTATGGGGAAAAATTATATTTGGGCTTTATCTTTTTTTCTTTCAACACATGCTTGCTGTTTTTCAGCATTTCAGTACACCAGTCTGTGACAGCTAACTACAGAAAGATGTAATTAAAAATAATTCAGAAATTTCTCTACAAACTTTTTCTGTTTGTGGGCATCCTGATTACCAGTGGAGGACTCAAATTGGAAGAAATAACCACTGAAAAAGCATGAGGAAAAAGGTTATGCAAATTTTAAGATTAAATCAGCTCAGTACTCTTGCTATTTGAAGAAAGAGAGAGAAGCCTTTAATTTGTAAAATGTTATACTGTGATGCAGAAAACCAATTATAATATACATAAAGTATGTGCCTCTTATTAAATTCTGAGGTATCCTTCTATTTGAAATAGAAACCCTCCCAAATAGATATCTAGAATTGTCACCTATCAACCTTGGCTGGTATACTCTGCTTGCCAACCAAGCTAATCATAGTTTCATTGGTGTACGTGTGTCTCCAGACACTTATTCAGAAAAATATTTTTTATTGTTCGCCTCCCCCTCCAGATATGGGGTAGCAGTTCTAACTTGTCTTACTACTGAGTACTAAAACTGGTAATATGCTGAGTAGGGGCAGCTGTGTAAAAATGAACTGGACTATGCTTCTGTAAGTCACCTTGACAGAGGAAGTCTTTTCACAGTATGCACACACTGCATATCAGATGTAATTTAATATGAAAGAAATGGAGGCACATTTAAGACTGATTTTCGGTCCTAAAATAATTATTTCACTGGAAAAAGATGCTTTTTATTTTTGATAAAAAAGGAGGAAAAAAACCCCCAAACCCTAAACCAAAACAGCATATAGTGTTAATTCCATATTCCCATATACCAATTCTGTACATAAATTAATTTGTGGTGAGAAATTTATGGGCAAATGGATTAGTGGTCACCTAATACCTGCAAGCATGTAAAATATGCTATGTTGAGATCACCAGAGTGCAATCTAATGTGAGGTAATTTAACTGATCTCAGAAATATTTGAATGCAGCTTTCATTGCAGTTTACTGTTCAGCTACTTTCAAATGTGTACTGTTAGTATGATAATCTGATTTGGACACATGACATAATTTCACTTATATAACTGCTGTCAAATCTAGCTTAATTTTGGTCATTTTAAGTTTAATGTAAAAGGATGTCCAAGAAATTAAAGGTCACTTCATTAGCTGCTTATTTTTCTTTCTTTTTTTTTCTTTATATATTTTCATCATATATTAAAGATTAAAAAAAACCTTTCTCTGCTTCCATTAACAAAAAGTGAATAGAGAAGAAAAAGCAATTATTTGCAGAATGTAAAATCCTTATGATAATTTGACAGACTTTAATTAAACCAATCTACCATGCTGTGCTCATAAGACAGACTATGAAATAGGCTCTTATTTGTTAGGAAACACCATACTGCTCATTGATAAAGGACTTCAGAAGTTGCAACTTATTTAGAAGCATGGAATTTATGTTTCCTTTGAAAGGGAAGACACATGTACAAAAACCACTCTTATTTTGAACTTAAGAAAAAGTGCACAGCTGACAATATAAACAGGTTTACAGTCAGTATAATTTCCATAGTATTTTGCATACACATAGAGAGTATCCAAGGATCATTGTATTCTTTATAAATGTAGCTCTTCATTATGATGTTTTTATAATGTAACTTAAGAGTATTTAGATGAATGCATGGAGGAATCAAGAATTTACAAATTTTACAAACCTTTTGACTACAACTTGCAGGTACACTGAAGAGGGACTCAGGCAACCTAAGTTCAGTTTCTGCCTACTGAACATCATTCATCTTTAAATAATGTTGTTTTACGAATTTGTGTTTTACATCCATGTTTTCTGTGATCTGCTCAAATAGTGGAGTGAGCCTATGTCCATCTAAAAGACAGAGCCCAGCCATACTCAGACATTTCTTTTCAAATTGGTGATAGATTGGTAGCAATGCTTACCTTCGTCTTCTGACATATTTTAGTAGTGATCTTACTTGATTTTTTTTTTTTTACTACAACATCCCTACAAGGTGAGGTGTTGCCATGATCAGTGAGTTTTCTATGGTGAGAGTGATACTTAATTGTACTTTGGAATATGATATAAAGGCCGATAGGCCTGTCCTAGCCATTTCCTGCCTAAGGATCCTGTGTAAAGCAGTTAAATCCAGCCCCGCCTTTACGTCTTTTCCTCTCACTTCTTTCCATAACTTTTTCTTTTCATTTTGGCTGCTCTGTGAGACTCTACTGTTAGAGCCCTACTGCACCTTTGGCATAATCCTCTGCTGCCTGACAGCTGGAGTTTTATCCACCTGGAATGGGTCTCCTGTTGCCGTGACAGAGTCCCTGCTCCACGCAGCATTATTGCATTTGTTCTCCTCTCTAGTCGATCTCTTGCTTGCCTCCGCGAAGCAAGGGCAAGCGTGGAGGGGGGGCTAGAGAAGACCTTGAAGCCTGTCATACCCCAAGTACAGTAGGAGGGTCTATATTGAATAGGGATTAGCGGCCCAGTGTCTCCAAAGGGCTGAAGTGCAAAGCATTCCTGTGAAGTCTGTTGCGCCCATGAGTAGAAAAGTAATACTTCACATTGCAAAGTAATAAATAAATGCATTTACCTGCTCTTTCTGTCACATCATAACAGTCTGTTTTAAATATATCTATAAGGCAGTTACTTCTGTGTACAGGCATGAGAGGTTTTTTTTTATGGAATAAATTACATGATCAGGAAAATTATAAGTAATGAGAAAAGGGAGGAGAAGGGAAGTCAGATAATCAGAGAGGTACATTATAGCGGTGTGGTGAGTTCAGGGATAAAGGACTGACATGTCAACTGAGATAGACATTAAAGGGGTAATTAAAATAAAACTTTATTAAGCTATATTAACAAACCAAGAGCAAGAGGGAAGCAGGACAAATATTATGCTTAAAGCTGAAAGATAACCAGATGTGATCATAGAATCATAGAAACTTTGAGTTGGAATGGACCTTTAAAGGTCATCTAGTCCAACCTCCCACTGCAGTGAGCAGGA
The DNA here is from genome assembly GCF_964289735.1 of Phaethon aethereus. Lineage (NCBI taxonomy): Eukaryota > Metazoa > Chordata > Aves > Phaethontiformes > Phaethontidae > Phaethon > Phaethon aethereus. The sequence continues at coordinate 62,597,996 of NC_138578.1, read as the reverse complement.
CATCTTCAACTAGATCAGGTTGCTCAGAGCCCCATCCAGCCTGATCTGGAATGTTTCCAGGGATGGGGCATCTATCACCTCTTTGGATAACCTGTGCCAGGGTTTCACCATCCTCACTGGGAAAAATTTCTTCCTTATATCTAGTTGAAATCTGCCCTCTTTTAGTTTAAAACCATTACCCCTTGTCCTATCACAACAGGTCCTGCTAAAAAAGTCTGTCCCCATCATTCTTACAGGCCCCCTTTAAGTACTGGAAGGCTGCAATAAGGTCTCCTTGGAGCCTTTTCTTCTGCAGGCTGAACAACCCCAACTGTCTCAGCCTGTCCTCATAGGAGAGGTGTTCCATCCCTCTGATCATTTTTGTGGCCTCCTCTGGACCCACTCCAACAGGTCCGTGTCTCTCCTGTGCTGAGGGCTCCAGAGCTGGATGCAGGACTCCAGGTGGGGTCTCACCAGAGCAGAGTAGAGGGGCAGAGTCACCTCCCTCGACCTTGGTAGTTCTTCCCTTGTCCACTGATGTGGTCACTCCATCCTAGAAGGCCACTAGGTTGGTAAGGCAGGCCTTGCCCTTCGTCAAGCCATGCTGGCTGTCTCAAATCACCTCCCTGCCCTCCATAGCTTCTAGGAGGATCTGTTCCATGATCTTCCCAGGCACAGACGTGAGGCTGACAGGTCGGTAGTTCCCAAGGTCCTCCTTTCCTACCCTTTTTGAAAATGGGTGCAACATTGCTCTTTGTCCAGTCTCCAGGGACTTCACCTGACTGCCATGACTTTTCAAATCTCATGGAGAGTGGCTTGGCAACTACATCATCCAATTCCCTCAGGACTTTGTGATGTACCTCCTTGGGTCCCATAGACTTGTGTCTGTTCAGGTTCCTCAGGTGGTCTTGAACCTGATCTTCTCTTACAGTGGGAGGGACTATGCTCCTCGAGTCCCCATCTTGCAGCCCATCCCCTCAAGAGGTATAGGAAGAGACACTGCTAGTGATGAATGAGGCAAAGAAGTTGTTGAGTACCTCAGCCTTCGAATCCATTCTCCAGTCTTGCTGGAGAATGTGGGGGGGTGTGTGGACGCTTTCTTTGATGTTCCTTTTCTGACTAACATCGCTACAGAACCCTTTGTTATTCTTTGCATCCCTTGCCAAGTTCAGCTCCAGCTGCACCTTGGCCCTCCTGACCCCATCCCTACACAACCAGGCAACATCCCTGTACTGATCCCAGGATACCTGTCCCTGCTTCTACTGCCTGTGCATTTCCTTCTTGCCCCTTAGTTTGCCCATCAGGTCTCCAGTCAGCCTTGCTGGTCTCTTGCCATCCTTTCCTGATTTCTTGCTGTCGTGGTTTAGCCCCAGCCGGCAGCTAAGCACCACGCAGCCGCTCGCTCACTCCCCCTCCCGCAGTGGGACGGGGAAGAGAATTAGGAAAAACCTCGTGGGTTGAGATAAACACGGTTTAATAGGACAGAAAGAAAGAAGGGAACAATAATGATAATACCAACAAAGGAATGTACAAGAACAAGTGAGGCCCAATACAGCAATTGCTCACCACCCCGTGATCGACAGCCCGTCCCCGAGCAGCGATTTCCGCCCCCCCGGCCAACTCCAGTTTATGTACTGGGCATGACGTCGGATGGTAGGGAATATCTCTTTGGCCAGTCTGGGTCAGCTGTCCCGGCTGTGTCCCCTCCCAGCTCCCCGTGCACCCCCAGCCTGCTCGCTGGCAGGCCAGCACAAGAAGCTGGACTGTCCTTGACGGCTCAGCAACAACCCAAAACATCAGCACATTATCAACAGTTCCTCATCCCAAATCCAAAACACAGTCTCACACTAGCTTCTGTGAGGAAAACCAGCTCTATCCTGGCTGAAACCAGGACAGTATCCACCCCTTATTCCATACCATTTACGTCATGCCCAGGTCCTATACTTTTCAATACATTCCAATTATTCATTATTACTCTTCCTGTCCTTTAATATATACACACAGATATCACTCTCTTAGTCCATGGGCCATCACTTAAAATGTCTATGGAGTTCAGTCAGTCCATGACTCTGGGCTTCATCCATCATAGCAGTCTCTCAGGGCAGGGGAGATGGTATGTGGTGTTGGATTGTCATCTGGCACGGTCCATGTCCATGATCTCCAGGTCGAAGATGTCGATCTCGAGGGATTTGTTGGGCGCAAGCTGCTGAAGCCAGTTCTGGTTTCATCACTGCTGCACGTTGCTTGGTTTCAGTGAAGCTCATTCTTCATCAGTCTGGGTGATTCTTACTATAATACCATTGATATGGTAGATAGCAGCCATAGTAGTAATGTCATTCTGAACAATTAACATAATACAATTCAAATCATTGACTGTTTTCACCCAAAATCAAGTCTCCTTGAGGTACACATCGGACTTCCCCATCCTTCCGCATTACCCACCAAGTGCACCCAGGTCCCTGGGCAAAGGCAATCCCACGAATGGGTTTGCCTTTTCCTAATGCAGGAGTAACCCAGACTGTCTTTGGAATATGCATTCTCCAGAAACCCACAACACCCAGAAATGCTTGTGTTTCTTTTTTGCTAGTTGGTGGAGACATAGCTGTTATTTTGTTGATCACATCCGTTGGGATCTGTCGACGTCCATCTTGCCATTTTATTCCTAAAAACTGGATCTCTTGTGCAGGTCCCTTGACTTTACTTTGCTTTATAGCAAAACCAGCTTTCAGAAGGACTTGAATTATTTTCTTCCCTTTCTCGAAAACTTCTGCTGCTGTGTTGCCCCATACGATGATGTCATCAATGTATTGCAGATGCTCTGGAGCTTCACCCTGTTCCAGTGCAGTTTGTATCAGCCCATGGCAAATGGTAGGGCTGTGTTTCCACCCCTGGGGAAGTCGATTCCAGGTGTATTGGACACCTTTCCAAGTGAAAGCAAACTGTGGCCTGCACTCTGCCGCCAAAGGGATCGAGAAAAACGCGTTAGCAATATCAATGGTGGCGTACCACTTGGCTGCCTTTGACTCCAGTTCATATTGAAGTTCTAGCATGTCCGGCACGGCAGCGCTCAGTGGCGGCGTGACTTCATTCAGGCCACGATAGTCTACTGTCAGTCTCCACTCTCCATTAGACTTTCGCACTGGCCAGAAGGCAAAGATTTTGGAATATCACCGGAAGAGGAGGTGGCGCGTGCTGAAGAGGCTCCACCATATAATGAATTGCCAGAGAACGAAAGGCAATATGCCCTGTTCACTGATGGGTCCTGTCGTATTGTAGGCAAACATCGAAGGTGGAAAGCTGCTGTATGGAGCCCTATACGACGAGTTGCAGAAGTGGCTGAAGGACAAGGTGAATCAAGTCAGTTTGCGGAGGTGAAAGCCATCCAGCTGGCTTTAGATATTGCTGAACGAGAAAAATGGCCAGTACTCTATCTTTATACTGACTCATGGATGGTAGCAAATGCTCTATGGGGGTGGCTGCAGCAATGGAAGCAGAGCAACTGGCAACGCAGAGGCAAGCCCATCTGGGCTGCTGAATTGTGGCAAGATATTGCTGCCCGACTAGAGAATCTCGTCATAAAAGTACGTCACGTAGATGCTCACGTACCCAAGAGTCGGGCCACCGAAGAACATCAAAACAACCATCAGGTGGATCAGGCTGCTAAGATTGAAGTGGCTCAGGTGGAGCCACTTGCACCTGGGGATTGAGAGCTCTTGTGCTCTGTGGAGAGCAAGATGTAAGATTTCCATCTTTGTATGGAAAATGATGCAGAAGTGAAATTTAAACTTTGCCTTAGTTTTAAATGAAGGGGACAATGTTGTACATGGAAGTAAAACCTGGAAGTGTCTGAGATAAAAGCAAAACTTGAAGTCTGATGTATGTTAGTCAAGGAGGAACAGAGAAGTGTCATCACAGAATTCTGACTGATATAGAACAAAGCAACCCAAGTCTTCCTGTAAATAAACCTGTGAGGGCAAAAATGGTGCTGTTTTGTTGAAGAATAGTGAATACAGTATTTATATTTAAGTAGTGGGGAAGATGTAAAAGAAGGGATAAAGTTCTAAAAGTGTGACCTTGTTTTTTATCAAACAGTAGAGCAGAGTTTATATAAAATTTGAATTGCTGACATAGAAGAAGAAGGAAGATGGGAAAATGTCTTTACTGAGAAGGGTTAATACAAAGCTATCTAACACTTTCCTTTGAATAGATGATCAACTTCCTAGATAAAGAAAATTTAGTAATCTATCTCTTTGGACTTCAGGAAGCAGTTTATACTGTGCCCCATGGGAAATTATTTGTGCACCTGAGGAAGATGGGGATTACTAGAGGAATTACAAATTACATGAGAAATTCACTAAAATGAGGCGACAATTGGTGTTGTTCCAAAGGTAAACATTATAAAGAGAGGGAAAGCTAGTCACTGAAGTCAAATATCAGTCTTAAGACTGATTTTGCTTTATATTTTAACCTTCATGCACACATGCACAGAGTCCAAATATAACAATGAAATCTGATTATGAAAACATATGATAAATATCATGAGTTTGGGTGAGGATGAGACTGTACTAGATGGACTAGAAAATTTTTTGGATTTAACAATTAAAATAACAACTCAAAATACAATAGCAAGAATAAGACTATAAGTTTTAGATCCAGTTGTAAATTCAGATTCAGGAAATCATGAGATGGAATCAGTAGAAAAAGAGGACTATTTAATGAATTAGGCAGAGTTATTATGAGCACCAATGTGACATAAATTTGTTTCTGCAGCATAAGGCTGCATCAAGTTGTGTGCTGCTGTGAGAGAAACAGACATATTCATGTCATTCGAGGAGTCATTCATGAGACTTCCTCTGAAAAATCATTATATTATTCTGGTCAACCATTTTCAGGAAGAATTAAGCTTACATTTAGAGATTCAGAAAGAGCTGTTTAATAACCATGGAATATAGAGTTAGCTATGCAAGAGATGACTAACAGGGCTTTGCTTATTCAGACTTAAGGCTCTGAGAAACATGCTGTGGCAGGCTAAAATTGGATGGCAGAAGATGTTACTATCCTCAAGGCATGAATACTTGAACCTCCTTTGAATCGTTTTGTGAACCACTGCCTGGTATATCACGGTAAATCAAAACTGGAATTCTTTTACTTTAATGCACCCAGATGAAGACTACAGTAGTACATAAGCATATCATATAACCTTGCCCTGAAGGTTTTAATGCCCATCAGAAGGGTGGAGCAGATGGATGAGGGTGGTAACTATTCCTGCCATCTGGTTTTAAGCCACTGCTACATGTATTTCAGAGCTTTAAGAAAGTAAGTGGTGAGAGGAGATTTGATTGCTCTTCATAAATATATTGGGAACAAATACCATCAAAAATAATTAAAGAACGATGTTGATATACTAACAATTTAATATACCACTATATATTTAACCTAGAAGTTAAAAAAAAGTTTTCAACCCTCCGGAGGTATGAGATGATGTAAAAATATCTTACTAGTTTTGAAGTGGAATTTAGAAAAAGAATTATACAGATATTTTCCTTCCAGTATGTTCTTGTAGTCCTAAGAAAAGGAAAAAAGAACAGAAACAACAACAAAATGTGGGCCAGGCTTTTCATGCCTTGGTTTCTTAACAATGGATTAAACTGTTAGTAGCATCATCTACATCAAGACCAAGCTATCTTCTGTAAGCTGTTTAAAGAGCAGCACAAACCTCTCAGTGTGAGGTTTGCAGCATCACAGGCATCTAAGGGTGTCAGTACATGCTGTTCTGTTTTTCTGTAAGCTTTTTTTTTTTTTTGACATGGCAGTATTACTCAGTTTTTGCGGAAGTCCAGAGTGTTGCTTACTTAAGATTGTAATAAGTAACTTAGGTAACTTTCTTATTATTACAGTGCTTCTTACAAGGTTGTGTTAATGTGTTAGTTCAGTAGGGTAAAGTGATAGAATTTTAATAAACGTATTACAGAAACAATATGCAAACCATATGGTAGTTTGCATTATTGAGACTTTTTAGGTAGGTTAATCCTATGTTATTCTACTCTGTGCCTTCAAAAAACTATTAGCAAGCTATATTTCTGAACACTGTCTACCTGAAATAAGTCAATGCATATGGATTGAAAATAGAACAATAATATCATTATACTGGATTGTAATGAAGACTATTCTGTGCTTCAGGAATCGCAAGGCATTGTAGTAAATAGCATTAAATATGCAACATTTTTATTGTTACAGTGCTTGTGTAAGCGTGGATGAGAGAGTTCAATGGGCTATTTTAAATTATGGTTTTCATTCCTACCTCCTACTAGTAGAAGGAATACGTTTATGATTAATTTACAACATTTTGGGTTTTTTTAGAAATAGTTGATTGCTAAACAGTTAAGTATATGTGATTTTTTTTCATTCTAAGGTATAAAATTCTTTAGTTTGTGGGGATGAATGAATTAATTTCATGACAATGGCATAGAAGCAGTCTTTTCATCTCTAACCACTGTCTTTGTGACCCAGCAATCTTCTGGTGCTTAACATGAAGAGCGGTTGATACATCTCCATATTACTGCAAAGGGTGACTATGAACAGAATATAAACCTAATATCCTAACAATAAGAAGTGGTGGGATACACCAGATATCTAAATGTTCAAAATTCATTCACAGACATAATGGGAGCAGGAAATCAATAAACCAGAGAGTTTTTAAAGAGAATGGATGTTACATGTTTATTTTATCAATTTTATGCTTGTAATGATGGGTTAAAAATGATAATTTGTTATTTTTTTGGTTTTTGCATGAAGTAGAAAACTTATTTTCTATGGTCTTCATTTACCTTTTACCTAATATGCAGAAGTCAGAAGTAGTCACAATGAAGTCACAAACTGGACCCAACTGATGCAAAGTAGTTAGGAATACGGCAGATTGACTTTAAGTAAGGTTAAATGAGAATACAGTAATGTTAAATCGTGTATTAAATCTAGGTGTGTTACCCCTTTAAGTTGATTTCTTTAACTTTTGTTTTCTTTTAGACTTTCATTGTCAGGATTCTTAATAGGTTTTCTTATATTAAATTAGACCATATATGTTACAAAAATCCTGATTACTAAAATCTATGCAACTCTGTGATCATATGTAGCAGTCCTCATTCATTTCTTACTCAAACTTTTCATCAGTTTCAGTTTGCCTTTTCTTTTTACCCTCTGTATGGCCTTTAATGATTCACAGATATTGTACAAATGGTACCACACAAAGATATTGAATATCTTATTTAATGATTCATTCTGTTTTGTTTAAGAGTATGAGAATTAGTATTTCTTATTCAACATGTATATTGTAAGGATATATATTCAATACACTTCCTATAGTTCCCCATATCCTATTTTGATTTCCGTCACAAACTGAAAATGAAGTTGTGTGTGTAAAAGAAGTTTAAAAGTAGGTTAAAAACATCTTCTGAAATGTAACAGAAAAACTATGGAGACATATTTTTATCTGGCATTTGCTGTAGTGAGCAAAAATGAGCATGTTGTGCCTTTCAGTTCCATCTAAGACATGTTGAATGTTGAAGAAACTTGTAATGTCTCAAAGTTTTAGTAATTCATACACATCAGTCAGATAAATATACAATATATACTGCAATCATAATGTATTTATAGACACAGATTCAATGTTAAGAACGAAGTGAGATGAGTGGCAAAAAAAAATCAATGATAAAAAGGTGCTTGCAGAAGTTAATCATTCTGAGTTTGTAGCAATATGTTGTGTCTGTGATCATCTATACTGCGTTAAAATGTGGCTTCTCACTTATTTAATGAAAACTAATTGCACACAATAGCAAATACATCTCACTAATACTAAAAGTTCAGTTCCCAATAGCAATGAATATGTAAGTTAACATATCTGGAACAGATTTCCCATTAAAACATTAATGCAAGAATATTGTAACCTATCAAAGAGGTATGTGAGATTATGCCTATGATACACAGAAACTGGACTCAGTGTATAATTAAAAACATCCAGGCCTGTATTTCAGTATTATGGACTGGATTAGTGGAGAACTGGAAGCATCTTGCTTATGAAAACTGAGATAGTGACTCTCATTTCTTCATTTAACTCTTTGCTGTATGTGCATTTTCGTGCCAGGAAATGGGAGGAGGAAGACGACAGTAATATCAGTTTCCTTAAAATTAGCAAGATTCTTCAGCTGCCGTAGAAAAGTGAGGAAAACGGCAACTCCTTTCGTAGAGATTTAGAGAAGGAGAAAAGATAATTTTCTAATTTTTTCCATCAATTATTACATATGGATGCATCTACATTAATGACACAGAGCACAGGAAGGGGTATTTTGGGTGTGAATTTGAGTTGAGTCTATATTTGGAGTCTTGCTGTACATATTTTCGTGCACCACTGATGCTTTTGAGGCATCCTTCCAGCATTGTCTTGAGAGTGTCACGTGGTGCGTAGCACTTGCAATGCAGATGCAAGCTCCTCCATCAGTTTGCTCTCCACGCCTGCATAGTATATGCCTAAGATTGCCAAGTGGTACAAACTTTGTTGCTTCTTAAGATGTAATGTAGAGAGGCACAACAAACTGCACTGTTTTCCTTCCCTTTTATACTGCATCAGCAGGTGATATGGACACACACACTGAGACTGCCATGATTATTTGAATTTGTGAGGATATAATGTATCGCGTATTTGATACAAGGATTCAATGCTTTGTCTGGTATGTGCCAGGTAATTGTTTTTGCTTGTTTTATCTATTGATTTAGGATTTGATTTGTTAACTGAAAAATAGCATGAGTATCTGTCATAGAAGAGATTTCTAATTATATAAAAAGTCTGTTACATTTATGAAGCTTTTTGAGCTCAGAAATATCTTATGATTGCACCCAATGCTCACAGTTGTGTTCATATCTTGGAGAAAGATAGTGGATTGCATAGCGGACAAGTCTTCTATTCCAGTGTATGCATTTTCCTTAAAGTTAGCAAAATTTATTTTTTATATAAATTTGAATAACTGTTGAAGTTGGCAACTTTAAGATACTTGATGTACTTAAATGATAGGTAGAGAGATAGATCAATCCAGATAGATAGATAGATGCATTACCTATATTTCTATAAAACTTTTTTTGACCAGTTTAGTGTTTTTGCCATTTAGTGAAATTAAGATAGTGGAAACTGAACAAAGAGATTTGCATATAATTGGATTGATGATGATGAAGAATTTTTAGAGGCGTAAATATATTTCTTCTGCAAAGCAGAATGTCTTGCTTTCTTGTCCCAGATGGCTTCAAGTAAGAAGATCATATTTAGACTGAGGAACAGACATTACTTATTTGAGGACATTTGGGAGTCTTTTGTGGATTATGCTCATAGGGAAAAAGCTGCTTTGTAAGAGATGTTCAACATTGCTATCCTGCACTTGTGTAATATGATTTTAACATTGCATATGTGTGTTAGATTGGAAGAAGTGATTCATTAAAATGTTGGAAAATAAGGACTTAGTAGCATGTGATGTAAAATAAATATAATTTATTAATAATACAAAAACACTGTAAAAGCTGAAAAGACTGTCTGGTGAATGCCAACCAAACATGTTATGTAACCCACACATAATGGGTTAATGTTTTTTGTGTAGATGACCCTTTCTGAGTGATCTTTTAAGAGCTGTTTTTGAAGAATATATTTGACAGAAACCTTCACTGTTTATCAGTTGATGTGCATGTCTTTTTAGTGTCTCATTTCCTTCATAAACATCTTGGTCAAAGTGATTCAAAGAATTTGAAAAAAGTTCTCCATTTTCTTTTTGTCCTCCTTGTAGCATAGTAGTGCGTACCCGGCATTCTGAATAACTTACATGTTCACAGAATTGTTATTGTATGTTGCCTTCCAAATCTGGCTCGCTCACTCTCTTTTTTTTTTGGTGGGAGAGTGAGGTGGGTTGAGGGTGAAGAAGAGTTGCTTGTTTGTTTTCTCATAAAATTCCTATTCTTGGCTCCATTCAAGTATCTGATATTATTAACGACTTACTGCACTGTTTATCCCATCACTTCATGGAAAAGAGTTATACTTGTCACTGATACCTGAAACATTTATATTATTTTTTACTCTGTCTGCAGTAACTATAAGAAAGAAAAGGAAGAATATATAAATCAGTGCAACTTCTCTATGATTTAAAACCATCCTGTTCCTGGACATAGTTAACTTAATTCTTTCTTTTTCTTAAGCAATATGTAACACTGTGCTAACTCTTTTCACTGCCAAATAGTTATTTTATGGAATATGTTTGGACCTAAGGGAGAGAAGAGGAATCCTTTGGCTCACTTATAAGATCTGTGCTGCAGGATTAGGTTAGCCAAACCCTACTCACATCCTGGTAAGCAGACATATATTTTTGTATTTTTTGTAGGTGGATACAGTGCAGACTTCGCAGCACCCTGACCACATTGAGGAATCATGTAAAATGAATGTATGTGCTCGTAAGTGAATTATTTATGAAATGAAACTCCAACTCTAAGGGATGTTGGATCACAAAATACATGAACTCTTTTTACTCTTATGTTAAGAAATTGATTCCCAGGGGGCAGGGTTACTGCAGACCTATATGGACCTTGAGAGCAAAGCTATTAAAAAAAAAAAAAAAAGAAAATGAAAAAATCATGATAAATCATTTTAAAAAAACCTGAAACCAAGAGATTCAGATTACATTTTGGATGCATTTGGAGAGATACTAAATAGAGTCAAGAATCCAAAACGGAAAAACAAACTGTATGTGAGAAAGGTTTGGTAAGTAGAAATGATCAGAAGTGGAGGAACACAATCAAATACCATCTAATTTAGGAGTATGAATAGGATGAAAAAACTCACCGTTTTCTGCTTGGTTCCTTTGAAAGGACTGAAATTTGATTAGATGATTGCTTCAATTAGTAACTGGGAGATGAGTGTGGAAAAGATTGAATTTTCAGTATTTGAATCAAGGAATTATCTGTGGTTTTTGGAAAGAAAATTAACAACCCTGATGATGTGCTAGACAAACAAAAAAATTTATACCTCAGGACTGAATTTCTGGAAATTCAGATATAATTTTAGTATTTGAAAATCTTCGTACTACTAGGGGACACGAGGCAGAGTGGGAGGGAAGAATTAGAGGAAGTAGTCTCAGGTCCTTCAGATGCTGCTGAAAAAGTGGCTCTATGAGGAAATTGAGGTAGATAAAGAAAAGAAACTAAAACATGCAAAATGACTTTACCAGTGAATAAGGAAATCGCAGTCACTCACATGTATACGCATACAGTTTGGTTGTTAAATACAAGGTAATTCACTTGGCTAGAGCACTCCAGACTAGAATGATTGTGCCAAGGGTTGTACAATTGCCAAAACCTTTTCAACTCTGCAGTCACTATTAGGCTATATACATCATATAAAGACAAGGACTGTAACACCAATTCCAATTTTATATATACACATACCAATTTTTATATTTATTTTATATATATATTTGTATATTACACTATATAGTATATCAGCTTATAATTTAGAGAAAGGAAAGGCTGAATATTTTCTCCTAAATAATTTATTTATTCATATCCTTCATCTTCATCATAAGGAACAACAAAACGTGGTATTTTAAGTATTAATAATTTTTCACCAAGCTCTTTTTCTTATGAATAAAACCTTCAAGTTTATGATGTAAAGCTGGTGTAACTGTGTGAGAAAACTATAGTATATTTGTAACTAAAATGTATATTATCACATGCCTTCCTTCATAGTATGGTTTTTCAATTATATGAACAACAATGTTGAAAAACACTTTTTCTCTCCTGATTGTTATGCATTTATGTCTGAACTAGTTCACCCTTTGTGTTTATCCCTCCAAAACCGGTAGTCTGCCACTTTTTTCCACTTTTAGTAATTAGTTCCAAGCGGAGGAATTTGTGATACAATAGGGGCTTTGACCTCTTTATTGTACTGAGATATACTATCAAACTTCTAAGTCTGTATACTGCTACTATATTGATTTTGTTTTCTGTGAACAAAATCAATGAACAAAATTAAAATTAAAAAAATCAATTCTTTTATTTTTAATTGTTGTGGGTTTTCTACATGTACTTTGTTTATTTAACCTTGATTGCTAGTCTGGAACTCACTGAAAGGAGAACACATTGGGACTTTTAGTAATTCTGCATAAAACAGACCTATGGAAATTAATAAAATACAGAAAGGAATTTAAGGTTAAGACATACAGGAATGAGAAAGAAAAAGATGCAAAAGAGATCAAGAAAAGTATTACTTTGGGGATGCATTGTTTAGGAATATCAAAGAACCTATAAAAATTAGTACTAACAGCTTTGTCAGAAAAATCAGCATACAGGTTGTTTCTTTTGAATTTTCTAGCCCTTTCCTTTAATTCAACAGATGGTTAGAAATGGCATATGAAATACCTGCAATCCATTGACCATATTTAATGAGTTCAGAGCAGTTGCAAACATTACCTAAAGATGAGAAAAAATCACATAAGAATTTAATATGTAACATTTTGCATAAATAAAAGCGTTAAGTATGCAAATATGTTTGTGAAATTTTTATCTTTTTTCTGAATATAGACTTTATCTTAGCAAGCAAAGTTTAGCCTAGAAAGTGTAAAGTGAAATGTTAAGGACCTCTAGTTAGATTCTTATCTCAGATACAACAACTATGTATTTCAATAAAATTATTCTGCAACTGGGAATGAAATCAAAATTGTGTCTCCTGTGCTCATTGCAATTTCATTCTTCTATATTTAATTGTCTGGTCAGAAGCAATTACCAAGAGAGAATCCTTGAAAAATATTGTGCAACTACTGTAATTTTCAGATTTCACAGAGTTTAGCAGTCAAGTGATTTGTACGGAAAAAAAGCAGTTTTATATTGCCTCCTGCTACAACATCAATGGGGAAAAGTCAGCAAAACAGTGGGAGAGCAAATGAAGGATTTTTTCTTGTGTGACATCAACTTGCAAGACACTGGGAGTTTCAAAATTACAAGTGGTGATAGAGCTTTTTTCAAATACTTCTTTCCTCTTTGCCTCTTACGGCTGCTTCATTATTGGGCAATGTCTTTTTTTCTCTCAGGATGAGGGAGTGAAAGCCTATTTCTCACGACAGTCTGCTTTCTGTTTGCCATTGTCCTGCATGGATAAGAAAAGAAGAACATCCACATGCCTCTCATTTTCCTACCTTTTAGGAACTTAAGTTAGAGCTTTTAAAGCCAAATCTGGCTTGTCTTACCCATATGAGCAGGCCAAATAAACACAGTGAGACTTCTTGTATGAGTAAAGACAATTCTTCTGTTAGTATCACTTTGGTTTTATGTCTGTTTTATACAAGACCACTAAAAAACAAGATATGTCAGTAGCAAACTATCAGGGAAGTTGTGATACACAACTACTTTAGGTAGTTAAAACACAAGATAGATAAATTGTTAATAGGAATAATATAGGAAATAGCAATCAGTGGGAAATGGAGCTGTGTGGCACAAGATCTGTTTTCTACTTCTGGGGACTCTGTACTGTGACAGTTTGTAGAAGTACACTGACTGATGCCAATCACAAGTTTAAATACAGATGGAGAAGTAGTTATGGTCTTCTCAGTAGTACTTAACCTGCTATCCTCTTCGTCAAACCTAAACTAAAGGATTAAATTAAGCAAACTTCTACCACCTAGGCTATGTTTTAGTTTAAGGGTGAACAATAGAATTTAATTTAAATAAATTGTTTTTGCAAAGTTCATTAAACAGTTTAAAATTTTCTCGTGAGATTTCTCAGGCTTATTAAAAACTTCTGCCCCTACTCTTCCTGCAAGCTTCCTGTAAGACTTGTAAGTGCAGGGGCTTGGATTTACCCACTCAACATTTAAAAAGTCTGGTGTGATAATCCATACTTTAACCCATTACTCATTTTACTGTTTGAGAGTCATTAGGTTGACTGAATTTTGCTGATCTAGTAAAAGATAGCTTTGCACTCTCAAATGCAGTGGCTACATTTAGATTTCCAATGTATACTTATTATGCATATTTACAAACTCGGTATTATCTCCCTCTGCATTGGGGACAAATTAGATGACTTTTGATATTACGTTTAAGAAACACTAAAATTATGTGAAATGCCATTCCAGCTTCTATACTGTTCTCAATGTTTTACAAGAATCTACATAAAAAAATGTAATATGTGATAAATACCTTAAATAACCCTTTCTAACGCCATAGACATGCCTACACAGTTTCATTGTTTAAAATTAAGCTATTTGATTTAGTTAGAATGTGTCTGAAAATATCAAGAAACCACAATCAAATTACTGTTCTTCATTATACCCCAGTGGATTACTATTTCAGCAGTGAGTTTTCCTTTGATCTGTAGTTCCTAGAAATGGTATCAGAGCTATCTATTACATGAAAGCAGTTTGTTGCCCTTTGTAAGAGAGTTATAGTGCTAATGGGAAAAAAAAAGTTCATCATGTACCCTGGCAGTTACAACAGAGTCCTCAGTAGTTTTCAGCAGTGGAATTCGAGGAAGGCATTAACATTTTCAAATCTAGTTTAAAATTAATTTTCTTCCAATTCAGATTACTTTTCACATTTAAATAGCTTCAGTTTAGCCCAGTAACACCATTTTGAATAGCAAGTGCCAAGCAAGCCAATTTCCAAAAGATTTCTATTATTTATCATTTGTATGTATTTATACTACATTTAATTATATATTAGCTTTGAGAAATATGACAGAGAAAATTGTTCTGAAGGATTTCAGTAAACCTAATTATGCTCTGTAGCGTAATTATCAGGCTTAATTATCTGTTTATGTTACATTTTGCAGAGTTCCTAGTCAGGAAACTAGCAGGACTTTAAATTGTCTTTTGACAGAAAATAACCTTTATTTAAACTGTGTGACTGTACACAGACAATTGTTGATTCTGGAGAAAAAGTATCACCTCTTGAATACTATTTAGAGCAATTTTATTTTAGCAAATATGAGCAAAAGAGTGATATATAGATTAAGAAATCTCAGAAGACTGTGTGGGCATAGGTCTACATCATAAATGTCCATCTGCTTTTCCTTTTTACTGTTATCTGCCCCTGTGTTGTGAGAATGGTAGAAGTATATAGGGAGTAAAGATAACTCTAGCCTGACTTGCCCCAGTCTCAGCTTCCACCTTTAAGAAGGGAGTTAGCACGTAACCAGCTACACATGCATGATTTTAACAGGTGGATTATGATTATTGTAAAGCTTGGTGTCTCATCTGAGCTAGCTGTATAATTTCACAATTGAGAGATTTTATGGTGAGAAGTAGGCGTCTCTGGGCGCCCATTCACATCAGCCTGACTTGGTTTTCTAATATTTAGGACTAAACCCTTTGCG
Source organism: Phaethon aethereus (assembly GCF_964289735.1). NCBI lineage: Eukaryota > Metazoa > Chordata > Aves > Phaethontiformes > Phaethontidae > Phaethon > Phaethon aethereus. The sequence goes on along the minus strand of NC_138578.1, from coordinate 62,582,632 downwards.
GTGTCTCTCTCCCTGAGGCTACAGAGAGACTTGATCTCAGAGGAACTTAAAACGTGTTCAAGCTCAAAACATTTCTGCATTTAAGTTTAATGTCAGTTAACATGGAACATGTTTAAGTAGAAATGTCTCATCTCACTTGATTTGCTTTAGCATACATCTAATGATAGAAGACAGTTCATGTGTTTGACTTTACTAACCTCACAATGCCATTTCTATGGAGGGGCAGGAAGCTAGGCTTGTATTAGCTGTTGTAGGGCTGTAAACCAGGAGATTCAGTCTTCATTCTTAGGTCTGCCACTAGTACCCATCTCTTTGGGGCTACACTTGTGAAAACAGAGAATACATTTTCACTACCTCAATAAGAGAAAATTGTTTGATTTTTGTGAACTGTCTTGTTTTGTGAATTGTTTTGTTTTGTGAACTGTTTATATGGTATGGTAATGAGATCCATAGAAATGTCTGTAAAGACTAGTATGATATTGTGGAAACACTCTAATGTCCTCTGTTTCACTGAAGTTGGAAGAATTGGTTTTCAGAGCAAATCCTTTTTTGCTTAACATCTGTAAACTGTCTCCTGGACAAATTCTTAGAAACAGATACTAATCATTAAGTATATGGGACTCTTCTGCATATATACTTCAGTGCACTTTCATCAAAGAATGCTTTAGATTTAACCATGCTGCACTTAAGGAAAAAAAAAATATTTCATAGGTTACCTTTTTTCCTAAAATATCATATTAGGGAGGCAAATGAAACTTACTATTTTATGTCGGTTTCAAATATAGATAGCATATTTGGTTTTATTCAAGTATTTAATGACTGTGAAGTGTGAATGTATTGACGTTGTTAGAAGGTAAAGACTTTCACCAAATTTGAAAAAAACAGGTAGTATGGAAGTAACTAATTCAATAGTACTGTGAAACGATTGATGATATACTCAGTGCTGTCAGTGACACAGCTATACATAAGCTTTGTCCTGAGGAGCCTACACGATAAAGAGGAAGCTAGACAAGCTGTGGGAGACTGAGTGTTTTTCTTGTTTGCCTTCATCCTGCTTCCATCCGTCATTTTGAAATGCTGCCCATGGAGGGCATTAGAAAGTTGTGAATCAAAGCTCCAGGGAATCTGAAAGAAGCAGCTATGGGCAGCATTGTGGAATAAAAAGGGTAGATTTCCTGGTGCTATTAGTCAGGTGTTTCCCATGCATGATGGAGAGTCTGTAGTGTAGAGAGGGTAGTGGAAGGAGAATGCAAATAGTACAGTAACACGTGTCTGTAAAATTCGTGTCATGTTGTGACATCATGCCGTGCTTACCTTGTGTTTCAGAAGCTTGACAGTATGTGTAGTTGGTCTGAGTATCTTGCAGTGATAAGGAGTTGATAATTGCTGGTTACCTGTTGAGTTCAGTTTGTTGTCCTTCAGAGATGATCTGTTTGGATATTTTTATGAATCTGACCATAGCTCTTGAACAAAGCTTGTGTTTGTATTATGTACAGACATCAGAGCATTTCCAAAGAACTTGAAGTGTATGCAGGGAACCAAAACCGATAAACTATTTTTGGAGCAGTCTTTAGTTTTCCTTTATTTTTCTAATGTTGATGGTGTCAATTTCTGGCATTAATATTGAAATAATAAATTCGTGAAAACATAGGTGCAATATTAAAAAACTGTATTTTAAATTTTAATGTCCTATTTAAAATGTAAGTTTAGTTTCTAAATATAGCATTAGATTTTAAATATATCACAATTTCATTTTGTATTGTGTTGTGGAGCACTTCCCTGCCAGCTTTCTGCACTTTGCTTTGAATCATTCTCACTGAAATTAAAACTCTCAGTGAGCAGCACCAGACAAATTTTTATTTCAGTCAAAAAGTTGTTTCTAGTAGGATGACTTCTGGCAAATGTACGCTGTTTTTATACATTTTGTTAGGGTGATTTTTATATTAATTTGTTTGTAGTACCTTTGACTGAGTTTGTGGCTTACTGCAATAACTTCCAAGGTAAAAAAAGCTTTCCAAAAATAGGGTTTATAAATATGGGAGATCAGACAGTACTGTCAGGACCTCTGCTTTACAGAATTCGTTACTGTATGTGATGCAAGAAAAAGATACATTAATGAGGCTTAAAAGAAGGTGGGAGATTTTTGAAATGCCATTTAGTCTATTAACTTTCTAGAATTCCCTGGATTTTTTTTTTAGATTTCTACATATATAGAATGCATGAGCACAATAGAACATATTTCTGTCCTAGTGCCTATCTCAGTAAAGATTGTATTTATGGCATGAGCTACAGTCATTTCAAATGAGTAAACTGTAACAGTGTGTTTTACTACATAGAACTGGGAAGTGGGAAATGGGGATCTTGCATTGTATTCTTGCTGATGACATTGGCCTGTTGTGGAGTGAAAGAAGTCACCTTAGCTTTCTGTGTCTTAACTGTCTGGTGTATTAAATAGATATAAAACATCTTATATTATGGAATATGATGAGGATTGCTTAAGTAAATACTATTTTTAATTTGTGAGTGTCAATGGGAATTTGCTGGTTGATGCCCTAATATGACAAAGTTTTGGGACACTTTTTATCTGCACATGTGTGGTGCTTTTCTATGTTGAAGTCAAAATATCAGAATCTTGAGCTCTGCCATAATAATTTTGGCTTTGCCATTTTCATTACTAGGATGGAAAAAAAAGGGCAGAGAATTGTCCTTAAAATGTATCCATTTCATTTTTGTCTAATTTATTGGGAATATAGTAAAAAATTTCTCTCATAATGCACTAGGTACTGACTCTGATTAATATTTGATATTCTGGACATGTTGAACTACACCAAGAGAGAATTACAATAGCTATTATAGTGCATGTAGGAAATAGGGTTGAGTTTTGACAAATGTTCGCTATAACTTACTCCAGTGATTAACTCTTTAAAAAATACGACCCTTAAGTGTCAGTACTAGGCAGATGTACAGTTGGTTATCCACATCTTGCAATAACCGGTGTGAATTCAGCCAGGCAGCAGGTGGGAAGGTTCTGGACATCTGTACCATCTCTTTGGCCTGTGCATCTGTTTCTCAGGATCTGTACAGCTGCTTTCCTACATGCCATAACCCAGAAAGAAAAGGCAACTGGAATTCTAGTCCCCAGGCATAGACATCAATGGCTGGCACCTGATACCGAGTTCCTACCTCACTGTGTGTATTTTATGGTTTTTGCACATGAACAGACTTTTTTATGTTGGACATATCTAATACCTCAGTGTACACTTCCAGATTTTCATAGTACTTCTTTGCAATACTGCATTTTATTTTATGACAGAAGATAAATATTGCATTTTTTTCTACAGGAAAATATTGTGAATAATCATACCTGAAGTATTACTATATTAAAAAAGAGAAGATCAAGTTATCACTAAATCTTTTGATACGCAGTTTTACAATCCATTGAAATTCTGCTGAAGAGATTTGTACTTTCTGTAGCTGGAATGGCTGCCAATCATGTTCTTCTCGTCTATTATTCAAATTAATACTGGTAAGCTTGAAATATCATAAGTAGCTTTAGCCCTTCTGTAATCTACTTTTAGGAGGAATGAAATACAGTCCATACGGTAACATGAATGATTTGTCTTGAATTATTTCTGGGATAAGATCAAATACATACCTGAGTTTTGGTTACATATGCAATCTCAAATTATTTTCATTAAAAATTAAAATCTCCTTTAAATACGCTTTGTCTGAGGCCATCTGTTGATTTCTTAAATCCTATAGCCTCAGTTCTTGTACTGGATAAACCTCTCCTACACTAACTTACTATGAAGGTTAAAACATGAGAGGTGGCCATTATGAGATGGGCTTGGAGTGCTGCATGCTGGAGTGAAAGGGTGAACAGCATTTACCTTTTAAAATGCCTATTTATGATTCAAGAAAGTAAAAGAAAAAAACTGCCTTGGTGACTTCAGTGGGTTTTGGATCAGGTCTTAGTGTGGTAAACTGGCTAATTGTCTGCTAAGTATGTCTTAAGATGCTAAGTATGTCTAAATGAGGATAAACAGTGTGCTACTCCTTATTAAAGGTTTTTCTTTGTAATGGCATCAACCTATAATAGAATAATAACACGTTTTGTATTTTTATTAAGTGACGTGTTTCTAGTAATTGAAAGAGTAAGTAATTTCACAGAGACAGAAAAAAGGTGATTTTTTAAACGTAATATTAATTTAAGTCTCTAAGGGTCTCAGACTTGTGTTTGAAATGATAGTCCTATGTTCCTGTGTCTGAACTAGTCATTAAGAAGAATACACATGAGAGTAATCATAATTTTGTATCCTCTTGATTATTGATTGTGATATCAAATTATTTATCCATTTCTGTATCACACTGTCAAAAGACTACTATAGCTGCTTAAAAAGAAGCCTGGCTTCAGCAATGAAAAAGCAGCACATCATTCATTAAAGCTAACATCAAACATGCAAATCCTAAAATAATTTATCACCAGGGTGGTGGTGATGTACTTATAAAACAGAGGGTTCCAATCAAGCTGTGTGCAGTCTGCAATGATACAAAGAAGGACTTCTTTGATTGTCAGAAGGTGCTCTGTGTTAGTAGGTTGATTGTACATTTCAATGCCAATATGAAGTCTGGAAATATTGACTCTTAATATAGATAAAACTTCTTTGTATTCATTTTCTTCTTTGTAGACTCCAGACAGTTGAACACACAAAGAGACTATATTTACTTAAACTGCTTCACTGAAGTTGGTGGATTTCCCAAAGATATTGCTACCTGTCACTAAGAGCTGTTGATGTGACTTTTTTATTATGGTATAACAATAGCATCAATTCCTTAGGATAATATGCGAGATTTGGATAGCATAATGGACTTCCAGGGCCTTTGATAAACACCTTTTTTTTTTTTTTTTTTTCCCCTGATTTTGTGTTAAATAAGTAGCAGCCTGTATTTGAGGGTTAATGTATGCATACCATTTGGAACGTACTTAGTGACATTATGTAATTCACAGATGTTTTATTATTCATAGTACTGTGCATTCATAGCTCTCTGTAGTCACCGTTGTGCAAAATCTAATGAGGGAGATTCTGTGTGTCTTTTGCTGGCCTTTTAGGCTTGTCAAACTCTCATTCAGTCAATTCAAATCACAAACAGTGGGATGTGGTGTCCTTTTCTGATTATTTTGCTATTTGACTGATGGAGTGGAAAGGAGTATAAATATTGATTTCTCTTAATTTATGAATGTATATTTCCTGTTGTAAAAATATAGGGGAGGACATAAAAAAAATAAGATCTTATCTCTCCCCTGTATTTGGATTGTGCTGCAATTTATTCCTTTGAGAGGGAATAAATTATGGTTAGTATAAGTATTAGATAAGGATTTTATACACACTTTTCATAAGCATAAATGAAATTACACTGCTATAGAAAGAAATGAACTAAAACAAAATGAGAAAGCTCCTCTGTTTATGTTGTTGTTGTTTTTGCTGCTGTTGTTTTAAATCATATTAGAAATGCTTTCTCCAGCTGGTTTACCAATTAAGTCTCCTTGATTTCATCATCTGATCAGCACCAGACCTCTAGCTGATGAAAGAGAAAGTCGGTGTTACTGATTGCAGTGGCATTTATCATTTTCTATTAATATAAAAAAACACTGTGTCTATTAATATAAAAACCAGAGTGTCTCAGTGCTGTAGTTCTACTGAGGAAATCATAAATCATAGGAATGAAATGATGTCCAAAAATCCTCACTGGAATCAGAATTTTAATTTGGAATTTTGTAACGATTTTTTTCCTGATTAAAACCTCTGTACTTTTTTACTTTGTTTCTTAATAATCACCCCTTTTCTCTGTGACTATTGCATTTGTCATCCTGCATTTCTGAACTAGTTTCTTATCTTCATCCCTGCTTGGTTGGACTTTTTAGACTGTGTAACTGTAAATTTTGTAATATCTGTTTTGTCTTCTATCACCATATTTATCATTAATTTCTTGCATGTTATGTTATAATTTTAATTATTGCCATGAAATTTAGTCATTCACTTGGCAAAAAGTTTATTAACACTTAAATATTCAGTGCTTTAGGTTTAGCTTGTGGGTTTTTTACATACAGTGGCAAGTTCTTGGGATAACATTTTTTTCTTTGTTTGCCTGTTTCTCCATGGGGAAATATTCTTCCCTGGGAATGCTTGTGGAGAAAATTTAATCTCCCTGTGCTTAAGCTCCCTGTTGTGCAGCTTTGTACAGGTCTGTCATCTCTGAGTGCCTGCCTTTGTGGAAAAGAAAGGTATAGTCCTATCTAGCTTAACTTATCCCTGACTGTAATGTCTTGTGGCAAAGAAGAGCAGTTTGCATCATTCTACCTTTCTGTGTTGTGCTAGTGATAGTCTTGCCTTTGCAGAGTCTGGGATAAGTATTAGGAAAGTAAATACAATGAATAAGGAATTTGACAATTTTGTAAATATGGTACTTTTCCACTTTAAGTGTTTGTGAAAGTGCTTTTGATTTATTTAATATTCAGTCATTCACTTTGATGTTCTGTTCATTTATATAACATTTCAGTAAATAAACATGAAAAGTCCTTTAGAGCAAATCATAAACTTCAGTCAAAATGCCCATAGAAGAGTGGTGACAAACCCAAGGAACACAGACACAAATGTAAAATCTGAGACTTCTGTGGAGAAGTTGAACTTTCTGTCACATTTAAGAGGAATTAGTGTAAGAAACTGGTAGGAAAGTGATTATTTTTAATCATCTCCCATATCCAATGAACTTCATTAATGTGAGATATGCTTTTGAAAACTTCCTTCCTTCTGTGCTACCATTCTGGCTTCCTGTGACTGTGTCAGTGATTGACAAGCTGCAGTCTTCACACTGGATGAGGGTATAATAATCCAACTTGCTTTTCAGAGGTCTGCTGTCTTTGTAATGTTTTCTACTAAGACTGATATGTGAATGCTGCATGGTCCAACAAACACTTTGAAGCCTAGAGGTGGCCAATGCTTAAAATTTTTAGGATGTTCCTGTTTTCTTTGCTGAACAGAAGGGGCAGAAAACGTAAAGCACATGCAGTTGGTTTTGCTTCAACTTTCAAAATTTATGGAACGATGAGCCGATGGTGTTTCAGCAAAATAGCTTACATAAAGTCCACAAAATTGTGAAAACAACCTCTTTTAGAGCCTCAGTCAATATCTGTCAGAACAGAACTCTTCCTGCAAGCAGGCGATGCAATTCATTCTAATGATGTGCTCTGTTTCCATCGCTGGTTTACTCCGTGATTAAGGGATAAAGGTTTTTAACAGTTTTATATCGAAATTTGAGGAGTGGAAGAAAATATTTGTTTAACTCCTATTATAAACCAGGAATTATTTCAAGAGGGACATCTGTTTGAGGGCTGTGGTACTTTCTAACCTTTTAGTCCATTGTCTCTCATGTCCAGGCAGGAAACTGAATGAGCATTGCTAATCGCACCCAGACAGGTTGATAGTGGGCATGCTGGTGTTGGGTTGATGGTTGGACCTGATGATTTTAAAGGTCTTTTCCAACCTTAATGATTCTGTGATTCAGTGATTCTGTGATACCATCTCCATGTCATACAAGGACATTTCCAGTAATGGAGATCACGTTATCATACACAGGAGCAACACAGGAGTTGTATTCTGTCTCTGGTTCTTTGTTGGCATAATAGCAGTTTCCAGATTTAGGTCTGATGAATACAAATGGACAAGAATATGTATTCTACACAATGTCTAAAGAAAAATGCCTAGGGCAAACTAGCTTCTGTTTGGTTTTATGCAAAAGAAAATGTAAAAAGCAGCAGTTAGTTCCTCCCTCTGTCCCAGTAGAGTTTTTTCTTCATTCACTAATCTCCACTATTGGAGACAGTTTTGGATTTTTATATTTCAGATTTTTGCTTTTCTGTGTGTAGACAATACTCCAACGGAGGAATACAAAGAAAATGGTTGAGACAGCTGATATCTTGAAACGGGGCTGCTCATTGTAATGGCAAAGGAAGATAGGTGGAGGAAAATACAAACAATGAACAAAACCCAACACATGGTTCTCTAAAAGGGAATATTTTTTTCTGTGTGTAAACAGGTTCCAATTCTCAAACTTGAATCCAGCACATAAAAAAAACAATCACCTCTTAAGCAGAGGATGCTGAAAGAAACATAGCTGATTTGAAATAAAGATAAATCCTTCACATAAATATTCCACTTACATCCATGCATGAGAGGGGAAGTTGGAAAGACCTTTTCCTCTTGCAAAAACAAAAAAAAATCACAACAAAATGAAGACTTAAAAACTAAGCACAAAATATTATGTTTAGAAGGTGAGTTTTACATTTCCCCCTAGAAACTTGGCACTGTTTCATTTTTATACAGCATCATTTTAATATGTGTTAAATTAAAAATATAAGATAATAGATGTCCTGAAGTGAGCACAAAACTAAAATTCATTGACTGCTGTTGATCACTGTTGATGCTGTACGTTGCAGGAGGGCCGTTTGGTTGTGCTCTTAGGGTACTGTGAAACAATACTTCAGTAGCATGATTAGGAGATTGTTACATTTTGGTGTAATCTGTTTATTCTGACAAAGAAACAGACATTTTAAGCAAGTTGTTAGTTTGGGGAGATGCCTGGGGAGACAAAATCTTCTGTATAGTTTTACAGCCTGCCTAGCAGTCTCTTTCCAAGCACTTAGCATCCGCACTTAGCTGAGGCTAGAAATAATATTATCTTTTCAGTATTGTGGAGGCAAGAAATCTTTAGTCTGTTCATACTTTTAATCCTGAACTACCCCTGGTCCCTGATCCATATAGGGGCTTCATTCTCTAAATATAAGAAGTTATCCTTTTCTCTGAGGAGTTCACTTATCAGCAGAACGATTGGATCTTTTATATAAATGACCTCAGAATCATCGTCTTTATTTCGACAAAAGGGCTAACACGCTTCTAGGTGTTCAGAGAACTACTATGTATTTTGAGTTGTATCTCAAAGTTTCTGGTTTAGGGTTTGGTTTTTTTTGTGAAGATTATCTGCTGAAAATCTTCATGAAAGAACTGCAAAACCTAAACAAATACTTACATCATCTTAATTGTTATGGGGTAAGTATTCGGCTAAAATAAGAGACATGCAGTTATCAAGGCACATACTTTAAAAATACTGTTATTGATATTATAATTTCTGTGTTTGTCAGGCAAGCAAACATAGTAGTGGAACATGACTTAAAGTTTTGCTTAGATCTTATTGTCTTTCATGTCTTTTGGGGGACGAATTCCGGCCTAGCAAACCTAAACAAATTCCTCCTTTATACACATGTAATGAAGCATAAAGAGATGAAACCCTTTCAGTGGGAACTTAGATACGAGTATATGAAAACAGCAGAAAGGAACTAAGGAGGGCTCAGTTTACATAAGCTAGGTGTAAGAAAATGAAAACTCATGGATGCAAATTATGCAAATGTTTCAAACTTAATTCTGTCAGTTTGTTATGTTTGTGATTTCCACCCACAAGCCAGAGACTAAACAGCTGTTCTAATTGTTGTGAATAATTTACCTTTTAGTTTCAAAAGCACTGATATTTGTAGTTTAGGTTAAAAAAAAGAAAAAAGTATACTTTAAAAGAAATAGTAAGGAGAATACTTTCACAGTTCTTACGATGAAACATTTCCCCTTCATAGCCTATATGACAGTTCTGGCAACATTATAAATCTTTCCAATCTTCTTATTCCAATTTAGCTATGCTTATGAGGATGTATGTTGAGGACATCTTAAGCATAAAGAAAACAAAGATGCTAAGCTATAAAACAAATATGACAACTAGCATTTTTAACCTGTGTAGATTTGGAAAGGATTTATATTTTATATCAAAGGGTAATTCTTCTGTGCCTCTCTGCTGTTCAAGAAATTTATCTGATTTTTCCTCAGTGGCACGATTATTCTGTTCTGTTTCTCAACTCTTATATTCTAGAAAGCTGCATGGTTGAATAGTTGAATACTTAAGAAATGCAGAATATTGTCCATATTGGCATATATAGACTCCCAACTTATTTGGCAATTAGGTATAAGTGCTAGTACAGTGATACAGGAGAATCCCAGCCTCATAATTTTCCTTCTGGAGCAGCAGGGAAAGCCATGGAAATAGCATATAAGCCCTTGGAAGCCAGGAGTAGACAGTTCTTCCACCACCTTTTTTTGCATTTAACTGCAGACATACTGGTTAACCTGTAAGGACACTTAAGTCATCCCTATGCTCATCCTTAATGATTAATGCTGGACTTTAAGAAATTAAGAGGTTTTGGGGAAGTAGGAGGTAAAGAACTCTTAAAATAGATACAGCAGGAACAAAATGAAACAGAACTTGAAGGGAAGAAAGAAACTACCCCCCACTCCCCATCAGGAGATGAAGACAAAAAAATAAATAAATGCACCAAACAAATAAATAAATAAATAAATAAAGGTGTATAATGCAAGTATGTGACAAAAAATGAAGAGGTATTTTCTGATTCCTTATATGGTCTTTAATTGACTTTGCAAAATTAAAAAAGTCTCATTAACATCTAAATTAGTAATGAAATGGGGCAAATGCAGCCCCGTTGACGCAGCACAGTATCATCCCCTTTCAGTTTTTAGTTTATTGCTTGCTATTCAGGATTGGTTTACTTTGAATAGAAATTAAAGGGTAAGAGCAGGAAATTAGGTATTATTTTTCGTCGCAATGATAAAAGTGAAGTTTGAAACAGCCAGCCATACAAGCATAAGCAAAGGAGCTGAAAAATGCTTCAAAGGTTCTGTAACTCATGGAGCAAAGTAGTGTATTTGTTGATGCTTCTCCTTAGTCCACAGAAACTCTTCTGTATATATATCTCTTAATTAGGGCTTCATGTGCCTAAGGGGAGGGTACACAGCCAGGGAGCAGCCTTTATGCACAGCATGCTACCCTAGCAACCTGATAGATTTCCAACAGAAATGTGTGTGGGAGTTAATGCTGATCTTTGCAGAGTTAACCCATTTTTGGAGAGAGAAGCATGCACAGATGTTGTGGACTAGTCTAGCATAGTATGCTAGCATACTATCATACTAGCAATAGTATGGCTTTTGAAATCCATAGGAAAAGAATTTGGTTAGTGTATGTTCATACTTGATATATGTACCCGGGTTCTTCTTCCCTCATCCACCAGATCCCTGTGTGGATACTCATGTGACATCAGCTACATGAGATGATGCTTACTAACTGTGCTTTTGACCTGCCCTGGGTTTGCCATTTATTGCTCACCTAAGAGTGATACGGGCTTTGAGTGTGTGTTTTACACAGTTATATCAAATTAACCTGTTAAAAAATGAATTTCCTATTTGCCATTCCAGTTATTCAGAAGAACTCTGAGGAACTGTTTAAGGGATAATTGGCTTTAAAACATCACATTATAAACTTTGGCTACCCAGGGTCAGATTTGCACAGCTGTCCAAGCTGCAGTGGTGGGGTGGCCAGCACACAGAAATAGTCATCTGAAGCTGAGCTCTGCCATTCCCAGCTAAAGCCCTAGAACTAACTTGAGTATGAGAAATGGTAAATGAGCACAGATGTGATAAAGGGTTGGGGAAAGGAGAGGAATTCTTGTCTCGCTGAGAACTGACTCCAACAGCAATAGCTCTTTGGGAGAATGATCATATCTCCTGTCCTTATAATGTCCCCTGGTCAAAGCTAAGAAAACATTACTACTACAGAGTGAATAACATGTATGGGTCTTGTGGCTGTGTTAATCTCATTCAGTTAAAGGCATAGAGCAGAATATCCCTTGTCGGTGTGCAGAGGGTGGGAAATTGCTTAATGGTCAAGTGTGAAACAGTAGAACTGTGGAAGAGACAGTTTGCTGAATCTCTGACAGGCTGTAGGGACTATTTGCAGCTTGTATAATTTAATTTTGAACCACCAGAGGAAGAATCTATGTGCACAATTTCTGCTGTTTTCCATCCTCAAAGAAAAGCATCACTGTATCAGTCTACCCAGTCATCTGATAGTCGTATTAAACAGCAGAAAAAAAGACGTGTGATAGAAAGTCTATGTCTGCATACAGTCTCAGTGACATAAATCTGTAAAAATTCTGACCTTAGCTGTCAATTTTGTTGGCAGAGTGATTAAAAGACTTTCACCAAGATACTTGAGTACAAAGCGTTGAGAGTCATATACAGCGAGGAGTTAAGATTCTAGTTTTACTGAATTTCAGTGGGTTTATCAGAAATAAAAGTTGAGAGCATCTCACTGAAAATTCATCTTTCCTTGTATTAATATGTAAAACCTTAAAATTCTGTCTGTGCATTCCAGTTTAGGACCCCTGTATTCTTTCCTTGGATTTATTAATCTAATCTAAGGGAAAATTGTTGAAGAAATTTATTTGGCCTATATCTGCTGTTACTTTCACTGAAAAAAATTTAAATTGGTTTATACATAAATTAGGCTTGTTCAGAGTTCCAAACTCTTTCTCTCAGGTAATCTACTTTTTGCTACTAATTCCAATAGTAGGGCAGAATAGTGATATCTGAATGTGTTGAAGGGAAATAGACTATTCTGTGAGAAGTTTTCTGTATGCCTTCCTAGTGTTCCTGGGATGCGCAACATTTCTCCTCACACAAGAATTACATAAGTCTTCACATAACGCGTTTTTAAAGGACTGCTCATTTGGTCAAAACCAAAATGAGACAGGATGAGGAGTCCTTGTGACAGAGTGCTGCAATGCATCTCCATTATGCTTATAGAAGTCAAACGTATATTATCTCCTTTGCTTCACTAGAAAAGAGGTAGTTCTATATTACTTTAAGCAGAGAATGCTGTAAGCAGCACAGTATAATTTCAGTTGTTTTATTGTGTATTAACCATAATTTTATTTTACCCAGTTGGAGGCGTGTGGTTGGTTTGAACTATTACAATTAACTTTATAGATAAATGCATCTTTCTCTGTTACCTGGTTCCCTATCAGTCTTTCTACCTGCTTTGAAATTTTTTCTTGCTACCCATCAATACTACCATGTATTGGATCTTTTCCACATAAAATCAATAGGTTTACTGAAATCCCTGCTAGAACTGAAGGACCATTTGCCTGGAATAGCAAGAAGGAAGGCTTTTCTAAAGATGCCTGTCTGGATTTACTGGAGCCACTGTGGAATATTATTGGCAGAATTCATAAAAAAAGACTATCATTTGAACTGCATGAGAAGTGTTGTGGGTTGTTTTTTTTTTTTACTAATGGATGGAACAATGCAACTATAATAAAAACTATAATAAAAACTATAATAAAACCAAATTTTTATTTTCACCTTAAATACTTAACATTAACATTCAAGGTGATATTTTTGTCTTTTAAGTTTGAAATTTTCATGAATACCATCTAAATGAAATTTATATTAGTGAAGGGAGGCCTAGTTTTCAAAATTGAGACAGATATCTTAGTAATAAACAGTGCATTCTGTATGTTTGTGAACTGAACACCTGTACATTTATTCATGTTCGACCTAAAGCCTTCTACTCCCACAGTAATGAATATATGCTGAGGTTTTTTCCCTCTTTTTATCATTATGTCTCTCAGAGGTCAATACTAGATGAAGTTTAATACCTGTATCTTTCTCTAGAACCTGCTTTAGATTTTTGCATTGTCTCAATCTCCTTCAAATAAATATAACAAAGAAAAATTGTTTCTGTTTGGTAAGAGGATCTAACAACCCCACATCCTTTCAGATTCAACATTTGTGATTCTATGATACCAGTATATCAGAGTTCACATTGACCCTGAACTTAAATATTTTTTACATATTTCTTCTGTCATTGTAGGCAAATTTTCACCAGACGTGTTGTTCTATTTCTTATATATACTCTTAGGACCGAGACCTCTTTGCATCTTTCCTGGACCATACTGTCTTAAGAAATTTATTTCTGAGTCCAGCCTTTCTCAAATGTTGCTTCCTGCTTTTCCCAATCACCAGTAATTACTACTAAAATTCATTAATTACCACTGTGGCAATGGCAGTCTGATGCTCATACTTTTCCACTGACTCCCATTCAAATTCCAAACATTTTAAAAGCTTTTCAAACTTTCATATATCTTCATTTGCTTTGCTTTTCACCCAGTTCCTCTAACACCTGTCCCATCCTTCCTACAGAATCATGCCTGCTGGTGTGAAAATATGTTCTTCTGCATAGTTCTGTGAAACAACCTACTTGCATTTCTCCTTTTGATGAAGCCTTAATTGGCTTTCCAAACTTAATTACAAAAAGCCTACTTCTTCTATTTTTTAAAATTATTTTATTCCATTGCCCTTTATTTACACACATTTCCTTTCTGCAATGCTGTTATGGGAGTATGTTATGTTGAACATACTTCTGCCTGCTTTGCTATTCTAATACACATATTTTTAATGGTGCAGAAAATACATGTGGTGCAAATTGGATTGCTGTTGGTTCGACCCCATCTCTGTAGTCTAGGATGGCTAGTCCTATTAAAGTGTATAGATAATACAATACTGTCTATGGTTCTGTTCTGCATGGATGTAGAGGGAGTTTTTCATGATAGAGCAAGTATAATCTTTGGGCACGAGTGCCTCCACCCTGGCAGTACTGCTACATGCACTTTTACCTTTATTCATGTCTTCTCAAACTTACCTTTCAGAAGTCAATATTGCAACAGGAGAAGAGATAAAGGCATGGAGTCTGAGAGCACTTTAGGGCACTAAATAAATCACTGGAGCACTTCAGCGAAGGTTGCTGATGCAGCCTAACAGGAATACAGGATTACCAAATTACAGTGTATGTGCTCACAGCACTTTTATGAAAGTGAGTCAGTGGGAAAGGGTTTGACAGGACTGTTTCAAATAGAGTTAGAGACTGAGCTGAAACACAGTGTGTATCCTCTAGGTATGGGGAAGATTTTCACTGGGCCTTTTACTTCTGTTTGACATTTCTAAAGGGCCAAAAGCAAAAATAAGATATCACATATGGGTTTAGAATAAAGTCTTAACTTTACCTACAGCAAGATTATGTGTAAAGAACAGCAGTAAATACATTTAAGATGGATCCAACTTGTAATTTCAGTTGTATTCAGCCAGTAGAATTTTAGCCGTGCATATATGGCCATTGTGAAAGAATCACAAATACCTTTTTGGTAGTTTCTTGACAGGGATTTGCAGCAAACTTGTCAGGTTCCCTGTAAGACCCGTTTTCTGTAATATTAGAGTGTTGCTTCACTGTATCGCAGAGACTTTCTCAGAATGCTGACATCCTTCTGCTTCCTCTTACTTTCTTCTGTTCAAGTGATGTACTACACACGTCTTATTTTATATAGAATGGAGATCAGTGTATCCCTGTTGTAAGACACTTGAAGTTTTTCATGCAATCTGCACTATGAAACAACATTCTGTGAACTGCAGAGATCACCCTGTTGTGCATCTTTCAACTGGTGACATCATGCCCTGTTAGGAAGGTTGACAGTCGTTCCCTCAAATCAAGATTCGTTCTGCTGCCGAATATAACACTGTGCAGTACTTTGGATGTGTGGCTCCCTTAGAACAGAGGTAATGCTTTCTGTGACAGGTTATGTAAATGCAGTTGGCTTACGCCATTTTTTCATAAGCTACAGAAACCATACCGTTATTTTGAAAGATAGAAAAGTTTGTAATTAATTCTGACATTTGGAATTTTTTTCCCAATTGCATCCCAAAGTCTGTTACTGTCTGAACATTTGTTCTACAGAGCATGTAGATCCTCTTGTCAGGTGTAGTTTGCATCCTCTACACCATCAATATCAAAGTCATCAGTTTTCAATGTGTTGTGGGATTTTCAGGATATAAAGAGACTGTGTGAAGTGGTATTTGTTTCATACGACAAACTACTCTTATGATGTTCTTATTATATAATGTTTTAATAAACTAACATATTTTATTTACCATTATTGAATGCAGCATTAATATGCTCTTCAATAATAATAAGTTTTTTCCTGAAGTTCCATATAATGCTTTAAATGAGTATAAGGCTTTTCTATTATATGTATTATATGGTTTTTATATACCTTTAACTGTTGTATGGCTAAGGATGTATATGCATCTGATCGCTCGTTGATACTTCTTCTGGCATCAAGACGAACTGCAGAATCTTTCTGTAAATGTCCATGAAGAGAGAGCATACAGGCAGCTTGAGGTAATATGATCTTCACTGAATTTAAGCAGCTATTTTAGGTCCATATAGAGAGGAACAGGCCTATAAGATGACTTGTGTCCAGGAAAACAGAATTGCAGTTTATGTTTCTTCTACTGTGTCATTATTTTCACTACACTCTACTTGCAGATCTGAGACAATCACTGCCCTTCTCACTAGTAAGTGATGGCAAGAAAAATTCAATTTTTTTCTTATCTTTTTGAAAGCTGAAGGAACTAGTTATGCTGCCTGATTGGGAGTTTGGATAATCCAATAAAAAAGCTTAATTAATTACATTTTAAAAAAGGAAAACCTTTTTATTGTCCTTTCACTCAGAGCAATAAGATATAGATGTGTCAGCAGTCAGTTTCTCTTTGGTCTGCTTGGCCTGTTAGAGAGCCCTTTGCACATTTTCCATTGACTTGACTTCAACGGTACGAGACTCACTTGCCTCCTTCTTAAGGAGAATGGTATTTAAAGCTGATTTTCTACTTTTGTAGACCCTTATCTTTCCAGCTATTGCATCACATGTTTAAATCTCTGTGTAGCTCCATTGGGTTCCATGAGGTAATTCACTTGCTGGGAGTTTAATACATAAGTAATGCTGGGTCCCTGTTACTTGCTTTTATTAACTTTTCATGGATTTGTAAGGAGATGACTGATCTGATCTCTCAATTTTAGTAAACATTCCCATACTAAATTCTCTAACTGTTATAAATTTAATCATACTTTTGATTAAAAAATGTAAAAAGTTGTTAATGAATGTTAATAAATAATAAATAAATAATGCAAGCTTCATGGAAGCAAGTGAGATAGTGAAAACTAATTGCAATAGAAAATCTTGCCATATCTATCTGAAGTGAAAAATATAACCTGCAGACTGACTTGGTGCAGTGACCATGTACCTTTCAATACTAGTTTAAGATGTTTAGTCCTATAGTAATGGATATGCAGATTTTATAAAAAGGTATAAACTATGATGCTTAATAAGGTAATAAGGCACATCCTGTTTTCAAGGAAATCATGAGTCACTGAAATGTTGCACAGGATATAACAAAGATAAAATCAATTCTTTATTTTACATATACCGAGAACATGCTTTGTTGAGTCTACATTAATCTTTTTGCAGCTTTCCCTTCCTCTGTAACCTGAGGAAAAAAAAAATCTTCTTACCGTACCAGTTCCTGCTTCCTGCTCATTAAATGTCTTTTATTTAATTTTATCCTTCACTGCACTGCTTATGTTTGAAATGCAGTTGAAGTTTCATCTAGTCTGTCCCTTCTTTGACAATGACACTCCTTTTTTTCTTCTATACTATACTGTACTGAGCTAAGATTTTTCTCTTTTCCATTATTGGGCTTTTATTTGAAATCAGGCACCTTGCGGTTCATTATGTTTGTCATACCATAAATGGCTTTTTTTCTTTTGTTTTGACTGTGAAGGTGAGGCATAGATATTTTCAATATATAGAAGTTGTTTTAAAAATACAAGTGTATACTACTAATACAGAATTTTTCCTTACTTAAACGTACTGTTTATGAAGATCCTCTGTAAAATATATAATACAAAAATTTCAGTAAACTTACAAAAATTTTTAATCAGGGATTCCTATTTTCTTAGGAATTTTGTTCTTGGTTTCTTTCCAGAGATGACTAAAAAACCTGAAAATAAATTGCTTTTAAAGTACAAAAAATGAAACTAAAAAATTTTACATTGAGTCTGAATGAATTAAAATAATTTTAGAATATATGTATAGAACTACATACCTATACAATAAGTAGAGGTAAGAATCAGTAAAAGTAAATGAAGATTACAAACATACTCAACAGCTATTTTTAGTTACTTTACATTGTATTCCCCATTATTTTTTTAATTCTTTCTCCTTATCTTGCGTTCTACATTTTTTAATTCTTCCTTGCATGTAATGTTTATTTGTCGTTCAAGGAAAAGTTTCAACAAAATCTTTTGACATATTTTCATAGAATTTCAGCAAAATTGATTCACATGTGAATTAAAAATTAAAAATTTTAAAATTTAAAGGATATTTTAAATAAATAGCTACATAGGTGTAATTTTCACCACCTTAAGTGGGTGAGATGACATCCACTAGTTAATATGCAGTTTTCTAGCTGACAGGATTTTTCTAAGAAAACAAACAAGCAAACACGAATCCTGAGTGATGGTATGCCACTCTATTGTGCAAATAGCATTATAACAGAATTTAATATAAAATTTAAATCACAAAATTCTTAGCCTTTTTCAGTGTTAATAAATCAAATATGCGTTTTAGTACTCTGCATGGTAGCAGACATGGCCAAAATAGTTGAAACAACAAAGAACTTTACAGCTGAATGAAGAACACCTGTATGCAGACGGAGAGAGTTTTATAAAGGATGCTATTCTAAGGGTGCATTAGTTCATTTTCTACAGACATAAAGTATATAAATTCTAACAGGACAATTTGTCAGTTTGCATACTCATATACACATTTAGAACCTGTTTTGAAGACCTGTGTTTAAATCCCTGTGTTTAAATACTTTCCTATCCAGGCTAATTTTTGCATTCAGTGTAAAATTCAATGAGCTCACTTTGACTATTTTTCTTGATTCAGAAGTATTCAGTCATAGACTAGGGCCAGTTATTCTAGGCACATTAAAAACAAGTGGCTTGTGGGTAATGAAGGCGTTTGCTACTGAGAAATGAGGATCATAAACTAATGATTCTACTAATAAAGTTGTCATTAAAACGTGACAAGGATTAGAAAAGCAAAAGATCCAAAACATTGCAACATTAAATAAACATTTCAAGACAAATTTTGCTAATTTACAAACTGTTGAGGTTTTTTTTTTCCCCATCTCTCTTGTAGTAATCATACAACAGACATTCTATATGTTCTATAAATATCTGTAAAAGAAGTTATTCAACTAAAACAGATATTATTGTTCTGCTATATGTGTAGATTTCCATTCAGTTTAAATAATCTAGATTACTTTAGAGTCATTACAGAAAGATATTAAGGGATATGGTTTGGGTTACCATATATAAATCAAAGGTTTATATGAACAAGTATAAATAAATTCTAACTGCACTGCAAGTCCAGAACTGAATTAAGTTAATTCAATAGGTTAAGCAGTCTACTGAAAGTTATTCATTCCCACCTCCACCCCAGCAAAAGGATAGCTTCTGACAGGGAGAATAATTTTTATATTAATGGTAAATACATCAGCCTCTGTTTTACAATATAATACTCCATCTAATACATGCTTGAAAAAGAAGTATAGAAGTATTTGCATTTCAGCTGTAAGAGTTGTAAGGAACCTTCGAACACAGCAGCACTTCAATACCATTGAAAATCAGTTTTATTTGGAATGTTAACTTAACCTTCAGCAGTGTGAATACTTATTATTATTTTATTGGAAGTTGGAAATCTGACTGAAGTGTCTTCTTGTAAAAATTATCAGGAATAAAAAGAAATAATTCATGATAGCACTTTCACTCATTTTTGGTCTTTCAAATTTTAATATTTGTTTCTCTGTATTTCTGATTTTTTTTACTTTTTGCATAATACCAATACATTTCACCCTCACAATTAACTTTTCTAAAAGAGAAATATTTGAATTTCCTGTGGTTTTGGAGTGCCTTATCCTTAAGAATTCTACATAAGGAAATTAAGTGTGGGATCAGGGAGGACTTTATATTGTGTTGTAAAATTAATCATTATTTTAGTTGACATTCTAAAATGGAATTTGTAAATGTAAACTATACATTGACTATACGCCATTTCATGCACTGGTCTTCAAAAAACAAAAACAGGGCCATATATTCAAATTCTATATAGCCAAATCCTATAATTTAGTTTGGCAAAACAACCTTTGTCCTTAAAATCTTGTCTGTAAAGAACTCTTCATAGGTAACTGTTATTTCTATCAGCAATATATATCCATCAGATTAGCATTTTGCCGTAATTATTACTGATTACCATGGAGTGATACATCAAGTTCATTTGTCAGGATATTGATTCAGTAGTATATATTTGGAATTGTCGTGGCATCATGATGATGATGTGGGGATGGAATGCATGAGGAATTAAATGCTTATGTTTGGTGGTTATATGAGAGTTTCACATTGTTCAGATTTGTCTAATTTAAATAGACAAAGTAAAAATAGAATTCTATGCCTTTTTTAACAAGGACAAATTAAATGATTCATCTGCAAATTGTATGTCCCCAAACTAAGTGAAGGAAGAAGTTATGTTCTATGAATAAATAGGTTCAATGTCTTTGCCAATAAGTTACAAAGAGTTTTTTTTCAAAGGCAAATTGTTAAAATGTGAGAAAATTTCCCTTGAGAAGTGACATGATGACCAAATGCAGAGCTGCATTTTGTGAAATACTTCTTATATTTTTTATAAAATTCTTTACATGAACCCTGATAATTTTCCTTTCAGCTTCACTTGTCACTGTCCTTCAGTACATCAGAGAGTTTTCTTGGTTAGCTTTGGTCACTGGGTGATTCTTCATGTGCACATTCCCTGTGAGATACCAGCACTAACAGTGGGATGTACTACCCTCCTTAGAACTGCAGAGCGATGTGGAGGAGAACTCCACACTGGTGTAGTGTTCCACTATCAAGTTTTAAAGATTACATGCTAGTCAGCAATCCTGTGATGTTGGTTATGTTAGTTACCTCTTCCTTCATTCATCACTGTTAAAATAAAAATGAAGTACTCATAGGCAATGCAGTGACAAGGACATATAAGGACATATTTGCACAGAAGTGGGAAGCTACGCATGCCTATATCCATAGACATGCTTATTAATTCCCAAGGTTACTTGACTGAAGATTGAGTTCTTGTGCCTTCATATGCCTTAGATGTCACATATTAATTTTGCTTTCATAGATTGCAGACCCACACTTTCTTTTGTACCTCAACTCCTTCTTTAACAGTTATTCAGTTATCCTTATCATTCCCTCTTTTCCATACCTCTCTACAAAACATGATGATAACATGACCAGTTTTGCACGAATACACAGTTGTATGGTTTTGACTTTGAAGGATATTATGCCTATATTAAAGCCAATCAGGGGTTTTAAGCCATTTCAAATAAGCTAACTTTGAATGAACCCTCATGAAAACAGTGAGGGCCGAAGAACAGAAATATAAAAAAATGTGTTTATTGTCTAAAGTGCTTAATATTTTTTTCTGCTAGCAGTTCTAAGACCTGGAAGGAGAAATATTCTGATAGATTAGAGAGTTTATCATTATTTTTATTATATAATGAGACAGGGATGGCAACTCTTTCAACTAATTCTGTTAAGACGTATCTACTTTCAAAGCTACTTCATAAAGGTGAGAGAGAATATTTCCCGCATGACATTTGTTCTTGTGGCCCTTGCTCTGAAGTGCTTTTGTTCTTTCATGTACTTACTGAGGTAAGCAGCTGTTTGCAACTCTTCAGCAACTGTGATTGAAACAGGAAAGCAGGAGAGATTCTTTTCCCATGAAACAAAAAGTGATGTCTGTACATTTTAGCTGTCTTGAGGGACAATTTCCAGTTCTCTCTCATCTGTCTCATTGTAGTAACCATTTAATGTTTTAATAACACAATAAAATATGACAACCATAAAATCTTAACAATGGGCTTTATTGTGCTTAGCCTTCTCTATGGCTGCAAAGTTGGAAAATGAAAATAAGGCTTTGGAGGCCTTACCCATGCTTCAAATATTCATGGAGGCTGGATATTGACTGATTTTTAGACAGATTTTCTGTTAGATAAATTATTTTATACAGGAATATGATATCTTTCAAAGGAATTTTATAGCATTAATATGCGTGCAGTTGTATCAGCTTGCAATAGCTTTGGTGACTCACATTGAAAGATATTGTCCCTTGCCTTACAGCTGTATTGGTCTGGTTTCTGGTACTAATATATCTACTTCTACACTTTAGCCAAGCATGACGTATACAGGTATTATTAAAAGTTTTAAGCTTTGTATGTAAACAAAACCAGAGTCTTTTTTCAGGAAAGAGAATCTTCACCCAAAACTGTGTCACAGCACCTCTCTGCCAGGAGAGCTCAGTCCGTGAAGGTGCACCTCGGAAGCAAATTCTGCATCTTCAGAAACAGGGCAGTTCTGTTCCCTCTAGCACACCAGACACCTTTCTGGGTTCTGATAATGATATATACTTTTTTAACCCCCTCTATCCAGATTTAAAGGCTGAACCAAAATGGAGGCCTGAGCATAGTTTCTCAGAGATTATCTTGAAATGGTGATGAATTACTTCACTCACTGATTCAATTCATGTAGAGATTAATAATATGATAGCTCTTCTTTTAATTAAAAAAACACTTCCTTTTTTCTTTTTTTTTCCCAAACCTATTAAGAAAACAAGGAAGAGAGAGTTTCTGTTGTGATAAAGCATGCATTAATACATTTAAGATTTTAAGATTTTCTCATTGCTCCTAGGCAACCTAGATAGCTTTACAACCTACCTCCTAAATAATCCTCTGTCCTAGACAGCATAGCAGCACAAGTGTATTAGTAGAATAGTGCATGGAGATCTTTTCACAGTTGCCTGTCTTTAGATAAAGCATATATGTGTACAGGAAGTCAGTATCATACTCAAGTGCTAGTTAAATCTCACTGAAGGACTTTGTCTTTTTACAGAATGGTGAAGCTCATTCCCTGGACACAACTGCTGGTATTGCAAAAGTGGCAGTAAATTGTCAGAGCCATTTTTATAGTCTGACACTATTTTCCGGAGGAGGCAAGATCTCCTCCATAGATTTGCTGTGCAATCTACATGCAGAGAAGGACAAAGAGAAGCAGATGGCAACTTCTCCTTTTTTCCTGCAGCCACAAGCTAGAGTACCACGGGCATGCTGTCTTAATGCCACACATTTTGGCAGATGGCAGAAACAATGCTTAACTTGTATATATGACAGAGTTATAATGGAAATATAGCCAGTTAGGAGAATATTTGATGTGGTAATGATGGGGAGTGTAGTATCTTTGTAATATTCTCTGGTATTTGTATTTTCTCTTTAGCTGACACAAACTAGAAAAAAAAACAACCCACCAAGCTATTTAATGAACCTCACTCAACAAACCATGAGTAGACCAGTCCTTGTAGACTTGTGTGAGAATTGTGAGAGAATGTGAGAATTAATGAAGCAACAGTGTTGTTGTTTCATTAATAGAAATTATTAATTATTAAGTTATTAGTAATTAACTAGAGTTTAATAAAGCTTTATTTTAATGAAAAATCTTCAATAGGAAACTTCAAAGGAAGAAAGGGTACATGTACCGTGTCTGTTAATTACTATAGTATTACAATCATGTCTGGAGTGCAAAGCATCTGCTGTTGTAATGTGACTTAACAGATCTAAAGATAAAGGGTGACTCAGAGTATGGCATACCATAGAGTTTTTTATGGGAAATAATGAGAAATATGGTTAGCATACTGAAATAAGAGCATAGTATTCCTTATAGCACTCCTCATGTGCACTCCTTTGCTTATCCATACAAATGAAAGAACATACAAAAGAGTGCATTCTCAGCATCAGTGTTTTTTGACATCAGTCTCTGTTCACATGAGTAGCCCCATTGACTTAATGGGTCTATTCATGTCAAAAAAGATTTCTCTTGTGACCATGATTTGCAGGGCTGCTCCTAGGTTCTAAAAGAGACCTTTATAGAAGTGCAAATCACTAAGTAAGGGAATTATATGTTGTTTCTTACTACACAAGCCTTTGATTTCAATGATTTGGTAATCTGAGCCAGGTTGAAACTAATTACTTCAGGCTTACTTCGGACAAAAATGTGTAAGTGGTTAAGAATGCCCATGGACATGAGTGACCGGGGTCTTTGAAAATATGCTTGCCCTTCTTTTTCTTACAAATGAGATTCAGGTGTAATTATTGTTTCCTAATTGCAATTAATCTTCATGATGAATGAGACACATTAATGTACAGAGAATAATTTCTAATTGACTTCTTTCTTGTAGAGGTTCTGTGTTTCTGACAGATTGAAGAGGGGCAGGAAGCTCACAAAGTTACAGTGTCCAGTGATATCCCACGGAAATACTTGCTGAGTAGTGTAAAAAGACAAGGAAGAACAGGGATCATAAACAGAATATTCCAGAGGACTATTTATGATGTTTCTGAGGTTTCTGAGCTTGTCTTTAGTAGTAAATTAAGAGAACAGTATAATGGAAAATTACATAAAATTTTTGAAACATTTCTTCAATCAATGATAAAGCCATCAATTTTTTGGTAAGTTTTAAGAACATAGACTTAAAACTTCAGAAACGTGCTGTAAATCTTGATATCCAAGACTTGGTGTTACGGTCTAACTCATCAAATTAACACTGTTGATCTGAAAGTCAGCATGAATGGAAGCCCATAGAAAGACTCCATAGATTTAGTAGGCTTTTTGTTAGACACTTGTTTCACTAACAATCCTGGCTAATTAAACTCTCTGGTTAAAACAAAGACCCCATTAGCAGCACGACAGTTTCAAAGTTTAAAGTTAGATATTTGCTCTTGTGTCTGGCATTTGTTAGCTTGCTTTTACCTTAAGTAGTGACTCAGCTCAGAGTCCAGCTTATTATATTTAAGAAAATAAGTGAGAGAGAGGGACGATAAGCAATAAATATTTCTTTCCCTTGAAACCAACAAATATGTAAGTGTAATATTCTGACATATACATTAGGAGATAGCTTATGTTTTTGTGGAAAATTAAGAGTAGCACTTTGCTTTGAAAAAACAATGTTAGGAAAATGTCCATTAAGATTTTGTTTTCCAGTAGGTTCTTTAGATGACGTTGTATGTCTAAATATCTATTCATACCTCATTGGTATATTCAGTATTTTCCTCCTACTTGGAATTTAGCCATAAAATTTTGGTGAGCAGTATTTTCAAATGGAAACACTATGTGAGATGGAGACAGATTTTTATCTGTGTGTAATATGACCAGCTAGAGTGCTTCTTGCCATAACATAAGCATTCTATGAAGATTTTGTAGTCTCAGTGTTTCTGGTCAGACTCCCAGTTGTAGAAGGAGAGAAGCTGACCAATACTTTGCCACTGGTAATAGATGCCTTTAATCAGAGTCTGGAAAATTAACTATTTGTAAAAGCACCTGGATGCTTTTCCTGCCTTGTAGTCATCTTCATTTACAGTGCTTTATGCTTTAGTTGTGGACTCTGTCATAAACTGCAGTTAAAAAAAGAAAAGCAAAACCAAACCTGCTGCCATCAGCAGAAGACATTTCCTTGGTGGGAAATGAGTTTCAAACTGAAAATTAATACAATGAATGGTAGGTCTACAACACATGGAATATAGAGTGAATTAAAAATGGGAAATTGCACTTTCTACTGAGCAAGCTTTTTGGCATATTTTTATTCATGCATTTGATAACACTGTTATCCTAACATTGTTCTGCCTGTAAAGCTTTTCCAACCATAATATACAAGAGCTTTGTTTTTCCCTTCACTGTGATAACTCTGTCCTTTGGTATTTTTCATAGCTTGACATGAGGCAGTAATGGTTCTATTAGCTGCACTGTATCTGCTGAGCTTGCTGTTTTCAGGGAGCATGTCATCACCAGTGCCTTTCTGCAGTTTCCTTATTAGCATGTGCCCTTTACTGACTCTGCAGGAGCTATCACCTAGAATTAAATATTTTCTGCTAGACCTGTCCTTACTCTGTACAAAATGATTACAATCCATTATGCCACCCTTTACTGAGAGCCAGATACCACTGAGATTACAATAAAATTGCTCTATATTTAAATATGATACTAGCTTGCTGCACTGAGTATTGATAAAAGGAAACGTTGGAAAAAATCCCTTCAGTTCAGTAATTGGTGATGAACTTTTGAAAAGAAAAATGCAGATACTTATTAAAATGATCATTTTAGCTATACTGTAATAATTGTGATAACCATAATAATGGAAAATGTAAAGCAGTCCAATACTTTTTTGCTTTATTAAGATTGCTAATAAGGTGTAGAGTAGCATACACCTTTAGAAGATACAAAAGAGTTGTAATGAAAAAAAAAGCTTTGAAATTATTCATATTTAATTTTGCCTTTAGCACAAAAGACAAAATATTCTTCAGCATTTCCTGGTACAAGACCTTTACATGTCAAAAAAACCCTATGTGCAGACTTGTTAATTTTTTTATTTGGAGAAAAGGGAAACACCATCATTATTGTTGATTTGAATGTAAACATACTTTTTTGGGGGGGGACATATTTGTGTTCCATTCAAATGCTATTGCAATAGAACCTCAGAAGTCTTATTGTACAGTTACCTTTATTTTTACTAAGATACCTACTCCCAGAGGGTGTAATGCTCTTGCTCCAACTTCTTTGGAGCTGGTACGAACTGTTGTTGTGTACATAAGACAAGGAGGCTTAAGTTCCTCCCAGGTGGGTGCTTTAAGTTTGGATATTTTGCTTCTAAAAATTTTATTCCATAAGTAAAATACTGCTTGAACTTAAAGCCTCCTGCATCACCATACTGCCTTATAGGCAGGGCTATGCTTACATGGTACAGTTAAGTTCTCTTAGTCTGTAAAAGCCTAAGGACGCATTTTGTAATTCTGACACTTTTTGCTTTTATGAGTATGTTCCTTCGCTTTATCTCCATCTCACACTAACCTAAACCATTGTAACTGTGATCAGACTCAGTTTTAATATTTCTGAAGAATGCCACTTTATAGATATAATGACAACTCCCTGCCATGAAGAATTTACCATATAAACATATCAGTACATTTCTAATCTATATTTTGTAAAACGCTTTACATTTTTAGCCTTGAGAGCTGCCTTTCTTTAGCATCCAGCTGTTTTTTTCATGTTTTACACATGAACCTGTATGCACCACAGGGAAAGATAGATCACTGTCACATTAAAATTTGCGTGTCTGCTTCAAAAAATTCATATGCTTCATTTACATGGGATGATCAGCTACAAAGAAATATATTGTGTAATGCATCATTTCAAAATTAACATCCATTTTGGAGAACACCTGTCTTACTATCACATTGCAGCTTATGTATGAAGTGTCTGAAGCAGAGAAAGGCATCAGTTTGTATAGGTCTTCATAAGATATGAAAACGTTTAAAGACATTTTCACCACAGCATTTTATGTCTAAAAATAAAAACAGTGCTATTTCAGAGATTTGCTGAATTATAAAAGATAATTAAATG
Organism: Phaethon aethereus; assembly: GCF_964289735.1. Classification (NCBI taxonomy): domain Eukaryota; kingdom Metazoa; phylum Chordata; class Aves; order Phaethontiformes; family Phaethontidae; genus Phaethon; species Phaethon aethereus. Next base: position 62,555,236 of record NC_138578.1, on the reverse strand, counting down.
CATGTATTTTCTGCCAACCCCCTTAGCATATGAAAATTGTCTCATGAATCACTACTTTTCTTTAGGCTGTGCTTCTGATTTCAGAGTGTTACCAAGACTTATTTCCCTAATTTTTGATTTGTTTCTTGTTGAAACCACAGAACTATTAATCTCTTTATATTACACTTAAAATAAAAAAAAAAGGACAAACTTCACATTGTGATGTCTATTGTTCTGCACACAGAGTATTTTTCAAAGTCATACTCTGCATCCTATATTCATGTTTAAATCATGCTGAAATTAAGCTGAAATCAAGTTAGTCATGCCTAACATGATTGGGTTGTGAAATTAAGGTTGACAGCAAGACTACTTGAAGTGCAGCTGCGGCATGTACAGCTTAAACTAGCTCAAATGTGGCTTCCTCATAAGACTTATGTCAATGGTAGAAGACCTCTACTGGAGCAGGTTAATCTGAATCAGTCAGAGAAAGCTGACCAGCAATTGCTGATCAAATGAATATTAATAACTCCTCTGGGGCCTCCATGATGCACAGGAAGCTCCATTCTGCACAGGAATCCCTGTGAGAAAGCCTCTGAGGAACCATCATTACCTCCTACCTGTGAAATATATCCAGAGCTCCTCCTTGACCATTGAATATGTATCATGCATCACTTGACCATATGGGTATATTGGTATACAATCTGTAAGGTCCTGTGCCTATAGCATAGCATGAGAACTAGAATCTATTCTCACTGAATTCCATGGAAAAATGCCATTAAACTCACAGATTGTATATGCAAACACTGTGTGTAATATACTTGGAAAACCCATGTGTATGAGATAGGATTTAATACCCTTTTCACTAAATAATTCTGCAGATCTACGGTCTGTATGAGCTAGTCTGTCATATGCGGATTGATGTGAACATGCACAGCAATGGAGCTAATTCTGCCTGCAGGCAGGCACCAACAGAAGTTGGGAGCTGCCTTCCCATTATGCTTTCTGGCAGCTACCAACACATGTCTTCCAAGTGTGTGGGAATATATGTGTGTGTGTATTTATTTATTTATTTTTAGCTGCACTTGTTCTGTAGACCATTTGCTGATATCTGAACTAGCAGTTAGCTATAGACCAGAGCTGGAGTAAGAATACCTTAGTGGAGTCTGGTGTAAGTAAAAAAACTGGGCTTGTACTATATATTAGGTCTCAAATTATTTCTTTTGCTGGGTAAAACAGTGAAATATGCTCACTGTATTGAACCACTAGAGAGAAATGCATTATTCAGATATTCTGGGAACCAACACTGGTCCTAAGGGCCCACATCAGTTGAGCTTCAATTCATTCCTTCACTGAAGTTAAAGCAAGCACAAAATCCGTACGAACAAAAAAGGCTGGTGAGGCTGGAAGAAGGAATAATGTTTGTAGCCAACTTACACATAGAGAAGATGTAAGCATATGGGTCCAGTATTTTGTGACTCAAACATAGATGACTGTCCAAGTCAGGGAACTCTGAGAGCTATTTAAGTGCCCCCAGTTCCTTCTGTCAAGCTGCCAGTACACAGTGTGTTTCCTTGTTCCTGTGATAGAACAGATTCACCTGAATCAGAAAGGTTTGACAAGTCTTGTCTTAATAGAAATTAGATTTTGTAGCTCCAAGTTTATGTTATCATTCACAGGTACATTAGTCTTATATATAATCTTTTCAGATTCTTAAAGAACAGGCTTCCTGGAGAAGGAAAGATGCATAGGGTATTCTCAAATGTAATTATTAAGTGACAACAGTTTTTCTACTTCATTCAGTCATTTGCTAAATCTCTCTAGCCCTGGTAACAAAACTGAAAGTTTGTCCATGGTAAAACACTTCCTAGAAAGTGCTATCATTACCACTTAAACATGCACATTTAAAAATATACCATTGTCTATTATTTAGGATTTCTCCTGTTTTTTTCTTCATATATATATAAACATAGACAGGCTAGTAGATAGTTTTTGTATGCCTACCCAATCAGAAAATGTTGGGATGATGGGTTCTGCCTTTTTTGGTTTAAATTGTACATATAACACCACATGAAAAAAAAAGTACAGGATTGGGGAGGTAAAATTTAAGAATAAGGAGGGACAAATCCAGTAAATTTTTAGATATTGAAATAATTTTCTTAAAACTAAAAATGTAAAGAAACTGCTATTCATTTAATTAAGAGTTTTATTTCAAGTATCTGTTACATATGAATAAATACAATGAGAACTGTATAAAACTATTCCTACTCAAGAGAAACTACTTTTCTTTCTAGTCTACTCAGTTGTTTTAATATTCTTGTACTATCCTCAGTAGTAGTTATGCTCAAGTACACAAAATTTTCATGTACAAATGCGTCCTCAACCAAAGTTGCATACAAATCCAGCAGTTACAGGCAAAATTTTCAGGTGAAGGGCTTCTACTGCCATGTTTAAAATTAGCAATACTAAAAGACATTTTCCATTTTTAATTTTCCATTTAAATTTAATGAGTGCTATGGAGGTTCTACTCATCAATCCATGAGGGGTTTTTTTGTGTTTAGCTGTACTGACCTTACAGCACATAAAATGTCTTTCTGCCTCAGGAATGGGGAGCAGAAATTGTTATTGTCTTCATATTTTTAGAAAACTTACAACAATAAGGCCTAATCAGATGGTACTTCTGTACATTACCCTAAATATTGCATCATTTACATAACAGATGAACAGTCTGTTTCACACCTTGCATTTCTCTGCATAATTTCCATTTAGAGCTTTAGAATTTTAGGTAGCTCACAACTGCAAATCAGATATTACTGTATGCCAGATGTGTATACAATGTGTACGCTGTTTATAGGTTCAAAAAAGACGGCCTGCTTTTGAAAGTAGTTTCTTTAGTTTCCTACTCTGTGTGTGTGTATAGTTCTATTCAGAATTTCTCACCTTTTACAGGATCTTTTCTGCTGAGCTATATCTTTCATTAAGAGTAAATAAACTGAATGGCACTTAAACAGAAAGAGAAATTAGGTTTGTTCTGATGACTGGAAACTAACCCAGAAAATAACGAATTTTGGAAAAGAGATATCGTTTGTAAATAATTTAATCCTAAATATTTGGGTTATTATTGTACACGGACCATGTACAAGGTCCAAACCTTATAACAAGAAGCAGCTTTATAGTTACAACATTAAAGATACAATTGTTCTGAAATAATGAATATTTCTAGCCCTAAAAAATAGAATTTCTCTCTTAGAAAATGCGTTTGTAAAACGAAAAAAACCTCAGACCCAGCAATATACATGTGTGGATAATCTGCATACTTACATGCATTAGAATTTAAAGTATGCCATTTGCTTTATGTTACTTAAACAAACAAACAAAAACTTTACGCATTTCCATTTACACTTTTAATTAATTTGTAAGTGCCAAGGAACAAGCATAGGGGTATTTACAAATCCAGATTTTTGTAATACTTTTTTGTATACAAAACACATTCAGCATCTTTTAGCACTTTTCAGCGTCATGTTGTATGAAAGAAAATGCAAAGAAAAGGGAGTGCTAGTAACGCTGAGTTGTTCACAGAAGAGAGCGAGCAGAGCATGATGCGCTTGCCTTTCGCAGGGTGTTCAGCACCAAGGTAGCTGCTTGGTGGCTACCATGTATCTGTGACTGCCGGTACAGGGCTTAGTTCGAAGAGCTCTAACGTTGAGAGTAAGCAACGCAAGACAGTTTATGAATATGTTTTTCACTGTGTTTTGAAACCACTTTTAACATGTGAAGGAGTAATTTTAGTAATTTAGCTCTTACTTCTTTTTCTTAAAGCATATCAAAGGCAAAACATTAAAACCAAGCAATATAAAATACAGACTGTCGTGTGAAAGATGATTTGCCATTTCTGCAATCAGCTTTGCATTTTCCGTTTTGCTAATATGTCCTTCTCCTCAGTCAAACCTGCTCCGTAAATTCTGATGATTTATAAAAGTGGTTATTATTTCAGCTATTTGCACTATTATCCTTGGATTTGTTTAATTTGCTGGGAAGGACAGGGTTGTTTTAGTACATTTGTATAGACGTACAGTTGTTCAGCTGATCCATGAGCCCAATGAAAAAACTATAATTCCAAAATAGTGATTTTAAAAGATTGACCTTGAACTCAATGCCAGACAGCATTCCGTTATCTCAGTATTACCTCAGTTGGAATATGCTATTATTGTGTACGTGCAGCTCTTGCTTGTGTGCTGATAGTGTGAATGATGGACATATGGAACTGAACATACTGCAGTGAAAGTGTGGACTTTTTTGTGGTGAAGCCTTGCTTAACTCATAGACAACAGAGGTAGTTGTCTTTCGACTATATGAATTAGAAGTCAAGCATAAATTCAGTAGTTATGATTGGAAAGGTTCAAATTCTCAATGTCCTGTGAAAATTGTACCTTGTTTCTGCAGGTGGCAACAATCATGGGTAAATTCTTTTGTTGTGGCATTCACGTGTATGACAACACATTATTATTTTTATTATATTATCTGTCTACTTACACTACTGATAATAATGCCACTCTGATTAATGTGCCCATTTTTATGGCTCTGTTTTTGAATAAGCTTCAAAAGATCTCAGTGTTTTACTTCAGTGCTTCTTGGAGCTGATTGTATCTGACATACTTTAGGCACACTGGGTTCATCTGCCACAGCACACTGGAATGTTCTTGGCTACTTGACATAAATGTAAAACCCTTAAGGTGTAGAAACTAGAATTCAGTGCAATCTATATTGCAGGGATAGGCAGTCAGAAAGGAAAGCCCTCTGTTGCTTTTAAATGTTTTGGAAATTTTCAGTGGGAGTCTATAGCGTTCTTCCAGTAGAATGATCAATTTTGTGGTAAAGAAAGATGAGCAGAAAAAAAAGGTATAAAAGCAGGGTGGGGGAACACACCAGAGGAGACTTTATATTCATCTTGATTAGGTGGATTTAGACACAGCTGAAGTGCTGCTGTTACTGGTGGCTGCCTGCAATGAGAAGTTATGCTCTCATGGCTTCCAACAAGGGCATCAGAGTCATTGTGGTGCTGTCTGGTTTGACGTTAGGCAGTATCAAGGAGGACAGGCATGTGGAGAAGGGGACGGTAATTAAAGTGAGCTTGTTCATTACCAAGCAAATTTTTTGAAGATTGATGATCAATGTATTTAACCAGATGAATAACTGGATGACTTAAAATATAAGCTAGCTTGTGTTTTTGTTTGTTTCACCTTTATGTGCTTTGTTTTTTTCAGTTTTGAAAGAATATGCATTTAATATTTAAAAAAACAGAATACTTAAATAAGCTGAGAAAAGCAAGCAGCAATTATGGATACAGATAATTTTAGGAGAATTAAAAAAATATTTTTTTAAATGTTTCTTTTGTTAAGGAAACTTACTGTTTACTTTGAGATAATTTTTAACTTTGAAACCTTCAACTGTTTCTATTTTCTTTAGAATCTATTTCCAAATATCTTTTTTGGTTTATGTGACTTATGTGTGACCAAAATATTGTTGGTGTGTCAGTATGATCTGAAATAAACAATTGTTCTTCACAGTGAATAGCTAAATAAGACAAGTGAAAATAAAACGGATATTTAACATCTATCTAAAAAATTCTCGTTGCTTGATCCACCAACTAATATTTCCTTAAACTTAATCCTTAAACTTAAACCTTTTTCTAGTTATTTTTAGTTTAATTCATAAAAAGTATATTAAATTTTTAAAACTTCCAATGAAATATACGCAATAAGTAGCAGAAATTAAGGACATTTAAAGTTGACAAAACCAAATTTTATTTAATTCTTCATCAAAAAAGAATTGCAGAACAGAGAAATTCATCAATAGATGGAAAAGAAAGAAAAAGTAAAAAAGTCACATACTTTCATGTCATGTCTTGACAACATGTCATGTCATGTCTTGACATCTTCTGACTTCTGAAGCAAAAAATATAAATCTTTTTCTTGATATCTATACATCTAAGTAGCTTCATTAACATACACCAGCTGACAATACCAATGTGGAGCTTTTATATGTATTTACAACAAATCACATTATTTGTGACAGAAAAATCTTTTGTCTCTTCATGAACTTTGTATAGCAAAAAATTCACATAGTCCTCAAAACAGATCTACCACAAAAAGACATGGTTTTGTGTATAATGAGCTGTTCATTTAATTTTTTTCCAGTCCTCTAAAAAAAAAAAAAAAGTGTGATCAAACTTAGTATTTTATGGGACTGAATTTTAGTCTGGAAATACTACACTCTAATGGAATGAAAGGCGGCCCAGGACATCTAAAAGAATTACTGCAGATGATCTTTCATGATTATCTCAGCTCCTTGATTTTTTTGGTGACTAAGTACTGAGAAAAATTGAAAGACTTTGGGAAGGTCACCTTCTCCAGCTTATTGTTCCCAGCACCATCAGTGAAAACAATGCCTAATCATGTATTAAGTGTAGAAAAGAAAACATACTTGTGAGTAATCTTTTATCCCTAGTATGGATCTGTGCTAAAGTTTGAATTTCAGGGGATCATTTCAGGTGAAAAAGAAAGTTTTTGTGTGGAGTCTCTCAAGTAATTATGAATAGAGGATCTATTCTTGTAAATACAAGGTTATTCTTATAAACATGCAATAAGCAAACAATATTTTTAAAATATTGTTTATCTGAGTGGTAGGACTTTGGTTACTGTTGTAAACAAACACTAAGTTAGAATATATACATATAGTCTTCTTAAAATGAAGATCAGTGATTAAAATTACATGTTTCAGCTTTTATTATTACTATTCAATACAGAAAAATTTTGATGTTGTTGAAATTGAAATCAACAATTGCTCAAGTATTTTTTTGGTATTTTCCTTGCCATAAAGTGGATACTATTATTGAAATAACTTTACAGATGTTTTAATCTAATGAATCTGTGGCATTTAGTTTATTTCTCTGTTTACTTATTTGTACTTTTAACCCGAGTCATTACTTGCCTTTTTTTTTTGCCCTTGACAACCAACCAGTGCTACCATTGTAATACATTTTGCTTAATACGGGCACTTCAACAAAAAAAGTTGCCGTAAAATATCGTGCTCTAACTGTCAAAATCATTTGGGTTGATTCTTGCATTCTTACTCACTCTGCATAGTATTTTATTCTTTAAAAAGTCCTATCAATTTCATTGTGGAAGGATTAGAAAAATAACAGTCTGCTGCTCAGATTTTAATTTATGAAAAAGCTCTGAGAAATTTGGAAAACAAAATGAATCATTAACACTAGGAATAAAATTATCATTCATTTAGATTTTCATCCAAAATAAGCACTCCAGAGGACACCTAAGACTTTGAGAAACCTTGGCATGTATTTTAAAACATAATGTAGAGACTGCAATAAATAAAACTTCCAAAAAAAGCAGCACTCTTCTGTCCTCCCACTCTCTAACACCCCATTTAATTTCTAGTCATAAGACCCGTGCACCTCCATCACACCTTCCCACGAGATATCCCACCCATTACTGCCTCAGTCAGCTCACACAGATGGACTTTGTAGCATACCCAGAATGTCAACAGTTTATGGCTATTTTAGACCTTGGCAAGGAAAAGCATTCCAGAGGAAAAGTCCCTTACAAAAGAATGCTATGCCAGCAGCTCTGCAGTCTTTTATAAAGAGGGGAATCGAGTCTGAGGGCATCTGCAGGTGTCAACAATGGGAATGTAAATTGTACAGACAAGTGCTGACCACAACTCAGATCAGCATTTTTGCAAAAAGTCTGTCTACTATATCATTGACTCAAGATGCTGGTTTGTTATATATTGAGAAAAATAGTGTCATTTTTTATAATGACCTTCCTGTACCTATGCTTTGATTACTACCAGCTGCTTTTGATTATATTTAATGGATCATTCAGTTTTACGTAGTATTGTTTAATATTATTTCCATGTGTGATAATATTAAGCACAAATTAATAATTAATTGATTAAAATTATAAACTGTTCCAGTCATTTACTTCTTCCTCTAGATTGTAATTGCATCCATTGATTAGTTTCCTATTGTTTTTCCCCATCATAATACAATTTGTTTTCATCATAAAATTCTCCTAAATATTATTCTGCAATTTACTCATACTTGTTAATTTATGATTAAATGCAAAATTATAGGATAGAATGAGGCTATGATCCTTCACAGATACATATAAACTTTGCTAGTAATCCCTTAGAACTGTAGGTAGTGCTTAAGCAGGGAAATTTTTTCATGTTCACAAGTCTGTAGGATTTTATGTTAGTCTCATGCATGTTAAGAGTTATCATTCTGATAGTAAAGCTTTGTGGAAGAGATCAAAGACCAATATATGTATATTGTGTGGGTCTGTATGCATATTATGTGTGATTGTAAGGTAAAGATACTCAAAGTCCCTGTGTGTGCACATATATATTTTGATTTTGCTTATGTTTTCCATAATCATTTAAATAACTTATAAAACAGTACAAAGTAATAATATTACAAGAACTGAAAGTTTAATCACAAAAAATTAACTCCTTAGTTCATGCATATGAGGCTCCATTAATTTTAATACTTTCCGAAGGTTTGACTAAAAAGCTTAAGCACTTTAATTCTTTTTAAAGTTGTATCTGTTGTATTTGTGCCTCCCACACACTGAATTAAGAAATATAAATTTGGAGTTCAAAGGAGTAAAATGCCCATAATTTTATGCTGCATTCTTTAAAATGTTGGTCATGTATACTGCAAAATGGCACTTTTTGTTTTGCACAAGAACATAATTAATTTGCAGTCCATTATACTGCCATCACTGAGAAAAAATAATTACCAATAGTTTCTCATTAAATGTTAAAATACAAAAAGTATGTATGTATTTAAGAAAAGTAGAACTGTAGCTTGAATCACAGACTGCTTTACTGGTCTGTCTATACTAGTATAGGATGATCAGTTCGAGATTCTCCTAGTTGGAGGCAAAATCAAAGTAGCAAGTCATTCAAATCATCCTACTGCTGGAGAAGCAAAGGACCAGCCTATCTGACACCTTGCAGCAAAGTCTGGGCTTTTGTCAGGTGTCCTATTTAACATGCTGGAGTGAATCCAGAAGAGGGTCACCAAAATGATTAGAACATATGACACCCAAGGAGAGGTTGAAAGAATTGAATTTTCTGGCTAGATGAGGTTCTTGGATGCTGTTTTCAGCTGTATAATGAGTGGTTGAGCTGGGCTTTTTTAAAGGTGGACAGTAACAAGAAAAGGGCTAAGGCTCACAGGCTGCAAGAAGAGTAATTATAATTAACTATTGGGAAGAAAAATTTCTCTGTGAAGATGGTCAAACAGTACAACAGACTGCCCAGAGGTGTTGTGGAACCTCCATTCTTGGAAAATTGACTGGGCAAGGCCTTGGATCTCCTGCTTTTAAGCTGTCCCAGTTTGGGGAAGGAGGATGAACCAGAGGCCACTCATACCTAGATCATGCTATGATTTACCGTGCAATGCACTCCATATTCCACCTGAGGCAGTGATTGCCAGCTAGTGTTCACTACAACACAGACACAAGCTCCCTGGAAAGGTGAAGTTTATGCATAAGATTCCATCTGATAAAAATTGGCATAGCTTATCTGAAGTGATTGAAGCTTAACTAATTTAGTGTAGGTGAGGCTCTGCTCTCATATCCTTTAAAATATAATTTGTGGGTCATATTTGGTTAGATCTCTTTTTTGCTTCGAAGTGTTTATCTAAGGGCTTCGGAAATAGTCTGTTCTCATCATGCTGTAATGTTATCATGCTGTTCCACATCTGCCTTTCAACTGCGGAAGGTGGGATTTACCCATGAACAGGTATGCTAACTTCTCATGCTTTGTCTCTAAAAAGTCTGGAATTTTTTTAAGAACTAGGTACTCAGATCTCATTGATACTCTGTTTTGACATTTCCAGGCCAAATTCTCTCCTGACTTATAACCTATCAATTTAGTTGCAAAAGAGTTGGGCCCTGAGTTTCTCAGCATCAGATAATTAAATTAATTATCACCCTTGCCTTTTTTTTTTCGCTTCCCCTGTGTCTCAGTAAAAACTTTTATTTATTGCCCTTATTCTAGTACCACACTCAGATGAATGGTGAATCACATTCTGACTTTTATGTTGTTTAACAGAGGTATCCTTTGTCTTTAGCTTCTCTGTTCGTCTGTTCGGGGGAATCTGCCAACCTAGGAAACAAAAACTATAGGGAAAAAATGTTTCTACAATGGGTTTTTTTTTTTGTGATTGTCAATGATATGTAATGAGTTGTGTGTGCATACTACAATTTCTGGGCAAATGAATAAACAGTTAAAATTTTACTATTCTGTGTTAAAGCTCAGTATTTATCACAAACTCTCAAAATAATTTAAGCACCAAAACAATCAACTTTTAAATTATTTTAATTGACTCATTCAGATTTTTATTACATGGTATTGGATACCAATGCACATTTTGGAAGGCTACTTTTGTGCAGACCATTACCACACTGTTATCAGACATTTGTGCACATAAGTGGATACATCATACTAATTAGCTCGGACAGTTTTACAAATGTATGGTTTGCCACTGAGCATGCAAAAGTGCTCATGAAATACAAGTTTTATAGTATGGAAAGCTGATCATTAAATTGTCAAGCATTAGGATTCACCAACAAAAAAGCAGAAGTACAATTCTCATCATTGTTATAGTAAGTTTAATCTGTCTACATTAAAAAGTCATATCATAAGAAATTCAGCATAGGAAATATCTCAGTTCTTAAAACCTAATTAAAAATTAATAATAAACTGTGCAGAAACTGATGATAGCAGAAAAAATGCTGGTACCATTTCATTCCAGTCCCTGATCTGGGTCTCTGGAGTGATAGTATCTTTTAGCTTCCTTCCTGACACAGAAGAATGTCCTTGAGGATGTCTGTAAAGGGTGCAAAGTATAAAAGGAAACCAGAGCTTTCAAACAGAGGTTTTTTGCTTACTTAAGAGAAGGAGGATTTGTTATGACAATTCCTAGTTGTAAAAAGCAATTCAATTCACATACATTAGTAATAGGACTGGAAAAAAAAATTATTGTGTCATCAAATCCAGTTCCCTTTTCTGAAGCCCAACATACAATCCCATTTACCAAAGTCATCAAATACCATCTTGAAATTACTGTTCTCCCTGACTGTTCTTAGTGGAAATAACCTAATTTCTTTGAAGATTTATAAACCTTTCTGATTTCTAAGTTTTCTTCATGGTTAGGTTGCAACCATTTGGGTCTTTTGGGAAAATAGCTCTTTTAAAAATCTTTTCTCTTTTCTTATTTTCCTCGATATTTACAGAACAGTCAGTAATAGTTTATGTATTATCAGCTTTTATATGAAGCAAGTTGTCTGACTCTGAGGCACACATTTACAATAAAAGATTTTTTTGAACTATCCAGCAGTATACTTTTTATGTCTTATTTTAAAATAGTGTGAGTTTTGCCTACTCTGGAAATAGAACATGATTATTTGATTTTATAAAGTTTAAGGAAATGTGACTCAATGAGTTCAGGAGACACCATGGTTAATCTAAGGATTCTGTTTTATTTTACTTGATTCAAAGTTTTACAGATAATTTATCTTGTTTCTCTTTAAGAAAAATATCAGCCTGCTCATGGCCTGCAGAAATACTGGAAGAACACCTTTAACATTAACTAAGACTATAGCATTCAGCCATGCATTTTAGGGAAAACAATACAAAATCAATATGCTATAGCCTATGAACATTAAATGTCCAAAGATACTCTTTGTCTGTTTGCCAGTCATTATCCATTGTATAGATAGGTGAATGCAACTTTGCTCCTGTTGTTTATAGCAGGAACACCTGCCAATAATTACAACATTGTCAGCAATTTCTCCTGAAATGATTTAGTAGCTCAGCTGAAACAGATTTGGATTTGGCAATTTGATTCAATTGTATCTTGACAATGATGAACTAAATTAAAAATACATGTCCAGATTTTCCATTCTGAGATTTCTGTGTTTTATTTTGAGGCTAGAGATAGTTTTGAAGTGAATAACTAAGATAAAAATTGACCCTTGTACAAGAATAAGTTTCTTAGAAATCGGTGTCATTTTGTGTGCTTGTGTGTTCATACTGTTTATTATGAGAAAAGAGAGCAATGTATGCTGAAGGGAAAAGTCTGTTTAAAAACTGTTCCAAAAAGCTTTAAGAATTATCTGGTAAAGTATTACCATTGAGCTTACAGCTGACCTTAGGGGGTTTTTTTATCAGATGACTTCTATTTCACATTCTATTTCACAAGTAAGAGGTCTTCTCTTCTGTTTCCTCATATATGGAATTCCTTTCACTGCTTATTTCACTCCAATTATCTTCTTAGATGCATACTATAGTGAAGTATGTTTGTGCTCAGCTATGTATGTGTAAAAGTCCATAAAACACAGTTTCTTGTATTCATGTCTGGGCAAAATTTGTCATCCCATTTATCATGGGTGTGTACTAGATTTGTGAGGTTGCTGGCTTCTGTTTCTTTTATGGAGCCAAACTGTAGCCTGATTGAGTTGATAAATATGTTCCACATGCTTCCAAGGTTTGCAATCAACAGCCACTATTTACTCAACACAGTGTGCTAATGTGATCTTAAAAATGAAAGCGTAAGGCAGTTTTGGTTGAGACAGATAACATCTAATTATTAACACCAGCTCTTTCTGGATGACTCCTCTCTGTCATTCTTTTGGGGCTCCTATTACTGTATTTGTACACTGTAAATGAAATTATAATCATGATATTAACATTCAGAGTAGTCTTATTTATTTTCTTCTTTCCTACTGTTCCGTATTTTAGTCTTTTTTTCCCTGTTTGGATTTTCTTTTGTTCATTTTCATTTGACTGTTTTGTCAAAACCAGTCATTATTTGAAAAGATAATTTAGAATGGTTTAAAAAAATACAGATTACATCTTTTCATTTGAATAACAATTTTGGCCAAATTTTAGAATTCTAAGAAAAGAAGAAAAAGTTCTCCAGACATTCGACTTGAGATAGAATGCATTTTTCTTATATTTTTAAAAAGTTCAGTGTATTTGAAAACAGTCAGCTAATATCAGTTATAGTCAAAGATAGGTCGAGTAATCTCTTCAAATGTGTTCTTGTCTTTCATGACTCTACTTTATGGAGTGGTACTTGCAAAGCACAGTATCAAGTTCCAACTTCCCAGTTTTAAAAATGTTAAGAATGGAGTTTCCAATGCAAATAGCCAAATTAAGCAAAATTAAGCCAATTAAACAAAATTAATCCTCTCTGCCCCCCCTGAAACCAATACAAGGAAAATTAGGGTTTAGATACCTGCCTTGACTCCACAGATATAAAATTTGCCTTCTTTTACACAGAAATGTGTAAATGCAAGAAAAAACAAACTGTGTTATAAATTACCTTCTGGAATTGCAGATCTTAAGGTACAGTATCACAGATGCCTGTACCACTGCTGACTGCCTGGGTTTCTGTAGTAGTGCCAACACTTCTGAAAAGTTTGAATCCTGTTCTGAATAATGGACAAAATTATATCAGTCTCAAATTCTGCAATAATCTTTAGTTTCTTTATCAGTTTAGTACTGAGAATAGGAGGTGTCTTCGCCTTCAGAAATCATTATCAGTTTTCTTGTTTAAATGCATTAGATTCTTAAGATTCTTTCAATTATGGCCACTTTAAGAGTGACATATTAGTTTAAAAACTGGCTTTCTTGATGCAATTATTATTTTTTAGTTGACAATATATATTCCCTTGAGGTAAGTGTGGACTTTACAAAGGTAAGAGTCAGAACAAATGTCCCTCTCTTCCTACAGAGCTCTGACAAAGAAAAATATATTTCCATATTTAACTGCAATTTAATTCAGGAAATAGAAAAATATATCTAGAAGATTGCTACAGGAGAAATTTTCAACCAATACCTTGTGTTAACTTTACCTGAGGAGTGACTAAAATTTTGGTTTACTTATAAGTATCTCATTTGTCTTTTGTGCCACTGTAGGATAGTTCTGAATACTCAATCAAAAATTAAGGGAATAATAATAACAATAATAATATATTTATACTCTTTATAGCAAAAACTTATTGGAGAACTATAAATGTAGTAAAAAATAAAAAGCTAAAAAAATGTGAACATCAGCAAAAACCAACAAAATTTCCTACATTTCCATGTCTTACCATAAAAAAAAGTGATAGGATTTACTTCTGTGTTCCTCTTGAGGAAAAAGAATATTTTTCCTTATCATGCAGGCTTTGCATAGGTAGACATAGCATAAGGAAATAATCCTTAAGCACTCAAAAGCCTCTATGTTTCTCATTTAGTTTATGAGATCAAACAAAGATACCACTTTCGGGAGCAGGTCCCCTGTGCTTCAAACAAATTCCTTCTTCAGTCAGTCCTTAGAGAAAATACTGGACCTTTCCTACTCAGATACCACACAAATTTAGGAAATGGTTAATGCTGGTTAACAACTGTAGGCACTGGGGAAACAAAATCTATCTCTGTGACACAAGAGAAAACACACTAAAACCAAGAAACAAACCAGAAAACTACCAAACTATCTAATCTCTTGCTAATATTCTATTTAGGCATTAGCCTGAGGAAACCATTTGCACTCTATGCAAGGCTTAATTTTTCAGTCAGTTACACCAGTTTCATATGCTGCATCTCCACTGAAAATGAAAACAGTACAATTAGCTGACGAAAGTAATATAAACAGTTGTGTAAGTCTACCATTAAATGGATATGCTAATCAATAAGAATTGATAAGTTTTATGAACATATGATGTTCATTAATTGTTATATCATGCAGGGGAGTAATTCAGTTGTTACCAACAGTGTTTATGGATCACCTGAAAAGAGTGGGTAATTTGTCAGTTGAACCTCTGTAGTTGTTAGTATAACTACTCATGTAATTGCTCACGTTAATGACACCTATAATTCAGTTAGGTGTTTATATAGTTCACTTATTCAGAACTTATATTTCCAGCCTTTAATTAATATGATCAAGAGTTCACTTGAATCTTGAGAGAAAATTGATTAAAAAATCAATGCTAATTTCTTGTATTCTTGTATTCAGAGCCAACCTACATTCAATGAGCTAAATTTTTAATATTTTTTGCTAGTAGTCCAATTTTCAAATTCTATTATTTGTATATTCTATAACGAGGTTGGTTTTGTCAGTATTGTTTATCGGTATTGTTTATTCATGTTCATAGGCTACCTGCTGACATATTAGATTCTGTATCACTGATTTAACTATTTGACTTATCTTTTGCAATTTGGTTTGTTTCTGTAGGAAGTTTCTAAATGTCAGACTCAGCATGATCTTTCTCTTAATTCAGCTATACAATAATAGGTAGTATTAAAAAAATGGTTTCCCAGCAAATTCAGGGGAGATTTTACAGATAATTTTATAAAGATTTATTCTCCAATTATTGGATTTTTTTCCATGAAAAATTCAGAGGTGTAGGCTTAACAAAATTCTGCTGGTGGTTAACCCTCCCTTGCTACATGGTCATGCTCACAATTTTATTTCCTTTGTTGTTTTACTGCAGAAAGAATGAAAAACGTACAGAAAATTATTAAAAATAACGAACAATCTTTTTGAAAGTGCTCAGAATAGAAATGTTCTTTTTTTATTTCAGCTCTTCTAAGAAGAGCTGAAATAGAAAATTTAGTTTTCTTTTCAGAGCTATGTTAAAACATGACCAAGAGACATTCAAGAAACTAGAGATAAGGTCTGTCAGCAGTTCCATTTATAACCCACCTCTGTCTCTCCACTCTGTTTTAAAAGCTTTTTTGAATTGATTTTTAGATGCTTTGGCAGGAACAAGTTTATCACTGGTTACATACAACATGTAAAAATAAAATTAAAACTTAATAAGGTAGGTGATAAGTGAACAAGATGATTCAACTTCACAGAACAGTGTCTATCCTTACAGGGTATTAATAGCAGCTTCTCCTTACGCAGCTGTACATTAAGAATGCACTAAAACCATCAACAAAAAGTTTGTCTGAGGTCAAATACTCATAAAAGTGGAGGAGCATCAGGGACTGTGAGAAACAGATGGACTCATGGAAACATGCTCTGCCCTCCCTGAGACAAAAGCAGGAAAAAACACCAGAAAAAAAGAAAAAAGATCAAGGGATCCTGTGTCCTCCCCCTGCCAGGCTGAAGGCAGTAGTTTAAAAGAACGGAGTGACTGGAGGCAAGTCCACACTCAGGATGGCAGGCAAGTCCCCTCCTTGCCCACTTCGCCTCCCGAGGTGCCACTGTACAACAGGTATGAGGCTCTGGATGTGGAAGGCCAGCCCATGGGTGATGTGTATGGTGGTCCATCTACCAAGGGTGTTGCCAAGGTCAGAAAGGACAACCACTAGTATCATGACCACTCCCATGAGGAAGAAAAGATGGGTTATAGTTGTAGACAACTCCGTTTTGAGGGGAACAGAAGGTCTAATAAGCTGGACAGACCCTCCTTTTAGGGAAGTCTGCTGCCTCCCTGGGGCCTGGAATGAGGACATCACTAGGAAACTTCGTAGCTTGGTACAGCCCTCAGACTATTACCCATTACTGCTCTTCCATGTGGATGGTGATCAGGAAAGGAAGGCAAGAGACTGGTATGGCTGAGTCGAGACCTGCTGGTCAGACTAAACAGCAAGAAGGAAATGCACAGGCAGTGGAAGCAGGGACAAGTATCCTGGGAAGAGTACAGGGACGCTGCCCGGTTGTGTAGGGAGGGGGTCAGGAAGGCCAAGGATAGCTGGAGCTGAACTTGGCAAGGGATGCAAAGAATAATAAGAAGGGCTTCTACAGGTATGTTAGCTGGAAAAGGAAGGTCAAAGAAAGCGTATCCCCTTTGATGAGCAAAACTGGCAGACTGGTAACAATGGACATGGAGAAGGCTGAGGTACTCAGTGACTTCTTTGCCTCATTCATCACTAGCAGTGTCTCTTCCTACAACTCTCAAGGGGATGGACTGCAAGACAGGGACTGGAGGAGCAAAGTCCCTCCCACTGTAAGAGAAGATCAGGTTCGAGACCAACTGAGGAATCTGAACAGACACTAGTCTATAGGACCTGATGAGATGCATCCCAGTGTCCTGAGGGAACTGTTTGATGTGGTTGCCAAGCCATGCTCCATGATATTGGAAAAGTCATGGCAGTCAGGTGAAGTCCCTGGGGACTGGAAAAAGGGAAACATTGTACCCATTTTTAAAAAGCGTAGAAAGGAGGACCCTGGGAACTACTGATGTCTGTGCCTGGGAAGATCATGGAACAGATCCTCCTAGAAGCTATGCTAAGGTACATGGCGGACAGGGAGCTGATTTGAGACAGCCAGCATGGCTTGACCAAGGGCAAGTCCTGCCTGACAAACCTAGTGGCCCTCTAGGATGGAGTGGCCACATTAGTGGAAATGGGAAGAGTTACAGATGTCTCTGGACTTCTGTAAGGCCTTTGAAATGGTCCCCCACAACAGCCTTCTCTCTAAATTGGGGAGAGATGGATTTGATGGGTGGGCTGTTCGGTGAATGAGGAATTGGTTGGATGGTTGCATCCAGAGTGCAGTGGTCAATGGCTCAATGTCCAGATGAGATCAGTGACAAGTGGTGTCTAAGAGTCAGTATTGGGACCAGTTCTGTTTAATGTCTTCATCAATGACATAGACAGTGGGATCGACTCAATCTAAGGAAGAAATTTTTGACAACGAGAGTGGTGAAACACTGGTACAACTTGCCCAGAGAGGTGGTAGATGCCCCATCCCTGGAAACATTCAGGGTCAGGTTGGATGGAGCTCTAAGCCACCTCTTCTAGTGGAAGATGTCACTGCTCATTTCAGGGGGGTTGGACTAGATGACCTTTAAAGGCCCCTTGCAACCCAAACTATTCTATGATTCTATGATTCTAAAACATATTCCGATATGTTACCTTTTATTTCAGAGATACATGTATTTGTATATATTTGCAATAGACATCTCAGTCCATTTTAGTGAAATTGAGGTTAATTTTTATATAGGGATCTCTCTATCCTCAAATAGTTTAGTGAAGTCCCTGGGAAATAGAAATGTTTATGGCTCATACCATACTAAGTCATGGTAAGGTCTCACGTGACTAACTTTTCAAATTTCTCTAGGAACACCACAGGTTTTATGAATTTTCTGCTTAGCTCAGAAACACAACAAAACGTATGTTCTTAGATATGCCTGTATCTTCAAACTCCTGTGGAGCCTCTGTCTTCAAACTCCTGTAGAGTTTGGGATCTAATCATAAAGCATCCAGGATGGTACTTCAAATTAGGCATTCAATGTTTTGTATTGATTTTAGACGCTGTCAGAAAGTAGCTAATGCCAGCAAGTAAGCAGCCTGGATCAGTCTATGAGATAGAGTGATTGAAGTCTGTCCAAAGTTCTGCAGGCTTATTGCAGAATAGCTAAAATGTGACTAGTCTCATTCTGGTATCCCTATGAAAAACAAAGGTAGAACTAATTTGCTGCTCTGTGATGATTTTAGCTGGTTTTGATGTGGGTTGTAAATACAGTAGTCATTTGTGCTTGATTAGAACAGGAGGCAGAGCTGCAGAAATTATAGGTGATGTAAATTATATGGCAAAAAGGATACAAATTAGGTATTTATAATTGAAAAGTGTATTGCATCCCTTAGAATTTTGGTTTTTAAGGTACTGACAGCGAATCATTTCATACAAAAGTGCTTTAATGCAGTAAGCCAGAACCGAAAACAAAACAGTAAATTTCTTGTTTAGAGAACTAATTAGAAAAAAGCCACCTCCAAATCAGGTGTTCATTTAACATTTATCCTATGTTTGTACTTAAAACTGCTTTATTTTTTGCAACAATGATTAATATATTGTCTTCCCAGAGAATAAGACGTTTGCCTTTTCGCTTTGGCTTTTCCAGAATTTGTGTGTTTTTTCAGATGATACTGCCAGTAAATCATACTGTTTTCTAAGTATTAGTTCATTGCATTTTTCAGCAAAGCTGCATGCAAGGTTTTTCAACAGTGCTTGAGAAGGTAAATGTTTAGATGGAATTAATTTACATAAAACATGGGAGAAAGTAGTTATTCCAGATGTGGGGAAACATTCCAAAAGATTAGTCAACCTCAAAACTGTGCTTAGAGGAGAATATATTCTCCAGTGTCACTGTTCTGTCTAATCAGCTCCAATTCTGACACATCTCTGAGTGTACTTGAAATGAAGTAAACTTTCTGCGAGTACTGCAGATGCAGAACGTACAGAAATAGTGTCCTATCAAAAGAACAGAAGGTGATCAGCCAGATAAATGCCATTGGAGAGGATGTAAAAAAGCCCAAAGTAGCAGAGATTTTGCTTGTAGCCAAGGATATTTGGCAAGATTTTTAGCTACTGTTCAAAAAAATAAATAAGTAAAGCTTGTAAAATACCATTATTATTGCCGTAACCACAAAAATTTATAAAGCAGATAGGGTGAAAGGGATACAACATGTCTTTGTTAAGCTCATTCATGTTCCTTAGGTTCTCATTATTGTAATTATTTTCTTTTATAATAAATACAAGATAAAGGATTTTCTAGAGACAGGATTTTTTTCAAGGTTAAAAGTTATATTTCTTTTAAATTTATTGGAGGAGAAATTATTTCTGTCATTCAGAGCAAGTTCTTTTAAAGATGCAAAATACAAAAAAAATACAAAGATGCAAAATGTTATCTTTCATGTCATCAATTTCTGTGGATTATTACTATTTTACAGAGAATTGAATACTGGTGGATGATTTTACTAAGCAAACAGTGATGAGTGTTGGTACCCAGGTTCTGTTGCAGTCATCAAAAATAGAACTACACATTATATCCAATAAAGTCTCCAAATATCCTTATAAATTGCAACTCTCAAGGTGTTTGGAGATCCATATAGCTTGTCTGTGGAAAGACCCAGATACTTCAATATAAAACTCTGAAGTGAATGTAAATTTTTAGTATTCCCGTGCAA
This sequence comes from Phaethon aethereus, assembly GCF_964289735.1. NCBI lineage: Eukaryota > Metazoa > Chordata > Aves > Phaethontiformes > Phaethontidae > Phaethon > Phaethon aethereus. The sequence continues at coordinate 62,535,262 of NC_138578.1, read as the reverse complement.
ATTACGAAGAGTGACGGATATCAAAGCAAAACGAGACCCCTAGGGAAAGTCCAAAGAACACAGAAATCTTTAGAACAAAACAAATTAGACATTTTCTATCTCACATAATAATAATATCTTTATTATATTTTTTGATGGGAAAATTCTGATTTGTTTGAGCTGGAACCATTTCTCAGTCTGCTTAATTTTTTTTTTTTTTAAAGGTATATTTGAGAATAATGAAATACCCTGTTTTTCAGCTTAGAAAATTAAACTTAAATGCTTGATTTCAAAATGACTTTTTATTCTGGAAATGTATTGGTAATAGTGGTATAGCATACATTACAGTGACATACTTTGAATATCCAAGCAAAAGGTTTTGATTGATCTGTTTCTAATTTTTTTTCCCCAGTTATAATTTTGTAAGAAAATTCTGAATTATCAGTTTTTCATTCCAACTTGGAAAGGGAAAACTAAATCAAAAACATTGAAAAGAAAGAGCTAATTAACAACATCATGGTAGATTATGGCCTATTTGTCTCTGGAGAAGTATGTCAGATTCAAAACCTTAAATTATATATTCAAGAATTAGACAGGAAACTTAGTATTTTCAGTGTATTGCCTCAGACAAAATCTTAATCAAGGTAAAGTAACTATAAATGAAAATAATCCATATTTTTTAACTTAATATTTAATTATAAAAGTGTTATAAAGTTAATAAAAAATTCTGTACAAATTTTCAAATACATATTTGCATATAGAGTTGCTTTAAGTGGTATAATTTTTAAAGTGTTCTGACATTATGATGGCCTCTTCATATAACAAATGAAATTTACAACTTTCTGTGGTCTATAATAAAAAACTTCATAATGGCATGTGACCACAGTTCATTCAGCCACTTTTTCCTTTCAGCAAATGATGATTAAATAGAATGCATTTGGATTGATTTCTGTGCTTATGCAGCAGTATTGCAGGAAAATGCAAGCTTTTGACTGAGTCATAGAATCAGAGAATCATAGAATCATAAAACAGTTTGGGTTGGAAAAGACCTTTAAAGGTCATCTAGTCCAACCCCTGTGCAATGAGCAGTGACATCTTCAACTAGAGCCCTGTCCAACCCGACCTTGAATGTTCCCAGGGATGGGGCTTCTATCACCTCTCTGGACAACCTGTGCCAGTGTTTCACTACCCTTATTGTAGAAAATTTCTTCCTTGTATCTAGTTGAAATCTACCCTCTTTTAGTTTAAAAATATTGTCATACAGGTTCTGCTCAAAAGTTTGTCCCCATCTTTCTTATAAGCCCCCTTGAAGTACTGGAAGGCTGCAAGAAGGTCTCCCCAGAGCCTTCTCTTCTCCAGGATGAACAAGCTCAACTCTCTCAGCCTGTCCTCAGAGGAGAGGTGTTCCAGCCCTCTGACCATTTTTGTGGCCCTCCCCTGGATCTGCTCCAACAGATCCATGTCTTTCCTGCGCTGAGGGCTCCAGAGCTGGACGCAGGACTCCAGGTGGGGTCTCATCAGATCAGAGTGGAACAGAGGGGCAGAATCACCTCCCTCAACCTGCTGGCCGTAAAAAGAATATGCAGCCCAGGATATGGCTGCCCTTCTGGGCTGTGAGCCCACATTGCTGGCTCATGTCCAGCTTTTCATCCACCAGTACTCCCAACTCTTTCTTGTCAGGACTGCTCTCAATCCCTTCATCCCCTAACCTGTACAGATACCAGGAGTTGCCCTGACCCAGATGCAGGACCCTGCACATGGCCTTGTTGAACCTCATGAAGTTCACATGGGCCCATTCCTCGAGCTTGTCCAGGACTCTCTGGATGGCATCCCATCCCTCAGGTGTGTCAACTGCACCACTCAGTTTGGTGTTGTCAGCAAACTTGCTGAGGGTGCACTTGATCCCACTATGTCACTGATGAAGGCATTAAGCAGTACTTGACCCCCCTTGTCCAGACCCCTGGACACAACTCATCACCAGTCTCCATCTGGACATTGAGTCGTTGACCACTAAACTCTGGATGCAACCGTCCAACCAATTCCTCATCCATCCAACAGTTCACCCATCAAATCCATATCTCTCCAATTAGGAGAGAAGGCTGCTGTGGGGGACCATGTCAAAGGCCTTACAGAAGTCCAGATAGACAACATCTATCTGACTGCCATGATTTTTCCAGTATCGTGGAGAGTGGCTGGGCAACTACATCAGCCAATTCTCTCAGGACTCTGAGATGCATCTCATCAGGGCCTATAGACTAGTGTCTGTTCAGATTCCTCAGGTGGTCTCAAACCTGATCTTCTCTTACCGTGGGAGGGACTTTGCTCCTCCAGTTCCCATCTTTCAGTCCTTCCCCTCGAGAGGTGTGGGAAGAGACACTGCCAGTGATGTGTGAGGCAAAGAAGTCATTGAGTACCTCAGCCTTCTCCATGTCCATTGTTACCAGTCTGCCAGTCTCGTTCATCGGGGGGTACACTTTCTTTGACCTTCCTTTTCTGGCTGACATACCTGTAGAAGCCCTTATTATTCTTTGCTTCCCTTGCCAAGTTCAGCTCCAGTCATGCCTTGGCCTTCCTGACCCATTGCCTACACAACCAGGCAGCATCCCTGTACTCTTCCCAGGATACCTGTCCCTGCTTCTACTGCCTGTGCATTTCCTTCTTGCTGTTTAGTCTGACCAGCAGGTCTCGACTCAGCCATACCAGTCTCTTGCCTTCCTTTCCTGATTTCTTACACCTGGGAATTGAGAGCTTCTGTGCTCTATAGAAAGCACCCTTACAGATCTACCACCTCTCTTCTGCTCCCTTGTCCCCGAGGGCAGTTTCCCAAGGGGGTCCTATTGACTAACTCCCTGAACAGCTGGAATTTTTCTTTCCTAAAATTCAGGGTCCTGTCTTTACTCTTCACCTGACCCATACCTCTCAGGACTGCTAACTCCACTGGTCACTGCGGCCCAGGCTGTCTCCAATTTTGATGTCACTAGTTAGCTCTGTTGAGTTGGTGACCATCAGTATCACATCCCCTCTGTTAGGGCTATTACCCAGCTTAAGAAGTCATCCTCAATGCATTCCAGGGGTCTCCTGGCTTGCCTGCAGCTCAGCGTGCTACTCTTCCAGCAGATGTCAGGGTGGTTGAGTCCCCCAGCAGGTCAAAAGCTTGCTACCACAATGCCTCCTGTGGCTGGAGTAGGAATGTTTCATCAGTAGGCTCCCCATGATAGTGCAACCTGTAATAGACGCCAACTACAAGGTTCCCTTTGTTGCCTTGGTTTGTGATTCTTACCCATAAGCTTTCAAACTGCTCACAGGTATTCTTCAGAGACAGCTCTTCACACTCTCCATTTCTTGTTGTAGAGGGCAACCCCTCTGCCCCTCCTTCCTCACCTGTCCCTTCTAACAACCTTTAGGCATCAATACTCACAATCCAGTCAAGCTATCTTAACAGAAATAAAAATATGTTGCAATTGGTAGTGTTTTCTAAAGGTTTTTGAAATGTCTTGGTTCTTCAAATCGAATTGTTTTCCTATATAAACCATTGTTTGCATTGGTTCTTTTTACAATTTCTCTTATTCTCATTTCTCCTGTGAGTGCAAAGAGGAATTTGACTAGAAGTTTCTGCACCTTGACCTGTAGGATGCTTCTGATTTTCACAGCTAGCACCTTCCTCCTGAAGAATGAAAGCTTTAATTCTGCAATAGCCTTAATTACCTGCAGAATAAACCCTTCCAGGAGGTTGGTTCAATTGTGACTTGCAGTTAACACACCTTTATGAAGAAACCAAATGGGACATATATAGTAATACACTTTTAATTGCTTTCAATCCTCTAAATAAAATGAAGTTTAGCTTCACAGTCTTTGGATTATATTGGTAAACTTGGTTATGTGTCCAAGTGAGCCACAAAGACAGGAATCTTTTAGAGCCTAATCCTTCTCTTTTTCTATTTAAAGCAATGAGCAAGTAATTTATCATTTGCTCTTAATATGTTAGAAGCAAGAAACTTCTGAGTCTTTCATTTAAAAGTATGAAGATATTATGAGATTATATCTACACTATTGTGATCTGTTAGACAGCCATTGTCATCAATAAAATATGTCAGCATATTTTGACATATGAATCAGGTAATCAGCGTCTTAAAGCAATGACATGTAATTTTATCTTGATGTAAACATAAAACTTAATATGGGTGTTTTGGGTTTTTTTTTAGATATATTTATTTTATTTTTCCCCTTTAGTTCCTGTTTTGCAAAACTGATCCTGTTATTTCTTCATACCAACTCTGATTATTAAAAAAAACAAGTTAAAATTTAGTATTTCTAATGATTATTCTCAGTCATGTCCATTACACTGATACTGCTGTAAGAGTGGTTACATGCAGATAGATATACTAAATAACATATATGTATCACTGATTGTTGTAATTACTGGTATTTTATGAACCATCAAGATACAGGTAGATTCTCAAGAGATAGAATACTGATGATCTTGCAATATCACTAAACTCTTTTTTTGTCCTTTTTTCTGATTACCGTTTTGGCCTGCTTTTACTGACTGTTTTATTGGGAGCTATTAGAAGTTAAGGCTGTCTTAAAGTGCAGAGGGACAATATCTAACAGTATGAGATCAGCAAGATTGTAACAGTGGAATGGGAGCAAATAAGCAAAACAAGAACAACTGAACAACTTGATTTCAGAATGGTTGTCATGAAACATTCATTTTAGTATGTAAAACTACTTGATAAGAAGATTTCTCTTTAAAAAGAGAGTATTTCTGTAGTTCCAGCAATTATCTATGTCTATAAATCAGGCAAATTGATGACAAGTACATCTTCCTGACGGGGCTTTCATAATTTTCATTTCCATTAAAGTAAGCAGAGAAACTGTTCTGACTAGGTAAAATCAGCATTGTATCCACAAAGTTTAATTAATAATAAAAAAAACTTTTAAAAAAGGAAATATTAATTACTTCTGATATCAGGCTTTAATCTTGTTTTAATGTTATTTACATTCCACCATTATAGTGGAAAGTGAGTGTGTGTGTAATTTGGAAATGTATCTGGACTGAATGTCTTTTTTAAGCATTAATCTTAGGTTTTTTTCCCAACATTTACTTTAATCATAGACATATTTCCAGAAGAAAATAAGTAATTTGCTATTCGAAGTTAAAAATGTGAATATGAACATATAGGCAATATCGCCAAAGTACTTGTAGAAATTCTTTCAGTCTTGTCCCTGAGCACCTAGAACTGCAGGGAAAGGCCAAACTGCATGAGAGTGAAATAGGCTGGTGCTTAGCATAATTAAATCTCAGGTGTGTTAGTTAATGCTAACTTGGGTGTGAGATACAAAACAAGAAACACTGAAAGCTAATGGTTTTGTTGCTTCCTTGAAAATGATAACACGCAGCAGGGTGTGTGATTGTTGATTAATAAACAAGCACCTAAAGTGCATGATGAGTCACAGGGTAAAGCCAAATATTTTCAGACATCCTTGCTAGGCAGTTGCATATACAGGTGTCAAGATACTGAAGAGACTGTAACTGAAATTGTTCCATAAGTAGTTAAGAAAAACAAAGCACCCATAAACTTTGCTCTCCTTTAAATATGTCTGTGCAGAACATATTCTAAGTGAACATTCAACTTGTGGTAGACAGTGATTTTTTTAAATAGTGGTGTTACTGGGGCTGTGCATAATGCTTGTGAGTCTTCAGGCTACTCATGACATCACTCGTTCTCTGTTAGCCCTTGCTGCCCATTACAGTCAGAGTAAAGCTAAAGGGTGTCCAGTCTGCTACCTTTCACTGTACTTCAAGACAGCAGAAGACCTCTTGTGCTCTTCCTGTGCAGTCATTCTTCTATTGCTGGCAATTTCAGGTGACACATTGTGACAGACATAGCATTTTTTTCTTTTTTCATTGAAAGAATGTGCCTCAGTGGCTAGAGCCTTTGTATTTGGGAAAGATACAACTCCTAATATATAGCTTCAAAGTTGTTTTTTCTGAGGACATGAAAGTCCTGGGCCCAAGAGCTCCATTTCAACTCAGATCTGGCTGTTCCTGAATTATTGTCTGGATTTCCTGGGTTGACCTTGAACCTGGCTTATTACCTTGCTTTAGCCTGATGCTCACTAGGCTGTTGATAGGACCTGTTGGTGTCGCCGCCCTGTGCTGCTTACCCTCCTGAGGTGCAGTGGGGCTGCTTTCTCTTGGTGCAGTCATTGCCTGGCCTGTGTCATAGCCACCCTGGGCTCCTGGCTCACTTTGCTGTAGGGATCAGCCCAACTCTTGCCCCTCCCAGTTACTAAGCGTCTTTTCTACTGTTGGACTGAGAGGTTTCTTCTCTAGTTCTCCTAATGGGATTTGGCAAGCACTGGAGGAGTGGGAGGGATTGCAATATTTCACTCTGAAGCACTGAGTCAGCATAAAAATAAATCACAGTAGCTGACTAGCCAGAATTACAGTGGTATGCATTCAACATGTCACTTTATCCTTATTGATCCTACAGAGGATACTTATCATATTTATCCTCTTTGCATTTTTATTCTCTCTGTTAAACAGGGAAAGACCAAGTTTCCTCATTAGTATTTAGATCATTGACATATAACCTGAGGCCCATAACCAGGGGTAACAATAATAATTTCAACCAAAAAAACCCTATTATGTGCTAGTGCAGAGCAGCGAAAATTTGCATTCCCTTCTGAAATGCAACATACAGTTTCTAGAATTGATGTCCCTGGAGTGAGATGATACTGAATTCTTCTTTCCCCCCCTGCCCTGGGAATCAATAGCACTCTAGAAATTTCTGTAGCAAGCAGTGTATCCAAGCACAAATGCTCACCTCAGTCATGGAAATTAAGGAGTTTGCTTGCTTGCTTGCTTGCTTGTTTTTAAGGAGTAACTCTGGATTTCAAATCCTTTATTCTAGAGAGGCATGAAATCAGTCTAGGTGTTTTATTCCCACAGGAGAACAAGATCGTGTACTTTTGTTTCTTCCGGTTTTGACATAATGACCAAGATTTAAAGAAAGAAAAACCATAGCCTTTTTGGGCACAATGACCAATGAAATTTGCCTCAAACATCAGTTTCTGGTATTTTTTCAGCAGGAACTGATCCTGCTTGCAGCCATTAAGACTCATGACAGTACCTGATTGCATAACTACTGAAACACTCGGAACAGAGAATGTAATTTCTTGGATTTTCTTATGAACCAGGAAAAGCTCTACCAGAACGAATATTTTTCAAGTGGGAGACGTTCTTGATTTCTCCTGAAATCTAAACAAACAGTCTGTAAAGGCCATGACACTTAAATATTTAATTTCATCCTGCACTTCAGATAGGTCAATATCTCATTAGTTCAGTTGAAGTTTATCACAAAGCAGTTCCAGCTTGTCACCTGTCGGTGCAATTTTATACTGTTTATTCTCATTGTGATGGTATTGATATTTCTTAAATTGCTATTCTGGTTTTACATGTTGGTTAGATGACCTAATTTTGATAAACAGGAAACACCATTTTGATCTTTCTCAAAAGGTTTCATTCTTCTCCTCATTTTTAAATGACTTCAACCAAAAAATAAGGGACCTCATAGCATTCAAATCTAAATTTTACTTATATGATATTTTGTCAGGACAGCATGATGCTGAAATTAGATTTTATCCATAACATTGTTTTATAATTTCATTTGAAACAGTCAATTTACCTATCCATTTTTATTCTTTATTTTCTTGCTAAACATCCATTAATCATAAAAGTCCGGGTATGTGCTTTATTTTATGCAGAGGACTTGGCCATTATTATTTTGCCATTATTTATATATCTTTTTCTTTCTAAAACTTGATATACAAAATTGTCTAGCTATTTCATATCAAAGAATGACGACATTGATCATGTAATGCAGATTTCTGCATTATCAGTTAGCTGGTACATGTCTCCTATGTATCTGGCTTGCTTCACCAGCATTCAGATGACCACAACCGCCTATGTCAGAAATCTGCCAATATAATTCCATAGCCCTTAAGAAATACTAAGGCTTAGGCTCAGTTTCTGGGTTCAGTACCACGTACAGGAGAAAGTATTACAGTTTCTGTTTGCCTGAAGAATCTGAGTTCAACACTCCCATTCCAAATGGGTACGCATTTCTGCTCACCTACAATGTTCAACTCAGACAAATAGACAATCCAACATGCATTTAAAATAAAGAATAATTTGTTTTACAGTTAAAAATTGTTTCTATGCTAGCACATGCCATCAATATTAATCACATTATTAATCCTATTAAGAATCCTGAGCTGATGTGGTCTTTGAATGAGCAAGTAATGGAGGTCTTTATATAGAGACAGCTATAGACAGTTCTCACCTGCCCACTAGTTGTGTTTTCCTGTAAGGCTCTGTAGAAGTACAAGGTATATGGGTGGCCCTGGCAGATTCTTTTGTAATAAAATAAAATTACTTTCAGTGACCACATAACATACCTGTACCACAGAAAAGAATTTACATCAATTATTTCCAGAAGTTTCTACATGGGACACACTTCTGTTAGAAATGTCATTTGTCAAGTTTAAGACAGTTTGCAGAAGTGTGCTAATATTTACAATTTTCAGAGAAAAAAATTATTATTATTGCTACTATTGAAATAGATTTTTTCATTTTAATATTGTAAATAAAATAAGAAGAATCCAAGCCAGTTGATTTATTTAAAACAGCATGCTTTAATTGATCTGAAACAAAACATGACAGAGTTTTCCATGGAAAACTTGTTCTGAAAGCAAAACATGGTATGCAAATCAATACAAATCTCTGCTATGTTTAGGATTGGGTCAATATACATGTTACAGAGATCTTGCATTATTACATTGAAATAAGATAGTGAGACTAGGAGCAATACTTTGGTGTCAGGCACTTGTAACAATTTGTAAAATATTTATTGTAACTTCTTCTATATTTGTAATTTGTCCTTTCAATGTTTCTAATGAAGACCATAAAAAAAATTAATTATTTCTGTAATTCAACTTTATAAAAGATCTTCAGGTCTTTTGTAGGCCTTCTGGGCTTGTTCAAGACCAATAGCTCTAAGGATGCCAGGACTCCCTCTTCTTTTTGCATCCTGTGTGCAGCCCTGCTTGATATTCTTTCAGTTATATTTTTGATGCTGCTTTACCCACAAATGTCCTGTTGCAGCTTGGGGAAAGAATGTGCATGCTAATTTCTCTACAGAATAGTACAAGAAATCAATGTTACTCATGAAGAAGGAAATAGAACTGAGTATGAAAAAACCCACAGGAAAAAAACCTTAAAATTGCAGCAGACAGAAACAAATAGCTTAGTGCTGTTCTTACTCGCTCTTCTCAAAAACAACAACAAAAAAGACAATTTCTGGAGAAAAATGATTGACTACTCTTTCTATTAAGTATTTTTAAATGTGTGTCCTCCAGTACTACTTATCTTTGAAGGTGAAGTATTTTTTCTTAAGGACTAGCACTGAGTACCTCAGTAAATGCGTATATTTCTCAGCAATGTTTGTCTTCCCCTCCCTTGGGAGCCCACTCAGACACCCACCTACATACAGATGTTTTCTAACCTTGTGAATTTTAAAACAGGCATTCTAAATAGCAGAGAACTGCGTAGCTGAGGTTAATAATTAACCATGCCCCCTTAAGCCCCTAGGAGGCACTCACTTGCTCACTTACTAGAGGCCCGTCATCCCCAGGAGACACCTGTTGCTGTGCTTGCTCACTTCAAATTTAAGTGTTCCTATTTCTGTCTCAAATGCTGGAGAATAGGTTAGTGCAGACTCAAGGCCTATTGCTGCGAAAGGTTTACTTCCAATTTACACTGGCTTGAAGAGAGAGTTATCTGGAAAGAGCAGGTAATGTACCAGCTTGCTACTGCGAATATATTTCAAGAATTTAAAATTCAGTTGCTCATTTGGGTTTTTTCCTCCCTTTTTTAAAACCTAATTTATAGTTATAATTAGCTATAGTTATATTGAGAGGCAGAGCTAATGGTATATATGTCAAACCCCAATAGATCCCTCTACTTGAAAAACAGCTACAGAGGCTTGAAAACATGTAGGTTGGCAGACAGAACAAGTTTCTTTTTGTTCTTAACCTATTTCTGTGTAAACAAGTAGGTAAATATTGTATTATTAATTATTAATGTATTTAATTATTAGTTATTAAGCTGAGTATGACATGTACTAAGACATCTCAATTCTAATAGCCCTCTGTGGTTGTGCAAAGTCCTTATAGCTCCTAGAAATATGCTTGTATTTATTCTCTTGTGAGGTGTGAGTCTAATTCACTGTTGGTTATAACGTGCTTGTCATTTACAGCCTACAGAGGAAATCAGCCCCTTTTAGCCATTACTCCTTCCCTGAGAATATGTATGGAAGCTGATCCATCTCTTCTGCACTTCTTGGGAAGAACTAGTTGTTCTGACACTCCTGTGGCACCCCTGAGAGCTGCTTAAAGAACAAAGAATTCTTGTAACTACCCTTTCAGTCTAGCATTGCCATGTTTACACAGAACACACATATTAGGAAGACTGTTCCTGGTAGATATGGGAGGTCAAATAAAGTAGACATTCTTTGCAATTTAGAATACTGATTTTGACCTCACTCATGCCCTTGTAACACCATCATAACTTTGTGAAGTCACCTTCTGATTTAAATTGAACTGAATACCAGAATCCCTTTCTGAAACTGTCTCTGTGTCCCATTTCTGTCAATGAACTTAATCTAGGGTCACCAAGGGATATTTTTTCATATTTATCTTAACTAGTGATGCCACCAACTGAACAGGAAAAGACATGGTATTAACCATCTGTGAAAGACGACAGTCAGAGCTAAAGCTTGACTGTTTATCAGCTGGCCTGGAGAGAGCAATGCACTGTGATACCCTTGTTACGGACTATGAATTAAAGTGAATTAAAACATCCTCCACTGCTCTGAAGATTCATACATTTTGTGCTTTTGCTTTCTTGATATGGTTACTTTCAAATAACAAACAGACCTTACAGGTACTCATTCATATTCTGAATTTCTTGTAAATTACAGTGTCATAGCCTAGCCTAAAATGATAAGTTGTCACTCAGAAAAGTGAAATATTGACAAATATCTTGATATCTCTGAAGTGCAGGTACTTATTTACTGCAAAAGAGCTATGTTCAATAACACTGGACAGTAAAAATGTTGGACATAAACTTTAAGAGGAAACTATTTAACAAGGCAAGGTCCTGCATCTGGGCTGGGACAACCCCCGGTATCAATACAGGCTGGGGGATGAAGGGATTGAGAGCAGCCCTGCTGAGAAGGACTTGGGGGTACTGGTGGATGAAAAGCTGGACATGAAATGGCAATGTGCGCTCATAGCCCAGAATGCCAACCATATCCTGGGCTGCATATTCTTTTTATGGCCAGCAGGTTGAGGGAGGTGATTCTTCCCCTCTACTCTGCTCTGGTGAGACTCCACCTGGAGTCCTGCATCCAGCTCTGGAGCCCTCAACACAGGCATGGACCTGTTGGAGGAGGTCCAGAGGAGAGCCACAAAAATGGTCAGAGGGCTGGAACACCTCTCCTCTGAGGACAGGCTGAGAGAGTTAGGGTTTTTTAGCCTGGAGAAGAGAAGACTTCGGGGAGACCTTTTTGCGGCCTTTCAGTACTTCAAGGAGACTTGTAAGAAAGATGGGGACAGACTTTTTAACAGGGCCTGTAGCGATAGGACAAGGGGTAATCGTTTTAAACTAAAAGAGGATAAATTCAGACTGTATATAAGAAAGAAATTTTTTCCAGAACGAGGGTGGTGAAACCCTGGCACAGGTTGCCCAGAGAGGTGGCAGATGCCCCATCCCTGGAAACATTCAAGGTTAGGTTGGATGGGGCTCTGAGCAACCTGATCTAATTGAAGGTCTCCCTGCTCATTGCAGGGTGGGGGTTGGACTAGATGACCTTAAAAGGTCCTTTTCAACCCAAAGATTCCATGATTCTGTGATTCTGCTATTGCTCAGTAAAGAGGTAAAAACTTCAAACAGTTGACAAAAAGTGTGGAAGTATACCAGAGACTTATAAGTTTATATTCCAGGACTGTGAAAAGCATTGGAATGGTAACGTGTTTTCTGAGTTTAGTTCCTACAAATCTTTCTGCTCTGATTGGGTGTCATTGTTGCATTTTTCAGTATGTTACCAGCAAACACAGCCATCTGTGTTGTTAACATATGTGCCCATAATACGAATTTTCTGTCACCACAGTACTTTCTTACCCTTTTTCAAGTCTGAAAGTGATTGAATCTGCTACTTCCTTGTCAAGTGTAGTTCCTCTTAAGTAGAAAGAGGTCTAAAAACTGGGTTTGATTGTGAAATATCAGTTTAGGAACATCCAAAATGGAGATTAATATAAAGCAATAAAATAGCCATGGAGTTCATTAGACTTAGTTAAAAATTCAAATTTAGAACACTATTCTAAGCTGCATGTTTCTCCCATGCTGAGAAAGTGGCTTGGAAATATGTATATACAAAAGAAATCTTAAGTAGTACAAAATGAATTGTGTAACTGCTGTATGCAGGGACAACTAGTTGCTTACTCAGATATCTCAATCTATCATGTCATTGGCAACACTGTATAAATATCTTGAATTTGATATATGTATTAAAGACTTATTAACAAGCCAAATAATGCAGTAAGTATAAACAAAACCATTAACACATGGTCATTGCTTCAGTGCTCTGCATGAACATTTGTAGAGGCTTCAGGCAGATTTTTGATTTTACAAGTTACGTTCCATCCTAACTCTCCCATCAGAGGAATCTTACAACCATCCAGACTCAGATAAATCTGTTTAACTTGTTGACTGTCTTAGGAACTTGGTACATTTCTTTCTGCCTAATATCCATAGAAAGCGATAGTGACAAAAAACTCCTTAATTGTCATTAAAACTTGATTTTTCATTACTGCTCCTTCAGATTAGAACTCTTCATAGTTTGTTTCCATTTGTTCATTACAGCTTGTCTAAACTGTTGAAATTAATGGTACTGGGCAAGCCATGAGAACCCTCCCCTAAGTACTAACTGGTATAAAATGTCACTTCTTGTGTTCAGTTGCAGAATGTGGTTTCTCATCTTTTTATTTTGGAATATATATGTTTTCTGTAGTTTGCAGGGTATACAGGTTAATTTCCAGCTTTTATGTTATGAATTGTGAACCCTAAGCATTACATTAGAAATAATTTTCCTGCAGTATTGCTATGAACTTTGGAATCAGCAATGGTTATTATTTCCCAGAGATAAATTCATAGATGCTGTGGAAGTCATGTTCTTAGCAATCAACTGGTAATTCTGGAGTATGTTCTTGATAGTTTGAGCTGAACCTAAGCTTTTGGTACCCGTTTGGTATTGTAATTTCATTACTGGTTATCTCTCTGAATGTGTTTTTTAGTTAAATGTTCAGGGTAAAGAAGATAAAGTTGGAGAACTGTAATCTTAAGAGTCCAGTATAATTTTCTTTATGTGAATTATATTCAGATACTTTGTGATACGTACCATAATAACAGTAATCACAGCAAGGGCTTTAACTTTCCTGAAAGTTCTCTCCACTGTTATTGACTTCTTATTTGATCTTAAGTGTGAAATGTGTGTGAAAATATAATAATGTATCCATTTGATCAGCAATGGCTTTAACATAGTTACTTAGGATCTTGACTTACTGGACAGATGATCAACATTAAACATTGCATATCATATATAGTGAATGGAATTATTCTGTACTGGTGTGAATTATTACATGGTAGGTCATTCTTCAGACACGGAAAAGTTCCATATGTCCATTAAATACGAGACTTATCATACCTCAATGACCTATGTGCACCACCCATATGCAATAGGTCAAATGTACCCAGATATTCCAGAGAGAAAAATGTGAAACCTATAGTTGGGGAAATTACTTTTCTCACCCTGTCTTTATTCCTTGATGAAATAATCTGTAATTATTTATTCATAAATAATGCTATATAGTTCAAATAATTTGTATTTCCGAGCTTCTCAAATAAAAACATACCATATCATTGCATTATTCCTAGGAAATACCTGGGCTTGTTCATATTAAGCACTTTTTATGTCAGTATACTTGCGTGTTTAATATTGTTTAGTATTCTCTGATAAATATCCTAAGAGATTTACTTCAGTCCAAAATATGCATAATCCATAAGTTGTTTTATCAACACAAGATTATTTGGCAAGAAATATATATATGGGTAGTCAGACATCTGACTCACTTTTCTCCTGCAGTCCTTTCCTTTCCTTTCCTTTCCTTTCCTTTCCTTTCCTTTCCTTTCCTTTCCTTTCCTTTCCTTTCCTTTCCTTTCCTTTCCTTTCCTTTCCTTTCCTTTCCTTTCCTTTCCTTTCCTTTCCTTTCCTTTCCTTTCCTTTCCTTTCCTTTCCTTTCCTTTCCTTTCCTTTCCTTTCCTTTCCTTTCCTTTCCTTTCCTTTCCTTTCCTTTCCTTTCCTTTCCTTTCCTTTCCTTTCCTTTCCTTTCCTTTCCTTTCCTTTCCTTTCCTTTCCTTTCCTTTCCTTTCCTTTCCTTTCCTTTCCTTTCCTTTCCTTTCCTTTCCTTTCCTTTCCTTTCCTTTCCTTTCCTTTCCTTTCCTTTCCTTTCCTTTCCTTTCCTTTCCTTTCCTTTCCTTTCCTTTCCTTCTTGTGCTGGAGAGCCCAGAACTGGATACAGCGTTCCAGGTGTGACCTCACCAGTGCGGAGCAGAGGGGAAAGATCATGTCTCTTGACCTGCTGGCACCACTCTTCCTATTGCATTCCAGGATAGTAGGATACTTGACAGGACAAAAGGCAACAGGCACAAATTCTGTGTTTGTTCTCTCTGAACAGCAGGGAAAACTCTTACTGAGCACTGGCACAGGTTACCCAGGCAGGCTGTGGAGTCTCCACCCTTGGAAATATTCAAAAGCTGTCTGGATATGGTCCTGGAAAATTGGCTCTAGGTGACCCTGCCTGAGCAAGAGGATTGGACAAGAGGACCTCCAGAGGTTCTTTCCAACCTCAGTCATTCTGTGATTCTATGATTACTTACAACACAGACGTGAGGTAGCAAAAGCACGCAAAAGCACATAAAATCTAACGGAACTCAGCCTTCTTGTATTTATATCCTTGATATTAAGCTACAAACTAATCTTAGATTCTCTCTGACAGATACGTCCATCTGTCAAAAGGGAGTGGGGCACCAGCTGGATTATGGCTATTATAACCTCTAGCACTGTCCTATCAACTGACCCAAAGACCAGCATGTCAGACATACACAGAAGATTTCATATAAAAGAAAGAAGATGGGAAGCATGAGAACAGTGAATGTGAGAAAAGGGATTGGACAAATGATTCTTTGTATAAATACACTCATGCCCAGTGGTGTGTGCAGATTTATGAAATGTCATAAAGGTTATATGTGTATATTTTAAATAAAGTTGTGTGAATGGTTGTCTCTGTAGGATTTGGTAGAGAAGGCTTCTAATCTAGAAAATCTCAGTGCATTAGATCTGTTACATGTGGGTTGTGTACGGGGATCACTGAAATACAATAATTCTGATACCTTATAAAACCTATAGGTTTTTTCAACTTGAGTAGGGAGAAGAAAAATACAGCAAAGAAAAAACATTGGATTTATTTGAAAAGATACTTTTTTTTTATCAAAATGAAAATTTGTGAGAGGAAAAATGGAAAGGCAGGTCCTGCTTGACCAACCTGATCTCCTTCTATGACCAGGTGACCCGCCTAGTGGATGAAGGAAAGGCTGTGGACGTTGTCTACCTGGACTTTAGTAAAGCCTTTGATAGCGTCTCCCACAGCATTCTCCTGGAGAAACTGGCGGCTCGTGGCTTAGACAGGTTTACTCTTGGCTGGGTGAGGAACTGGCTGGATGGCCGAGCCCAGAGGGTTGTGGTGAACGGCGTTAAATCCGGCTGGTGGCCGGTCACAAGCGGTGTTCCCCAGGGCTCGGTTCTGGGGCTGGTCTTGTTCAATATCTTTACAGATGGTCTAGATGAGGGGATCGAGTGCACCCTCAGTAAGTGTGCAGATGACATCAAGTTGGGTGGGAGTGTTGATCTGCTGGAGGGTAGGAGGGCTCTGCAGAGGGATCTGGACAGGCTGGATCGATGGGCAGAGGCCAACTGTATGAGGTTTAATAAGGCCAAGTGCCAGGTCCTGCACTTGGCCACAACAACCCCAGGCAACACTACAGGCCTGGGGAGGAGTGGCTGGAGAGCTGCCCGGCGGAAAGGGACCTGGGGGTGCTGGTTGACAGCCGGCTGAACATGAGCCGTCAGTGTGCCCAGGTGGCCAAGAAGGCCAACAGCATCCTGGCCTGCATCAGAAATAGTGTGGTCAGCAGGAGTAGGGAAGTGATTGTGCCCCTGTACTTGGCGCTGGTGAGGCTGCACTTCGACTACTGTGATCAGTTTTGGGCCCCTCACTACAACAAGTATGTTGAGGTGCTGGAGCGTGTCCAGAAAAGGGCAACAAAGCTGGTGAGGGGGCTGGAGCACAAGTCTTATGAGGAGCGGCTGAGGGAACTGGGGTTGTTTAGTCTGGAAGAGGCTGAGGGGAGATCTTATCGCTCTCTACAACTACCTGAAAGGGGGTTGTGGCGACGAGGGTGTTGGTCTCTTCTCCCAAGTAACTAGTGATAGGACAAGAGGAAATGGCCTCAAGTTGTACCAGGGGAGGTTTAGATTGGATATTAGGAAAAATTTCTTCACTGAGAGGGTGGTCAGGCATTGGAACTGGCTGCCCAGGGAGGTGGTGGAGTCGCCATCCCTGGAAGTGTTCAAAAAACGTGTGGATGTGGCGCTTCAGGACATGGTTTAGGGAACATGGTGGCGCTGGATTAATGGTTGGACTTGATGATCTTGAAGGTCCTTTCCAACCTAGTGATTCTGTGATTCTGTGATTCTGTGAATAATAACTTCAGTTATTTGAAATACTATTACAGTAGCTTGTGCAGTTTTTCCCATCTGTGCTCCCAACAGTGACTACCATAAACTTACACAGTCTACTTACAAGGTGTCCTGGTTTCAGCCAGGATAGAGCTGGTTTTTTTCACAGAAGCTAGTGTGAGACCGTGTTTTGGATTTGGGATGAGGAACTGTTGATAATGTGCTGATGTTTTGGGTTGTTGCTGAGCAGTCAAGGACAGTCCAGCTTCTCGTGCTGGCCTGCCAGCAAGGAGGCTGGAGGTGCACGGGGAGCTGGGAGGGGACACAGCCGGGACAGCTGACCCAGACTGGCCAAAGAGATATTCCCTACCATCCGACGTCATGCCCAGTACATAAACTGGAGTTGGCCGGGGGGCGGAAATCACTGCTCGGAGACGGGCTGTCGATCACGGGGTGGTGAGCAATCGCTGTATTGGGCCTCACTTGTTCTTGTACATTCCTTTGTTAGTATTATCATTATTGTTCCCTTCTTTCTTTCTGTCCTATTAAACCATGTTTATCTCAACCCACGAGGTTTTTCCTAATTCTCTCCCCCGTCCCACTGGGGGAGGGGGAGTGAGCGAGCGGCTGCGTGGTGCTTAGTTGCCAGCTGGGGCTAAACCATGACACAAGGTCCGGGTAACCATTATAGGAAGGTAAAGGGTAATCCTTGTTTTGAATCTACAGACATATGAAAGACATTGCCAAAGTGAAAGATTACATTTGTGCTGAGCCAAATGAAGTAAATACAGACTTTCCAA
Source organism: Phaethon aethereus (assembly GCF_964289735.1). NCBI lineage: Eukaryota > Metazoa > Chordata > Aves > Phaethontiformes > Phaethontidae > Phaethon > Phaethon aethereus. The sequence goes on along the minus strand of NC_138578.1, from coordinate 62,517,564 downwards.
CATTCTTTTTCCTTTTCTTTCAACTTCCTTCCTTCTATCTGCTGTGATAGTGCTGTGATAAATGTAATTACATTAACATTATTTAATTATTTTACAATCAGAAAATTGTGCATTTTCTGTTACCTTTATATAAGGTACAAATGCATCTTTGAAGGCATAAAATAAAAAAAACAGATCAGTCAAGTGGTCTTACTACCGCTAAACTTTGTTCCATTCACAGTTCTGTGTAAGTGCTGTGTATTCAACTATACACAGACTACAGCTTTACATCTATTTTGACCCAATAACCTATAATCATATGGAACAATGCGAGAAAGCTATGTCACTTAAGATGAAGATATCAGCATAAAACAAACTGTGATCACTTTATTCAAATCTGCCTTAAAGTAGTGCAAGTATTGAATTCCTTTTTCGTTTTACAGTCCTTGAATTAATTTTTTTGGAAGGAAGTTCTGCTCAAAGTTTCTTTCCCCTACATCTGCCCAGACTTTCTGGTTTGTTTGTCCTTAACTGGAAAGGGAAACATCTTTCTCTACGACTTATCTAGGAGAATTTTTGGACAAACCTCAAATGTAAATATTTGTGCTTTGAAAGTAACAGACATAAAGCTGATACAGTGCTAAATAATTTTGTTGGCCAGATGGCACAGTGGCAGCAATAAAAGCTGCCAAATGGGAGAGCTACATTTAATTCTGGACTTTGCAATACGGGTCTGTTGTTGGTGAGATTGATACTTTTTTATTTTTAGAGGGCATTGACCAGAAAGTGTTCTTGTTAACGCCAGCTGGCTTTATGAAGTGCATGCTGCCTCATCCAATCAAGTTCCAAGACTGTCTGCAGCCATGACAATATTGTTGCCCATTATGTTGTTTTGTTTGGAAAAAGCAAAACATCTTGGTATAACTAGGGAAAGAACAGATGCCTAAAGTCAGACAACAAGAGTACATTGATTTATATCAGCTGACAATTTGACCTCTGTAATCTTATTCCTTCACATGTAGTAAATGAAGAATAAATAGTGAAATTAATCCTGAAAGTTGCAAAGTTCAAAATGGAAATTGCACATGTTCTTCTATATGGTGTTGTATGTATAGAAATGCCAAGCACTTAAGAAGCTCACAAACAGCCTTCCAGTGGCATTCATTTAGAGTTGGCTTGGGTGACTTCACACAGCAACACAATTTTCAAAGTAGATATAAAGCAAGGTTGAGACTTAAGCCACAATTTGTGTGCCAGAAATGTTATTTCTCTTATATTCAGAGAGGAAATTGAAGAGTTGTTGAACTGCACTGTTAGCCAGTACTGGGATTCTCATAGGAGATGGCCATTCTTATGATTCACTAGTTTGTGAACTCTTTTTAGAACTTTCTTGAGTCTTTAACAGTGTATTCATGGACAATGTTGATAATGTACTCATGATCAAAAAATATCTGTAAATGTGATCGACAGGGATGACTATGCAGTGACTACTAAAAATGTAGAGTTTGGTGAACTGTAATTTGAACTCATCCTTCATCAGCCACATAACAAAACGTATCATAAATCCTTTGTTGTCTATTGTACTTATGTGAGACACGAAACCAAACGCAGACATTTATTAAGCCTAGAATGTTTTTCTTTCTACTACCTCATTTTCAGAATGCCTGAAAGAGACTAAAGGAACACAAGCTCTAGCAAATATATGTTCCTTATAATAAAAATTCATGCATCTTTCTCACAAGCAAAAAACAAAACTGAAAAAATATCCATGAGTTGTGTTGAAAAGACCCTGGAAGGGACTGGAGCAAATTACCTGAATCTTTTAAAAAGGAATCTTTGCACCAATCTGTAATTCTCATCACTGAAATGCATGCTGCATTCATCAACAGGAGGAAGTGTTTTTCCATATTTAACATATTGTGGCATATTGATGGCTATCACACCTAAAGTTTTACACTTCAAGTTTGTTAAAATGGTGATGAAATGTTACAAGTGTAACCATGTTTTTAATTGAGGAGGTGTTCTTTTTTATGCTAACTAGTTCCAGAATACTTCAACTAACTTGACTATTGTAGTGGGCTGACTATTAAAACCTATCTATAGTAAAAGTTCTTCTTATGGAAATAGATCTATCAAGTTTTAACTACGAATATTTTAATTCAGTTTAACTACTTTTATTATAAACCATGCTTTTCTGTTTATATTTTACAGTATTTTATGCATAATAATTTGATTTTTATTCAGATACGTAACTTTTTAAATGATTTTGTTAAGTCTTTTAACTGATTAACAGATGTCTCTCATTTTTGGATCCAAATCTGAAGTGAAAGGTAAAAGTAATTTTGATTTGGAATGCAAAACCAAAAATGAAACTGCACATGTGGAAATCAAGTCCTAGGATAATGAAAGTAGGCATATCCAAGAAGTTAGCAGAGTCCCCACTGTTGTTTTCCAGGCAATCATCTCATTACCTCCTTTGAAAGTCATGTTTTTAATATTAATTAGCTGGAGCATGTCTCGACAAACACACACCAGGATTATTTTTATTAGAAAGCACAAGTTAAAATTGTTTTCATAGAATTTCACCACTAGACTTTTGAAGGAAAAAAATCAAACCACAAACACACACATTTTTCCGTGACATTACACTGTTTTCTCATTCAATAATAATTGTGTAACAAGCTGATATTTGTAACAATTCCTGTACTTCTTATGAGGCTGTACATTTAAAGCACCTTTACTGTGTTAACTACATTCTCAAATAATTACTGACATTTTGAGTCAAGTGTAAAGTAATAGTTTCAACAGCTCTTAACACTTAAGCAATTTGCTTCAAATGACTTCATGGACAATTGCAAAGTATCTTTTAACCTAAAGGAACAGGCATGGTGTTGCCATAATAGAAAACAAGCAGAGATATCTACATATGAGTAGGTTTCTAATTTATGTAACTAATTTTTTGAAAAAAAAATATTTGTTTGTGTATTTGGGATATTTTTGCAAGTTAGTTTACTATCAGCTAAATATCTCCTTTTAATTAGTGTTTTAAAATACCCATTGGATTCCATATTGTTTTGTGGGCCAATGCACTTCAAACAGTTTCCTACAATGGACGAAAAAGTATATTCTAATTTTACAGTAGTGCTATAGTTTTAAAGGTTTTTCAGTATGAAAACAAACAAAGACACCACATCTTTGACATGAGCTTTAATTATACAATGTGGCTGTTTAGATAATTAGTTTTGGAGTGTATTTCTGGACATGAACCTCATCTGTTATTCTGTCTCTAACTGCCTTTTTATCAGTTTCTTCTTCAATTACCTATTTTAAATGTATTTCTTACAACAATCTGTTTGTCAAAATGAAAGTGTGTGTTACCCTGATTAAAATGAAATAATGGAAAAAATTCTATTTTTATGTTCATTCATGCAACTTTTTTTCCATCAAATCTATCATGCCTTTTCAAAGATCTAATTTCTGAAAAAAATTCACTATTTTACCTTTCAAGGTTTTGTATTTTGAGCCTGTGGCATGTTTATTATTAAAACTTGCATAGCTACAGTTCACCAAAAATTGAATTTGTTTCATCTAACTTGAGTGATCTAAAAGTTATGTATCTAATTTAAATTCCTCAATATTTAGTGAAGAATATTTCCATCCTATTAAATATCTTCCTAGCTGGGATACATTTCTATAGTTCTGTCCTTCCATTTCTTGTAGAGAAGTGTAATTGGTTATCTGAGATTTTATGCTTGAGTTTTCGTTGTCCATTTTATACAAAATGTGTCAACCTTTTAAAAATCTCTATGCCTTTAAATTTAAGAATTAAGTTTAGAGTATAATTCGGACAACTTAGATGAATGAACAATAAACAAACCTTGAGGACTACATGATACATACGAATATTATATAATATATTGAGTTTAGTACCTAATTTTTAAAAACATTTCAACTGCAGATTTTGGAAAATATGGTATCATCGAAACAGTTTTTGTGGCCAGTACAATAATCCTTATTCATAATAGCTCAAAAAATGCATGAATTTATGTTTGCATATCTACCTTATTAGACTTGAAGCATCTGGTTTATGTATTCATGTACATTTAGAATTTGACCCTAGTCTTGCAAGATTTATTGCTGAATTTTCCTGAAACTTGATGCTGTGACTCTCCCTGTTCATATTGGGTTAGAGCCTTTTCTTGTGAACAGCTACTAAAAGAAAATATTCTCAATAGTATTAATAATTAATCTTTTTAACAATGAAGGCAGATAAAATCAATCGAAAGGTGAGACTTAAGACCCAAGGAGTTCCACTTTGATGCAATGTATGTATTAATAATTCAAATTTTATTGATGGTTAGTTTTTCCCTGTCTATTAAGTTCTATACAGAGCACTGTGGTCTATTAGCAATATAAGTGGTTCATCTAATCTTAGTAAGAGGAATATTTTTCATTACTTAGAAGACATTTCTTCTTGTGCATCAGTGCTTTGTTAATACTAAATCCTGATGTTTTGAAAGGTTCATGTATGCTTTAGCTGTTTGGATCTGTGATTTCAGTGGTGTTCTGACAAGGACCCCTTCACAGACAGAAACCTTTCTTTGTGCAGGGAAACAAAACATAGAGAAAGCAATTTTAATAAATGGCTACATCTACATTAGCAAATAAAACAGCACAAGAGGAATTGATCTGGCTGATTTTCATACTATATACCTTTTGTGGAGGTTTACTGTGAACTAGCTCTAGTCTCATCCTTTGAACTGAGGTCCTGTTAGTTCAAGCTATCTAGGTATGCTTTTGGACCATATCCTTCATTAGAATTGGATCCCAAAATAATTCAATATATGTGCTTCAAGATAGTTCTTGCAAGAATAGCAAACAAAGTACAATAATGGGGGATAAGGAGATTAATTTCTGTAGCTCATAAGTTATGTGAACCAAATTATTAATGTAGATTCACCCAAAATGCTGTAGAGAATATGAAAACTTGTATCTCTTGTGGATTATTTTGTATTTCTAAAATATTTTTCTTTATATATATTTGTATATGAAATAGAATGCTGTGTCAGAACCTCAATGTGCCTATGAAAAATGTGTGTACAGTCTTTCTAGCTTCATCCCTTCTCTAAGGGGAGTTTTGTGTAAATTACTTTAGAAGTATGCTTATGAATGTATAAATCCCATTTTAGGCCTTTTTAGTGCATGATAACTAGGGTAAAGTATTATATTCTTTTTCCTTTCAACACGTTAAATTATTTTAATTGTGTTCCAGATTCAGGAGAAGCTGCTGAGGATCTCAACTCACTCATATCTGGGTGATTGAGCTGGTAGGATGGAAATGAGGGTTTTGTTTGTTTGTTTTCAGAGAATAATATTTGAGCCAATGAGAAATTTTAATGAAAATTTTAATGAAATTTTAAGTGTAACAATTAGGCAAAGATAAAAATTCTTCATACTTATGCTGAAAGGGAGGAGCTAACAAACATAACAGCCTTGTGAAACAGCTAGTTTTGGGCAGCAAATTCTGTGCTGAAAAACAGAAGGAAAAGAAACCCTGAAAAATCCCTCCAGGAAAGACAGACTCTCCAAATATTTCAAGAAAAGAGGAAGATCTGATCACAGAAAGGTTTGAAAGTAAAGAACATAAGCCATTGCAAAAGTGTAAGTAGTGAGTCGTAGAAGATACTGGAAAGACACTTAGCTAAATGAATACTGTTCCAGTGCCTTAGTAATAGAATTTGGTCAAACAAAAAAATATTCAGAAGATTTTAATGAAAATTATTAGAAAGTGTTGGAGTAGAAAACTGGAATCTAATGCAATGAGTTCAGGAAAAAAATACTAGATTCACTGAAGTTGTGTTTAATCTCCATGAAAGATTTAGGGCAAGCTTTTTTAATGAAAATAGGAAGAAATATGATAAAAATCTTATTTTACATTATAATTGTTCTTGGGAATACAAGTGTTATTTCATCCATTTCTTTCTTGTAGTAGAAAAATAAGAGTACTTCAGTGTCGTAGATGTTTGGTTCTCATAATTCTCAAACAATGGGATACTGAAGTAATAACAAAAGTATATTTTTATGAACAGGTAAAAGTCTATAATAGATTTAGTTTGACCATCTTTGCTACAGATTCTCATTTCTTCTTGGTTTCTTTATGCTTGTCTTTCAATAGCTACCAAGAAGAGTTCTTGTGAAATGCTAAGAATATTGGTTTCTTTTAAAAGCTTTGTAGATCTTGTTTAAATTTGCTAAATGAATTTGTGTGTTATACTTTGATATGAGGATTCTATCACAAAAGAGTATTGTATCTTTGCGACAGGGATGTTTTTCATATTCTCTGGGTATCATGAGAGAAGACATATAGTATCTTCTCTGATGATATTCATGGAAATAATAGGTATGCCTTTTATTTGTTTACTTATAAGAGAGATGAGTGTTATTAGGAATCTACTTAATGAACTAGGTGAGTGAAAAGGATTTTGGGTTGCTCAGAAGTTGTTGTTGTGATTGAGAAAGGCATATTTGGGTAATAGTCAAGAGAGGATATTTGAGAAAAGCACTGAACTTAAAAGTAAAAATGTATGGCTGAATGTTACAGTAAAGATGCCCAAAACGTAAAATGCATTATGAAATATTATCCCTGAATATAAAATCTTAATATGTAGCCTTGGGCTTAAGCAAATAGATATTAGTTGATGTGTATTTCATATTCATACAGAACAAACAAAATAGACTTCTGGTTCATGACTAGGAGCTCACTGGTCATGAATCAGAACAAATTTATAAAAATGCTACCAAAATAAATGGCAGTAATGATGGACAGTCTTTCTGCTGTGTGTAGAATTCTTACCTGATAGCTGAGCCAATCACAGTTCATCACAGGTAAAGCCTGCTACAGAACTGTAACATTGGAATAATTTTTATTTTATTCAACTTCTGTTTAAAATTGTAATTGTTACTACTTTTTGCTAAATTTAAAAGAAGAACTTGATTATTCTTAACAGTGTTTCTCCTGTTTTCCCCTCCTGTTGTAATACTTGTCTCAGGTGTTTCAGTCTTCTCATTGAGAAATAATGGCTGTTTAATTTAATTTCCTGCCAATTTTATATTAACCACAATGATAGAAATTTAGAACATAGAAATATGTGATTTGAATGGGGGAAGGAGTTGTGTGGGTTGAAACTATTCATGCAGAATAGCAATTGTTCATTAATATTTTGTTTGTCTTCCAGCAAGCTTCTAGCAATTAAGAATGAATAGAAAAAAAGGGATAATGACATGTTTTATCGAAATTCAAGTGTTAAAGAAACACTTTGAATTTACATGACGAGTTGATGTATCTCTTCTGCCTATTTTTCAGATCTACCCTATACATACCTCAGAGTTGCTGTGTTAGTTTTACAAGCAGCTTGACATTGATTGACTTTCTGAAGCTAACAGGAATTATAATATTATTTAGGTTTGACTCATCATCAGTGCTTTTTATGCTTTGGCACAAACTGAAATACAGAAATTCTATTCAAATATAAGAAAAACTTTCTTTACTCTGAGAGTGGCAGAACAGTGGAACAGGTGGCTCAGAGTGGAACAGGTGGAGTCTCCATTCCTGAAGATATTAAAACCCAACTGATTACAGCCCTGGGCAAAGTGCTCTGGGTGGCCCTACTTTGAGCAGGGCGGTTGGGCTAGGTGATCTCCAGAGCTGGCTATTTAGCCAACTTAAATCCTAGTGAGCAGTTCAAGATATCATGTCATTAAAGTGGGAAGTCATCCGATTTAAGAGTTAGGGAAAACTAGGAACAGGATTTTGCAGGATTTTGGGTAGTGCTCAAGTTAGTAAAGATATTTAAAACAATATAGCTTGCTTTAGCTTGGTACTCAGTTTGGGATAAGTTTTTAGGCTTCTCAACATATTAAGTTGCTTCTTGGATTGCATTTTACAGTCGTTTAAAATGTTTTCAAAATCCTGATTCTTTTGAGATGTAGGTGTTGTGACAGCAGGAAGGCCTGATAGAATCTTACTATTTTTAAGAGAGAAAATTGACAACTCTTTCTTGTTACACCTTAGTTCATCCACTTTGTATCCAGAATCAATTGTGAGGTAACTGGCTAAGAAGGGGTTGATGGTTGCAACCCTAGCTCCCAATTAAACCTGAAGAAAGATTCATTCTTCCACCCCACCATTATAGTCTAAATGCACCAGGATTTGAACTGACAGTATTTACAAAGTTGGTAGCAATTGCTATACAAAACCCATGAAAGAATATAATCCAGAAACAATGTGAAGTGTCAGGAAATACAATGTAAAACTAGATGTTTTAGGAAGTAAAAGGAAAATCCCTCTCATAATGGTGAAAAAGTGTCATGATTAAGCCTCATGCAGCTATACGGATATGTTGCTTTTTACCAAGTCTATCCACAATCTGTCCCTAAAGCAAAGATCTGAATTTAGTCTTCTTCATGAATTGAAAGTATAGTATGATTTTACTTTCTATCTTGGATAGGGTAGAGTTAATTAATACAAGCTAAGATAAACACTGTACCATAGAATACGTTAATAGGGCTTAATTAGTACAGACTGAAAGAAGTATATGTCTTTGGCATTGCAGTAACTTTTGTTCTTCAGGTGAGGGGAGAAGAAAATTTTTATTTTATAAAGTACGGTTGAAACGAAGAAGAAATGGTGATTTACCTTCAGAGTATAATGCAAAGTTGTATCTTTTCTTTTGATCTGATTGTCTCCATGATATAATTAGGAATAATTACATATGCTGTTATCGGAAAATATATCAGTTTTCAGAGGGAGAAAATTATCAGACTTATTGCATTCTTACTAAATATGAATCTAGTAAAGACTATCCCTTCTAAAGGACTAGTAAAGGCTTAGCGTTGCTGTTTTGTTGGGAAGGAAGAATTTAACAGCTAGTGGGCTTATTTGGGTAAAAGCAGCTCTACCATGTTCAATCACATTGCTCGCAGATGGAGCTGTATTAATGTTGTGCACTGAAAATCAATAAAGCTAAACATAACCCTCTCCTTTCCCCTCATGGGTATGTGCCTTATTTTGTCAGCACTTGGAAATTTCTCACGTCCATTTTTCTGTGAAATATTACTGATGTAATTTTATCAACGGAAACAAAAAATTAAAGATGTAGCCTGTTTCTCCTTGTTAAAGTGCAGCTTATGTCCTTATTTTTGGCATTGCAATAAATGTATGAGATAACCAGCCTTTTACTAATAACTTTTTGGAAATATTAACCCTGGTATTCATCCTCCTTCCCTCCAGTTTGTCTCGATAATATGCAGTTTTCTTTGAAACCTCAAATGTTTTACAGATTAGGATCTAAATGATTAGAGTACATGAAGAAAGTTCTTGTTTATGGATTTTTTTTTGCATTTATAGCAACTGATGCATAAATGACATTTATTATGTATCAACATTCTAGTGCTCATAGCTTTCTTGATAGGGATTAAATCTCATTTAACTTAAGTGTTCCTGTTAGTAACAATTAAAGGACTACTATGAGTTACATAAACAGCAACATGCATATACATATATAGGTTTTCTTCAGAGGCATTTTATAGCAATTCCATACTTTTGTGTTTTCATCAACTTTATCTCTAAGATGTCACAGGTTTTTGGGTGTAAAAGAGAGGTGCTGTAATTAGTCTAGCCTCAATTCTCAAAGTATATAAAAACTTAATATCTTTTATGACTGATAGTTCTGACTATTGCTATGTTTATCCAGATTATACTGTCTAAAGTATACACTGTTTTACATATCAGAAAATATGACATGTCATAAAGGAGACAGTAAACCACAGTGCGGTTATCCAATTTTTTCTGTTCTTAAAATTCATTAAATTAATTGAATACAGTGTTCCCTAACTATGCAGGTGACAAACATATTATGATCAAGGTCTCTTTCTTTTTATCAGAAAAGCACAAGCCATGAGGTTATTTTATGAGGCATGATGCATTCAAGATTTGCAATACATTTGCCTGAGAAGATCTGGTTTTGAGAGCTAATGCAATATAGAGGTCAGAATTCTGATGTTTGTACTGGAAGTAGAAGTGCAATAAATGCTGCAGAATAACAATTAACATGCACATCATTCTTTCAGAAAGGGTTTTGTCGGCATTGTATCATACTCATTGATATTCTGTGGAATGGGTTGAATTGGCCCTACTGAACTGAATATTATGTGTGTTAGTTTTTTCAGAAAAAAAGCAAGATGAACACCCAGATCTGTTTAAAAACTCATTATTAATAACTTAGTAAAGACACGTCGAATTTCTTCTAGTTTAGAGGATAAATAATGATATTCTTAAGGATTTTCAGCCTTAGCTATAAAACAGCCCAACTTTGCATGTCAAAGGTATTCTCTATATGTGATCTAGGTAAGACATAAACGCTTAAAAGAATATGGGAAAAGGGACAGGACGGTCCTAAATCTTTGATAGTTCTCTCCAAAACTTATTTTAAATAACATTACTATGATTTTTGTGGTAACTGCAGATGTGATAACCTGGTGTTCTATGCTTCTGATCTAGTTGGGACTAATTTCAAAAAAACAATGGGAAAGGGAACAGTAAGTTTCAAATACTTGAAAATTTCTTTTAATTCTTATTTTAAGTTGCATCACTCTGATCTTGTAAAAACTGTAGATGATGCAAAGTGTTTATGGTGCATCATGTCTTTGCCACAAAGTGACCCTGGGCAGGTGATTATATCTGGAAAAGTAGGCAGAATTGATTCATCACAATAATTGAATAAAACCTTAAAAACCCTTTAAGCAGAACCCCAGGGAGGGGGTGGTAATCTTTGGGTCTTCAGATTATCTCTCTAATGAGAATTTTTAAAGAGTTTATGCCAAAGTGGTCTTTAGAATACTTTTTAAGTAGGACGAGCATGTAGGTGTGTGGCAACCATGAATCTTTGCATCCCACTCTTCAGTTCTGCGGGGTCTCTGGATATCTCCAAGTGTCATATACTCCAGTTATCCACAGTCAGATCTGCAGGTGTTTTTCCAAGGAGAAACCTGAATAAAGGGAAAGGTCTTCATATTTTAAGGGTAGGTTCTATTGAGCTTGGCTCTGAGTTATAGGGCACTACTTTTACTACTTCACAGGCATTCTGTACCCAAAGGTCAGCACCTTTTAAAAAGTGGTTGCTAAACTGTGGCCTGTGGTTCCACGGGAGTCTGAGAGTTATGAGGTTATCATATAGCTATTAGGTCAATAGGCCCTTTCAAATGTAGATTTTAATGTTTCCTCTGGAAGGTTTGATAACAGGCAAACATAGCTGTCTCTGGGAAATTATGGGAATTGCCTCCTGACTTTTCATGTTTTCTGAACTTGTCACAGTATCTCTATCAGCTAATTCCTTCCTTGAGAGATACTGTGGTATTCAGGAATAGCTTATGTGACAGGGTCTAAGTAAATCCAAATTCTGGGAGATTGACAAAGTTTGCATCATTGGTCCAGAACTTAGTAGTAATTGACACATAGTTACAGAATACAGGCTCTCATTGCATGAAGTTTTGGTCCATCAAACAGTTCACAGCTTAAGTACTGATCTAAACAAGGATTTATAAAGTTAGTTTTTGTGAGGTCAATGAGATTAGTTATGTGATAACCTTGAACTCCAGTGAAGATAAATCCTTAAGTGGAAGTTTAGGAGCCATTTTAGTATATCCATTAGATATCATCTGTATTCAGTAATAGGCAACTTCTTTTCACTAACCTCCATAGAAATTGATGGTCTTGCACCTATTTATACCATGTAAAATTTGTTCCATTTTTTCCCTGAAATGTATATGTTATGTATGTACTTACAAGTACGTACTAAGTACGCTTACTAGTATGCTTAAATATTTAATGAGAGAGAATGTACAAATTATTCTTGCTTGTCTGTGTGATTCCAAAACAACATATTTTACCTATTTTTTGAAAGATAAGCTGTATGATTTACACTAGGTCTTACTTTAAAGCAAAATACCGTTTCCCATCAAGAACTAGTATGTGGCTATTCCTTACCCAGCTATTTTAATTGAAAGCATATTTCTTCTATTCCAAGCTTATATATTTATTTTTATTAAATACTATTTAGCATACTAGTATAGTATATATACCCATACATTTACCCATACTTATACGTATATACCATCCATGCAGCCTAAAACCCTGACTGTACAGAAAGAGGAACAACGAGAGGATGTGCTCACTGGAGAAATTCCCAAGACAGGGAAGACTGTAGGCTTGTGATGTCTTGCAACGCAGGAGAGACAATTCTTTCACCTGCAGATTTGCAACTGCAGAATAGGGTTAGTGCCCTGGCAGCAGATATTAGGGTAGAAACTGCTGGAGGAAGCATCAGAATGAGAGACCCTCTTCTAACGGTGATGGAGGCCCCATCTGCTGAACTGACCTGCTGATTAGGGAGGTTTGCAGTGTGCCAGGTGCTCAGATTCAGGATGCCTTGCAGAGACCCCTGCGGCTTATTCACTCATTCAACTCTTATCTGCTGCTCCTCATCCACATGGGTAACAGTGGCACTGTGAGGTTGTTGATTGTATCAAGGGTGACTACACAGCTCTAAGGAGAGAGGGTGAAGGGTGCATGGGACTTTATGGTGTCTCCTCAGTCCTGAGAGTGAAAGACTTGGGAAGGAGCAAGTAGGTCCTGTGAGACAAGGATTTTGCTTTTAGGCCAATGGACCCCCTTTTGGAGGATTGAGGACAGTTGAGGAGAATCAGGATCCACCTGACAAAGCTGGTAACAACATTTTGTTACCAGCTTTGTTTGACCTCTTTGTCACCAGGTGAGAATTTAGAACTAGGAATGGCCATGGATGGAAACTGCAAACTAAAGTCAAATAAGGAAGTGGTGGAAAGGAGTGGACAGCAAAGGGTGCAAATTGACAGGTACAAGGGAGACCTCCAGAATAATAAAACAGGGTGAAAGAGCATCTACGTCAAGGATGTCATGTTTACAGAAATGTACACAGCCTGAGAAATAAGCAGGAGGAACTGTAGCTCTGTGTGTAGTCTCAGAAATAGGACATTGTTCAAATTACTGAGCTTTGGTAAAACAACACATGCATCTAGAGTACAAGCTCTTCAGGAAAGACAGGTGGGCACATTAGAAAGTTCTGCCAATGGTACTACTTATAGGAGGCAAAACTTGATCTTAGGATCCACCTGGGCATTGCACTAATGAGTTTAAGTGTGAGCAAACAGAAATTCTTTTCTTGTGTCCTTAGGCAGTTCCCTGAGCTGTTTCCTAAACAAGAGTAGGAGAACAATTTAGATTGTACTAGCAACTTTGTCATATTGAAAAAATAGTAAATCCATGTTTTCCAAACAAATGTATCTCATTTCTAATGTAAACAGGAATGGCAGCCGGTCTCCTGACATGGTAACAATATGAAAAAATAAATGTAACTTCAATGTCAAGACAGTAGAAAGATCCTGTGAGTTTGGTCAGTGTAATGAAAATAATAAACTTTACTGGACTAGTGAAACATTAACTTCTACCTGCAAGTATTTTTAAGTGATCTGAAAATGGTCATATTGGAAAGAAACAACAGAGCTTGTTCACCAGGTATGAAATATTGTCTTTGTTTGACATCTTTTTTTATACTTAGAAGTCCTTCTGTGGAAAACACATCAAGGGAAATCTTTATTTCCATAAGTTAAAAAAAAAAAAAGACAAAATACAATTGGTTGCTCACATCTAAAACCATACCTTAGAAAAAGAAACTTTACTTTTCTTTACATTTATTTAGTTATTTCTCTGAGGGAATGTGGTGCGTTGACCTTGGCTAGACACCAGGTGCCCACCAAAGCTGCTCTCTCACTCCTCTTCTCAGCTGGACAGGGGAGAGAAAGTATAATGAAAAGTTTGTGGGTTGAGATAAGGACAGGAGAGATCATTCAGTAATTATTGTCATGGGCAAAACAGACTTGACTTGGGGAAAGTTAGTTTAATTTATTGCCAATCAAGTAAGAGTGGAGTAATGAGAACTAAACGCAAATCTTAAAACACCTTCCTCCCACCCCTCTTTCCTCCTAGGCTTAACTTTACTCCCCAACTTTACGTGCTCCCCAGCAGTGGTGCAGAGGGATGGGGAATGGGGAGTGTGGTTAGATCATCACACATTGTTTCTGCTGCTCCTTCCTCCTCAGGGGGAAGGCTCTTCACACTCTTTCCCTGCTCCAGCGTGCAGTCCCTCCCATGGGAGACAGTTCTGCATGAACTGCTCCAATGTGAGTCCTTCCCACAGGCTGCAGTTCTTCATTAACTGCTCCAGCCTCGGTCCCTGCCACAGGATTCAGTCCTTCAGGAATGGACTGCTCCAGTGTGGGTCCCCCCATGGGGTCACAAGTCCTGCCAGCAAACCTGCTCCGGTGCGGGCTCCTCTCTCCACAGGTCCACAGGTCCTGCCAGGAGCTTGCTCTACTGTGGGCTTCCATTGGCATCACAACATCCTTTGGGCATCCACCTGATCTGGCATGGGGTCCTCTGCAGTCTGCAGGTGGATATCTGCTCCACCATGGAGCTCCATGGGCTGCAGAGGGACAGCTTGCCTCACCATGGTCTTCATCATGGGCTGCAGGGGAATCTCTGCTCCAGTTCCTGGAGCATCTCCTCCCCCTCCTTACTCACTGGCCTTGGTGTCTGCAGAGTTGTTTCTCTCACACATTCTCACTCCTCTTTCTGGCTGCCGTCGCTGGCATTGCGCAGGTTTTTTCCCCCCTTCTTAAATACGTTATCCCAGAGGCTCTACCACCATCGCTGATGGGCTCGGCCTTGGCCAGCAGCTGGTCCATCTTGGAGCCTGCTGGCATTGGACATAGGGGAAGCTTCTAGCAGCTTCTCACAGAAGCCACCCTGGTAGCCCACCTGCTACTTCCTGCATGATGCAGAACTAGTAAGAAAGCTTTTAGAATTCCTGTGAAGTTCAACAAAAGGATTCCTTCCGAATACTCCTGGAAGGGAAGGACCTTATTGAGCATATATATGAAATGATATTCAAATCGCTTATTGTAGATATATGGTTTTAACACAGCAGTTCTAATCCTCCTCTATGCTTTCTACTGTTTCCACATCAGTGAAAGGAGCAACAACTCTAAACTATTTTAATGTGCTCTTTTAATTTGCATTATTTGTGCTCTCCATTCTTTTGCTTTGCTCATCTGTTCTCCTTTGATACGATATGAAGCTCTAAATTAAATTGGTATAAAACACTTTGCAGCTGAAGAATAAAAGGAAACTTTAAAAGGCAAAAAATTCACCATGAAAATACCATGACTCTTCCCTTAGAATTTTCTCATATTTCTAGCAACACTCACATTTGTAAACTTTTGATCTACTTGTGCCAGGAAGACTTAGTGTTATTATTGTAGTGCAACCTATTTATCATGAGCACTGATTATATCTTCAAAAGTTTGTATCCTCAAAAAAAAAAGATAAAAATTCTAATTGAAACTCCACCCATCCCTCTACTAGTAAACCTAAGGTGGACTTCTATTCTTCAGGGCTTGTGTAAGTGGCTGTAGTTGCTGTTGCCTCCCTTTTGGCCTGCATACACGTTTCCACCCTATAGTGACCAGAGGTGCCAGTGGGGGTGATATATGCCTGTGTCTCATTCTGACATATGACTTGAAACACATCTGAAGCCAAAGGGGGGCAGGACTCTCAAACCTCACATTTTGAACATAAGAAAGTCTGCATAGTGTCTTATAAAATGAATCTATTGGTGCTTGTTTTAGAAGGTGCATTTTAGAACATGAAGTATTTCTTGGTGGTTTTCTAGCCTTGCAAACAGTAAGTTATTTCAAAGGTATCATTACATTATTCGAAATGTACCTTCACTGCTTGAGTGTGGTTCAAATTGTAGGAGAATCCCCTAGCTTCTTACTGAAAATCCCGCCTGCCCTCAGCATCCTGACATGTGAAGGATCGACTCTCCCAGTTCCTGAGATGCTCACCGGTGCCAGGGTTCAGCGTGTAGGCTTCCCGAGCACCAGTAATATCTGTCATTTTGAATGAACACAAATCTCTAACAATCTATGTTTGTACAGTCCCAGTGGAAACATGTGGTGTCAGCTGTGCTTGCAGTACTTTAAAGGCTTTATTAAGTCAGCTGGCAACACACCCTGCCTCCAGGCACTGAATTTTATGGCAAAGGAGCTAAGAGACTGAACTCCCATTTCCGCACCCCCCTTCTCTTTTTTTCTCCTTTCTCATGTCAGCTAGCTTTTAAAACCACAGGAAGTGATTTTAAAAATGGCTTATGGGTGTGCTTCTATGTTGTTAATACCCACAATACAGTTTACAGGTGGGCATTTATGCCCACCCACACAGCCTTGCACATACACACGCACACACTGTCAAGTACCATTATGGAATCTGATATAAACTCCATTCAAATTATTGCTGTTGAGTAAAAGATGAACTGTACAGAATTTATAAATAATTATAAGACAGCTTTCTTAGCTCATGCAGCCATTCGAAAGGAGTCTGCGCAAAACTGTGGCAAGGGTCTGGACCATATGTCACCGTAAAAATCCACAGATACTCTGTCCAGTGGCCTTTTAAGGACTGTGTTTGCTGTTT
The DNA here is from genome assembly GCF_964289735.1 of Phaethon aethereus. Classification (NCBI taxonomy): domain Eukaryota; kingdom Metazoa; phylum Chordata; class Aves; order Phaethontiformes; family Phaethontidae; genus Phaethon; species Phaethon aethereus. Next base: position 62,500,958 of record NC_138578.1, on the reverse strand, counting down.
GCTTTAATTTAGACAAAATTGTTTAATTGGTAAATGTTAAAATAGTAGTTTGCTTAAGTCATGTTTTGAGAATCAATTGTTCAAAGACCGAACTTTTCAGTGACATTCAGAATCTTTTCTCTTGCAGCCATTTCGTAGAGTGACGTTTTCTGTTGTGAGTCAGCCTCAGGACCCGCATCAAGGGTCATTGCAGAGTTGCTATGACAGCGGTCTGGAGGAGTCAGAAACACCAAGCAGTAAGAGTTCATCAGGGCCAAGACTGGGTGCCCTTCCACTCCCAGAGGACAACTACGAAAGGACTACGCCGGATGGCAGTGTTGGTGAGGCAGAGCATATGGAAAATGGTAGGGGCAAACACGACATTCACACACATAATCTCACTAGCAAGCGATACTAAGTAGACTTTTGAAAGGTCAGTCCAAAAACATAAATAAGTATATTAAATAGTTAAAATTGTAATTATTTTATTTCAAAGTTTGTTAAAATGCAGATATACAAAATAATGTAACATAACACTAGTAATAAAATCAGCACTTTCTTTTCTTTACATGATTTAAAAACTATACTGCAGAAGCAGTTAAAACATTGAAAAAAATACCAGTAGAGGGCTGGGGAGATGGTAATTGAATTAAATTCCATACTTTTCATTTTAGCTAAAAAACCCTAAAGAACATGTATTCTCTTTTCCTTCTATTTTTGGTTCAACTTAGGTAATTTCCCACAATGTAATATGTACAGCATCACAAAAGAAAGTAGGATTTAAAAACCCCTCTATAGAGAATTCCCTTTTCCCCAAAATGTTATATAGACTTTTCAAAATAACACTGTCAAGTTCATTCATCATTATTTAGAAAGAAGAACATTACTTTCCTTTTCTTCATACTTTATTTTGTATAATACTTTTAGAACACCTCATTTAAATTCAGGGTCTATTTATGTAGAAGGGGAAAATGCTGAATCCTTGTTTATTCTATAGTATTTCTCTAGCTATTACAAAATAAAGGTAATTTAAATCTCAGATTTTGTTTTCCTTCCTATCTAAAACTATTTAGAATTTTTAAAAATCTTTTCAATTTGGAATGTATTTCATGAAACCTAAATGTTTTACTGCCTTCCACTTACTGGCCTTCATCTAAAGTTTTTTGAAGTCAGACACTGACTTCATTGTCTTTTCATTTGCCCATAAAGAATAAAATAAATTATTTTATGTCAAGTGTATATATTTTTGGATAATCAATGAAAACATGGGTATGCTAATCCAGTTGGAACTGGTGGGTATATGCAAGAAGGGTGGTGTATTTTCTGTTATAGAATGAATTAATTAGTTTGGCTATGTGCATGTTTCAGTTTTTCAGAGATTACAGCACTGGATAATTGTTTTTTGGTTTTTGTCTTTCCTGAGATAGACCTGTTGACTCAATAAAAATATATTAATCTTCATGGTAAGATATTGCCAAATCTAGTATGTATGACTGAAGAATGACTACAGCAGTCTACATATACTTATAATGTATATCCCAACAGCTAATGACTAATTGACCAAAAAAGAAGGTGGTATTATCCATCTAAAAAGAAAATATGTTAGGCTATGTATGTGTATAAGTGTGTGTCTATATATTCTCCTCAGTTGTTTATATGAATGTATCTCTTTACGTTTCATTTTTCTGGGTGTGTGGTAAGGGAGAAAGTGATCCTGGTATTACTAGAAAAACGTCAGAAAAAAGTTTCTAGACTTTGTACCTAAACTGGGATGATTATTTTATTGTCTGTTTTGTAGTGAGATTTTGTCATTAAGATAATGAAACTAAACAATTTGTTAATTTCACTGGACATATAACGACTTAGTAGATTGCTAGACATTAAATTCTGAGTTCACAAATTATGCTAATATGCAGTGTGCTTGACCCATATTGGGAAAACTGTAGAGCCACAACTGAATATATTTTTTAATATATTCTGTAGCCAGTGAAAGTCATCACACTTACTGAAGTGTAATTGAAAATGAAGAGTGCTTGAGTGGTGTCAAAAATTAAAGAACACCAATTTATTTAAGTTCTTTTATTGATGCAAAAACTGGCATTGCATTCTAATAATAAAAGTACTTTAGACATTACTTTGATTTTTTTGAAATATGATAATTTATATTTGGTAGGATAACTTTGTCCGGTTCAAGTTCAAAAATAGTACTGTATAGATAGAATAGATAGAAACACACAGCTAGACAAACATATTATTACATGAATAAGTGAATGAAAAACTTTACCATGAAAAAAACCATTGCATGGAAGCACTTCCATATAGTAATCGGGAGTTCCTTCTCTCTTATGAAATCTTGAACTGAGACCTTTGAAAGGTGGGTGACATTATGATGAAAATTATACTTTACAGACTTTTGGATTTTGCTGTCACATTTTAAAAACAAGATTTCAACAGTGGCATGTCAGCCGCCTCCAGAACTTTTTGTTAACGTTAATCTATAAATAATGACAGAACAGGATGGAATGTACTTTTGTTCTATCGTATATGTAATAGCTGACATTTGAGTGAGAGTTTTCTGTGATGTGATTTTTAAGTCCACTTGTATTTTAACTATTTTAAGCACAACTGTATTGTTCAAATTCTGATAATGTAATCTTAATATTAATGGATCATTTTGACAGAAATAGAATTGGAATTGAAATCTGTCAAGTGTTCATTTGTCACATTTAATTGGAATCTAGGTAATCTGCAGTGTTTAGCTTGGTTAGGTTTTAATCAGAATTTTTACTGGATTTTCATGCAGATTTTCCATGGAAACAGCACTTTGGAAGCTTAGTTATTAATCATATTTACTTCAAATATTTACCATTTAATTTCAGTTGGTGTAAAACAATGCAGTTATAACTAATTGCTTTGGATTTCCTTTCATTTTAAAGTTTGAAATGATAATTTTCAGCACAGTATGGTGAACCCTGTGATACATTTGATTTTTTTTTTTTTTTGCAAGTGAAGATGATTAAGGAAAACAAGTAATTTTTATAGATAAGGCAAATGTGAGAAGGTTGAGTTCACAGTCAAAGTAAATAAGAAATTCAGCTTTCTGTTTGCTGGTAAGAGGCCTCTTTCTATTTTCTCAGGTGAGGATAAAGTGTTGGAAAGAAAAATAAAAGTGTAACGGGGTTGATTTTCTTAGAATATACTGTATGTTACCTACCAGCCTACATGACTGTCAGATGTAGATTGAAGTTTTGTTCTGATGATTAGCTGTGGTGTCAGCAGGAGGAAAAAAAAAGGGGGGAAGGAAAAAAGAAAGGCTAGCAGATTGACTGTGAAAATTCAGTATGCAAAGATCTTGTTAATTAGTAAAATCTGCAGAACCAGAAGTAGCTTCTGAGTTAATTTATCCCCTGCCCTTGGAGCTTTCCTTACAAGAAAATTCTGCTCTGCAGCCTTCTTCTCTAATTTTATTGTTAGAATGGCACTGTCTTAACGTAAATTGCACAATAATTTTCTTGAGAACATTTTTATTACATTCGTATTTTTATATCAAGGGTAAAGACATTACCATGGTAAATGAGTTTCCTGGTCTTAGTCATAGCCTTCTGTAATTGACAGTGCCTAATACTATGTATCTCAGAGGAAAGTAAAAAAACCCCTCTATGGCAAATACTTCCAGAATTGCCTATCCTCCTGACTCTTAACAGTTCAGAGTAAGCATGTGCTTTAAATTGTGATTTTCTAAATAATAACAACAACAATAACCACCGCCTAATCTATCACAAGTTATTAACCTTCTTCAGGTTACTGGCCTGAAGGATATCTTTCAACAGGAAATTCCTCTGAAGCCAAAGTGTTTTGTTTTGTTTTTCTCGTATTTAACAGTTTTAGTGGCTTTTCCTTTTTATCATTATAAGAAAAGAGCATGGAAGTATTCCATTTTACTTTTTAAACACTGTGGATTATAATGTTTTCTTGTAATTTATCTTTCTTCTCAACTGTATATATTCCCAGATTTTTCAATCTTTTATCATCATGTACCTGTTATTTTTTTCTTTCCATGAAGTACTATTTCTTCTTAATACAGGTAGGGATAGCTGGAAATGTATTCTCACTATTTGAGGAATGGACAATACAGCTTTTTCGTATTAATTCCTATGTTATTAATTACACATGCAATCTCTAAGCAGAGCTTTTCATTGTCCTGTTTCATGTCCATTCACCTGGTTCTGTCAGATGTCTCTCATGTTCCTTGCAGCCTTCTTAGAAATATTTCATTATATTCAATCTTTTTCAGATTTCTGTATACTTACTTTTTTATTTATACATGTAGTGGTTTAATTAATTTTCTTTTTTGTTTAATTTAGCTAGAGTACCTTAGCAGTGAAACTGAAGTACCGTAGATTTTGGCTCACATGTTCTTCCCTGGAGATTCGTTTCCATGCAGCCGTAATTAAACTGTTTACCACACCTGAGATACCTGTGTTAAAGCTGGCTTAGGTGTTTCTACATAAATGCATCTTTGGTCTGCAGCACAGTATTTTAAGGTAGCCCATGTTTCAGTATCAAATATGTAAGGGTTGGAGAACAGCAGTCATGTGTGTGAAAGAAGGAAAATAAGGAGATGGTTTACAGCTTTCATTTTCACAGGGTGAAATGGAGTAAAGAAAGATTAAGTAAGAGACATGTCTGAAGTCACAGAGGAAGTAAGGGGCAGAGCTTGAAAATGAGCTCAGAATTTTTGTGATGCAGTTACCTGACTCCCGCAAAGAAATCGGTAGATAAATTAGACTCTGGCTGACACATGAAGAACTAAAAGGCGAGGAAGAGAAGTGCTTTATCTCAGTTCATACCATCTGACGATATGCTATGTTCTCAATGACAGTTTCAGATTTAGACTGTGTCAAAGTTCCACTGTCAGTATAGAGAAGGGGTTCATGGTATGTGTGATGACTTGAAAACATAAAAGGAATTTTGACAATTAATAAAAGTAATTAATTTTATTTATAAGAGCATTCTTTCTCTTTACTTATAAGATATTAATCTCTTCTCTGTACCACAGTGTTAATAAAAAAAAAAAAAGAATCCATTAGTTTACAGAATCTATGTTTACAGAATCCATTTCCCTTTAGCTTTTTGCAGTGCAAATAGCACAAGTTGATGTTCTTGAAGACTTAAATATCCTTGCTGTAAACATCAAAAACCAGACATTCATTGACTTATTCTATAGAATTACTGTACTTTTGCAGTTCCCATTATTTTCAGATGTTCTGTTCTCTTGAATTCAGGTCCTAAAATTGCATGTTAATACTTTCGTTGTTAGAACTGTGTCCTGAAAATGTTAATGTAAGTAGTCCATCTGAGAGGTTGAGTCAGTAAAGGTTTTCAATGTAGTGATTACATGTTAATAGTTCCTTTTTTGGTTTGTTTCTTCTTTCAATGCTGCTACATCCACTTTTTCTTAAATGTTACCCTGCATGCATGAACCCAAAATACCAGAAAGTGCTGCACAAATTGTTGCAAAATACATATACATAAGAATTCTTATCCTTGTTTCTGATAAATCGTAACCTATAATTAAGCACACAATGAACTCTGGATTCTGTAAACCTAGCAACATATATGAGTAATGTTTTGGAACACATACATATTTAGTGATGGATTATGTCTTGAGCCAGTTTGTTTTAAGAATGAAGCATTCTGATAAGACCGGTAAAAAGGTATTTTATAAAAGGAAAAAAGAAACCCACAATATTTTCTAAGACAGAAGACACACTGTGCAGGGATCCTTGTTATACTAGTGTAGTCTTATGTAAGGCAATGAACCTGGTTGGGAAGAACATTGTCTGTTTTCCTCCTTGAATTTTTTTCCTTTTTAATCTTTAACCATGTTCCTTTAGATTACCTTACCCCATATGTCTGTGAGCTTCTTCAGCAGAGGAATATGTGATTTGCTAACTTATATACACAGTAATATTTTAAGTTTCAAAATTATATGATATTTGTTCTTTAAGAGTTATTTGCATTTTGAAGTGTTTTTTATATATACTCACAATAGAAATGAAGGAAGGGTATTTTGATTGTGTTAGAAGTTACTAGTGTTTATATATAATTTTACAAATATTTTTAATTTATTAGGTTAATATCATACTACAGAAGGTTGAGCAATCATTTTAGGTTGTGCATTGTATGTCATTGCACTAAAGCTTATTGTATCTTACATACTATTCTATCTTTACATTGTATTTCAAATGCACAATGCAAAGTAAAGGACCAAACAGGCCAGCTGTAAGCAGAAATAACTCTCCCTGAAGCCATCCTGTCTTCTTACCTTTTTATTTTCCAAGACTGTCCAGAGAAATACCAACACCTTCTGTATGTTATCTATTCATGAAGTATTCCTGAGTATCACTGTCAATTGTTTTCAGCTTGACTGTGATTTTGGCTCCTCAGAGAATGTGTGCTTGGATCTGCTGGAATCAAAGGAGGAACGCCTATTTCTGTATTGGAAATCCACCCCTACACTTTGATAGCAAAGCTAACAAATTATTCAGCATTTTTCTGATTTTCTGGATAGCACTGTTGTTTCTCTTTTTGTTCTTTGTTGCTTTCCCATTGTAAAGGCTCTGGTTCCCTTTGTGCTTCATAGTGAAGAACAGCATATGGCTCTTCTCCTTTTTTAAGCTATATTACAAGATTGCTTCCTCCACTCCTGATTTCAGTATCTTGCTCTTAAAAAGAAAAACATACAGCAATAATTGTTCACCACTCTTAAAAGCAGCATATTGATATCAGAGAACTTGAACTACCATTTACTAAAACTTAGCTTTCTTTTATTACCTTTAAAAAAGGCAGTCCGTATTTTCATTCCATCATTTTTTAATCAATAATTTGAAAACGGAGGAAGACTGGATTCTTACAGAACCATTCTGCAGTTATACTCTCACTTGAAGCAGTGAGAGAAGGGTTTATGTGTGCATGTGGGTGTGCATGCATGTACGCATCTTGGTGAGTCAGTTCTTATGGCAAATACTCATGAGATCTAGACAGATGCACTTACATAACCTGCCTCATCTATGAATTTCAAATCAGTTCACTGAGGTGGATGTGAAAGAACATACTAAACTGAGAAGTGGAGAACTAAATCATCAGAAAGTGAAGCGGTCTGTCCAACGTCATGCTATGAATTGATCTTTCATCTGGTAATAGATCCAAACACTGCTCACACCTCAAAAAATAATAATTTGAACAGCAACTTCCAGTTTGTAGTGAAGTTGATGAGGGTTTTGCTGTTGACTTAGTGGATTTAGACTTTTGTCCGTGCCAGCTGCTAGCTGCCTGCCACTGATGCAGACTGCAGAACTCCCTTCGATACTATTGGAGTCCTGAATGTAGATGGAAGACAAAATGCATTCCAAAATTTACAGACTCAAGGAAGAAGAGACACTTGGTTTATGAATGGAATATTTAGCAACCTTTTGCCTCCACAGAAACCTCTTTCCTGGAAAAAAATGTAATGCAGGTAGTCAATGGAAATTTATTTTTCCTCAGTTCACAGGAGCCCTTTCAGCATGCTGTATTTTCCCAGTTCTCTCTTTGTATTTAATGACAGTTTCTTCAGTTTCCAGGACAGCTTTAGATCTTCCTGTCCCTTCTAAACTTCAGGTATAATGAAGTATAATGAAGATCCAAAAGAAGTCCTTTATAGGGATATTTTTTCTCCATATCAGTGAAAAATACATTTTGTTCTCTACTGCTGGTTCCCAACTACTGTTCCATTTATTTATTTATTTATTGAATATTAATTGCAGGAAATGTCACTATTTACTTTATAAAATACGTTTACTACTTTTCTCTTTCTCATACAAGTTTGTTGCTTTGGGTTTGACGTTTTAAAAGCTGGCTTACTTTTTCCTATATGCAAAAAAAGACTGATTAAATTAGGAGAAGAATCTGTATCTATTCCTTGAGTCCTTTTTTAAAAATATCAAGTATGAATTATTGATTCAGCACAAAAATCTGACTGTATTTTCAAAATGGTGTACTTGGACTGAAGGGACAAGAGCATGTCCAATTTTCCGCGCAGCTGAACCTAAAGCAATCATAACATTCACAAAGATCTGTTTTTAAAAATCTGCAAACAAGTTCAAATCTCCAACATATTAAATTGGCATGTGCCCGCTTGTGTCATAAAGAAAACTTTAAATGTTAACTACCCTCGTTATATTAAGACTTTTACTAAAAGTGGAGTGCAAGTATAAAGAACAGAGAAGTATTACCTCAAGTTACTGACATATACACTAGTTTCATAAGTTGTTGCATTTTCACAACGAACACTTCTTACAGTGTTCTCTTTAAGAGAATGTAATTTATAATAAAGATCTGTAAAATGTAAAGTTCACTGTGACAAAACATAAAACAACATCCAAAACAGATAAAAAGGCTTAATTCTGCATTTCTTTTTACATCCAAAACTGCAATTTTACATTTTTTCAACCTGCAGCTTGTCTAAGCAACTCAGAATTTTTCCGAAGGCAGTATTTTTTTTTACCTGCTGATGTGTGAATTCAGAGTTAGAACAGCAAGGCTACTTATTCTGGTTGCTACATAACTTAGTTCTTCAAGTCTAATCATAATCTGGAAAGGATCATAGTCCTGGCAGTATTCCTGTGTACCAGCCTTCCACAGAATTATTAATGAATCCCATATATGAGAAACTCAACAAATGTATGGGGTCAGACCAAAGATCATCTAGTGGCGAAAATAGGGTGCTCAGGGAAGAATATAGCAGGGAAAAAAAATTGATATGTCTTTCAAGTATTCTCCTATGTATCAACAGTTTGTGACTCAGATTCCCTGAGCCACATACAGTTAATTTAATAACTTTTATGGATTTATATACACAAATTTGTCCAGGTTCCATTAGAGTGCATGCAACTACTAATATCTCTTTTTCCTAATGTGGGTTTTTAGGTGGTTGTGTGTCCCATTAGTCCTGGATTGGGCAAAGGAAAAATAAACTTGCTAGCCTTGTAGGGACCAGTAGATATGAATTTTCTGATGAGAATGTTTTGCTTTATACCCATAATCATCTTTGCTGTTGTCTCTGGAAGTACTTTTTTCTGTTATTATTTCATTTCCTGAGAACAGCAAGTAATTTATACAGGAAAACAGAAATAAATAAGATGTGAAAAACAAAGACTGAAAGGAATTGTCTGTATTTCTTATGTATTTTAGCAAATATTAATGTCAGGTTAGTATGCCAAAATCTGCAGATGGTATCTAAAAGAATTAGAAGTCCCAGTATAATATGTGACATCTGGAGTTCTGAAAGCTCTGTTTTATAGGAGATAATTGCTTTTCAGAGAAAAGTAACAATTTCTTTAATGACAAGAGGATTTCAAGGCCAGCATAATATAAATTCAGACATTTAAGTATTTCTGAATATTACTATAGTATCACCTGTATGTGCTTTTTTTGCCTCAGCAGCAAGATAGCATTCAATGTGCATGTCAAATGGTGGAATATATAGAAAAATAACCATGGCATATGCTAGAACAAGATACATATTAGCATTTTGAATACTAATTTCAAACCTGATATCACAGTTAACTTGGAACATTGTATTAGAAATAAATTCAAATCAATGATTTACCCATTCATGTTTAAAAGAACTGTCCATTCTCATGTTGCTTTTAAGAATTATGGAAAGGGCACACACATCACACACACACAAGGATAACTTCCTGACGCAGCTCGTGAGTGAGCCCACCAGGGGAGGTGCCTTACTGGACCTGCTGTTTACAAACAGAGAAGGACTGGTGGGAGATGTGGTGGCCAGGGGCCGTCTTGGGCTTAGCGACCACGACATGATAGAATTCTCGGTTGTGAGGGAAGTAAGGAGAGAGGTCAGCAAAACTGCTATCATGGACTTCCGGAGGGCAGACTTTGGCCTGTTCAGATCACTGATTGAGAGAGTCCCTTGGGAGACAGTCGTGAAGGACAAAGGGGTCCAGGAAGGTTGGACAGTCTTCAAGAAGGAAATCTTAAAGGCGCAGGAGCAGGCGGTCCCCATGTGCCGTAAGAAGAGCCGGCGGGGAAGGCGACCGGCCTGGTTGAACAGGGAGATTTTGCTGGGACTCAGGGAAAAGAGGAGAGGTTATGACCTCTGGAAGAAGGGGCAGGCAACTCACGAAGAGTACAAGGATCTCGTTAGGTCAAGCAGGGACAAAACTAGAAAGGCAAAAGCCCAGCTAGAGCTCAGTCTGGCCACAGTCGTAAAGGATAATAAAAAATGTTTTTACAAATATATTAACAACAAAAAGAGAGGCAAGGAGAATCTCCATCCCCTACTGGATATGGCGGGGAACATTGTCTCCAAGGACGAGGACAAGGCTGAGGTACTTAATACCTTCTTGGCCTCAGTCTTTAATAGCCAGTCCAAGTATCCGCAGGGTATTCAGCCCCCTGAGCTGGAAGACGGGGATGGAGAGCACAATGTACTCCTCATAATCCAGGAGGAAGCAGTCAAGGACATGCTAAGCCACCTGGACACCCACAAGTCCATGGGGCCTGATGGGATCCACCCGAGAGTACTGAGAGAGCTGGCAGAGGAGCTTGCCAAGCCACTCTCCATCATTTATCAGCAGTCCTGCTTAACAGGGGAGGTCCCAGAAGACTGGAGGCTTGCCAATGTGACGCCCGTCTACAAGAAAGGCCAGAAGGAGGATCCTGGGAACTACAGGCCTGTCAGCCTGACCTCTGTACCAGGGAAGATTATGGAGTGGTTGGTTTTGAGAGTGCTCACAGGGCACCTGCAGGACAACCAAGGGCTCAGGCCCAGCCAGCATGGGTTCATGAAAGGCAGGTCCTGCTTGACCAACCTGATCTCCTTCTATGACCAGGTGACCCGCCTAGTGGATGAGGGAAAGGCTGTGGATGTTGTCTACCTGGACTTTAGTAAAACCTTTGACAGCGTCTCCCACAGCATTCTCCTGGAGAAACTGGCGGCTCGTGGCTTAGACAGGTGTACGCTTCGCTGGGTGAGGAACTGGCTGGATGGCCGAGCCCAGAGAGTTGTGGTGAATGGTGTTAAATCCGGCTGGCGGCCGATCACAAGCAGTGTTCCCAAGGCTCGGTTCTGGGGCCAGTCTTGTTCAATATCTTTATAGATGATCTGGATGAGGGAATTGAGTGCTCCCTCAGTAAGTTTGCAGATGACACCAAGCTGGGTGGGAGTGTTGATCTGCTGGAGGGTAGGAGGGCTCTGCAGAGGGATCTGGACAGGCTGGATCAATGGGCAGAGGCCAACTGTATGAGGTTTAATAAGGCCAAGTGCAGGGTCCTGCACTTTGGCCACAACAACCCCAGGCAACGCTACAGACTTGGGGAGGAGTGGCTGGAGAGCTGCCTGGCAGAAAGGGACCTGGGGGTGCTGGTTGACAGCTGGCTGAACATGAGCCAGCTGTGTGCCCAGGTGGCCAAGAAGGCCAACAGCATCCTGGCCTGTATCAGAAATAGCGTGGTCAGCAGGAGTAGGGAAGTGATTGTGCCCCTGTACTCGGCACTGGTGAGGCTGCACCTTGAATCCTGTGTTCAGTTTTGGGCCCCTCACTACAAGAAGGATGTTGAGGTGCTGGAGCGTGTCCAGAGAAGGGCAATGAAGCTGGTGAGGGGTCTGGAGCACAAGTCTTATGAGGAGCGGCTGAGGGAACTGGGGTGGTTTAGTCTGGAGAAGAGGAGGCTGAGGGGAGACCTTATCGCTCTCTACAACTACCTGAAAGGGGGTTGTGGCGACGAGGGTGTTGGTCTCTTCTCCCAAGTAACTAGCGATAGGACAAGAGGAAATGGCCTCAAGTTGCACCAGGGGAGGTTTAGGTTGGATATTAGGAAAAATTTCATCACTGAGAGGGTGGTCAGGCATTGGAACAGGCTGCCCAGGGAGGTGCTGGAGTTGCCATCTCTGGAAGTGTTCAAAAAATGTGTGGATGTGGCGCTTCAGGACATGGTTTAGGGGACATGGTGGCGCTGGATTAATGGTTGGACTTGATGATCTTGAAGGTCCTTTCCAACCTAGTGATTCTCTGTTTCTGTGATCTCAGTAAATAATAAAAAAGGTATTTTTTTGATACATTATTCAATTTTGTGCTTCTTTCTACCATATAAAATAATTGAAATTAATACATGAGTGTAAATATCTGTTTGGATGATGGAAGAAATAAAATGTAAAGACAGTGAAAGAAGAACAGTATTGATGGAGTTAATTTATTTTGATGGTTGCGTGCTCTTTTGCAGCCAAACTTGCCCATACCAGCTTTCCCAACTTGCTTGTCTTAACCTGTTTTTTGCTATATCTAAGGAACAAATCAACCCTGAAGAACCCTGCAGGGGCACTTGTAATTTTACTAAGCAATCTGCATTATTTCATCAACAAGGGAAGTAAAATCAAAGTGTATTGTATCTAAAACAGCATGTAAACAAGCCATAGGATGAGCTTGCACCAAAGTGTTTTTTTTTCCCTATGGCTTTACGGCAGATTTGTTTTCTTGATCCAAGGATTTTTCTCTTTCTCTGAGATTGTAACAGTGCTATAAAGACCAGTAGTGTCCATAGAGGAAATCTTGGGGAAAAATTTTTTATTAAATCTCAAGAAACCAAAAAGTGTGTGGTACTTGTGTCCTGCTGTCCTACTATCTCTAGACTGTTTCAGCTACACTGTGGATTGTTTTCTTATGTGGGGTTATTTTACTCACAATTAACTCATATTACCTTTGAAGATGAGAACATGTGTCCCTTTTTGGGGCAGTGCAATGACATTTACATTATCATGAAATGTTGAAGTAACATTTGTCAGTGGAATTTGACATTGAAAGTTTTTATTATGAAGAGTAGACAAAGAAATCTGATATAATTTCACCTTCCACTAGTTTTAGCTAATAACAAAAACTTTTATTCTCTAAGTGGAGAATAGAAACTTTTTGTTTTCTTTAACAAAATATTTGAGAAATAAGCTTAAGTATGTATTGTATGTTATTTTATTAATATCTTTCAATGTTTAATTCTGTTAGCAGTGGCCATTATTCCCTGTTACTGAATGACATAACTTGTGCTAGCATTCTTTTAGTATTCTGCCATGTATTGCAATAATAATACAGGGATTATTGTGATATGCCAGTAGATTTGACAGCTCTGGAACTGTGTTTGTTTCTGCTGTCTCATACACAGCCACAGTTCAAGTACCTGAGAGAGTAATAAAATAGTTAACTTCAGTTGTTTTCTAGGTTTCTAGTGGTTTTTGGGGGCAGGGAGGTTAAGCAGGTGAAAGGAGTAACCATGAGTGACATTATTACATATATTGATTTTTAAAATGTAAATAGTCTAAGTATTTTAGTTATGTTTGAGGATGACTGATTCAGTGACCCACAGCATGATTTAGATATTGTATTTAATACAGTTTCATTATTCAGTCAAAATGTTTTTGGGGGAAAAAAATTGGGCACAGATAGTTAAAATAAAACCTTCTGCTTAACAATACGTACCAAAAGGTTTTATGCTTACTGAAATTTTATTTTTTATGTTTTTTATATTATTTCATACAGCATACATATACATATATTATTTATTATTCATATTATTACAATAGCATGATGATAGAAATTTTATAATGACATGTAAAGTATATAAGAAAATATTTAAGCACTCCTGGTGCACTGGAAAAACAGTGATTGATCCATTTGACAATATGCAAGGAACCTGCACTTATGACTCACATCCTTCCTGAGATCCTGTGTCCAACATGCTGGTGTAGAGAATATAATGAACTGGCAGAGGAAAGAAACAACATGGACTTTGGTTCTACTCTTAGCAAGCTCTGGCCAGCACTCTCAGATTTTAGCAATTAACATAGGCCTGAGGAAACCTGAAAGGAAAACAGGATTCAATAATTTTGACACCATATGATATCTTTTTTATTTCTTTTTTTTTTTCCCCCAGAAGTAAGCATAAAATAAACTATTCTGCCCATAGTTTTCTACCTGAATGACACCAAAGGTGGAGGGGAAAGGGTGATAGGAAAAAAAAATCAAATTTTAATCTGTACCAAAATGTCTTTGTGTCTTTTTTGATCTGAGGGACTCAACAACAGTGTGCAAAGGGCATGAGTAGAATTGATTTTTTCTGACCCTTTGTTTCCACCTATACTGGAAATGGCCATATCAGCAGAATTAAACTTTGGGAAATAATAATAGCATAAGAAGTTGGCTCATGGACAGACTCTGATGGAGCAAAGTAGTCTGAGAGTCAAAGAGGAATACATACTAGGTTTTATAAATGGCAATACAGAAGACAGGCTCTATACTGCCAGAGTTCACCATTCCTAACAAAGGATGTTCCTCAGAGGCATAGCTCACTTGCCAGGAGCATAGATACGGAAACTTGAGGCACAGTCAGATCTAATCGCACAAATAGTAATGGGAGAATATAGAAAAACTCAAGATGCCTCCAAAGGTTCAGATAAGTGAATATTTTCCTCTTGTTTTTCTCTTCAAAAGGAAACAATTGCCTTTAGCATTTTCCAGGTAGAATCCCACATGCTATTGCTCATGCTATGAATTTTAAGTGGAAAAACTTTTCCAATATATAAAGATTTTATCCTGAAATTTCTTGATAAGTGATACATTAACTGAGGAACTTAAGGAAGTTATAAAACTAAAATATTTTCTCTAACACAGTTCTTCTCTAACTGGTACTGTTGTTTCTCCTGCCTGGTGTAAGTGACTTTTAGAAAGTGTTTTTCAGAAGGGGCTAAGTAAACAAACTGTACTGACAAGACAAATTTGTTTATTACAGTGAAGATAAATAGTAAAAGAATTGAATCAAGCCCAGGTCAGTAGTGATAGAAAGTCATTACTCTAAGGTGGCAGTTAAGTGCCTTGTGTAAAATGAGTTAGCTCTTGGAGAATATTACCCACTGGCTGCTTATGCCCCCAAAAGCATTAACTAGCATCGTGGTTGAGACTGTCAACTAAAGAAAGAGCTAAGAACAGCTAAGGAAAAAGGATCTCATACAAAGTACTTTAGTCTTTGAATAGCGATGGCTGCCAAATGCTACTGTCTTGGCTGGCTTTATATCACGAACAGAGTGTTCTGTCTACTCACAACCTGTCATTTCCCATCAGACTAGGTTTATGTGGGAATAGAAAATCCAGTTAGGATTGAATTACAACAATGGATTAAAATAGTATTACTAAACAGAATAGTAGTGAAGGAGACCAGTCAGGGCATAAGCTTCAAAGCAGCATTGGTTTCTATATTTCCTAGCACTTGTATTAACTTAATTTTAAATGTAATTAAGTGAAGGGACTCCTTCAAATTCAGATCATGCCAATATAAAGTTCTTTTGTAATGCTACTACAATTAAAAAATGTTAACTGTTGCCTCCTGGAAAGTAATGGTACTTTATGGTAGTGGAACTCAGGAGCACTTGCATTCTATTAGCTGATAATAAATTTAGTTGTCCTCTGACAAGAAAGGATAGAAAACAAAATGGAATAAACAATTTTTTTTTCTAGTCTCAAGATTTTCAATCAATTCTGCTGGCCTGCAGAACGGAAATTTTCTTTCTAAATTTTACCGTATTGATTCACTATTTTCTCTCACAAACATCTCTTGAAACCATCTTGTGCTGCAATTTTCCTAGTGCCTTGACTACCTCTTTGATAAATAATCCCATCTTTGTCCAATTATATAAATACACATATATATGCATATAAGTGTATACAATGTAGTTTCGAAATAGGTCTTGAAAGAACAATCAAACATGAAGATACCCCATTAAAAGTGCCTTTTAAAATGTTTTTGTGGTGTTCACTGACATATTCTTGGAGAGTAGAAAAACCCTGTGTTATGCCTCATAATCTGGTCTCAAAATTTTCAATGTTTTGAGCATTGAGAGGGCTTTCTGCAACCTGCCTGCATTATTTCTTTCACTACTAATCCCAAAAGGATTATTCATTTACAACAATTAAACCGTAAACTGATTTAGATAGTCTAAATCTGAGTTATTCTTACCTTTCCACATCTCACACAGGAATAAAATTTCCTTAATACAATACTATGACAGTCACTTCTTTTTCCACAGGAACTATAGTCTGTACAAGGGATAAAGTATTTACGCATATGGTATTTCTGAGGTTCAGCTATAACGAGATAGATTAAAACTTCATCCACAATACTATAGCAACTGTGTAAAGAAGGGAATTACAACCTTTGGAAATAGCTAAACATAGTTCTATCCATAAGGCCCTGTGGTTTGCAACTGCTCTTCACTTAACTAACACTTTGTACTGAGATAGTGGAAACACTGCAAGCAGAATCTATTCAACCAGGCAGGCCATTATTTGTGGGTTGTGGATGACTAGATTGTAACTATTGCTATCAGTAGGGATGTAGAATTTTAGGAAATATCTAAACCTGTTATATTTTATGTTTATTTGATCACAGACATTTTGGATCAAATACTAACTGTATGTTAGAACACATAGTCTAAATTCTACAAGTCTTGAGCTCACATATACAATAGAATATTAATGTCAGAAGTCATGGAAAGCCCCCATAAGAAAAACAAGCAGACAATAGATTGACCTCAAAACAATATATACACAAATTTGTGATATTTTTTATTTACTTTCCTATATTTTCATATTTATTTTCCATACTTCTGTGCTTCATTCCTAACACCTGAAGGCTAGATTTTGTGTGTGTTTCTTATAACTCCTAGAGATGTGACTTTAACAAAAACAAGAAAATACTGCAGGCTGGCACTTCTGTATGTGCCACAAGACACTCCTCTGGGAAGCATAGAAGAAAAAACTGTAGTTCATTGAGATGATTAGTGAAGATAATTATATTTAGAAATTTTCTTGCTATAAAATAATGCCATATATCTATTGCAAAAGGCCGCTTACATTTTTTAATTTCATCAGTGATACGACTTAGCTATGTATACAGTCAATTCTGAAATAGTGTGACTTCTTATCTTTTTAGCATTACACAAAATGCTGCTGACCTTGGTGGGAGTTGTGGTGCTTTGTGTTGTGGAAAATACAGCAAAATATGCAATGGCTGTGCCTTTCAAGCCTCTGATCACTGGGATACATCCTGAAAAGAATGACAAATATTAAGATACTTTACAGATTATTTTTAAGGAAAGCACAGTGACGAGTGTTTATTTTGGTTTTCCTCAGGTTTCTAGCAGGTAAGAGTTTAATGAAAGTTTTAGTGTATATTCTAAATGCTGAGATCTGAACTTGGACAGCCTTTGAATTCTTTGCAGTTACTACTATAGCTAAGTAGCTAACTATTTTAATCACTTTAGTAGAACTGTCTTGCAAAGACCCTTCCTTTGGTGCAATGAGAGAATGAAAACAGAAATGTTTTTAAGGCTTCTCTGTGAAATTATAGGTTTTAAAATATAAAAATTTGGAAAATCATTTACAAGCAAATAAAATTATACCTTCATTCAAATGGTAAACAAACCAGGAACTCATGTAGCCAAATGCTAATGTTTGCAGGGGATGCAGTTGCATCATGCTGCATCAGCAAGAAATAAGTTGTTTCCACACCTGAGTCTGACTTAAGAGTTCATTTCACAGGATGAAAGGGAATAGGTGTTAGGAGCTGGAGAGTTTAGGTTCTGCTTTCAGTTCTGCCACAGTCAGAGTGAGACAATGAAAAAGTTTGTTAAAAACAGATGCAAAATTCATTTCCTAAAATTAATAGGAAGTTCTTCATAAATATCAGTGAGTTTCTCAAAGGGAAAGCTGCTGATAATTGCGACTTTCAGGTATGTTGCTTTCGAGTTTTAGTCTGATTAAGCTCAACCTTTACCCTGACTATTCTTATCATCCGCAGAATCTGTATATTCATTGTGTTTTCCAAGCACATAATTGTCAACAAAGGAAAAAAAAATTAAAACTGAAGAAAAAGGAGATGTTGTGGCTTGATATGGCCCAATACATTAATTTTCCTAAATAAATATTTTCCCTCAGAGATAAGAAAAATGTATTAGGTAAGCTAAGCTGTACATGCCTCTCCTATTGATTCTAGAAGTGAGTAAGCAATGCTTAATTTAGACGGAGTTGGTCTGACCCTTTCCAAGTCTTGTTTGTTTTTGTTGTTTGTTTGTTTGTTTTTCTTGTATTTTCCCACAAGATGTTCTTTATTGTTAATGTCTAGTATCTGGGGCAGATGGAAGAAGCTTACAAAGCTTCCACTACTCAATCAACATTCCTAAAAGACCTTTGCTTTCTTAAAACTGAACTTTCATGCAATGCAGTAGTTTTCAGGAGAATTTTGAGAAGTGTTTTTATTTTAGGTACTTAGAAACAATAATCTGTTGAACAATAACTTATGTTTAGTGTAACATATAGGAGTACTCTTGCTAGTAATATAATGCAGATTATTTTGCTGAATGTTTTCGTAGGCTTAAGGAATAATTACCTTTTTGTTATGCATGAAGAAATAGCTAATACTGTAATTAAGACAATGTTAAATTGTCCTTGTAGGTGTTCTAAGGAATATTTTTTAAGTTTTCTGATAAAAGTGGCAGTTGATTCTCTGATAGTGTTGGAGTTCAAAGCAAGAAGCAGTGCCATTAGCGAAGATGTGTATTACTGAAGATGTCTCTTAGTGCTCCAGAAAAGCAGATTTGTGTCTCAGTTTGGGTTTTTAATAAGTTTAAAAATACCATGTCTTCTGCATACCTTTCAGAAACATATTAGCCAATAGCTAATATTAGCTCTAGCTTTTTAATTTTTATAATTGTCATAAGAAACAAACTTGCAGCAGATAATGATATGACAACAGTATAACCACTAATGTGAAAATGACTTCAATAAAAGTAACTTTCCAGCATTAATTATAATAAATGAGATTCTTTAGCTGGAGAGAATGAAAAGGGCATTTTATATTTATACTAAGATTATGCTTAATATTTTTTCTACATTTTAAAGTGTCATAAATCTATAAATTTTAAATTATTTATCTTACATTCAATTAAAGGTTAAGCTCAGCTAGCTAAGAATAATCATAATCTAAAGGAGAAAAAAATTTGCATTAAATGCTTTGTGATGCAGTTTTTAAAAGAAAATGGATTTTAATTATTTCAACCACATAGATACTTTGGTGAATATGACATTGTTTTTCTATGCCATCTATTCTGTTGAATTAGAACAGTCCGTTTTCTGGCTCTGACTCCAGAAGAACATACACACTTCCCTTCCGAGTGCCTCTTTACCGTGAACCTCTCTATCATTATTTAGTTATTTATGGAAGTGCTTATAAGATCACAGACCTGGTGAAAGAATTAAAGCTGTTTTCATGTAGATGAGAGCTCACTTACTCTTCTACATTTTTATTTCTTTAAAATAGCTTACAAGACTTTCCTATACTCAAAGTGGTATCTTTTAATTCTTCATTTGAGGTAGTTAAAAAAAGATGAAAATAAAATAAACTAAGAGAAGAAAAAAGAAAAAAGCCTTTCCTTACAATAAACCTCAATTCTTAGGAGATATCAGCATACTAAAAGTGGGTTTTTTTGTTTAGTTGGTTTTTTTCCCCTGAAAAAAATTAGAGTTTTTGTTTTAGTGAAACCTGTTTTAAATAATTAGTTTCTCCAGCATTGACTTCTATGTATGAAACAGATTATTACTCCTTGATATTGCAGGCAATAATAACCAACAGGGTATTTTTTTATAATCTTATCTTGCTTGGCTATGCATACTGTTGAGGTCTTAAGACTTTCTAATCCTTTCCTTTTTTCCTCTCTTACATTATTTCACTACTAATGTGGATTGGTTTTTTTGAGTTAATAATTTTTTGAGTTAACTTTACATTGTATAATTATTTTTAAAGTATTTCTATTGCTTTCCTTTAATATTATGTGAAAAAATGAAAGGGAAATCCAATTAATTCATCATATATCCTTTTCTGGAAAACCAATGTTTTTTTAATTTCTACTTACATTTGGTAGCTGTGTAGGTTTGAAAACCCTTTGGGATTTTTATCCTTGTTCTATAAAGATTTTGTAGTCAATAATTGATTACACTAATGGTAAAGGAAACGATTTGACTTCAAGTATAACAAATGGCAAAATACTTATGTCTCTTGTGAGTGTTACCATCACCTTGTGATGATAATATATCATGTAGCTTATTAGCCTCGCAGGGGTACAAAAATAAAACAGCAGGACGTGCTACAGGAGAAATATTTATATCACTGCATGGTAATTTCCTGGCTTACAGTAAAATATCATGCAAACTACTAATATCAAATAGAGAGATCTGTAAAAGAAAATTCCCAGGGTTTTTTTCCCAATTTGTTTAGAGCAGTGAAAATGAAAACTTCAGAGCAAAAACTAACCTAAAGATAATGGCTTTTCCTTTGTAACTTCCCTAACCAAATCTACCATGAAGAAGTACTGTTGCACATAGGACCTAGTAGACCACCTGATTCTTTGCTTTGTTGGATCATTCCTTAATGTCTATTGTTAGGACAAAAGAAGTCTGAGGGATGACCTCATGGCTCTTTACAGCTTCCTGAGGAGGGGAAGTGGAGAGAGTGGTGCTGATCTCTTCTTCCTGGTATCCAGTGACAGAATTCATGGAAATGGTTCAAAGTTGCTTCAGGGGAGCTTCAGACTTGATATTAGGAAGCTTTTATTTGCTGAGCAGGTAGTCAAACACTGTAACAGGCTTCCTAAAGAGATGGGTGATGCCTCAAGCCTGTCAGTGTTTAAGAGACATTGGGACAATGCCCTTAAGAGGATGCTTTAACTTTTGGTTGGACTAGCTGGAAGTCAAAGAAAGTGTACCCCACTGATGAGCAAGACAGACAAACAGGTAACAACACATAAGGAGAAGGCTGAGGTACTCAGTGACTTCTTTGCCTCATTCATCACTAGCAGTGTCTCTTCCCACACCTCTCAAGGTGTGGACTGCAAGATGGAGACTGAAGGAGCAAAGTACAGGGGTACTTTGTACCAGTACCCTGAGTACAGGGGCACAATCACTTCCCTACTCCTGCTGGCCACGCTATTTCTGATACAGGCCAGGACGCTGTTGGCCTTTTTGGCCACCTAGGCACGCTGCTAGCTCATGTTCAACCAGCTGTCTACCAGCACCCCCAGGTCCTTTTCTACCGGGCAGCTCTCCAGCCACTCCTCCCCAAGCCTGTAGCGTTGCATGGGGTTGTTGTGCCCCAAGGACTCGGCACTTGACCTTATTAAACCTCATATGGTTGACCTCCGCCATCGATCCAGCCTGTCCAGATTCCTCTCCAGATCCCTGATGGAGCTGGGGGCAACTGTGTGTGTGCCCAAGGCCCCGCTGTGCAGGAAGTGTCCCGTGAAGCAGCGCTGCTGAGCATGGCGCAGGGTGGAGAAAGAGCTGACCTTAGCCTCTCAGAAGTTGTTTGGAAAACCCGCCCAAGTGCCTGATGTTGAGGACTGTGGTGTTGGGGCTTGTCCCCTGTGTCCCCCAGCTGCAGAGCCATGGGACAGCAGCCTGGGGGTGACCAGCTTTCCCCGGAAAGCAGCGAAGAGGCAGCTGCAGGCGGTGTGAATGGCCACGTGTATAGTGGAGCGGAGGGGCTGCCACAGGGCCCTGGAGTACCTCATCATGCAGAGACCCAGCTCGGGTCTCCTGGCACAGCTCTGGGAGTTCCCCAGCTTCCCACTGGCTCAGGGCCTGCAGGAAGAGCAGCAGAGGAAGGCGCTGGCAGATCACCTCCGGGCCTGGATGGGATGGCCGGTGATGGCAGGAGGCCTGCGGCTCATTGGAGAGGTCATCCACATCTTCTCTCGCATCCACCAAATGCACATGGTCTACTCCCTGCCCCTGGATGGGGATGTGACCCTGGACCCTGCCTTGTCCCCAGTCTGCTGGGTAATGGAGGAGGAGTTCCATGTCTCAGACGTGTCCATAGCCATGAAGAAGGTGCTGAGAGCATGTGAGAAGCAGCGTGGGGAAGAGAGCAGCCCTGGCAAGGGCTCCAAGCAGAAGAAGGGGGCAAAGCTGCAGGGAACAAGCAGCACCTGCCCTGGGACACAGCTCTTCCTCCGCGCCTTCCTCCGGGAACCCACCTCGTAATGACAGCACCTTTAACAGCTGAGACTACCAGATCAGTGGACAAGGGAAGAACTATGGATGTTGTTCATCCAGATTTCTGTAAGGCCTTTGACACGGTTCCCCACAACAGCCTTCTCTTTAAATTGGAGAGATATGGATGTGATGGGTGGATGAGGAATTGGTTGATCGTTGCATCCATAGTGGTCAATGGCTCAATGTCCAGATGGATATCGATGATGAGCGGTGTCCCTCAGGGGTCCATGCTGGGACCAATACTATGTAATATCTTCACCAGTGACACAGTGGGATCAAGTGCACCCTCAGCAAGTTTGTAGATGCTGTCAAGCTGAGTGGTGCGGCTGACAAGCCTGAGGGATGGAATGCCATCCAGAGGGACATGGACAAGCTCAGTCAATGGGTCCATGGGAACATCAAGAGGTTTATCAAGTCAGGGTCCTGCATATGGGTAGGGGCAACCTGGTATCAATACAGGCTGGGGGAATGAAGGGATTGAGAGCAGACCTGCCAAGAAGGATTTGGGGGTACTGGTGGATGAAAAGCTGGACATGAGCCAGCAATATGTGCTCGCAGCTCAGAAGGCCAACCGTATCCTGGGCTGCATATTCTTTTTAAGGCCAGCAGGTCGAGGGAGTTGATTCTGCCCCTCTGCTCCACTCTGGTGAGACCCCACCTGCAGTACTGCATTCAGCTCTGGAGCCCTCAGCGCAGGAAAGACATGGAGCTGTTGGAGTGAGTCCAGAGGAGGGCCACAAAAATGATCAGGGGGATGGAACAT
This sequence comes from Phaethon aethereus, assembly GCF_964289735.1. Lineage (NCBI taxonomy): Eukaryota > Metazoa > Chordata > Aves > Phaethontiformes > Phaethontidae > Phaethon > Phaethon aethereus. Next base: position 62,478,062 of record NC_138578.1, on the reverse strand, counting down.
TTCTCTGGGGACAGGCTGAGAGAATTGGGATTGTTCAGCCTGGAGAAAAGAAGGTTCTGGGGAGACTTTCTTGCAGCCTTTCAGTACTTAAAGGGGACTTATAAGAAAGATGGGGGCAAACTTTTCAGCAGGGCCTGTTGCAATAGGACAAGGGGTAATGGTTTCAAACTAAAAGAGGGTAGATTTCAACTACATGTAAGGAATACATTTTTTTACAATGAGTCTGGTGATGATGACTAGATGACCTTTAAAGGTCCCTTCCAACGCAAACTATTCTATGATTCTATAATTCTATGATTGTTGTATGTCTGTCCCTTCCTACTGGAACTATTCCATTCTGTTTTAATTTCAAAAACCTGTTCTTTCCATGTGGCAGAATGGAATGTTGTGTATAGAGAAAAAAGAAGAGAAAAGGAAGCCAGATATACATTCTACACTAATTTTCTAGGTTGTTTTTATTTTATACTATGTTTTCCAGGCCTGTCTGTTAAGTATGTCCAGTTCAGAATGTATTCATAAAGCTCAGATTTTTAAAAATTTATGATCAAACAGTGAAGCTTATTCTAACATGACTAGTTTTTATGTTCAGTATAATTCTTTTGGAATAAAAACATTCTTAAAAGATATAGGAAGCATTTATTTCATTCTGCATAACTTTTCTGAACAAAACTACAACAGAAAAAAATGCTTTAGGTGTAAATACCCTTTTAAAAAATAATATCTTTGAGATTTATTTTTTTCATAAAATAGAGACTGGAAAGACTAGAAGAAGCCTACCACTCAGCAGACTCATTCTCTCAGAGACAACATTGTCATATACCTTGTGTTATAAATATTTCCAACTCCAACTTGAAGCCACTACCATAGAAGGGAAGACAATTTCTACACCTATGTTGTGAGATAGATAGGAACTATGCATTTGAAGATGAAAAATTATTGTGCTGCCAGTTCATTCCTTTTTGTCCTTATGCCTTTAGGTTTTTCCATCTTAGAGCTATGAGATAATTCAAATTTCGAAGTACAAAATGTTTGCTGTTCAGGCCTTCGACCAGCCTAGATCAGTGATCTCCAAGCCAATGCTCCAATGTTTTTTCTTTTCCTATATCTGTGAGATGTGAGACCAAGCTTTCATTCTTTTTTTCTTTCTATCCCTCCAACCCCCCTCCTCCCCGCCCCCGGCAATATTAAAATCCACACTTGGAAAACTTTCTGAAGGTTGTAGATGAATACTTGTGCATGCAGTCATCTAGCTCAGTTGTTCATAACACAGATCACAGGATCATAGAATCTTATAGGAGTTTTCTTGTAGAACAAACATATAAATTAATTGGATTAATAATTTAATTATGTCATGCAGAAGGATGGCTCATAAAATACAGTAATTTCTGAGGTTACATTCCAATGAAGTGGATACTGTACAGAGGTATTTCTAAAGGTACTGAATAATCTTTGTTTAAAATTTTCATTCAATTACACCTGTAATAGAAAGTAATTTCATTTTCACTGCTTCATGGAGCATACCTCTGTAAAGCGAAGAGTACCTCATACTTCAAAGTAGGAAGTGAAATACAGTTCTGTGACACAATCTACTTTTAATTACTTCGTTACTTTATCAGTTCTAGTTCATCTTCCAGGTGTCTCATGGGGAAGGAGAGCACTGTAGGTGTTTTTATGTTTAAAAGATTTATTTTTCCTTTCAAACAGCATATCTGAGCATTTTTTAGTCAGTTATGCTCTTTGAGTAGAAAATATAGCTTTTAAACATAAAAATTACTGCAAAGACTTAATCCACTTAAGGAATGGTAGAGAAGCCTTCCAGCCACTCTTAATGTTTAAAATCTTTGTATTCATATCAAACAGCAGATGTGGAGGTCTGCTTTCAGATGACATTTACCAGAATTCATCCCATATTGGTATCAGAAGTAGTTTAAGACAATGAATCCTTGTATATATTGACTTTTTAAATTGTACCCAGTGTATATACATATACATATAACGCAAGTCATGTTCTGAAATATGTACCAGTTTGTTATTTAAATTGAAGATTTAACTATCAAGGTTTGAAAAGCAAGGATTTAAATTCATCCTGGCTAAAAAGCCAAATCAAAATGTACTTTCTATATTTTTTTATCATTTTGTGGAATAATATTTCCATGGCAAAATGTTCATGAAGTAACTTAAGAGATAAAAAAAATAATTTGTTTTGTCATATAAGTAAAACAAAATGTAAACTATGTATTCCTTTTAGTATTCAGCTACGAGGAGTATAATTTACAAAGAAATAATGATATAGCTATCAGGTATGAAACAGATATGATGTTTCAAGATAATTCCATATTAGCAGCTTGTTTTCCACTTACAGAAATTACTCACCAGCATGAGTTTGTCTTTATTGTGCTCTCAAACTGCCCAAGTATATTGAATATGTTTTTGTGCAAGTTTCTATAGTTGCATGGTCCCTAGATTTTCACCTTCTGATGAATTTCTGCTGTCAGCGATACATTTAGCACATGCCATGAGTTTGTTTGGAGATTTTTAATATGTAACAGTCAGGAATTCTGAAAATTGCAAGGTAACTACTGATAGACCGTAACATGAATATTCTGTATTCGGGTACAAAGTTCTTATTTATATTGGAGAGTCAGACAATTAAGTGATTTCTGTTTCACTGGTAACTTGAACTGTTCAGGTCTCCTCAAAGAGAGGAGAAACTTTTGTTTACAGAGAAGGACTGGTGGGAGATGTGGTGGTCAGAGGCAGTCTTGGGCTTAGAGACCATGAAATGACAGAATTCTCAATTCGTGGTGAAATAAGGGGCGGGGGGAGGGGTCAGTAAAACCACTACCATGGACTTCCGGAGGGCAGACTTTGGCCTGTTCAGGTCACTGGTTGAGAGACTCCCTTGGGAGACAGTCCTGAAGGGCGAAGGGGTCCAGGAAGGCTGGACAGTCTTCAAGAAGGAAATCTTAAAGGTGCAGGAGCAGGAGGTCCCCATGTGCTGTAAGACGAACTGGCTGAACAAGGAGATTTTGCTGGGACTCAGGAAGAAAAGGAGAGTTTATGACCTTTGGAAGAAGGAGCAGGCAACTCGAGAAGAGTACAGGGATCTCATTAGGTAGTGCAAAGAGAAAATTAGAAAGGCAAAAGCCCAGCTAGAACTCAGTCTGGCCATAGCCATAAGGGATAAAAAATATATTTTTACAAATATGTTAAAAGAGAGCCAAGGAGAATCTCCATCCTTTTTTGGATGTGAGGGGGAACTTTGTCACCAAGGATGAGGAAAAGGCTGTAGTACTTAATGCCTTCTCTACCTCAGTCTTTAGTAGCCAAACCAGTTATCCTCAGGGTATTCAGCCCCCTGAGCTGGAAGACAGAGATGGAGAGCAAAATAAACTCCCCATAATCCAAGAGGAAGCAGTTAATGACCTGCTATGCCACCTGGACACTCACAAGTCCCTGGGGCCTGATGGGATCCACCCAAGAGTACTGAGAGAGCTGGCAGAAGAGCTTGCCAAGCCACTCGCCATCATTTATCAGCAGTCCTGGTTAACAGGGCAGGTCCCAGAAAACTGGAGGCTTGCCAATGTGAAGAAGGGCTGGAAGGAGGGTTTGGGGAACTACAGGCCTGTCAGCCTGACCTCCGTACTGGGGAAGATTATGGAGAGGCTCATCTTGAGGGCACTCACAGGGCATGTGCAGGGCAACCAAGGGATCAGGCCCAACCAGCATAGGTTCATGAAAGGCAGGTCCTGCTTGACCAATCTGATCTCCTTCTATGACCAGGTGACCTGGATGTGAGAACGGCTGTGGATGTTGTTTGACTGGACCTTAGTAAAGCCTTTGACACCATCTCCCACAGCATTCTCCTAGAGAAACTGGTAGCTCATGGCTTATGTAAGCTTTTACCGAGCTCATGTACTCTCTGCTGCATAAAAAACTGGCTGAATGGCAAAGCCCAAAGAGTTGTGGTGAATGGAGTTAAATTCAGTTGGTGGCCAGGGCTCGGTTCTGGGGCTGGTCTTGTTCAATATCTTTATAGATGATCTGGATGAGGGGATCGAGTGCTCCCTCAGTACGTTTGCAGATGACACCAAGTTGGGTGGGAGTGTTGATCTGCTGGAGGGTAGGAGGGCTCTGCAGAGGGATCTGGGCAGGCTGGATTGATGGGCAGAGGTCAACTTTATGAGGTTCAACAAGGCCAAATGCCGAGTCCTGCTCTTGGGGCACAACAACCCCATGCAATGCTACAGGCTGGGGGAAAAGTGGCTGGAGAGCTGCCCAGCAGAAAAGGACCTGGGGGTGCTGGTTGACAGCCGGCTGAACATGAGCCAGCTGTGCGCCCAGGTGGCCAAGAAGGGCAACAGCATCCTGGTCTGTATCAGAAATAGCGTGGTCAGCAGGAGTAGGGAAGTGATTGTGCCCCTGTACTCGGCACTGGTGAGGCCGCACCTTGAATACTGTGTTCAGTTTTGGGCCCCTCACTACAAGAAGTATGTTGAGGTGCTGGAGCGTGTCCAGAGAAGGGCAACGAAGCTGGTGAGGGGTCTGGAGCACAAGTCTTACGAGGAGCAGCTGAGGGAACTGGGGTTGTTTAGTCTGGAGAAGAGGAGGCTGAGGGAAGACCTTATTGCTCTCTACAGCTACCTGAAAAAAGGGGGTTGTGGCAATGTGGGTGTTGGTCTCTTCTCCCAACTAACTAGTGATAGGACAAGAGGAAAGGCCTCAAGTTGCGCCAGGGGAGGTTTAGATTGGATATTAGGAAAAATTTCTTAACCGAGAGGGTGGCCAAGCATTGGAACAGGCTGCCCAGGGAGGTGGTGGAGTCACCATCACTGGAGGTGTTCAAAAAACTTGTAGGTGTGGCAATTCAGGATTTGGTTTAGTGGGCATGGTGGTATTGGGTTGATGGCTGGACTCGATGATCTGAAAGGTCTTTTCCAACCTTACTGATTCTGTGATTCTGTGAAGCATAAATACGTTTCTAATTTATGTAGATGTGTTTGTAATTTACTCAGATACTCTCAGATTGAAACTGAAATCTTTATGAAAGAGAAATAAAGATTTGGATATGAAATAAAGATTTGGATATGCAATTCAAGAAGGCTTTCTCTTCTGTAACTACTTTAGTTTTGACTGTTGGTTGCATTACAGGAGGAAATAATATGGGTGAGCCATATGAATTAAGACAAAATTTTCCCCAAATTAAGTTTGAAAAGCTTATATTCATACCAGTAATCTGACTGTTTTTGGGGTTTTTTTTTGTACTGCTAGCAATGTTCAGCTCTCCTTTAAGGCAGTTGCTGTTTTAATTACATCAAGCGATTGTCCAGCCATCTGTACTTGTTCTCTGTAATTACTTTATTATTGCAGATATTCACTGTTGGTCGATTTATTCAAACTATTTGAATAAATTCCACCGTAGTCCTGTTAGTGTAGTAGTGGGATTTCATGGAAAAAAAGAAGATAAATTCCAATATTTTCTGTGACTAGAAATTATTTCTGTTGTTTTCAGGTGACATATACAGTTACATTTAACATATACAACTATCTATTTAATGTAAACAGTTACAATAACTTAAAGGTTAATCAAAACATGAATGTGCTAACAATGGAAATTGCAATTTAGTTCAGTGTTAAACTGTGCCTTTTAGGTGCCTTAAAACTAACAACTTCCCTGTTCCCCCAACTTCTGATGTAACAATATCAGATTGATGAGATGCAGTGATTCACCAGTTCTTCTGGCTTCATGCCTAAATCTAGTCAGTCAAGACTAAGACTTCTAAGTGTAGAATATCATGCCAGATGTTGACTAAGCTTATCTTTTGAGGCTGAAAGTCATTAGAGATTTCACATCATCAGCTAATGTAGCCAAGTTCTATTTTCATTTGAAGAGAAACATGGAGAGACTTTTTTCCTTGTGCTTTTGCCTCCATTTACTGAAATGACCTGTTATTTACTGTTGAAAAGATCTACCTTATTAATGTGATTTTGTGAACTAATGATTCATAAACAAGTTAATTGGTTGCATGGTGTTTCTATGTTACATGCTGCTGTTGGCTTTTTTCCTCAATTTCCTTATAGTTTTTGATAGAGTTAGACGTTTATCTTATCATGCAAACATGCTTGTACCAGTGCTATAACAACTTTACAAAACTTGCCAGATATGAAAACAGAGATAAGAATGCCTTTTCTTTTCTTTTGTTTTTTCTTTTGTTTTTTCTTTTGTTTTTTCTTTTGTTTTTTCTTTTGTTTTTTTCTTTTGTTTCCTCTTCCCTCTTCTCTCTTCTCTCTTCTCTCTTCTCTCTTCCTCTTTTTCTTTTCTCTTCTCTCTCTTCTCTCTCTTCTCTCTCTTCTCTCTCTTCTCCTCTTTTTTCCCTTTTCTGATTTTTATCCTAGAAAAAAATTGCTTCAGTTTGGCTCCAGGCAGCTCTAACTTATGTGACCCACACTAACTCAGCAGATTGTTCAAACACTTAAGTTTCATTGTTTGCAACTTTGCAAGTATAGAAACAACCTGCAAACAAATCGAAATGTTTCCATAGGTAATTTCAAATAATGATTTAGGTTAAATGCCTCCTCCCCACACACATCCTCCCCCCAAAAAACCCGACAAACTCACAAACACATCTTTTGGAGCATAAAAGCGTCACCATTAAGAGCATCACTATAGTAACGCCTAAGCTCCTCTACCATGTCTATTTTATTCTTTCTTAAATGTTTTTTGAAATATTTCATATGTGTGTGATTTTACATGTATATTTTGTAAAGTCATCAAATGCATATTAGAGAACAATTTTTCTATTATATGAATACACAGTGATCTAAAATACATATTCTTTTCATTTCTCCCACTCACATAATTTAGTCTGACATGATTGTCAGAGCAAGATGCAATGTTTTTTTCTACTTCTATCTTCCTGAACTGTATTTAATGCTCCAAAGCATGGTGAAACTTTACTATCCATTTCTTTGCAGAATGTATAGTAAGAAGTCTTAAACTGCACTTCCTAAAAGATATATAACAATGTCATAATATTTCGCTGCTTCAACAGAGGCATACATAGCAATGTAAGGACCCTATACTTTCGGATGGAGATAGATAGGCATTTTTTATCTCCAATGATTAAAACTTTTTTACTATGTTAAATAAGGAAAAGAGTTTTCCAAAATTCTATCAAAACATCATTCCTGCTTTGGCATTTATGCAGTTAGTAATAAGAGTAGGCAACAAGTTTTCAGTTGTACACAAAGTTCTTGGAGTTTGTTAAACTCTATAGCACAGCTCCATAAGATAGTGAGAGAGGGAACTATGGTGTAGAACTTAGTAACTCTTTATCTAATCCTTCAGACCATTCCACTAAAACTTATTTTTAAGATGATTTTTATCTTACAGTTATGGTCAGTAAAATACATTATCTCCTCAAGTTTTTATAAATTTGGCAGGAAGAAACCTTTCTATATTAACATTAAATTTGCAAATCTTTATTCAGAAATTTTATTATTATAGCAATTTTAACTAGGATACTCTTTCACTTTATGAAGCTTTTAGTTATTTTAATGATGATTCAACTATTTAAAAAAATAACTATTTACCTCATATTCTAATATCTTCTTTAAAAATAACAAACTAACCCCAGTGGGTTTTTTTGAGATTTTTTCCCGAGTTTTTGGTTTGCAGCATGTGTTCCTAGCGTGGAAAATGATTGTACTGCTGCACAAGGTTAATGCTCACTTTAAATAAAAATATAAGGTTTATAAACCAACTTGGTAGTAGCCATAAAATTTCAAAATGAGATTTTTAATTAAATCTGAAGTGGGCAGAAAATCCTTTATCTGGGAATCAGTTTTCAAGCTCTATTATAAATGTTTTCCTGTGTACCCACTGTGAGAGACTTATCAGTTGAGGCTCAAAGAGGAAAGGGAGCTTCTAGATCGTCTTTTTTGTTAACCTTTATTGGATGACTGTAATACACTGCAATAGCATGTGTTGATAAGAGAATACCTATGCTAGAACTGTCTACTTAAGATACATACATGGAAAATGCAAGAAAAACATCAATAAATTGCTAAAACTTTACTTCTAACACTGTACTTCTCTAGAACATAGAAAAATTGCATGAATTTCCCTTTATGTTTATTGGCATTAAACTTGATCTTCTCTGGAGAAAAAGATTCAGTTTGATTGTACATGGAAGCAAATCAAAGATGGTTTCTTGTTCTGTACCTGCTGGTGTTTATATATGTGCCTGTTGATTCTCCTGTAATAGCTTGAATCCGCTGATAATTTCAGCTAAATCTGCTTACAGGGTAGAATTTCCAGTGATGATGAACAATACACCTATAAGTTTCATGAAAATAGGCTGCTTATAAAAGTGAAAGGTGTTATGGGGTCTCCAGTTACCAGGAAAATGTGCTCTCATCTTCAGTATACACCAGAGAATCTCCAAAAGGCACAAATGAGGGCAGTCATGCTTGTAAATATTACAGTGACTAGAAAAACTTTTGGGTGGTACTTAAACCTTTTTAGACACCATGATGAATGATGAATGAATAGCCATGAGCAGGGCAAAAGCTTATGGGTAAGAATCAGGGACCGAGGCAACAAAGTGAATCTTGTGGTGGGTGTCTACTACAAGCTGCCAATCAAGGGGAATCTATTGACGAAGCCTTCTCATTCCAGCTACAGGAGGCATTAAGCTTGCAGGCTCTCATCCTGATGGGGGACTTCAACCATCATGACATCTGCTGGAAGAGTAGCATGGTGAGCTGCAGGCAACCCAGGAGACTCCGGGGATGCATTGAGTATAACTTCTTAAGCCAGGTAATAGACAGCCCTAACAGAGGGGATGCCATACCGGACCTTTTAGTCACGAACATAAGTAAGCTACTTGGTGATGTTCAAGATTAGAGGCAGCCTGGGCTGCAGTGATCATGAACTGATGGAATTCGCAGTCCTGAAAGATACTGGTCAGGTGAAGAGTAAAGTGAGGACCCTGAATTTTAGGAAAGAAAAATTCCAGCTGTTCTGGGAGCTAGTCAATAGGACCCCCTTGGGAAACTGCCCGCAGGTACAAGAGAGTAGCACAGAGCTGGCAGATTGTTAAAGACGCTTTCTATGGAGCGCAAGAGCTCTCAGTCCCCATGTGTAAGAAATGAGGAAAGGAAGACAAGAGACTGGCACGTCTGCATTGAGACCTGATGGGCAAATGAAAGGGCAAGAAGGAAATGCACAGGCAGTGGAAGCAGGGACAGGTGTCCTGGGAAGAGTACAGGGATGCTGCCTGGTTGTGTAGGGATGAGGTCAGGAGGGCCAAGGTGCAGCTGGAGCTGAACTTGGCAAGGGATGCAAAGAATAATAATAAGGGTTTCTACAGGTACGTTAGCCAGAAAAAGAAGGTCAATAAAGTGTACCTGCCTGATGAGCAAGACTGGCAGACTGGTAACAATGGACAAGCAGAAGGCTGAGGTACTCAATGACTTCTTTGCCTCCCACATCACACTCTTCCCACACCTCTCGAGGTGATGGACTGCAAGATGGGAACTGGAGGAGCGAAGGAGCGAAGTCCCTCCCACTGTAAGAGAAGATCAGGTTTGAGACCTGAACAGACACTAGTCTATAGGACCTGATGAGATGCATCCCAAAGTCCTGAGGGAACTGGCTGATGTAGTTTCCAAGCCATGTTCCATGATATTGGAAAAGTCATGGCAGTCAGGTGAAGCCAGATGCTGTCTATCTGGACTTCTGTAAGGCCTTTGACATGGTCCCCCAGAGCAGCCTTCTCTCCTAATTGGAGAGATATGGATTTGATGGGTGGGCTGTTGGGTGGATGAGGAATTGGTTGGATGGTTGCATCCAGAGGGTAGTGGTCAATGGCACAATATCCAAATGGTGATCAGCTATGAGTGGTGTCCCTCAGGGGTCCATACTAGGACCAGTACTGTTTAATGCCTTCATCAGTGACATAGACAGTGGGATCAAGTGCACCCTCAGCAAGTTTGTAGATGCTGCCAAGATGAGTGGTGCAGTTGACACACCTGAGGGACAGAATGCCATCCAGAGGGACCTGGACAAGCTCAAGGAATGGGCCCATGGGAACCTCATGAGGTCAACAAGGCCAAATGCAGGGTCACAGAATCACAGAATCACAGAATCACTAGGTTGGAAAGGACCTTTAAGATCATCAAGTCCAACCATTAATCCAGAACCACCATGTCCCCTAAACCATGTCCTGAAGTGCCACATCCAAACGTTTTTTGAACACTTCCAGGGATGGCGACTCCACCACCTCCCTGGGCAGCCTGTTCCAATGCCTGACCACCCTCTCAGTGAAGAAATTTTTCCTAATATCCAATCTAAACCTCCCCTGGCGCAACTTGAGGCCATTTCCTCTTGTCCTATCACTAGTTACTTGGGAGAAGAGACCAACACCCTCATCGCCACAACCCCCTTTCAGGTAGTTGTAGAGAGCGATAAGGTCTCCCCTCAGCCTCCTCTTCTCCAGACTAAACCACCCCAGTTCCCTCAGCCGCTCCTCATAAGACATGTGCTCCAGACCCCTCACCAGCTTCATTGCCCTTCTCTGGACACGCTCCAGCACCTCAGCGTCCTTCTTGTAGTGAGGGGCCCAAAACTGAACACAGGATTCAAGGTGCGGCCTCACCAGTGCCGAGTACAGGGGCACAATCACTTCCCTACTCCTGCTGGCCACACTATTCCTGATACAGGCCAGGACGCTGTTGGCCTTCTTGGCCACCTGGGCACACTGCCGGCTCATATTCAGCCGGCTGTCAACCAGCACCCCCAGGTCCCTTTCTGCCGGGCTGCTCTCCAGCCACTCCTCCCCAAGCCTGTAGCATTGCATGGGGTTGTTGTGGCCAAAGTGCAGGACCCTGCACTTGGCCTTATTAAACCTCATACAGTTGGCCTCTGCCCATCGATCCAGCCTGTCCAGATCCCTCTGCAGAGCCCTCCTACCCTCCAGCAGATCAACACTCCCACTCAGCTTGGTGTCATCTGCAAACTTACTGAGGGAGCACTCAATTCCCTCATCCAGATCATCTATAAAGATACTGAACAAGACTGGTCCCAGAACCGAGCCCTGGGGAACACCACTCGTGACCGGCCGCCAGCCGGATTTAACGCCATTCACCACAACTCTCTGGGCTCGGCCATCCAGCCAGTTCCTCACCCAGCGAAGAGTAAACCCGTCTAAGCCTCGAGCCGCCAGTTTCTCCAGGAGAATGCTGTGGGAGACGCTGTCAAAGGCTTTACTAAAGTCCAGGTAGACAACGTCCACAGCCTTTCCCTCATCCACTAGGCGGGTCACCTGGTCATAGAAGGAGATCAGGTTGGTCAAGCAGGACCTGCCTTTCATGAACCCATGCTGGCTGGGCCTGATCCTTTGGCTGTTCTGCAGATGCCCTGTGAGCACTCTCAAAACCAACCGCTCCATAATCTTCCCTGGAACAGAGGTCAGGCTGACAGGCCTGTAGTTCCCAGGATCCTCCTTCCGGCCTTTCTTGTAGACGGGTGTCACATTGGCAAGCCTCCAGTCTTCTGGGACCTCCCCTGTTAAGCAGGACTGCTGATAAACGATGGAGAGTGGCTTGGCAAGATCCTCTGCCAGCTCTCTCAGTACTCTCGGGTGGATCCCATCAGGCCCCATAGACTTGTGGGTGTCCAGGTGGCTTAGCTTGTCCTTGACTGCTTCCTCCTGGATTATGAGGAGTACATTGTGCTCTCCATCCCCATCTTCCAGCTCAGGGGGCTGAATACCCTGCGGATACCTGGAGTGGCTATTAAAGACTGAGGCGAAGAAGGCATTAAGTACCTCAGCCTTGTCCTCGTCCTTGGAGACAATGTTCCCCGCCATATCCAGTAGGGGATGGAGATTCTCCTTGCCTCTCTTTTTGTTGTTAATATATTTGTAAAAACATTTTTTATTATCCTTTACGACTGTGGCCAGACTGAGCTCTAGCTGGGCTTTTGCCTTTCTAATTTTGTCCCTGCTTGACCTAACGAGATCTTTGTACTCTTCATGAGTTGCCTTCCCCTTCTTCCAGAGGTGATAAACTCTCCTCTTTTCCCTGAGTCCCAGCAAAATCTCCCTGTTCAACCAGGCCGGTCGCCTTCCCCGCCAGCTCTTCTTACAGCACATGGGGACCGCCTGCTCCTGCGCCTTTAAGATTTCCTTCTTGAAGACTGTCCAGCCTTCCTGGACCCCTTTGTCCTTCAGGACTGTCTCCCAAGGGACTCTCTCAACCAGTGACCTGAACAGGCCAAAGTCTGCCCTCCGGAAGTCCATGATAGCAGTTTTGCTGAGTCGTCTCCTTACTTCACTCACAACTGAGAATTCTATCATGTCATGGTCGCTAAGCCCAAGATGGCCTCCGACCACCACATCTCCCACCAGTCCTTCTCTGTTTGTAAACAGCAGGTCCAGCAAGGCACCTCCCCTGGTGGGCTCACTCACCAGCTGCATCAGGAAGTTATCCTCCACACACTCCAGGAACCTCCTAGACTGTTTCCTCTCTGCCGTGTTATACTTCCAGCAGATGTCCGGTAGGTTGAAGTCCCCCACAAGAACAAGGGCCAGCGAATGCTGGACTCAGGTCCTGCACCTGAGTCAAGGCAACCCCTGGTATCAATACAGGCTGGGGGATGAAGGGATTGAGAGCAGACCTGCTGAGAAGGTCTTGAGGGTACTAGTGGATGAAAAGCTGGACATGAGCCAGCAATGTGCATTCGCAGCCCAGAAGGCCAGCCGTATCCTGGGCTTCATCCAAAGCAATGTGGCCAGCAGGTTGAGGGAGGTGATTCTGCCCCTGTACTCTGCTCGGGTAAGACCTCATCTGCAGTACTGCATCCAGCTCTGGAGCCCTCAACACGGGAAAGACACGGACCTCTTGGAGCATGTCCTGAGGAGGGCCACAAAAATGATCAGAGAGATGGAACAGCTCTCCTCTGAGGACAGGCTGAGAGAGTTGGGGTTGTTCAGCCTGGAGAAGAGAAGGCTCTCTGGGGAGACCTTCTTGCAGCCTTTCAGTACTTAAAGGGGGTTTGTAAGAAAGATGGGGACAGACTTTTCAGCAGGCCTGTAGTGACAGAACAAGGGGTAATTGTTTTAAACTAAAAGGGGGCAGATTGAGACTAGATATAAGGAAGAAATTTTTCACAGTGAGGGTGGTGAAACACTGGAAGAAGTTGCCCAGAGGGATGGTAGATGAAGCATTTAAGGAGGATTCAAGGTCAGGTTGGATGAGGCTCTGAGCAACCTGGTCTAGTTGCAGGTGTCCCTGCTGATTGCAGGGGGGTTAGGCTAGATGAGCTTTAAAGGTCCTTTCCAATGCAAAGATTCTATGATTCTATGAGTCATATGTGAAATACAGGATAATTGAATTTGGAAGGTACCTGAGGAGGTCAACTCGTCTATCCTCCTCTGACCTCCTGAGGTCAGAACAATGTTCTTAGGGCTTGAACAAGTCTGGCTTTGGAGACCTCCAAGAATGTAGACTGCAGTACGTCTCTGGTCAGTCTGTTCCAGTGCCTCACTTTCCTCATGAGCGAGAAGGTTTTTCAGTTGGAACATCTGTCAGCTTACACCTGTTTCCACTCATCTTCCTACCATGCAGCACCATGAAAAACTTGTCCTGAATATCACCAATGCAATAAAAATTATTAATTTTGATGTGTGACCAAGGACTTTATAGAAATATTAATCAAATATCATACTATAGAAGCAATTTTCAAATAATTACATTAGGAAAAGAAAAAGGTAACATCATCAGTTTTATTCCTCAAAATAATAACTGAAGAAAAAAAAAAAAGAGCTTTCAAATTCAGTAGAAGTAAAGTCACATCATTTTAAAACACTTGTTAATCAAATAAGTCACAGAACTGAATTCTGTAAGCATATTTTAAAAAGGCAAAAAATGACTGTATGAAAATGGCCAGGTTTGTAAGACAATATTTAGAACATTAATGAGATCCTTTTAACATTTTAAGGCCATGTGATAAAAGTAGCTTATTTTAATGTCTTGAAATTTGTCAGTCACATGTGGAAGGATTTTTGTTGTGTTTTTTCTTTTTTTCGGGAAAACTCATAAATCTTTTTCATTGTACAGAATACTTCAATTACAACATACTAGTAAGTGATATATAAAAAAGCTTGCAGTGGTGGCATGTGTATGAAAAAAACATGTATCTTCCAGGAAACTCATAGGAGTTGGAGAGATGATAGTAAGGCTTTGATTTATAATCATCATCATCATCTTACATTTAGACATTTCCCATAAATTTAGCAATATGTAAGTTTTTAATGACACATATAATATGTTCCTGGAATCAGAAGTGCCTGAGAACTCAGGTTTTGCCTTAAACATTATATAACTATTTTTAATTGCTCTTAGAACTAAAAAAATGAATGTAATAATTATTTGCAGGCAAACATTAATTTGCTGCCCATGGAGAAAATACATCTACACTCCCAGAATTTGGGTCCAGGACTAGAACTACCGTGAGATATTGAGTGAAAATGCTTGCTAGTGCTACAAATTCAGTCTAGTAGGAATCAAATTCTACAGCTTTGTTACAGTTTTTCTTTTTTCTGAGATATTTCATATGAAAAACTGGGTTCATCATTGGTCATTAACAATGTAAATATCAGCTTGCCCATTTCTGATTTACTGTTTGTCATCTGAATGTCTTGGTTTAAAACTGGAGTATAGATAAGTGGTTCTTGATATTCCATAACAACACAAAGCTTGAAATTTTTTGCTTAAAGACATATCATTGTATAAAACTTCTCATCTCTGCTTATACATCTATACATGTAGATTATACATCTACAAAACAATATTTGAAAATTTCAAAAGTCTTGGTTGTCATTCTCTTGTCCATAGAATCAATTTACACTGGAAGAGTGTGAAATCCAGCTTCATACTCAAAGTAGGATCAACCCTGAATTCAGACTGAGCCCTGATCCGGGCTGTGTTCATCTGGATCTTGAAAATGTCCAAGGACAGATTCCAGAACCTTTCTGTGCAATTTGCTCCAATGTTTGTTACTTTCACAGTTATGTTCATTTTCCTTATATTCAGTCAGGACTTACCCTTTTTAAATATATAACCATTACCCCTCGGTCTCCCACTGTGCATTTCAGTAAAGTCTCGCACTTCTCAGTAAGCTTGTATTAAGGTCACTTCTAGCAGATTAACTAGTAGAAAGACTGTAATTCACTTAGTTGTTAATTATTTGCAAATAAAGGTTTCATTCTGAAGTTCAGGAAAAAATATTTTGATTATGGACTATAGCATCCTTAACTTCTTCAGTCAAATAGCATGCTGATTTTTTGGTAATGCAGATTGAAGCTTAGGTGGGAAGCTTTTCTTTCTTTTCTGTTCCTAGCTTCTTGTGAATTGTTAAAGTATCATCTGTAGCATATTAAGCAGCAGGTGGTCAATAGGTTATGCACTGAAACACGTCATCAGGTTGCTGCAGTGCAGATTATTCTTGGTCATCAGAGAGAATACAGATATCAGAGTTGCTTATCAAAAACCCACACACAGTTAATGAACCATGTTTCAATTTTCACGGCCTTCACTGCTTTGATACCAGCTAATGGGTTGCAGCAAATTGCAGTCAGGTTATTTGTTTAGTCAGACCTGTTCCTCTTTCAATATAGTTAATCTTGGTTTACCACTAAGGTCAGAAGAACATTTGCTATATCATTGTCTGAAATGTCCTCATTATATCGGCATCTATTGTTGTGGTTTTGCAGGGGTTTTTTTGGTTTTTTCCCACTGTTTTTTTTTAAAATATTTTTAAAATATTGATTATTAATAACCTTTCATGTTCTCATATGAAGGAGATAACAGAATCACAGAATCATTAAGGTTAGAAAAGACCTTTAAGATCATCAAGTCCAACCATCAACCCAACCCAACACCACCAAGCCCATGAAACCATATCCTGAAGTGCCATGTCTACGCATTTTTTGAACACTTCCAGTGATGGTGACTCCACCACCTCCCTGGGCAGCCTGTTCCAATGCTTGACCGTTCTCTCAGTAAAGAAATTTTTCCTACTATCTAGTCTAAACCTCCCCTGGCACTGTTATATCAGTACTATACTGACATATCAGTATGAGTAATAGTGACCATCTGATGTCATAAAGTATTAGACAAAATCAAAATTTATTAATTTTTCTGTGTTATTCTAGTTTTCCAATTGAGGCCATGAAATTAATTTTTACTATTAAATAGTTCTAGAAAAAAACATTTCATAATAGTTTCTACCATGAGATAGGCAGCCTTCAGTCTAACACTTCCTCTTTACAGAAAAAGAAGGGAAGACAAATAGCTTTTAATTTAGTTAAATTGCAGGACATCCTCAGTTTCTAAACCAAAGAGATATCAGAATTCACTTTGAAATGTTTTCTGGATGAATGTTTTCAGCTCATATACATGAGGAGATAGGCCTTTCAGGATCATACAATGTTGACCCAAGCCTGATCCTGTTAAAGCCACCATGTTTCACTTTTTGTGTAATGTAAATTAACATGATTATAAAAATTCAGCCACTTCCTATTTCATCTTTTTGATGAGTTGATGGTTAAGAGGCTTGAAATTAGGTGTGGCAGATGCAAAGTAAGCTCTTACAGTTAAATTTGAAAAAGAAAATTAACTGTCAAGACTTTTTTCTTACAGATAAAAAGAAGTGGAGTATTCTTGCTAAAGAAGAGATAGAGGCCTCATATGAACTTTTGCAATTGTAGAGCAAGGAAAATCTTCTGCTTTTTCAAAGATATGTAGTTGTTTATCTCCTTTCTTTAAGTACTCATCTATCATTTAAGTGTCACTGATAGCCTCAAAACAACTCAGATGAATCTAATCTTTCAAGCATTTATACCCTTATTGGTGTATATATATAAAAGCATTAAATTGCTGCTACCTTCCTACACCCTTAAGCTCTGGTGTTAGACAAAATTCCCAAACTGTGAACAAGGATTCTCAGAATAGGTATTTTCCTTCCCTTTTTCCCTCTGATTCCTTAAGCTTGCTCTAAAATCTTCTAATCCAAGTCTATGGGTTTCTCTCATGCCAGCATAGATCAGTGACGAAAGAATTTAGTTGTACAGGCAAACAGGGATTCAAGTAATTTTTAGTTTTAGCAGAGCCTTGAAATTCATACTCCCACAATCCCCGGGAGTGTCTTAACAACCAGGCATTATCCAGTGACTGTCTTGTGTAAAATGAATATAGAACTGCTGGGCTGGGATACAAGATTCTCCATCTTTGACTGCTGTACTCACAGGCAGGAGTCCTGAAGTGTAGTTTCTGTTCCCAGGACTGGATCAGTAATATGTGCTCAAAAATGGTTAGATGAAGTATACAGAATTTCCAGAGAACAAGGGTTCTGCCCACCCAGCTGAGAGTCTAGCACTAGGACATAGATTTCTGCTTCCTCAGACTTGTGTTTTATCTTTAACCCTGTGAGTTTGTATTCTTAATGCAAACAAGAGCACCCCGTGTGCAACCCTTTACGGTATCTTCAGCTTAGCTTGTAACTTCATGGTTAGCACAACCTTCTGTGGCTGGGATGAAACTCTTAATAACATTACACTTCTCTGAAAGAAGTGTTAAATGTTAGTAGATTGGCTTTTACTTTCATACAGAGGGTCAATGGAAGTTTTCCCTTTCATATATTTCCTTTAATATATAATTCCTGTACATAGGAAAAAAAAATCTATTTCCTTCACACCACTTATGAAAAAATTTCCAGCTCTTAATCATAAACAGCTGGAAATTCTGCCCTACACCATGGTTTGGCTGTGAAATAGATGCCTCATTTTCTTATGTGAGCTTCTTACAGTCTACTGAATAAGCCATGTTTGTATTTTCTGATATCCTCAGGTGCAAAGGAAACATCTTGTATACAGATTTTTCCCAAAAAAAAAAAAAAAAAAGAAATATTTAAATGTCATATTTGGGATAAGAATGAAAGAATAAAAGTTGCATCTGAGAAGAGGAAAACAAGAAAAGGATATAGAAATCAGTCATCTTTTGTTGACATCATTCCACATGTGGCATAAACCTGAAGAGATCATAATATATCTCATGCCATGCTTCTTTAGTTTTTATTTTGTATCTATCCTTTTAATTTTAATTTCCTACAAGAATTTATGGGTTTTATATAAAAATAAATTGTAATGTGTTAATTCATTATATTATATTTTCTATTAGTAACATAAAATATAACTTCCAAGTTCAACATTGGATTTCTTATTTTATGGACGTGACAGATGTTCATCTTCTCATTAGGCTTAGCAACATGACTTTTTTTTCAGTTAAATTAATATCTTTTAGATTTTCTTTCTTTAAAAAAACATGTTGTTAATGAAAGTACCAGTAGACCTGCGTGTATTTTTGGTAACTGAATTGTTCCTAATATAAAGAGAACACTTACTTATTTTCTCTTAATGGATATGGTTCTGCATTAAATGAAAGGACTGTCTCAAGATTACACTTCCATATTACTTTCTAAATAAGATCGATTTATAGAATTGGAACTGACCTTAACGTTCTAAGTAGTAGAAACTGGCTAAAGAAATAATCAGCGTACATTCTGAAATTACTTAAGTTGAATACACTTTAAAATGAAAAATAAGGTCTAAAATGCTTAAGTATTAACTTAATGCTAAACTCTGAATTATAACTTACTGACTTCAAACAAAACAGAGAGTAAGCACCTGGAGATAATAGACTACCACTTTCGATGCTTGAGCATGGAGTTAAGCGCCTAATTTTGGGGAAGGGGAGAGAAGACAGAAATCTATAATTTTACCCTTGGTATTAAAAAAAATAAGTAAATCTGCCAAACAGAAAGGTCAACATAAAAAACCAAAACCCTCAAGCTAGTATTCTCTTGCTAGCCATTGTTATTCTAGCACCCAGCAAAACTTTGGTCCCTGTGAGATTCTCTTTATTAATCACAGAGCATTATCAGTCCATTTGGTGTATCTGCCAGAAGAGCAGCATTCCTTTGATGGTCATAATTAACAGATTTCATGCTTCGTATTTTACTCGTGCTGCCTGTTGTTGTCTACCGATCTTTCATCCTCAAAAGAAAAGTGGAGGAAAGAAAAATGGGTGGAAATCCTTGGTGGAAAAAAGATATGTTAGTAAATGGACATGAGAATGTGAAACTTTTAACTCATGTATTTAATTTGTCTAATGCAACTTCCTTCCTAGCTCAGTGTAGATTAAACATCTGGGATGTGATATGTGCAGGAAAAGAATCCTCATGGCATTCATACAGCTGCACTGTAGTTTCAAAACACAGCAGTTTGTACTTGCCAGCTGGATAGCTAGCAGACAGATTTTGGGGGCAGACCACCCAGTATGGTTAAGTAGATAGAGAAAACAGAGTAATTTACTAATCCTCTTTTACAATTCAGCTGTTTTGTTCTCATCCTTTGGGGGTGTAAGGTGGATAAAAACAATCTGGAATGTTTTACAGATTAATTATTTTTAAGCTGTGTACTTAAGGTTGGATAAAGTAGGCAAGTTCCCTCAGCACCTCCTGTCTCTGCAGCACCTTGAGATGTACATTCAGAATTTATGCTGTGTATGACAAATGTAGATGAAAAACTTGTTTGGGCTTTAGCTGAGTTGGTGACATAATTTCCCCTCTGATTCATTAATATATTAAAAGACTCTTCCCTGATAAAATACATTGAAAGTGCTAGTTCTCAAGATATTATTAGTATAAAGAAAAAACTAGGTCATTGAATTTGATCTGATTATATTAGATATTAAACTTATTTCATTGACTACCATAGACTGTTTTGGAGTGGGAGATGGGCTTGCATTAGCCTTCAGATAAATGACATCCAAATCCAGCTCACTGAGTTTGCCAAGTTCTTTCTTCATGCTAAAGTTATTATGAAACAAAAAATTAATAATATTTATGAGCAGCTCTGTACTTGCATGTGGGAGGGGAACATCTCAGATTATGATCCGTGTTCCCATGGCTATTTTTGTTTGTGTGTCATACAGTTGTTGGATAAAATATTAAGATAACATGGAACAAGATCTTCTTTCACTTCCATTCCTGCCTCTATGCTATAGTCAGATGTTATAAACACTTATGTGGAACCATGTTTTCTGTGTTTGCTATTTGTCTTGCCCAAATAGACTTGACCTCCTGCAAACAATATCCAAACTTCAGCAAGAGGCAAAGGTCCTACATGTAGACTATACATGGTGTTTGTGTGTCATTGTTGGGGAATGAGGACATACGGTATTTAACACTCTCTGACTAAGAACTGAATCTTTCTCACCCATATTGGAGTGAATGCTCTGAGAAGGCCTCCCTTCTCCTTGTAGGTAGAACAACACGTGATTTCCAAAAACTGATTAGATGCGGCTTGACACCTAGCTCATACATACCTAGTCTTGTCAAAACCAATGTAGTTCTGAGCGTGCCTGGAGGTGCGTCTTAAAACTTGCAGGCTAAAAAGCGAAGTTCCTCAAAAGGCCAAATCAATTTAGGTTTTTGCTGTCACAATTCTGGACTTTGGGTATATCTATGTAAGAATTTTACTTTATGTGAGAGCATGCTTTTAAACCACTGACTGCCATGACTTAAAGAGCTTTGCTTCCTATTGCAGAGCAGTGTTACGCTATGAGGATTGGATTGCTTTTGAGTGAAGCTAGGCAAAAAGATATGTTCCAGGAAAAAACATAACATGTCCCAACTGCTAGTAGGTATTTAGTTCATAGGACCTGCATACCTGGAAGTAAAATTCCCCAAATGTGTATTGTGTCACTGTGTAGTCCTCATCATTTATGATTTACACTTTTACATGACAGCACTCACAAATGTTGACTGTACTTATTTTGATTCTGGTCTGGCTCACAATTTGATGAACTTTTTTCCTGGATTTTTTTTTTTCTGTATTTTAATTAAATATTTAATCAGTAAAAGTCTCCATGATGTTAGCATCATATGAATATCAGCTGACCCTGACGACTGGCTGATTTACTTATACAAATTCAGTATTTTTAAGCCATGTCTATAAAACATAACAGCAATATATGAAGTGACATTTTGCTGTTCGTGTTCCAGTCATTTTAGTGCACATAAATAAATACAGGTTTTGCGCGTACTAATTTATCAGTCATATATATAATTAAGTGATCCTGGTTCTTTTATAACGTGATGACTTTATATATTCAGCTGCAAATCACACTGGTCTTTTGTTTCATGGCATAAATTACTGCAAATCCACACCTAATTTACTGTGCACTAGTTAGTTATCAAACTTCTTCTGGTATTATGTATTTTTCAATATTTTTATTCCTACATAATTTTCCTTTCTGAGTTATTTTCTTTCTTTTACATTTTCATGCTGAATCTTATTTTGCAATTTTATGTCCATGTGACTATAATTGTTTCCTAATCCCTAAGATCTTTTCCCATGTTTCTCTATAAGGCAGGCAAGGAATTATTACTACCTAGCTGACTTTAAGTAAATAAATAAATGTATCTAATCCCATCAACTGACATTTCACTTAAAATATAGTTTGTACAATGAAAAATTATAATCACTTTGTGTCTCAGTAAGAAAATAGAACATGGATGGAAAGACTGTTTTTGAGATTTTTTTCAAACGTTAAGAAAACTGCATCCTTTTGTTTAGATAAAGATATATTCTTGAACACAGATTAGTGCATTGAATCAAAACCATTTAGAATTTGTATTTTGAATGCATTGTCAAGTATACTGTGCGCATGTCTACTTGCTACTTATTCTTGTTCTTACTTTGACAATAAAAATATTACTTAAAAGTGTAGCTAAACCACAAGCAAAATTTAACTAAAAGCTGTTTTATGCTATAGTGTTTGTTCCTTATTTAGACCTAACAGTTATTTTAAATTTTGGCAATCAGTGGATAACTTCCTACAACTGTGACAAACAACAAATAGCTGAGTATTAGTAGATTAACCTCATCAACCTATTTCTTGTCCAGTAATGGATTACTTGAGGTGAGCACCAGAGGTGTCTACTTTACTTTATTTCTTAGTTTTTAATACTGTCCTACTTTTGAGAGTAGGACTAATCACAGTTTAAAACAGTGATGTTAAACCAGAG
Organism: Phaethon aethereus; assembly: GCF_964289735.1. NCBI lineage: Eukaryota > Metazoa > Chordata > Aves > Phaethontiformes > Phaethontidae > Phaethon > Phaethon aethereus. Next base: position 62,455,906 of record NC_138578.1, on the reverse strand, counting down.
CATACTGAAATGTTAAGAAACACCTATATTTTGCTTTTGAAAAACACATGCTAATTCAATGTGTATACTCAATTTGAATCAAAAAGTGACTAAAAGCTTAGTCACTCTCCTTCCTGAAAGGGAAGAGTCAAGCGATAATGGAGTATTGCATACTAGCTTCTCATTTAGTCTTCCTTAATCTGTTTTGCTTTTCATTTAGATCAAGATATTTTGTATATTCTGCTATCTGTGATCTGTAGTTCTTCATTAGAAAAGAGAACAGCTGTCAGTCACATACCAGGAGTTGGCTCTGCATCTGCCTACCCTTTAAGTACACTGTGGCAGCAAGTAAAATAGGTAAAAATATACTTACGAAGTGTATTTAAAATCCATCTATGCAACAAATTTTCCTTGGCTGTACAGAGAAATGTGAATATGTTGTAAAATGAACTAGTAACAGATGCTGGTTTAATGAATTATCAATGATAATTTAAATTATGAGTTTTTTTTTTCTTTTTAAACAAATTTACTGGAGAAAGAAGAGTGTAATAAATAAAAGAAGAAAGGAAAAACTATGAGATGCTTTTGTAAGATTTAAAGAGGAGTGTGTAACCATTTTATTAACTGTAAGACATGATATGCCTACTTCTGATCAGGTCATAACAGCAACAAAGTCAGTGGTGTGAATCTGGGAGGAGATAGCCCATATAAAGTAAAATAATGTCTTGGTCTTGGGCTTCTAGCCACTGTATTAAGAAAGGCAATAAATCATAGAACCAGAGAATGGCTTGGGTTGGAAGGGACCTTAAAGATCATCTAGTTCCAACCCCCTGACATTGCGGGGCGTTGGATCAGGTTATTAAAAGCTCCATTCAACCTAATTTTGAACACTTCCAATGACTGGGCATCCACAACTTTTATGGACAACCTGTTACAGTCTCTCCCCACTCTCACTATTTTTTTAGTAAAAAATTTCTTCCTTATATCCAATCTAAATCTACCCTGTTTCAGTTTAAAACCATTACCCCTTGTCCTATCGCTACAGGCCCTGCTAAAATGTCTGTCCCCAGCTTTCTTATAAGCCCCCTTTAAGTACTGGAAGGCTGCAATAAGGTGTCCTTTGGACTCTTCTCTTCTCCAGGCTGAACAACCCCAACTCTCTCAGCCTGTCCTCACAGGAAAGGTGTTCCATCTCTCTGATCATTTTTGTGGCCCTCCGCTGGACTTGCCCCAACAGGTCCGTGTCTTTCCTGTGCTGAGGGCTCCAGAGCTGGATGCAGGACTCCGGGTGGGGAGAACTAGAACTGGAAAGCCTGGAACTTAGATATGCACAATATAATTTACATTTTGTTTATTCTGGTGGATTAGTGCTACAAACCCTTACTTACAGTAGCAGGTTCATTCATTTAAATAAAACTACAGATAAACATGAAGATATTTTTATGAGCCATTGTCGATATGATTTGGCTGTAGTAGTACGGAAAGTGATAGATGACCTGTTTCAGTTTAACCTTAGCTTCAGTAAGAAAGTGAGCACTGCATGGTAGGCAGCACTGTGAGTCACTGTGAACCAGCAGACTGTGGATATTACCATTCTGTGAAGAGTCTATCAAGGCCAGATGGAAACAATATGGTTGACTGGTCATTTTTAATCTCTGCCACATCAGAAAATACACAGATGACTATATTAAACTCATCAGTGTTGCAAGTTTCAATACTGGAAAATATATTGACGAAATTGCAAACAGTGTGGTTTTGCTGACCTGAATTCAGGCTAATCTGATAGTAACAGAGGTTCACCTTCATAAATCAAGCCACGAATCTTCTGTCACTCTTTGAAACCTTTGCACAATTTGCATATGAAGAGTAGTAAACAAAGATGCAATTTTTTAGCAACTAGGTGATGAGACCACACCATATGACTTTGCAGTAAAGTCCCTTGATATGAAATACATGATAATATCGTGTATGATAAGTTATTTCCATTACATAAGATCGTAATGAAATTGTCAAGAAAAGGAAGTATTATAAGACAAAAACATTTTTCCAGTCAGTGTTATCCAAACAATCCTCTTCCACTTCATTCTGCTCAGAGATCTTATGACGCTCTTATTTTTATATGAAATATTGTAATACACTCACTGCAAGTTGCTAGTGAATAATATGGCAATGAATAAAGTACGCTGATCTGAGTGTTTGATCCTTTCTTGTACCATGAAATATCCAGAATTTTAATGAATTTCAGAATGTGCCCAGATCCAGGGAATCTAGGAAAAACACATTTTCTCTGCTGGATAAACATCAGATATAAAAATACATAGAATAAAATAAAAACATATAGTATTACATTGTTCATGTTGCTTGGGCTTTAAAAGATCGGTCCTCATTATATAGCATTGTGATGGGACAAAAGAAATGTAATCCTGTAAACGGATTTTTCATAACAGTATGCACTGTTTTTCTTCAGATTCTTGTTCATGAATTGTTTAATGGTCTGAGTCTTCTGAACTGATATTGGAGCGATTACCCTTTTATAGTAAAAATTTAAGTTGGTTCTTTTTCACAAATGAAACAAACAGCTTTCTGATTAGCTTTGTTCAGGTGCAATACTAAGTAGCACTTTGATCTTGGAGACCTGAGTTCAAATAATACACAATTTTTACATAACTAAGAAAAAGAATCATAACTTTAGCAACCTTTGCACTTTCAAAACGCTGGACTGATACTCCAGCATACGGACATGACCGAACTGAAGAACAATAGTACTTTTTTGACATAGCTTTTCAGTTGCTAGGAAGGGATGATAAAAGATGAGTAAAGGTTTGTGTATGGGAGAACTCAATAGTATTACTATATTTCAGTATTTCACGACATAGTCTCTCTTGATCAAACCAATGTTCTTCCGTTTTCCCAAGCATTATGAATTACCTTTCACAATAACTCCTTACAAATCATTCTGGAAAATGCTATCAATGTCCTTTTATATTATTTCCACAATAAAGTAAGAAATTAATCTCCATTCAAAAGTTACACCAGTCAAAACTCTATGCAAAATACTGCTGGTTGATTTTTTCCCCCCCTTATTTTTTTTTTTCAGTGAACATTACCTAGAATTGAAATAAAAATCATTAAGTGAAAATCAGAACAAGTTGTGTGTTCTAGGCATTTTAAAATAATACAGGTTTGGTTTACTTTTAAAAACAAATGGTAGTAGTGTGAAAAAAGAACTGAGGTTTTTGGGAAGAAAGAACTTTTATTTTTATACATAATGTTCATATAAAATAATACTGAAGAAGTTTTACATGTACAGTTCTTTTGGTTTCATTTTTAAACTAGATTGCATAATTAGTAATACTCAATAGTTTATCTTTTTTCTTTCCAAGATATGCAGCAATGCATACACTGGAAGACAAGACTGAGATCTCAAATAACTGATTTCAGAAAAGTCTACCCCCACAGATACCACTAAAAATATACCTGTTTTTTTTTCTAGACTTAAGAATAAAAAGATTTAATAGATCTCAGTCTTACAGCTACTGAAATCTTCCCCATTTTTATAACATGTTTTTCCTATCCTTCATAGACAAAAACTGGTAGGTTAGTAATTTTTATGCTATGTGTTTATCCTTTTATTTATTTATTTTTATTGAACTTCAACAAAATTCACAACCTGCAGTCATTTAATGTGTTTCTTTTGATTTTATTAGGCCACTTATATTCATAAAGTAGCTGTAATCAGTATGCATTCCATGTGGGACTGTACCAAAACTGACATTTTGAAATATGTAATTTCATATACAAAATTGTTACTGGATATGCTACAGCCAGAATAAGATCCTGAAACCAATTACTGTAACTTCATTTATCAAATATAGCAGAATTATTATAAATACTTCTAATAGAGTCATAAGAGTAGATTTGCATTCTTCCGTAGATATACTGCGTTACAGTTACGCTATACTGCTAATGTAATGAAACTGTTCCTTCTTGTCATGATTTGAACATAATCACATCTGTTTTCCATGTTGAGGAAGCTTCTGAGAGCTGTAACATCTTCCATACAGTGTTAAGACCATGAAAGTCAAGGAAACCAATATATAATGTAAATATACTCTGGCACACTGTTATTTGTTTTTGATTTCTTTTTCCCCTTACAAACAAAATTATATCTTATGTAATAGGATAGGTTTTAAGTGGTTATGCTAATGTTGTAAATATATAGAGATTTATACATTTAATAATAACAGAAAAGGAATAACAAAGTTACATGAAGTTTTTACTTCTTAGGGAAATAGATAATTTTACTTTTTCAGATAGTTCTTCTATGAAGTCTTTGAGTCACATAATAAAAACAAACATAAAGGTGTGCCAAAGAGGCCATAGAATCATAGAATATCTCAGGTTGGAAGGGACCCATAAGGATCATCTGGTTCAACTCCCTGCTACTCCCAGGACTAGCTAAAACTAAACCATACGAGCATCATCCAGATGCTCCTTGAACGCTGACAGGCATGGTGCTTTGATGACTTCCCTGAGGACAATGTTGCAGTAACTCACCAACCTGGCAGTGAAGAACCTTTTCCTAATGTCCAGTCTTAACTTCACCTGATACAGCTTCGTTCCATTTCCTTGTGTTCTATTGCTGGTGACCAGAGAGAGGAGATCAACACCTCTCCCTCTGCTGTCCTCCCTGAGGAAGTTGCAGACTGTGATGACATCACCCCTCAGCCTTCTCTTAGACAAACGATCAGAAAATGCTAAACAGAGTTTGAGAAATAGTGTTTCCTATCCTGCAGTTTAATTATTGCTTCTTTGACATATGGATATTGCCCCAAAATCTAGTATGTTTTAAAAATTCCATAAACAGTTTGATGTGTCCTTTCTATTTTGGTATTTATAATGTGAAGGGCAGATACTTATGTGTCACCCAGAGTCCATGTACCTCCCTGCTGAGTGGATTTTTGCATTGAAGAAGACCTGTTGATCTCAAAGGAATATTGTATGTTATTCCTCAAAGCACACGGTAGAATACAGGACTTAAATAGTTAAAAATCATAATTTATCACTTAACATATAAAACATAGTGTATTGCAGAACAGAGATTTAAGAGTAGCCTCTAATTTTTATTTCTTCAATTACTGATAAGGTTTTTGGGTTTGTTTTTTGGTTTGGTTTTGTTTTGTTTTTTCTTTCTTTTTAACCAGTTTAAGATTTTCTTGATGTGATTTTTAGAAGTTCTAGGTATTCCCAAATACTCACTGAGTCCTTGGGGTTTCTGAGAATTAAGAAAACATATGAAATCAAGCTTAGCTCCCAAATTAGAAAAAATGGGCTGCCCCATAATAAAAAGCCCTTAAAATTGGAAACTGTTTAATATTTTTTTATATGAATAATACCATAATATTGCAATTCCCAAAGTATTTTAAGTAATACCAAATCACTTTAAAGGTGTTAGGCATTTTAAAAGAGCTTCCCGTAGGTGAAATTGAGAATGCTAATAGAAGCATTTAATAAAAAAACCCTGATACATAAATCAAATCCTGTGCATACTACTGAATAATTAAAATAAAAGCATAAACAACAATGAAATTGTTTGCACTATGTAACAGATTACTTCTGACACTCAATATATAGACTGTCACTTTTCTAACTGTTCAGCTCTAACCTTTTAAAACACTTTAGTCAGGATTTACTTGAAACAAAGTTTCAATAGAAAAGGAAACCTAACATTTTCCATATGCACTGTCATACTCCATCCCTTTTCTAATATTCATGTTCCATTAACATTCAGTATTGGATGAATCTAGACTTGAGGATACAAAAGATAAAACCAAAGTAAAGTGTTTCTCACTTGTTTTGATATTTGCTATCTATACAGTATTTTCTCAGCCTAAGCTATCTTGTTTTATGAAAAAAAAAAAAAGTACAAATTCCAAGGCAAATAATCAAAATCTTGATTTAATATACTATTGGATATAGAACTGCCACAGAAGCATACTACGTTGGCAAGACTGAGATTTGCAACACTAAACATTGCTACAGCTTTGATCATTTCAATGATAGAACTTAGTGTTGGAAAATCCTACCCCCGGCGTTGAGAGTTAAAGATATCAAATGAGACTGGGAATGGAAGACCTCAGTTTACCTGCAGGCTATCTACATCAATGGTAGTGTCAATGCATGTTTTTCTGTGCTACCCATAAAATAGCTCAGTCAAATCTCTGCCTTTCCCAGAAAAAGTTTTGCAAAAAGGTAAATGCGTAAGGTGTCTTGAGAAATCAATCACTGTTTTTATATGCCTTTGTACACAAAAGGAATTTATACTAGACAATTCTTACTGATTTTCTGTTTTTAATTGAACCCATAACTCATTGAGTCAAGTGGTAAATTCATTAATACGAAACATATTTTGTAATATTTGGTGGACAGAATATTTGCAAATGGCTGTATATATGTATATTTCATAAAATCTTGCATTAATTGTACAAGATAACTCACATGACAATCAAGAAATTGCAGTTAAAACAAAACACAGCTAACATACTGATACATTAGAAATACTGACCTATAAATTCTTCATATCACTCCACTGCAGAAAACCACAGATATTTGGCAGAGTATTTAGTAGCCATCTAATGGGGTAGCTTATTTTTACTTAAGGTTAAGAATTTTGATTTATAAGAATGTTTAATTAGCAATAGATCAATTTTTTATTTACATGATAAGCATTCATCATAACTGCAATACCTACCACCTGTAGTGTGCCTGCAGCAGTGCATGTCCTGTCTGTTTTATATGCAAATAATGTATGTCTGTAGTGTGTCTACAACTTTCTGTAATACACCTGTAAGCGTACGTGCTAACTAACCTTTCACAGGTGCTGCAACCAGGCTTCCCAACTCTGCAGATTTTATCATGAATCTTGCAATATTTGTTGTGTTTGTGCTTTGTTTATTTGATTCAAGTTGAATTTTCAGTCCAGTTTCATGATTCTTCGTAGAGAACATATATACTTGTTCTAATTCCTTGTGAATATGTCTTCCATTACTTTCATTTGGGCTAAGGTCATCCAGATAACTGCTATTTCACCGTGCTTTCTGCATTAGCAATGAGGTTGCCCTAACCCAACATGCTTACCATATTCTGGTGTATTCAGACCCACCTTTATATAGATCATTAAATATTCAGGAAAACAGGGACTGGAAGCTGAATCTTCCACAAATAATGTGAGTGCCCTAGACATTTGAGTAAAGAAGTTAACACCCTTGTGCTCTACAAACTAGTAAATTTTTTGTCATTATAAAAAATGGAAGGGTAGGGATGTTAAAGTAAATCTCTCTCTCATTCCTGTGACTGCTGGGCTGCTAAGAGAGATTGTCCTTCTCTGGTCTTCCCTTCAGAAAGGGTTTACCTCACTGAGCACCTAAGGCGGTCAGACAAGAACAGTTCCAATGAGAGTAGTCATATGTGAACACCCTGCATCCAGCTTGAATTTGGTGTTAAACTCCAAACTGTCTTACTGGCATTTGCTTCCGGCTTGCTTTGGCAAATTCCTTCTCAACTTTGGGTCCTCTTTAAATAATGTTCAGTTACTTAACTCTAAACACACACTCTACAGGGTAACACTATCACTTTCATTACAGAGGCTGATTCAGTAAATTCATATTCTGCAAGACTTCAATGGCCTTTCAAAGGAGGAATTGGTTTAAGAAATAGAAGTCCTTCTATGACTGATTGAGCATATGAAGATGACCTGTAGGTTCTTTAGTGCAAATATAACTGAATCAGGCTGCAGCTTTGCTTAACATGAGGTATCATTTGGTCTCTCGTCCTGTTTGCATGTAAATGGTGGGAACATGTAACCTGTGAGACAGCTACTGTGTTGGCAGATTTGGTGTAGGTTGACCCCAGATTCATAAAACATTAGAGGTTACAGAGTGGGCAAATAAATAAAGCTTTTCAGGAAATATTTCCAACTATTTTGTGTATACGGCCAACTGTCAATATATTCTTTAATTAATAGAATTATAGAACAGTTTGGGTTGGAAGGGACTCTAAAGGTCATCTAATCCAATCCCCCCTGCAATGAACAGGAACATCTTCAACTAGATCAGGTTGCTCAGAGCCTCATCCAACCTGACCTTGAATGTTTCCAGTGATACGGTATCTACCACCTCTCTGGGCAACATGCCCCAGTGTTTCACCACCCTCACTGTGAAAAATTTCTTCCTTATATCTAGTCTCAATCTACCCTTTTTTAATTTAAAACCATTACCCCTTGTCCTATTGCTACAGGCCCTGCTAAAATGTCTGTCCCCAGCTTTCTTAGAAGCCCCCTTTAAGTACTGGAAGGCTGCAATAAGGTCTCCCTGGAGCCTTCTCTTCTACAAGCTGAACAACCCCAATTCTCTCAGCCTGTCCTCAGAGAAATGTTCCAGTCCTCTGACCATTTTTGTGGCCCTCCTCTGGACCCATTCCAACAGGTCCATGTCTTTTATGTGCTGAGGGCTCCAGAGCTGGACGCAGCACTGAAGGTGGGGTCTCACCAGAGTGGAGTAAAGGTACAGAATCACCTCCCTTGACCTGCTGGCCATGCTTCTTTTGATGCAGCCCAGGATACGGTTGGCCTTCTGGGCTGCTTGCGCACATTGCCACCTCATGTCGAGCTTTTCTTCTACCAGTATCCCCAAGTCCTTCTTGACATGGTTGCTCCCCGTCCTTTCATACCCCAGCCATATGGATACCAGGAGTTGCCCCAACGCAGGTGCAGGAGCCTGCACTTGGCCTTATTGAACCTCATGATGTTCAAACATTCCTTGAGCTTGTAATTAATTTTAATGTGGTGATATGTAAACATTTAGTCAGGAACATAACATAATCAGTAAATAACTTTTTAAAATTTTATTTACATTTATTTACATTTATTTTTTTCCTCAAAATGGCAAGACAAGAGCAATAAAGTAGAATTTTTAAGTTACAGAGAATCTGAGTTAGTAATACACTGAAACATATTCTAGAAATTTTAAAAACATAGATGATTAGAAATGGCATGCGAGTACAAAAACTGGTTTGTATCACTTAAGAAATTAATGTGAATCAGTTAAATACGTTAAAATGTTGGGCTTTGAACTTTTTTAACACTCTGTCATAATTATAAATCAGAGGTATTTTGTATTTCCAGATAAAAGTAAAAGCAATATCTTCTGATCCCTCTACCAATTATTTTTTTATTCTTCTGTTGATTTAAAGCACTTGAAAACAAAAAATCATGAGATTGTCTGAGAGGAGGACACAGAACTTCAAAGTTATACTATGAGATGTGACAACAGAGGAATTCTTTTGCAGGTGCCTGGGTTTTATTGTTACAGTCATTTGTAGGAATCAAAGAAATGATTCTGAAATTTATCTGGAAGAAACTTTTCTCCACAGAGCAATGCAAGTCTCAGAAATATTTTCTCCCTAGCCCCTTCCTACAGAAACATCTGCCTTTTCTGATAATTTTATTGAAGAACATATTAAAGCTTCAATAAGATTAGTATTATCATTACATGTATCTGGTATTAAGATTACATGTGCAGTCACAAGTGGTTGTAGACATAGCTATTTCAGTCGTGTTAAGAGCAGGAAGTGTTATTTGAACCAGGTGGCTATATTGACAAAAATTTATTCCATAGAGATTGTGATTTTAATAGTCTGATGCAACAAACAGTTTTCATGCCACAGCATCTTTCCCCTGTATGTGTTTTCCTGGTGTACTGAAATACTGAGGTCACTGTGGATACAACAACAACAAAAAAGTAACATCAATGAATGCAATTTAAACAAACAGACAAACAAACAAAAAGTAAACAAAAAACACCTATGCACAGGAGAGTAACTGAGTTGTCCCTGCATTCCTAGCTCAACTTTTCAAATAAAGTGAAAACTAAGTCTTCTATAAATATATCATTTCTCAGGGCTAGTCTGAAGGAAGAAAAAAGTCCCCCCTCTCTAGAGTATTTGACAAATGTAAAAGATCAAATTATGAGAACTTTTCTTTCCTAATTGCCAGTCTTGTAAACATATTCATCCTGTATTTCTTTCTAATGCATTATCACTGGTAATAAAGTTTGTTTAGGGTGAATAGTGCTCAATCATGGTGATGATTAGGGACCATATTCCTGTGTATTCTCTCAGAAACAACTTAGTGCTGCTATGTTTGTGTGTTGTTGAACGAAAAGCATAATAAAAAATTAAAGCATGTATAAAAGAACTTAAAAAATAGAATTTGGATTTGGATTTCAAATACTTCACATATTGATTATGTAAACCTGATGCTTTGATTTAACACTGCCTAAAGGTTACAGGCCAACATAATATTTAGGTTTCTATCCAGGATCTACAGATGCAATTTGCTCATTAAACTTAAATGGTTCAAGGATATAAAAAGATGAGATTTTTGTTCAGATCCATATTCAGTTACTTGTATATTCCAGTTGGATATTTTCTTAATGCAAATATATATCTTTTGATGGAGAAGAAGGATTTGCTTTTTGTTTCTTTGAGGTAATTAGCCTTATTTTTTCATGTGTCTCTGTGAAGAACTGTCCTGGTTTCATCTGGGATAGAGTTAATTTTCTTCACAGAAGCTAGTGTGAGACTGTGTTTTGGATTTGGAATGAGAAAATGCTGATAAGATACTGATGTTTTGGGTTGTTGCTAAGCAGTCAAGGACTGTCCAGCTTTTCATATGTGCCTGCCAGCGAGCAGGCTGGGGGTGCATGAGAGTTTGGGAGGGGACACAGCCAGGACAGCTGACCCAGGCTGGCCAAAGGGATATTCCATACCATACGATGTCATGCTCAGTATATAAAGATGGGGTGAAGAGGAAGCAAGGAGTGGAGGGACATTTGGGGTTATCGCATCTGTCTTCCCAAGAAACCATTACGCGTGATGGAGCCCTGCTTCCCTGGAGATGGCTGAACACCTGCCTGCCCATGGGGAGTGGTGAATGAATTCCTTGTTTTGCTCTGCTTGCGTGCGCGGCTTTTGCTTTACCTGTTAAACTGTCTTTATCTCAACCCATGAGTTTCCTCACTTTTACTCTTCCGATTCTCTCCCCCGTCCCAACCGTGGGGAAGTGAGCAAGCGGCTGCGTGGGGCTTAGTTGCCGTCTGGGGCTAAACCACGACAGGAACTTTACAAATTATTCAAAAAATTTAAAAATATTTGGAATGTACTGAGTATGCATTCTTTTTAAAGCCAGCTGCTTTAAGATGTTCCAGACTTTGAGGCGTAAAATGTACGAGAGGATTTTTGGAAATGTGGATTCTGCATTGGCAAAGTAGTTGACACAGTAGAAGAGAACATTTTTGATAGTTTGAGACCATAAGCAATGTAATGTTAAAAAAAGTAGCAGAGGGAAAAGAGAATAAAAAATGAAATGAAGGATGTTAAAAGTACAGTTTCCCTCCTGATCATAAACTATAAATGCTAACCTGTAGGACTTTTGCTGTTGCCAGGTATTACTTGTGCCAGTCTTAATAGGGACATTATTATACAGATCATAAAGACTGATGACATGTACCAAATCCAAATATAGCATAGTTTAAGCCTTTAGGCCCCTGAAAATGGATACAAAATAACTATATGACTATACAAAAGGTGCAATGATATGGTAGTAAAAAACTAATGACATGTCCTTTTTGAAATTTGTGCGTGAACGTCTATCTTAAGAAAACTTAAATGTGTAGAGGTCAGTTAGGTGTCCACACACTTAATGAGAATGATGTGCTCTTTATCCTGGAAAAGTTAACATCAAGGTATTTGATAAATATAAACTAAATAAGTCAAACGATGGAGAGAGAAAGGTGTTAAAACCAAAACAAAACCAAAAGAAGAGAAGGATACTTTTTGCTGCTTAGGACCTGCGTAGGATTTCAGGCATGCAATCAATTAAAGAAAAATAAATGTCAAGAGGACATTAAGTAACTGAATTATTTCTTTTATGGATACATTTAAAAATGATGTCATCTAAGTGTTCTCACTAATGCAAAGCAAGATCTTACTTCATACAGCATATAGGAGAGAACCCAGAGTGCTTTCACAAAGGTAAGTGCATTATGTGTTCATTGGAACAGCTTCACTTGCTCTGTGAAAGCTGAAACAATTCTAGGACTAAACGCTGGTCTTGATGCTGTCTCTTAGTGGATCTGAAACCACCAGTGTTATTTTTATTCCTTATAATCAGAAAATTAAAATCAAGGATGATGGATAGGAATTCTGTTTTCAATCAGGTAGTATTTGATTTTAAGCAAAGTGGATGTCAGGTATTACAAAACCGGATTTATCTCAAGCTCTCAATTATTCACTAGGATACTTTCAATTTCCCTCTCAAAAGTAAAACTGATTCTTTGCCATTGATTTATTTTTCTTACAGGATCAAGTGATAATTAATTATAAACTTTAACCTTTCCATTGTCCACATAATGATCTAAAATAACCTACTCTACATCATGAGGCTGCAAAATAATTACTTCCTAGTTCATGGGTGTGCATAACATGTTTGATTCTTTCTGCTTAAGTAAACAATTTAAAGTTATGTTTATATAGTGGTTTTTTTCTTCCTACTTACCTCCCCCCACCCCCCCATAACTTAATAAATATTTCTTGAATCATGACTTTTAATGAAGCTGGCTTCTTTGATCTGTATTTTTCAGAATTCATATCAACTACCTATTTATAAAAGAGATGCTTTTGTTATCAGACAAGGCAGGGGTTTTTTTGTGTCTGTAGATTCTTAGATGTTAAAGACATGAAGCAAATAAGATAATGTCAGGCAAGAGGAATTTCTAAACCCTGTCTTCAACATGATTCATTTATCTCTTCTTGGGTCACTTTTCTAGCCCCTGTCTTTGTTTATGCTGTAGGTTGATTTCTTCCATTGTTCTTTCTCTTCTGTAGGCCTCTTATTCATGGGCATAAGGGTGAGGGGTGTGGTAGGGGTGCATTTATGTTTGAAAACTGTCCAAAGACCACTTTGATTAGCAAAATAATGTAAGGTTTAGGGTTTCTTAGTTCTCTACATGTGGTGTAATTGTAGTTTCTATTAATTTTCTTAAGATGATTTTATAATAAAAAAATTTATCTAAACAAATTGGAGGCTTCTTCACAATGTATTTATGTGCAAGGTTAATTCAACATTGTTTGAATTATTTTCTTTCTTCTTGCAATGAAAATTATTTAAACCAGAACTGGGAAAACAGTTCAATTATTTTGTACTCTGGCCATAACTATCTGGGTTTTTAATTGCCAAAGAGAACTAAGGTAATAAAATTAGTGATCCTTAAATGTACTGCTATAAATATTGGCACTGTATTTATTTTTTTCAGCATGAACACTTACTCAATTAAAAGCAGTTTCATTTTTTCAAAGCATTCTTTATAACGGTAATGCTGTTCAGCTAATATTTCAAAGGAGTGCTATAGAGTTTAGAGTTACATTTGCTTAAGTAAAATATATCTGTAAATAGGATATCTAGAAAAAAAGATATTTTTAGAATACAACCTAAACTATCTGATTTTACTTAAAATGTTTTTTTTATAAATATTGAAACAATTCTGTTGAAACACTGAGCTTTAGGCCAAGTGGCATGAAGTGATATAATTTATTTTAAGGCTAGGGAAACACAGCTTGGGAATTCCACTGATGCATTCTTTATTCAACATTAGGTTTGGGAATGTGTTTATACTGAATAACAATAAGCTGCCCAGATAATTGTCACTATTCAAAATTTAAGAGCATACTCGCTGAGTCAAAATAAATTATTGTATTGGTTTTGTGTGTCAAAGTTTTGTAACAAGGGGCTGCAGGCGTGGCTTCTGTGAGAAGCTGCTAGAAGCTTCCTCTATGTCCAACAAAGCCAATGCCAGATGGCTCCAAGACAGACTCACTGCTGGCCAAGGCCGAGCCCATCAGCGATGGTGGTAGCACCTCTGGGATAACGTATTTAAGAAGGGGGAAAAAAACCTGCACAACACCAGCAACAGCAGCCAGAGAGAGGAGTGAGAATATGTGAGAGAAACAACTCTGCAGACACCAAGGCCAGTGAATAAAGAGGGGGAGGAGATGCTCCAGGAAGTGGAGCAGAGATTTCCCTGAAGTCCCTGGTGAAGACCATGGTGAGGCAGGATGTCCCCCTGCAGCCCATTGAGCTCCATGCTGAAGCAGATCTCCACCTGCAGCCCATGGAAGACCCTATGCCAGATCAGGTGGATGCCCGAAGGAGTCTGTGACCCTGTGGGAAGCCCACGCTGGAAAAGGCTCCTGGCAGGACCTGTGGACCCATGGAGAGAGGAGCCCACATTGGAGCAGGTTTGTTGGCAGGACTCGTGACCCCATGGGGGACCCACGCTGGAGCAGTCCATTCCTGAAGGACGGCACCCCATGGAAGGGACCCAGGCTGGAGCAATTTGTGAAGAACTGCAGCCTGTGGGAAGGACTCATGTTGGAGAAGTCCATGGAGGACTGCCTCCCGTGGGAGGGACCCCATGCTGGAGCAGGGGAAGAGTGTGAGGAGTCCTCCCTCTGAGGAGGCAAGAATGGCAGAAACAACATGTGATGGACTGACCGTAATGTCCATTCCCCGTCCACCTGTGTCACTTTGCAGGGAGGTAGTAGAGAAATCAGGAGTAAAGTTAAGCCCAGAGGAAGGAGGGGTGAGGAGAAGGTGTTTTAAGATTTTGTTTTTTATTGCATTATCCTACTCTGACTTGATTGGTAATAAATTATTTTTTCCTAAGTGGAGTCTGTTTTACCTGTGACAGTAATTGGTCAATGATCAGTCCCTGTCCTTACCTCGACCTGCCAGCTTTTTGTTATATTTTCTCTCCGCTGTCCATCTGAGGAAGGAAGTGATAGAAAGGCTTTGATAGGCACTGGGTGTCCAGCTAGGGTCAACCCACCCCAATGATGCTTTTATTTATCCCACAGTCCAAAAGACATAATGAGACAGTTCAGTGTTTTTGAAGAAAAATGGAATGTGCAAAAGTGAAAAAAAGGCTAGTTCCCACGGTTGTAAAATTAACACTGAAGGCATCTTTTTGTCTTTGTGCAGTTAGATACAGCAAGATATCTGGGGCCGGATCTATCTTTTAAGATACTCATATGCGGCACACTGCACTTCCATAGATACCCACTGAAGTTCTGAATAAAGGTATTAGGTAACTGTACACTTAACACTTTGCTAAATTAGGTGTTCAGCAGAATGAACAGAGAAAATATGATCCGTGTTTTAACTGAAACATAGTATATCCATAAACAAGTCGAAGGACTTCAACTACTTTTTATCACAAACAGAAATGATGTACAAGGACAGTCAGCTATCATATAGTAGATAGATTGCAGGACAGAACTTTACCTCTATAAAGAAACATTAGTGATGTGCACCTTGCTGGGGGAAAAAAAATAATATTTGTTTCACAAGTAACATCATGTTTTGCACAATAAGGAGTGTTTTGGGATTTTTGGTTTTTAGTTGTTTTTAGGAGGGTTCTTTGCTTTTTTATTTTACTTCTTAAACAATGGCTTCCTGTATGGAAGCTGTTTTTATGCAAAGCACTTAAAGAAGAATCTGAGATGGATTTCACATCTTAATATATAACAACTTAATAAATATTTTACTCCTAATGATAATTAGACAATGGTAATTGAAAATAAATTTAGGCAGTGATTATACTTGCTCAACATTGTTTGGCAGAATAGACTCTTTTAAATACATTACATTGTCAGGTAAGATGCTAATGATATATTGATGCATTCTGAACCACGCAATTTAAATTTGAATTGTAAAAACAACTCTGAGGTGCAGAAAAAGTTTCTTTTGGAAAAGAATCATTAACAGAATGCTAGACAACCTTGTACCATCATTAAAGCCATAAATTGCCTAGTAATAAGTTACATGCTTAATGAATTGACACAAATTTCAATACGGAATTATCAAAAGAATAGGTTAAATGCGTTGCATGAATTTTGTCACTGGGAGTTAATTGATGTTGATTGCACAGCTTTCACATTCTGTGCAATAGTGGACAACTAAAATCTGAGATGCCTTTTTATTTGGCAAATCAAACTTCTTTATGATTCAGATCGGATTTTAAATATAATACATATAATATATAATATATAATTCATATAATAGTTGTAGCCCCAAAAGGGCTATGTAAATGATATGTCTGAGAGTAGTGTTATCATTTTAATATATAATTTTTTTTAAAAAGTAGCTACAAGCTACTATAAAAGTTACATAACTGCAAGATATTTGGAGTATCCTCAATTTTTGTGAACCCTATGAAGTTTATCTGAACCTAAATCAAAACTTGCTACTAAGCAAACAGTAGTTCTATATTAAATGCAAAGTGGAAGTCCATTGAGAAGTGGAAAGGGATTCATCATGCAGTATAGAGGAAGTTTATGTCTTTTGTCCAGTCAGAAATGACTTTTACTGGATAGGTATCATATGAATTGTTGTGTTTACTCAGTCAGAGTAAACTGAGCTGGAATTCTGCAACAGAAATGCCACAGAGAAATCAGACATACAGAGAAGGAGGTCAGCAAATATTTATGTGTGTGATTTCTTTTTTCCTGTATGTCTTTTTAACACAACAAAACTACTTAGAGATCAAGTGCTAGTTGCAGTAAAAATATTTTTTTTAGCTGGAGGAATTCTTTTCTTGTCTGTGTATATGAACAGTGCTTTCTTGCTTAACTAAGGGCATCCAGAATAGGTTTTGCCTTCATTGTACACTTAGAACACGCCAGATTTAATAAGATAGTTGCAGCTTTATAAAGTTTTTTAGTGTGGAAGTTATACATAAAACAGGTATGCATAGGCTCAGGAAGGAATCAGAGAAGATTTGAGTTTGGGGGTATTTTGGTTTTGTATTTTTGTTTCCCAGGTGCTTTCTTGTAAGAATAAAAACTTTTCTTTATACGAATAAAGCTACAATTCCGAACAGTGATACGATAATGCCATATACAATTTGCCTTAAAGAAAAGTTTCTATTAAAAACAGGTTCAACTAGATGTGCAAAACCGCACTGAGAGGGAAAGGTGGTGTTGCTTTTGGGATACAATGTGAATCATTCTGACTCACTTTTCAGAAAGCACTGTAGGAATGGGAAAGTGTACAAGAGGCATCATGTTTTGGTGAGACACCTTTTTAAGGTCTATGAAGTTTCAAGATTGATATATGCTATCTTTAAAGCAGGCAGGTAATTGGGGAGTGATGTAAACAGCTACAAAGACATAACATGCCTGGGCAAAGGCCCATTAACACTAGGTTGTGGGGTTCCCAGGGTATAGCAGATGAACTTAAAAGCTTAGCAGTAAAATAATTAAACTGATGACTAAATGTGCCAGCGTCAAGGATCTGAATTATGAAGAAGAGATAGGACTTAATAGCCCCATGAGGAATGTAAGAAAGTTGCTAAATCATCCAAGATATTTTAGCAAGTTGGCAGATGACTTGCCCAAAGGCAGAGGCCATTGCTGTGTGGTAGGCCTGGTGCAAAAAAAAGAACATGTAAAGATGTTGTCTGGAGGCAGAGTGAAAAGGAGGAGGTTAGCTTGAAAGTTAAAAACAGGACTTGGTTCAGTTAGACCTTTTATGATTACTATCTGTGTAAGCTTTCCCAGGAACAGTAAAAAATTTTATCTCCTGAAGTGAGATGTATAGAAACTCCATATTTTTTTATGCCTTGTGGCTTATCTTTGTTAAAATTACGTTTTTTCTTATGTTTGTGTTTTAGAGTATTTCTTTCACTTAAGATGGATATATTTTTATTCATACATTTTTAGTTTAATATCAGTGCAATGCAAGGTAACATTATGTCGCCTCTGGCTCAGTTCTGAGAACACTATCCTGGTTCTGCTAAAACATTCTGGCCATAGAAATAGCAGTGTAAAGAGAGAGTTATAGAGAGTTATTATCAAAGCGGGTGGACCCATCACCATTGCCTTTCAAACCTCGTATTTTCAATGTGCAGAGGTGCTTCAGATTACAGGAGCTCAGAAATTAAGGATAAAAATTGAAATATAGTGAGTTTCTCACCAGATTGTCTTCTGATATTAAATGCTTGTCTGGAAAAAAAAGCAGATAGAATTTAGGAGAATTTATTTATGTGCTTTGACAAACAGTGAAGTTTCCACACCACTCTAAACCGTGCTGGGTTACAGCATTCTGTGAAGCAAGTAACTCATTTGGTATCAAAATGTTTCTAAGCTTAACACAACTAAAAATCAAAACTAGAATTTCTGTGGGGAGGTAAAAAAAACCCAAAACACACCGATTGGCATAGTTTTACACAATGGATCTATAAGAACCACATTGTGATGTATATTGCAGTGTATAAAAACCTATCATCTTAAGGGCACAACAGGGTCCATTTAGCATTTACTTTTATTCTTAAAATAGGAAGGCATGACTACTACTTGATAATCTTTTTTCCTTAACATGTGTTTCATTATAAAGTACCTGGCTTTTATTTGAAATAAAATTTCACACCACAATAACACTGAAATATCACTATACTAATAGATCAGATTCAAAGAAGCAGAGAATTTCTGTTTCTGAACAATTCTTTTTAGAGATTGGTGCTAATTTAACCAGGAGTTCTGTATATAAATTATTTTCTAGTTTCCTAGAGGTCTAGAGTAACGTTTGTAGAGCAACCTTGTCTGTAACATTAATCCAAAAATATTCTTTTAGAGTTGTTCCAACAGTTTATAAAGGACATTTCTAACTTCTGTTTCCTACAACAGTTATAATTTCTTATTCTATTTTTTTCTATTTATACTTAAGCTGCACATGATCTAAACTGTTTTGTTGCGCTGATTATCACTTTTAGATCCACAATTAAATTCATTACACTGAAATCATAATTTAAGCTTAGGTGAAAATGTGAACACTTTCATATTTCTCTCCTGACTCATAGAATAAATGCAGAGTTATAGGCTGCCTTTTGATTGTGTTGACATCCAACAGTTTCATGACACACCGCAAACAGAACAAAGTAAAGACAGATGTGGGCAAAAGCGGTCTTAGTTCATGATAATGAGAACTTTGACTTTTTCTTTCAGTTCTTGTCCTATCATCTAGAAAACTTAGACTTTTCTTTTGATGTATTATTTGTTGTGCTAACTCTTTTATAAGTTTTTCCAACAATGGAATTTAGCCTCTAGTGCCAGAGAGTTGAACATGCTATGGTTCAACAGAAGCAGTAACTAGAGTGCTGGTTGTTTTTCGGCTTGTTCAGGCAACTTCATCTCCCTTTTCTAAAAGTTTTCTGTAAGTTTTCTAAAATCTTGTGCTTTCTGTCTGAGACATTCCTTGGTCCTTTAAAGAAAATTTCTGTGCAAGTACAATAGTAGCCAGTTTTCTTACTGGAAGGGTCGTTTTGGTTTGTGACTTTTTTCTTTTTTAATATTTGCCATGATCAGGAAAGCATCAGAAATAGTTTTAACTACAATTAAACCAATGTTTAATTCCAGTAGAATTATACTGCTGAGTTTAGGTGTTTTATGCAGTCTTGGAATAGGTCAGGAATGTTAGAGGAATGTTACAGGCAAAAACCTGTGTTTAACACCCAATTATTATTTGCCTCCTCCAGGAAACACTCTTGAAGCTATAGACAACAGTGTTTTCACTGCAATTGTTTCAGCTGTACCTACTTTGTTTTCCCTTGACTGACTAGTAGTGTTAGAGACACTAGTAAAAAGCGACCCTTTCACCTGAGGACAGATGGATGCCAGTTGAATTTGTCTTTTGCACCAATTCACAAAGAGAGGAAATTATTCTTTTTGTTGCCTTGGTTTAATTTCTGTAGGCTAAACACCATTTGTGAGCCTTTTAAACTTCCACTGAATTTTTTTCTAAGCTAATGGAATGGGGGTCTCCTTTCCAGTTGACTTAAAGCTGCTGATATCCATTGGCCAAACTTTTAGGTGACTTCCATTTAAAAATTCAAAAACAAAAAAATGCAAAAAAACAACCCTCAATAAGCAAATAAAAAAACCTGCACAAAACCCACTATATCTGAAAGCAGCAGAACTAGCTAGTTTCTTCAAAAGTTGAATCCAAAATAGTTTGAGAGAAGTAGATTTTGGGGAGTTTTTGGTTGGTTTTGGTAGTCTTGTGTTTTCAAAGCCTACTAAGATATGATTCTAACTGTTGAATACAAAATAAACTATTTGTGTATTATAAAACCTTTGTTTTCCTGATACTAATCTGTGAGATCTTCAGTGGGGCAATATTCTTTTATTACCCTGTCCTTTATTTTCCTTTGCTGCTTTCAAATTCAGTATGTAAACTGTGTGCAACATATGCAGCATTATTATATAGTTTCTAACTTCATCTTGTGTTGACTTGAGATCCCAGCCTGACAGGGAAAATTATTGGTTCATTTTGTAAGTTGGGAATTAAAAAGAAAGACTGGTAGCAGACTCTATTGTATCAGCTATCTAAATGGTCAGAGCTGTGGGCTTGCTTATTACAGTTCCTTTTGTTCACAACAGTGTTTTGGCGTGCAGGCAAATGTGCTATAAAAACAGTCAACAATGAATTTTGGGAAAATGGTGGGAGAAGCCAAGAAGGAAAAAAGAAGTTTTGCATAACAGTTTAATAGAAAAAAATGAGTGTATCATATGTAAAAAAAAAATAAGTTTAAGGAGTTTAAACACCAGTCATAAAAATTGCTAGCTACATTTTCCCATATTGTGGACTTGTAAAAAGCTTTTTTGTTCTTCCCTGAACCTTTCATATGGTGCATTGCCATCAGGATTAATTTCAGATATAAAATAGTGCTATTTGCATAAAAAACTTTTCCAGCAACTAAGTCTTGCATGACATCAGCCTGGGGGCAAAGTCCAAATGCTAAGTCTTTATACTGGTCTTGGTTCATATAACTGACGGAGGTGTTTCTGTTTCTAGATATCAATCTAAAGAGTTGGATCTTTAAAAAAATAAATGTTGATTTGTCTTGCCTGACTTTCTCCATTCCAATTTCTTTTTCCCCCTCTCCAATTGTCTGACACCGCTACACTATCTTTGACCGTATTCTCTGCGTGAGTTTAAACTGTACGGTAATTCTCAGTAAATAAACTGGCTCAGTTTTTCTAACTTTGCCTGCACAGTCTGACAGAGCTTTTAACTCCTGATCTGTCCAGTTATCTTCTGTTGTGACTGTTTATACATACCAGAAAAAATAATATACAGTAATGCTTTTCTCACAAGTCTTTCAAAGTCTTCCTCTCCTTTTTTTTCCCCCAATTATATTCAACTATTCTATCTCAGTTTCATTCAGTCTTGAAGCCCCAGAATCTACCACTAGAATGTTTCAGACATGCAGATAATGTACTGGTCTAAGATGTAATTCTCTTATGATCAGCCTGTACAATACTTGGAAGTTCCCTGGATTTATTTAAGGAAACTAATGATTAAAATTAATAATGAAATTATTAAATATTTTCAATAAAAGGATTTGCACCCATATAGTGACTGTTTCTGGTGCCTAAGATAATAAAGATGTTTTGACAGGTCCTTTCTGTTTATTCAAGTGATTCCTGGAAGAGCAGCGTAACAGCGTGATTTTCATGAAGTTGAGGCCCAAGGTCAGTCCACCGTTTTTATATGCACAGTTACTGCAGTAAGAACATGTTAACTGAAGAAATTTTTGGACCGATAGATATCAAATATACATCAGCAATTTTTTTTAATGGTTTGTGCAAATACATGAAGACCTTCGGCTTTCACATTGTGAAAATGAGACCCAAAATATCTGAGCTGTGATAATAACTGAAAGAGTTGTACAATCCAAATGACATTCTGTCTGGTCTAGCACATTTCTTACCTAATGATGAAACTTGCAGCAATTCAGAAAATAACTTCCTGTCTTATAGCACAGGTAGTGCTTCAGTCTTGTGTGATGCTACCCATTTCTCAAAAAATATCTTAAACCTGGAGACTAAAGCATACAAATGCATATCAATATAGCACATGGAAGGAGAAAGATGTGATAAATGCATCCACCTGTATTGTAGTCAATAATTCATTTGTGATGAGCTTCACTCCAAACTGCATCTAATATAGGTCACTTAAAAAGCCTCTCTTGAGAACTACTCATGAATTTTTCAGTGATGATGACTAAGCTATATTTATGCCAAGGGAGACTTTAAACCTGAAATTTTAAACAGAGTTCAGGATCAGGTGAATACAGGCTGCATGTGCATTTGGTAGTTAGACATTTGAAAAGTGCCCATGAATTACTGTTAGGTGACATCTCTGCTAAACTGTGTCCTGAGGGATGAGGGATAAAGTATGTCTTCTCAATATTGTGTGCACTTGTAGAAGCCTGTTTAGGCCAATACATGTTGTTTTACTTTGATGAGAAGAATATATGAGTATTTTAGAAATCATTGTGGTCATAACAATGAGGAAACAATACAACCCTATCTGTCTGTATTAACTTTTTTAATATTATATATATGGAAATGTGCAAGTAGAGGAGGAACCCTTGGGAGTAGAGAGGAAATGTCTGAAAAATACTTTGTGGTTCAAGCAAATCTTAAAGTAACTCTTCAACCATGAATCAAGCCATGTTAATAGACCAGTAAGTCAAACAAAATGACAGTTTTCCATTATTAAGCTCAGGTACTACATTATATACCAGCTTATGTGTAAAGATACATTGACACATATTCTACATGAGAAAGTAATTAGCAGTACAATAGAAGAAACATTATGTTGAAAGATAATGTCATTTTTAACTGATTTTCTGTGATTTAAACTTTCTCTTGGAAATTTTTTTTTTCTTTGTCTCCCTTCTCCCCCAACTTTGTAAAGAATGTTTCCTTTCTTCAGTACTGGGTGGAGAGGATACAAAGATATGAGGTATGTCTGTCCTTATGTGTTTTAACTGGAGGCAGGCATGTTTCCTGGTCTCTTAATTGAATGTAGTGTGCCAGTTAGGACACACCTGCACTGGAAACAGATAAAAAGAATTAAGAAAGTAATGTTGGACTGCATTTCTTCACAGAGCATCATCTTTAATCCTCCCTTACCATCTTCTGCTAGGTAGAATCGAGCCTGAATTTGTTCTGTATCTAGCCATGCTATATGAGAGGAGTAAAATGAGACAAACAATGAGACATCTTGCAGAATAAGCCATTCTTAAACCATAAGAAAAGGTAGAGGAGGCTCTTCTTTTTAGGCAAAAAGGCTTGTATAAACTTTATGTGGTATGGGGGAAGTTATACTGAATACTCCTGGAAATAGTAGGGAAAAGAAGCTTTGTCAAAGCAAGTACGTAACGCATATTCTGCAGTTCATTTATTTATCATTAACTCTCTACTTTATGTGTGCTGAGCTATGTCTGACGGAGTGGTCGTGGCACGGTGGGCTAAAGTTGATGTTTTACTTTCTTATGGCCAGTTCAGTTTCCTCTGTTTGCCTTTGAATACTGTATGTCCTTTCAAAGAGTGGGCAAAGGGTTTTTCTCACCCTCCCCTCTCTAGGGTGAGATAATTGTGTGAGGAGATTGATTATAGCTACATTAGGCTATGGTTTTAGGTGCATTTACGTGTACTTAATAACTATAACCATGTGGTAGTTAAAGGGAGGTGGTGTGTCCATCAGGTTGTATGGAAATGGACTGGCTATTTTAGGGACTGTAGTGTTTATCAGCAGTGCCCATGTGATTTTGTTTCTGTATTTTCACCTTGCTGCCTCTAAGCAAACAGCAGTTGCAATAAAATGAAAAGAGAAAAGGTGGCCAGAACTGATACAGTTAGTAAGGGAGGCTTGAGTATGTGTTCAAGTTGCTTGCTTTTGTTACCACTCTGAAATAAAGAGGGAAATAATACTTTGAGGATCTTCTGTATGTGACATCAACACCTACAGTTTGTTTTAAGAAGTTTTTTACAGCAGCAAAATTGCAAATTGCAGTTTACCCAGGGAACAGAATCATTTCCCCACTACCATACTTGAACTGGAGATGTAAGGGAAGATTTCTATTACTTTTTTATACCTTTGTTTTAGGTTAATTCTATTCATGGTGTAACATAATTTGCATGAAGAACAGTTTTTCCTGAATCTATCAGTTGCATAGGAAAATGGATATTATTCATGCAAGTGGAGCTTAAACCTCCCAAGACTGAAAAATATTTCTGTGCAACAAATAATACTTAACATGAGCACTTGAAGTCAATGGGAATCCAGAGTACTATGCTCCATTAGAATGTGAATATTGCTTCACAGGACTAGGACCTCATTTCATTTGTGTCCACCAGAAGAAAGAAAAATAGTTTGTATATCTTCATCTGTCATAGTCTGACAGTACTCAGGTGAGCTTTTGAAATATTTCACTGCTTCTATTATGATGGAGGGTGAAGCTGTTACAAATGAAACTTTCTTCTAATTTAAAAAAGTCTTCTCCCCTCCTAATCGATGGTCTGTATTTTACTTATTTGTTTAGAATGGAAAGTGAGATTGCCATCACTTTGCAGCATCCATTTGGAAGTGTTTCAGATTTGGAGAAATGTTAGGCCATGACTTTTGTTTTTTCCCCTCAATTTACTCAGATAAATAGTGCGATGAAAAGAGATTTTTTAGAAAAAGATAAAATTTGAGTTTCTCATTTTGTTTTTAGAGTTCTGCTTCCTGCTACCTACTTGAAATGTCTTTGGAGAAATAAATCAATTTACATCAGGCTTTAGAATGTAAATTATTCTTGTACCAAAGAGAGTAAGCTTTGAGACAAAAAAAAAAAATTGTGTAAAAGCAGAAATATTTGTTGCTGCTGCTCAACTAACTGGAGTGTGAAGTTTGCCATTCCACATGTCCTGAAGTATTACAATTTATGTATTATTGGAAATATTTTTATTTTTACAATAGTACTTAAATCATGATCAGATCTGCATTTTATTATAGGAATCAATGGAAATACTAATCAGTAGTATTTCCTGTAACATGATACATAGTCCTTGGTCACGATGAATTATTATGTCTCTTGGTAATATATAATTCAGTGAAGCTGTTTGTGGCTGTAAGTATTTGAATCAGAATTTAAGTGAAATTGTGATGAGAGGAGAGAGCGTAAGCTCCCAAGCTTTAGTCGCCCCATGAATTGCACGGCTGGCTGTCTCACAGGTATGCAGAATGAGAGAGACAGTTGTTAGCTATGACACACACTTTATTTTGCTGTTGGCTTTGGAGTATTTAGAGGAAAAAATCGAAGCACAAAGCAGCAACTGGGGACTATATGAATTTTCAGAGCACTGTTATAAGGAGGAAGGAGAAGGAAAGATTCTAGCTTTCTTAGTCTCTATTATTCTGTATTGTCGTCTCTGCTCCCTCATTTACTCAGTAAATACATGTGTGTATAAATTAAAGTTGTAGAATCTTAACCTGACAATTTCTTAAATCTGTGTAGAAAAGTGAAAAAATCCCAACATTAATTATATATGTATACACAGGTGTTTTTATACATTAGTGTTGCATTTTCCATTAATAATGTGGTATTAGAAATAAATAGGAACAACTGAACTCTCTTTTTCAAAGAAAGAGCCTACAGTACCATGATTGGATATTTTTTACTCATTCCGTATGTGGCTGTGTGAGGTATGTTTGTGTCAGATTACACCAGCTGCACATAAGGGGTGATACATTTTACTCAGAACTGTTTGCATGCTGCTCAAAGGGAGTATTCTGCTTTCTGGTTGTATGTCTCACCTTTAGCAAATCTGAATATAATATCTCTCCAGAACTAAACTTTTATTTGTTTGTTTTTTAAATACATGAGAAGCCATAAAAACTAGGTTTTATTCATATACATGTCGTGCTGAGACAGTGCTTAGGAAAAACTTTGGGTTTTTTTGTTAATATTACTCAGCCAAAATGGCAAAAATTGATCTTAAAACTTACTTAGGGAGCTATAATATTTTTACATCATTGTTTTAAACAAAACTAAACCCAAAGAACCCATATGCCTTTTGATTTGAAAGTGATGCTATAATGAATAAACATTTTTCTCAGGAGAATACATGGCAATGTAAAGTTTGAAGATTCTTCAAGTTTG
Organism: Phaethon aethereus; assembly: GCF_964289735.1. NCBI lineage: Eukaryota > Metazoa > Chordata > Aves > Phaethontiformes > Phaethontidae > Phaethon > Phaethon aethereus. Next base: position 62,429,819 of record NC_138578.1, on the reverse strand, counting down.
CTTATTTTAAATCTTAATAGAAAATGTGTGAAGGCCTCTAGTAAGAACATATTATAGTGCTAGGACAATAGCTATGGTAAAGTGTCATTGATTACACATTTTTTTAAGAATTGAAATATATATAATACAAGAAATATCTTGATAAAGTCTCTGCAAGAATCCTGAGATAAAGGTTGCATCTAATTAATTGAAGTGAGGTACTTGCCTGTTTACAATAATACAAAATTACACTGCAATATTGCAATATTGACAAAATATTTTTGTTTCAAAATCTCATCTGAGCATTAACAATTAACAAATGTATTTCACCAAGACTTCTGCAAGATTTCCAAATTAGGTTTTGTTTTGCAGTTTTGAATTAAAACAAATTGAAAATCTCTGTGAAGGAAAAGCATTATGGCTTGCTATCATGTATCAAAGGATTTTGTTTAACTGTTTTTCCCTTTTGTAACAATTTTATTTTAAAAAGGTAAATGTTGTGATATATAAAAAAGGTTGTAGAGCAATGAAAATTTTTAACAATATACACTGAAACAAGAAACAGATGGCTTTAGTCTTTCTCCTCAGAAAGAAATAAAGCATATTCAAACCTGTGAGACTTCTCATTTGTACTTTTCAAAATGAAATACAAGTGAATTCACCTAACAATTCTAACAGATTCTAATAAGTATTTATTACTGCTTCTCTTATGTAAGATTTGCTTAATCAATAACGTCTGTATCTTATAGTTTGCTGTTAATATTCCTGGTCTGTACTATATCATAGAGCAATATGATATGCTCTACTTTCCCAAGCATGCCAGAGCAGACCTGAGTTTAGAGAAAGGACCTGGTCTGACCCATGTGCGGACTGACATAGTGGCAGAGATGAGTTGGAATCATTTGTGTGATGGTATGCAATGTTACAGGCTGTGGAAAAAAAGAGGACACCAGGACAACCATCTTTTAGAAATGTGAAATACTGTTTCTTAAAATCTCTCTTACAAATGCGAAGAAATCATGCACTTTCTTTGTATTGTTTGGGTAAACTGCAGTTTGCTAGGACTAACACCATCTTCACAGTTAATCTGCATAGACCTTATTACATTGATTAATTTTTGAACAGAGAAAGGTTAGTGTTTTTGCCTAGGATATCTGGATCCCAGTCCTTGTTTCAATGAATGATTGTTTTAAAACTTATTAAAAAAAAAGCTTTGATCTTTATGCTCCCAGAGAAGAGTCCAAATAGGACTTAAAGCTAGGGCATGGGGTAAATCCCCTGTTTTCCCTAATGATTTTGTTTTCCCTGGAAAGCAGAGAAGTATGAGCAGAGAGATTATGTCTCAGACTTTGTAATTTAGTGAGAGCACTCTTGAAATTTAGAAGTGTGGATCTGTGTCTCCTTGGGCAGGAAAGGACTGTGGTAATCCACAGCCTGAATTGTATGTCTAGCAATTTAATAGACAGATGAAAAGGACAGTTTTTCTGTGACACTTCATCCACAATCCCAAACCCTAAATGCAGAACACAGGATGAATTTAGGTACCTTCATGCTCAAAATTATCTGTGTTCAGGCTATGACTAGAGATAGTCATCGAAGATGCTACAAAACACTACTAATAGCAATTTAGGTCACAAATGGCACTTAATATCAAATTGTACTTTTAAACATTAGATTTACTTTACATGTGATCAGAGAAGTCCACTGAGTCCTTTTATGCCTCTTTGTTTTGCTCTCCCTTGAAAGAGCTTAAAGTATCTTAAGTACAAAATAATGGATTATACAAACTTCGTGGACATGAGATAATGGAAATCTTGAGGAATGTGATAAAGTGTGATGGGAGTGGTAACTCAAAAAACTACCTGAGCATACAGATGAATCTGTGTAATCTGTCTTTTTAATTCAAGTGGATTATAACAGTGATAGACACACTTTCCACAGTTGGATTATTTTCAAAGTTTCTTTTCATGGATCCTCTTGTATATGGGATTTTTTTGTTGCTATATTTCAATTTTGTTCTATGAATTAATAGAAGATAAAGAGGACATGCAGAATGGCTTTAATTATGTCATTAAATAACTTGAGTAGGTTACAAGATTTATGTCCTTAGACCTACATCTGACTGAAGCTTTGCTTTTTGTTTTAGGGGTAACATGTTTGCACAAATCTCAGTCAGTGAGTTTTAGTTGACTGATATTCTGCAGTCAGCTCTGCACAGTTCTGCTGTGTGCTTGACAGAAGAACTTGCATGGTCAGAAGAGTCTTCTAGTCAAGTCAGCATCTCTACAGATATGCAGATCTTGACTAACTGAAATTCTGTCTCAAGAGTACAGAGTGGAAATAATCCATGAGCTGCAAAAATTAACTAGAGAGTGTTCATTGAACCTCTGTGCTTTTAATTACTTTTCAGTTGCTCTTTATAAGATTTTGTTGTGGGGAGGAATACTTTATTAATAGCTAAAATTCATATGCAACATTAAGAGAGAATGATTAAGAAATCCTAAGTCATAGCCTTGATTTATTTCTGTAGGTGAAAAATGTATATAACTTTTAAAGTATTCTATCAGATAATCTCCTTCTAAACTTCATTTCTGTGAAATTATTTTAAAATTTTATGTCAATAAATCTTGCCCTATATTGTTGGCAGAATAAGTATTGTACCAAAGTATTTTAAGCTACATTTCTATAATCCTTTATGGAATGACGAAAAGATGCAGAAAATGGATCATAACATTAGCTTTGACATTTACTGTTCTTGGAACTCACTTTTATAGTGACAAATTAATGGAGAAATTGGTGTTTGAGTATCTTCTTTAGCAAGGGTGGAAAGGGAACCTTTTCTAATTCTAACAGCATTATCAGATTCTTTTCCTGTTAAGCAGTAGTGCAAAACAATGTCTAAACAACATAAAATGCTTTTTGTTCATTCAAGGAATGCTTTTTTTACCCTAGTAGCAGCTGCTCTTCTGTTTCTATCAAGTTCTACTGGAGGACTAGCTGTAGTCAGCTTGTGGTCCATTGGGGCATAAACAATCTTCATAGCAGATTAGCTATTGTAGTTCACTGACCACAACTGTCACCCAGAGGAAATTGTTTAACACAGTGTAAGTATTTCATGTGCTTTCCATATAGCTGAGTGATTCTTTATTTCTGTACATAAGCTTAGTTTGTATGAACAGTAAAATACTTCTAAAAAAAGAGTTTTCACACAGTAGTGATGGTGGTTAAAGTCATCAGACATGTTTGGGGCTGTGCTTTGACTGAAAGGTATCCTGATACTTGTGAATTCTGAGCAACACTGCAAATGCAGTGCATGTATCTATTTGAATAACATTTATACTAAGTCCTTAGGGCTACTTTTAACTATTTTTCCTGAGATTTAAGAAGTTATATCCAGACACAGTGACACTGCATCAGCTACATCTGTTAAGCATATTTAGTTGTTTTTGTCCCCAGTAGAATCTGAAGAAAACCTCACTGACTTCATTCCATATGTCTATTGTTACCCTAATGCTTCCTGGGTAACCACAGGAATTGAATAAAGAGAATCAGAGAAACTCAAGAATAGCTGCAGCAATTCTGATCTCATTTTAAAATGATTTTGCAATTACTGTTGAAGAATAAGTCATTCAGCACTATTGGTTTTCTACTGCTGTGAGGCACTCTGATGCTGTTGTTTTGATGTGAGTTTGGATTGTTCATGTGGTGCTGGAGTGCTCAGAGGAGTGACTGAAGCTGTGATAGGGAGAGCCCTAAAGTATTGGCATGGCTAACATCATAGCACCCTTTCTAGATCATGTTTTTCATGATAATTGCAAACCATTGTCACTTTGGAGTTGATGGTGCTGGTCTAAAACTATTCATCGTTTGTTGTCATTCTTGCTTCTCTGAGGAGAGTTGAGATGTGTCATACACCGGTTCTTTAAAGCAGCAGACTCCATGTGGAGACTACAGTCTGAGTGAAAGGTTTGCACAGTGCTGTGTGCAACAGCATGTGGGCCGGAAGGCTCATGTCCCTCTGCTAGGCATGGGAGAGAGCATTCTGGCTTCATTAAAAGCAAACAAACAAAGCCCCACACCCAGTTCTTATTGTGTTTTGATTGCACACTTAACCTAACTTTGGAAACAACACCACAACTGTGTTCAAAAGAAGACCTGAACCTCTTGGGTTTGTAGTCCCCACCCTACCCTTGCATGTGTTATGACCAGTAAAACAAAGACTTTGATTTCTGTTGGCCAGTCATGTATAGAGATTTACATTTAAAATTCTTTTTTTTTTCTTTTTTTTTTCTCTTGAGCTTTTAATTAAAAGGTTAGAGTTAGAAGAGGAGATAAATGAAAATATTTCAGATAGTATCTAATGGCCTTTTTCACATCCAACTCAAACTACTTTTAATCCCCAGACATTGATTCCTTAAAAGTCATTAAAGAAGGAAGCAAGGACTATAAACTGGTTGTTTCTCTAAGGAAAGGGAAAAAAAAAAAACAACCAACATCCCTTCCCCCCAACAACCCACCCTTGGAGGGAAATAAATCATTATGAAATGAACAAGATCAAGGATCTGGTATTACGATCAAGACTTCTTATGATCTGACCTACTCAGCTTTTGTGAAAAGGTTCAGATGCTTCTGTTGCACAATTAAACTTTCTGTTGTTTTTTCTTTCCTGAGAGATTGTACTTTCCCCCACTGTTCCCCAGTGGAACAGCTTCCAACCCTCCCACTCTTCCCTGCTCCTTGCCCTGCTTTGAAACAATTTCTTAGGAACCCAAGCAAATTTCTTTTTCATTCATTCTCCCGCTTCTGTCTGAAACAGTTTTTATTTATTAATTTTCAGGTTGGTTCAGGGGGAAATTCCATGTGATGGCCCAATGCTTTCTGCTTCCATATGGGTTAATTTCACTGCCAGTCATACTTGAAAAGTATTATCATCTCCTCCCTTTCCCCGGATCTGGCATTTAAGTTGTTTTCTGTGGGGATGACTCAATGAGTCAAGCAAGGGGTCTCAGAAGGATAAAGAATCCATCCCTGACAACTGCACCTCCATATTTTTGTAGAAGCACACTATTGTTACTTCTAGCCATAATGAGTGATTTTGTTTTCAGCACATCTCACTTTGTCAAGTGTTTCATTACCAAAATGTGAATGTGGAGGCTAAAAGAAATTAGTGTTTCTATTGATTTAGTTGCTATTTAAAAATAGAAGTGAGAACTAGTAAATTCTTGATGCAGTCTCCTTTTTAATGAACTCCTGATTTTATAAATGTCTTTGTTATTCAAAAAAGTAGCAGTAGCAAGAACTATTGACATGTATTTTAAAAGTTACGGTTTTCCTGATCCTTGGAAGGTGACCACAGCAGTAATGTAGTCCTGAAAATATATAACTTCTACTCTCTTCTGGGAAGAAAAAATAGAAGATCATTTAGGAAGAGTATATGAATGTATTTAAAATATTTATTTTTAGAAGTCTTAATAAAAATAGCAAATATTCACATTATGGTATGTTTTGACAAATATGTACACATCAAGATGGCTTAGAAAATAGTAAAGAGGAAAGCGTAAGACCTGAAATGATAAAACAGTAAGACAGCATGAAAGAAATGAAATTTTTAGTTTTTCAAAGCTGTTAAAATGCATGCTTATTTAGCACAGAAAATATGACTAATTTGTGCATCTACTAACTTTAAGCATTTTTTTTAATCATTTCCTGATGAATTATCATTTAAAATACAGGTAGAGGTCAAATGACCTGATTTCACATATGTTGCATTACTGTTATGCTGCTCTTGAGAGTTCAGGGAATTCAATTCCACCTGGAGGTAAACAATGCCAGTGGCAGACATTGTGGACCACATTCATCCTGTATGTAATTCTTTTGAAGTGTATGAATTATATCACAAGGAACCCAATGCCTTGAAGGTATTTCTTAGTAAAATATATTTTAAGGGCAGCTTTGCTGGCACAACAAAAATGCTATGAAGTAAAATATGTTATGTTTACAAATATTAATCCTTATGGAGATATTATAGGAATATTCTGTTTTCTTTGAACAGCAAGTACTATGTTTCTACCTGCCCTCCAGAAGTATAGCTTTTTTAATTTTAAGTCATTGTTGACCTACTAGAAAGATAAGATCCAGACATTAGAAGGTGATAACTGAAGTAATTTTTAACTAAAAATTCTTATAACAGCATTGACGGCTGAAATAGTGTTGATGTACTTGTGGTTTTGCCTGCTGTTCTCAGAACAGCAATGCACCTATATACTTTACCACCTGTGAGAGCCTTTATTCAGATGCCCTTGTATGTATAAACATGTGTGTATAAACAACAATTAATCGCACTGTAACCATTGAGATATCAGAACCACTTGATATAAATGCGTCGTGCTGTGTAGATTGTGCCTACTTAGTTGTTGGTTAAGGCTACAGCAGGTACTGACTTTAAAAGAACTTTAAGTTTAAACTGTTTTCTTATTTAATTTTTGTGGAATGTGAAGGGGATAACAGACTTTAATATCTTTGCAGATAGACAAGTGTAAACCTTCAATATGCCCCAAGCATGCAATCCTCTAGTTTGCTTAGGAAAAGTTTGATGGGAGACATTTTTTATGTTATTGTTAAGTGATGGTGTTAAAAATACTGAGTTTTCCTTAAGGATGACATTGCGTGTGTTTTTATACAAAGATCTTGTTTACTCCTACAGGAAACCAAACCTGATCAATAAAGATGGATTAGGATGATTGAAAATCGTAATACGAGTTCAGCTGCATTATAACACTTCATAAATCAATCTCTTAAAAGTGACCAGGGCCACCAGTCGTTTCAGGTTACAGCGTAGCCATTTCAACACAAGGCTGAAGTGACTGAGCCTGCCTTTAAGCTCCTTGTGAAACCAAGGCCTATAAAACTTCAACATTGTACACTTAAGAGCTTGTTTAACTAGTTGTAAATGGAAATGTCGCGGTAGATTACCTTGCCTAAAACATGTTTTTGCTGTCTGTAAAGGAGGTTGGAAGCCAAAACTCGTTGAGCTTCCCATCCTAACCACCCTATTCCCTTTGAAACATTACATCGGAAGGAAATGAGCAGCAATGAATGCAGAGAAAGTGATTACCTGGTTAGGAAAAAGTATTGACACCAGCAGATGGTTTTGTTTACAGCTTTTCACTGATCAGTTACTGGAGATGTAGACACGAAGAACAGGGACCGTGACTACAATCTGGTTCTGTAAACAGATAGGTTTGCCTGTTAGTGATGCCTGGCTATGAGGCTTAAAAACTACTATAATGACTCATTTAGCCCAGTGTGGCAGGTGCAAAACTGTGTGAATGTTGAGGATACCATTCAAATACTCAGTACAATAATGTTCTTTGTCAGTTTGTAATTCTTTCTAACTTTATTTGCTTTTTAGTTACTAATATGTAATGAGATGGTATAGTTAAAGACAGACGAATAGCAGCCTCAGCATCTCATTCCTGAATGCTCAGCTTAAAGCCCTAGCCCCTCACTTTCATATAAAAGTCAATATTATTTTATCCTGTGTTTTTCCCTCCATCTGACTTAGTTTTCCCCAGCATCTGCCGGAAGGAAAAGGTAAATTACATTTACATAAGCATATATGCATATATGAACACACATCATATTAATGTTTAAGTGTTTAATGAATGATTTTGAAGTCATTCCAAAGTACAGGAATGGCATAGATGGAAAACCATGGCAAGATGCTCATCTTCAGAAAATTCCTTTTGTGTGAAGTTGTAAATAGATTTTGTGTTTATTGATAGGTTTTTCTAATGTAACTCCTTACCGTCACATTCTGCTAATCAGTGATTTAAAAAAAAACCCCAAACAAAAAACAATGAAAAGGATATAAGGAAATCACTATGTTGGTTTTGTCTTCTTGAATATGGGAACCTTGGAAACTAACTTATCTTTTTTTATTTGTCTGCTCACTAGAGAATACTTTTTCTATCGCCAAATAAAACAAATGCTACTAAGGGTTTTATAACGTACTTGTTTCTTAATGTAGCAGGTGGTATGGTTTGAAACAGGTTTGGAAAAAAAATCTGAATAAAATACTTCAGAAGGAAAGAAGCATTTTATTTTTTTAAATTGTTTTCAAATGCTTGGCACCCTTTCAGATGCTAAGCCTATTTTTCATTGTTTCTTGGCTGTCAGAAACTTGCAAAATGGCCTTAAGTCAATGAACTTCTATGTATTATGATCTGAAAGGAGGCAGAAGAATTCAAGAGTTTGATCACTGTAGGGAAAAAATCAGCTCCTTTTCTTTCATTTTTCTGCTTGCAACTTGTGCAACAGATGGCAAGATTTGACAAATAAAACCATGATGTATATGTTGCCTGTTTATCAATTAGTTATGCCCAATTATTGCTCAATTTCCATGTAATTGCACTCTAGGTAAGGTCTATCTAATGTCTACACAAGCACAACCAACAGAGGTGGCTTAATGTGGACAGGGACACTTACCTAGCGTGAATTTCCTGGGCTGTTCTGGATGGTGCAATGATACTTGCACAGCAGGCAACTTATGCTTTCAATGACCTTGGCAGTATTGAAGGGATAATTCTGCTTCCACCAGAGTGAAGTTGGTATTAAACAATGTCTTGAATCTATTAGGAATGAGTATGCATGCCTTAGCCATCTGGAATGTGTATTTGTTTGTACATGTTTTACTGCCCCAGTGCAAGAAAACAAAAATTAAAGCAGAACCCTCTCCATTGTAGGCTACCTTTTGTCTCTTCCCACACACAATATTTTCATATACTGATGAGTTCTATTTTTTGTCTGTGATATTTGTTCTGAAATTCCAGTTCTTTTTTTTTTTTTTTTTTACTGGGTTTTGAAAGCTTCAACTAGCTTAGTTTAAGGTCATATCTTGAGCACGCGTATTTCTTGGGCTCCATCTGTGCAAATCACCTCTAACCCTCTGGTTCAGGAAGACAATTTAAAAAATCTAGGTGTTGTCTGAAGTAATATTTTGTGAGTAGGAAAGCTGTACATAGTGTGAGGGGTGGCATTTGCTCTGTCAGTACGCTTCACATCTGCTCCCCTCTCACCTAACCAGGGAATGCAGGAGCCTCTTTCTCTGAAACTGACTGTGCCACAGGTTATCAAATCCAGAGAGTAAAGCAGATCCTGAGACCTGGTTATTCTTTCGAAATGGCTACTTTGAAATAATCAAATTTGAAACTAGTTTAAAGTAAGAATCATGGTATACATTTAAAATCGGGAAGAATTTTTTTAATCTGTCATTCTATTATTTTGTTTTTCTTTAGGAATTTTGTGTGTGTTTTACCGTCACTTGAGACCTAATTATATGAAAGTACCATTTCTGCATCAACTTATTTGATATGAATATAATTTTCCATGTGATGGGGGAAAAACTAACCTTTGCTACTAATTTCGAACTGCATGATGTAAGACAGTGGGAGTTAGCAGCGAAAAATTGAAGGTGTTCATTAAAATGTTGAATTTTCAGAAGTAGAATGTAAATATTTAATACCACTGGAGTTGCGAAAACAGATTGAATATCATCAAGTAGCTTCTAAGTTTGTTATCCTCATAAAAATACTCAGTATGCAGCACCTTCAATAAATTTCAGTGAAAGAATAAAATTAGAAGCCTATCATCTTGAGAGTTCCCTATGCTAATAGTGTTAATGCAAAGGAAAGGTTTATGCCTTACTGCGTACGTGGCTAGATGTTTCCAGGGATGGGGCACCTACCACCTCTCCAAAGTTGATGAACTGCTTGTGGATTTAATGTGCTTGGGGTCACATTTTACCAGAACAATGAAGGGAAGTCTATTTCTACAATATGGTTATAGCCCATTTAACTACCTTTCTTCACTGCTGTGACTGAAGTGAGATTTAACAATTTTAGAGCATATGGTATTTCAAACATAACTGGAAGATATTATCAACTATTTGTAATAAAATCATTCTTTCGCAAGGATGAGAACACATTTTGTATTTTCCACAAACTGATTTCCAGTTGTGGATAGCCTCCTATCCTCAGTGCATTCTTGCAGTTTATAGGCAGAATAAGGTGAGATAAATAACCTGTATGGTACATGAAGCCTGTATTCTGTTTCCAGAATGGAGGCACTATTGTACCACTGAACACATTGATAAAACTTGTATATGTAGAATGTTAAATACTAGCCTTTACTGCTTCCTTTCAACATCTTGCACAGTACAAGGCAGTGGAAGTTTCTGAAAAAAGGCAGTCATTACAGTGTAAAATTCCAGAAGCAGATGGTAAGTATTTAATAACAATGAAGTACGAAAAGTAGGATCAATGCCATCAGGTAGCGACTAAGTTTTAATTTAGTTCATCGTGAATTCATTTTCTTAGCTATTTAGCAGTGAAAGCGTAATAGAGATTAAAAAGCATTTAGTAGGCAGACAACAGTTATGAAAAAATAGAACTGATTCAGAATGTCAGTTTTAGTAGCTTTCATAGGTTTTATCGTGAGACTATTTGATTTTGACACGGCGTAGACACGCAAGTTTTTATTCTTACAGTGATCTAAAAAAAATTGTATTTTTTTAGAATTTTTTTGCTTCTTGCCTCCCAAACTTATTCTACCCACCATGGCTCATTGATTCCATTCCTAAATCCTCACCCTGACTCCAGCTAAACTGAAGACACATGGGAGTGGCTGCTCCACTGGGGTATAACAGCATTCATTAGCTGGGACAGTAGTTCCAGATGAATTTGCATTAACCTTGTGTATAAAGCTTCTGGATCAGCAGAGCATCTATGAATTTATTAGTAGACAGGAGTTCTTACCTTATCAAGGGAAACATAGCAGTTGCCCCAGTGCAGGAGCCACTGCTTTGCACTGTTGTATCAGTAGCCAGTGTCGCCGACAAAGGCAAGATACCATTCATTCTATGTTTGTGGTTCTAGACAAGGCACCATTGCTGTTTTTTTGTTTAAGGTTGTTTTTTTACTAAAGAAAAACTCTGCACCTTATTCTGGTGTGTTACCATTTTTAATTTAACTGCCTGGTAACATACTGCAGCACGTACTGAAATTGCCTACAGCCCCTTTATGCTATTCATTCAAAATGGTGGTGTTTGCAGAACTACTAGGTTCATAAAACACATGAGTTGTCATTAGAAATTTTTGAGATACTAAGGAAAGTTATGTCTCCTTCAGATTTACAAGATCAACCTGATATTATATAGCTTGCAGTAAATGCAATAGAAATAGATATATAAGGAGGAAAAATGTTTCCTGAAATACATAATTTTTACCCATTCCAAACAGCTACCATACGTAAAAGCACAGTAGAAAAATGCTTAGGAACAGTTCTGCTGATTCCAATTATTTATGGCTCAGCATCAGTGACTTAGAAACTAATTTGTCCAATAATGAATGAACTCTGTTGCTGAGATAGATAACAAATGGTATTATGATATTCAACAGCAGCTACTTGTTTCAGGGTTTTAGGAAGTTGCTGTGAATAGTGTTTGCCTCCGACATTATTTAAACTGATGAATATTACATATGGCTTGATCTTACAGCACTGGAATACAAGATCTGACAGGTTAAAATGCATTCCACACAGCTGAAGACTAATAGAGGTTAAGGGGATTTGTGTGTTGCAATTTTCTTCACACAACTGTAATGTAGTAGTCAAGCTACAAATAGTATGTCTCTTAAAACAAATTGCTTGTGTGAGTAGTATTAGAATAGCACACAAATAAGAAGTCTAGGAAACACCCGTTTGTATTTCCTCTATGTAGCAATGTAGAAGCGCAAAAGATTGCAGACCAACCCAGTCAAATTCTTAATGAAATATTGTCTAAAAAGATAACATCTGTTTTTTCTTTATTGTTAAAGAGTTTTTCCCCTCAGAGAAGAAAATCAGCAGTCTTCTTGTCTTTGTGAAGATCTCTGTACTAAACCTAGAGCTGCTGTAATTTTATACTTTATTTTCTACCATATCTTTCAATAAATATAACCGGTGTGCATATGTACTTTACAAAAAGAATCTAACATTTCAGTTCCAGTTACAAAGGGTGAACCTACAGCTTATTTCTCTATACCTTAAACAGTCAATTCTTTGTTATTTGTGGGTGGATTATCTGGTTAGTAGAGCAACTGTGCTGCAGATACAGTGACATCAAGCTGCTCTGGTTTTGCCAGGCTGATTAGGTCAAATTAAGCATTATGCAAATGCACCCATGATGCTTTCAAGATCAAATTAAGTCTAGAATAGTCTTACTGCTTCAGCATGGCATGATAACTGAGCTAATAAAACCTGCAAACCTGCAAATTTACTTGCTTACACCTAGCCGTTTCTACCGAGTAGCATACTTCAGGTCTATTTTGATGGAGTACACAGACCCTTGAATGCTTCTGCTAGGGTTTGTCCAGTTATAACTGCTCTAAGTCTCTGGCTTTGAGATGAAACATCAAAGGCAAGAGGGATTCATGAAAAATCTTTTGGTTTGCTTTCTTCCTTACTAATCTTTTTTTCCTACTGTCCAGGGTGTTCCAGTTCTTTAGTATCCGAGTAATGAGGTAGTGATCTGGCAGGCCATTTTAAATATTTTTTTTAAGTTCTTTTGTACGTCGAATTTAGAATGTCTCTGTATAACTATGTAAATTAGTTTTATAATTCAATGCCAATACTTCCATACTAAGTATTGATAATATCAGAACTAGAATAGTTTGAAACATATTTTTTGTTTATGCAAACTCCATATTGTTGTGTTAAACACGTTTTGAATATATTTAAGTATCCCTTGCAGCTACCACTCCTGGGATCACCATGTGACTTAAACTCATCCATCTTTCTGTCTGTTAAAGTGCAGTTATCAGAAAGAAACACAAGTAACATTTTCTGTAGATTCAAATTAGAGCAACTTTAGTCTGTGTCCTGAAAACAAACATTATACTTCAGGGATAATAAAGGCAAAGAGGAAAGGGGACACACTATGTACTTAGGAAGATTTTGAGCAATTTGGACTGGATCTGGCAAACAATGGAGATGTGTAAATGTTTAGAGAATTTGTCACTGAATTCACAGTCCTGTATTAAACATCTCCACTCCCTATGCAATGCATAACGTAGGTGAATAAGACTGAATTCTACAATAATCAGCATGCAATAACTGTCAGTCAGTTATTGAATTAGCTGATAAGAAATTAAAAGAATATTATTGTGACTTCAATGTCACTCCTTTAGGAGTCTCGATGCCTGAGCTGCAAGAAGGAAATTCTTCTGTTAAGAGCTGCAGGTTTGGACCCTTTACAGGGGTTAGACACTGCCAGTATTAGAATTCCCTCCCACCAAAACACTGAAACAATATTATATTTTTCAGTAGTTTAAGTGTTGCACTATAACTACATGGGTTTCTAGGTATTGGCTATGTAGACTTTTATATGCAAGGTAGCTAATGTACCATTTTTCCATGATGTACTTTCCTGTACTGAGATCTACACACACAAAAGGGTTTTCAGGTGAGTGAAGATTATATTTCTGAAATTACCAATGCAAATAAAAATTCCCAATGCACCTCAGTAATTACATGCAAAGATATAAGCAATTGTTGTAATATTTATGATTGTATATGGCATGCTATGTATGTTCATGCATATAGGAAGATGATGGACATGGAAATACCAAGAGTTATCTATTTCTCTTCCTCCTCTTAGATTCCTTTTAAATTAGAACCCTATGCTGCAATTTATAAAAATCAAGAAATCTTCAACAATTCATTCCTTAGAGCCTAAACAAAAGTTGGGTACCCTCTATGTAAAAAAATTCAGCAACTCTTTCTAAATGTTTTCCCCTTTCCTTCTTGACTAAATAGTACTTAGTCTTATTGTGCGAACAACTTGGGTGTGCCACAAAGTGTGATTTGAAGAATTGTACCTTCAGCCGTTGTGACATAAACAAAGGGAGCGGCAATGTTTAGCAATGAAGAACTTGAGTGTCTGCATTCCCCTTTCCATATTCCTTTAGAATGGAACTTAAATACTAACTGTGAAAATAGGAAATGCTGAGAAAGACTATTTTTTTCCAGAGGTTGTTCTGTTCCACAGAGCAATTAACAGAAATACGGTTTTGAATTCAAAACTACCCATAGTCAGAGAAAATAAATTTTCAGGATGGAAACAGATTTAGATCTTTGCTAAACTGTTTCTAGAAATGTAGCCTGAAATGTCAAAGTTTTAACTACAAGATTGGTGCCTACCAACAAAAGACAACAGACAAATTTTTTAGGTGTATCTAAAGTTTTGAGAGGTTCTGCTTCTGAGATACCCATTCTGGGATGTTGCCACTAAACCTAGTTTCTTTAGAGAGTACTAAATATTTGCTCTCTGGAAATTGCTTTCCCTCATGCAATGTAATACAGATATCTCTTTGGATAAAACTTTGAGACTGGTTTGCTCTGTATATGCCCCTCTGTGCAAGGGTATCATTCCTTCCTACACAACAAAAAGAACAAAAGCAAAACAAACCTTCTAAAAACCCTCACTGGGTTTAACATTTCTTTCCAGAGTGCTCCTACATACTGACACTGTTATTTAGAAAATATTCCAAGGTACCTGTAGGGCAATGTGTTCAAAAATAACGAAACAATTTTATTAGGCTTAAGTACCACAAAAAATATTGAGCAACAGTGCCTCTAAGAGGATTCATATGCAATAGATTTCCCCAAAATATATAGGCTCCTGGGCCAAATAGGCCAAATGCTCTATTTGTTGTGGAGGGTTCCTCTGTCCTACTCAGTCATGTCAAAAGTGCATGAAAATTTTGACTAATGAATCTGCCAATTAATCTCTTTCAGCAGTAGTAGTGTTATATGCTATACACAAACCTGTGTTTCTGTTTTGTTTGTTTGGGGGGTGTTCTTTGAGAATGGTCAATGTGGCTATCACAAAGTAGACCTTTGAATCCTGGTAGAAATTGTAGTTGCTGCATTACAATACTGTGAATAAATTTGTCACAACATAGCAGCATACTCATACCAGGATACTTTTCAAAATTTCTTCCCATCCCTCCAGGTTTCTATTTCAGCAATTTTAAGGAGTATGATGATGCTTGGCATGTCAAAATGCAGTCACTACTAATTACTGTGGTTGCAAATTCTAGCTTGGCAGGTGGATATCAAACCACATTCTTTTATGTGCTGTAGGCTACACAACAATCCCTTCTTGTGGGGAATCCACAGAACAATTGTGAGAGAATTATGCTGACTAAAGTCACTATTAACCTGGCACCAACTGTGTTTTAAAATGCAAGTAACAGCCTGAAAGTGTAATTTTGGATTTGCTAATGTACTACTTTACTTATGTACTATTACTTGTATGTAGTACTGCAAATGAAAACCAAAAAGCCTACTGAGAGAAGTTTTTGCAAATGTTACACGGTACATATGCTTGTATACCACGAGTCATATAATTTGAGACTTAATGACTTTAAAGTATGTGCAACCTCAACTTGTGCATAGTTTTGCAAATCAGTAACCAAACAAAGCCACAACATTAAGGAATGTGCTTAAGACACAAAACCACCAAGAAAAGAATTTTATAAATTTACATTCCCCCCCTCACAGTTTACTAAAATGTTTCTGCTAAATGAATTCATTAATATTTAACATTAAATATGCAGACCAACTGCACCGCTGTTTGTGGAACAAGTTTTGGTTATCTGTGGTAGCGTGTGTGGCTCATCAGGATATAAAAAATAACAAAAGGAATAAGAAAGCTAATTTAAAAGGTGATCATGTGTTACCTTTGCAGAGCAACGAGTTTTCCTGATCATCAGAACCCCTTCCACATGGGGTAGTGATAGGTCTGTCAGCTTTATAAATATCTGTACTTTGGGTTACTGGGGTAAACATCCAAGTCTTGGTGTGTAGAGTTGTTGTTCTATTAACATTTTTCTCCTGTATGTTTTCCATCTAGTTTATGAAATGCAAGACTAGAAAGCTTGATAAAGATAATGGTATTTCTCCTTGTTAATTGCAACATGATTGATTATTTGTCTGTTTTTGGCATGACAAAGAAGGATTGTATCTCTACGACTCTGCTGTAAGCATGATAACACCATTGCTAGCTTTAAAATGAAGTTGTCTGGCAAAGAACGAGTCCTTCTTCAGTAAAGAATGTTCGATGAATAGTAAGAACAAACAATATGCACATTTCATGGGAGGATTTTATCAGTATCATTTTGTGTTGGGAGTTTAATGAGACACTTCTCCTCCTCTTCTCTTTTGAAAGTGGAAGCTGTGGAAAGCATGAGGTTTGGTGTTGCCTTTTTTTTTTTTTTTTTGCAATGGTTTTGAGAAGGCATAATAGACATGGTACAAATATAACTGTACAGATTTTAGGAGAAAGATTTTAATTTCAAAAGTGTGCTATTTATGTATCTTGAGGGTCTGTGTGTTGACTGCAGCTGTCTTGGAATGGGATAATGAAATGGGGCTGAATATTTTGTTCATACTATCACCTACAAGACTCCATGAATTACCTCCAGATGCAGAGTACTAGTTACTAACCTTGACATTAAAGTCCTTCTTTAAAGTGTAAGAACTTTGTTATATCATGTACAATAGTAATACCAATCAAAAATTCCCAGTAAAGCTAATTCCCACTATGCTTTATGGAAGGTAATTATTGTGTAGAAGATGCATTAAGGATGGGGGTATAAATAAACCAGTACCTGTAATAGTGCAATCTGCTGTTTTATAGACTACATTAGATGTTCCTACTCCCCAAAAACTGGTAATTCTCACCTCTTGATTCTAAAACTGTCCACATTGGCCACCTTTTTTGCACACTCTCCTCTGTTTTTTTCTTGTGTCTCTACTGAAGCAAAAAGCTATCTGTGTTTTACCTTTCCCCCCCTATTTAACTATTTTATTTCATGTGTCTCCTTAGACCGTTGATGAAACTTTTTATCTTTCTTACTGCTTTCACCACTCTTCTCCTAAATCTTGTATTTCTTCAGGAAGCCTTTGATACTCTATTGACATGCTGGCCTTTAATTTTCAGTTAAAGTAGTTTCACTGGTGAAATCCAGCTGATGAAAAATTTTGAATGTTTGGTGCTCTTATCAGTTTAGCTTTGAAGACACCTTATGGTTGACCCTGTCTTGATTTGGTTGTATTGAGCTATAATTTTCAGATATATTTGGGTGTCAATATAAGTGGGTATCTGGGAACAGATCTACAAAAATGTATCATACAACTCAAAATCTTAAGAGCCTGATGTCTCTGGAGCTGATCTTTGATTGTATGCCTCAGCTCTTTATGCCTCTTTCCATGCATCTGCTGAAGAGAGGGACTCACAGAAGGCAGTATTCTGAGTGAAACTGCCCCGAGATAGTCAGTAGGAAATAACTGAAGTGTCATGGAAATGTTCATCTACTAGCGGATTGACGACCTCGAGGTAAGCATCTTAGCCTTATCTTTCAACACATGGATAGAGAAGAACATGCATTCTTCCCCTTTTTTTTTCTAGTAGTCAAATTGTTAGAGCATGTGAATTCCATTTGGGGAATTCCAGGTTCCTCTCTCTTTCAAGCTCTGTTGTCCATATGATGAGCTGGTGATTGGAGTACTTATTTGGAGAGGATTTCAGTGGCTGTTTTAAACCACGTAATTGTAGATTAAGTAAGATGAACTAGGTCTTGTGCAATTTAAAAAACTATGTTGAGTTTGAAGCTGCATGATACGGCATGGCAGGATCTCTTATCTGGTTGTCTTTTAAAGTTCCTGATCTTATACATTTTTATGATGGTGTGCTTTCTTTGGAAAGCATATATATAGTCTGGCAAGATGTTTTGTTTTTTATTTTGGAATATATCTTGGTCATACAGGTGTGAATTTCTTCTACAAATTTGTTGCTATTCTTCTGGAAATTAGAGTAGGTATAGACAGAAAATCTTTAATTTTGAGGTAGTTTAGTTAACTAATTTTTACAATTTATGAACAACATAATAAAATTCTTATGTCAGTGTGACAGCATCAACAATGATTATCATTGTCAAAAATCTCATCAAAGAATCATGATATCTCAAGACATGATTATGTTCTATATTGACCAGAGAGATTAACCCCATACACCAGGAAAGTCTGGGTGCTGGCCAGCTGGAAGGCAGCTTTGCAGAGAGGAACCTGGGGGCCCTGGTGGACAACAAGTTGAATGTGAACCAGCAATATGACCTTGTGGCAAAGGCGGCCAAAAGCCTCTTTGGCTGTATTAGGCAGAACATTGACAGTGGGTTGAGGGAGGTAAGACACCTCTCGAGTACTGTACCCAGGTTTGTGATCCCCGATATAAGGGAGACATGTATGTACTGGAGTACAGTGCAGCAAAGGGCAGCAGACATGACGAGTAAGTTGGAGCATCTGTGATACGAGGAGAGGCTGAGAGAGCTGGAATTCTTTAGCCAGGAGAAAAGATGGCTCAGGGGTACCTTATCAAGCTGTATCAATACCTAGTTAGAAGAAGTAATGATGACAGACACAGACTTTTCTCAGTGGTATCCTGTGAAAGGACAAAAGGCAAGTGGGCATGAGTTGAAACACAGGAAATCCTACTTAAACAGAAGAAACTGTTTTATTATGAGACCAGTCAAACACTGGAATTGTTTAAGCAAAGATTGTGGAGTCTCCACCCTTGGAGATATTAAAAACCTGACTGGACATGGCCCTGAGGAACCTGCAGTAGGTGAACATGCTCTGAGCAGGTGGGTTGGACTAGATGACCTACAGAGGTCTCTTCCTACTTCAGCAATTCTGTGATTCTGTGAATTTATGTGCTGCAATTGCTGCATGGACTGACTGTTCTTTAAGTTTCAGACTGAGAGCTGAAAAGTAGCAGCAATTAACTTTGTACCGTAAGAGCATTAAGGTACAACCCATAAGGGTGTGGGTATTTTTATGTTGTCAGTTTAGTGCATACCTTGGCCATTGTCTTAGTGTTTAATCCTGGATGGTATTAAGTTGCATTCTGTATTTGTCCACTTTTTTTTGACTGTTCTATCTTAACTGTACATTTTGCAGGGCTAGAAGTGTTTCTTGTTTGAGAAGTGTTTCTTTTTAAGTTGCATTCTGTGTTTGTCCACTTTTTTTTGACTGTTCTATCTTAACTGTACATTTTGCAGGGCTAGAAGTGTTTCTTGTTTGTATAATGCCTTGTGTTTTCAGACCTCAGTCTTTTGGTCCTGTCTGCATTCCCTTCATACACATCATCAGTATGTTGAGACCTCATCTGCTTTTCTATATAGTTATGAGGCCACTTATGTAGAGGGTGTGTAAACTTTTATGCATATGTCCACCAATTTGGACGTGCTTTGGGTGTTAAATTATCCCTAAGAGGTTCAGTGCTTCTTTAATTGTTAATCCACACTAATGCTATGAACTGACTTTGGACACTATAGGGCTGTCTTTGTTTTATCAGATTAAATACTCTCTTGCTACAAGACAGAGGTGGTGGTTCTTAGTATGTATAAACCTAAGTCTGTACAATTTTGAGGGGAGAAAAAAATCTATGATGGTTAGGAAACTTCTAAGGTTCTGAGCAGTTCACTTACCATATTTATATAAGAATTTGAAATACTCGCTTTTGTTTCCAAATAACTCCTGCCAACATCACAATTAGTAGTAGCTGTGAGAATATCACGAGCAATATTTTTCTTTGAAAAAGAAAAACCACTACCACCCCCAAGCAAAAAAAAAAAAACCCACCATAACCATCACAAACCAAACCAACCAAACAAAAAATACCCATGTCATAATGAAGTTCATTTCATTGCAGTTAATGGTACCAATACTGAGTACTCAAAAACCTGCATTTTCAGAATGTAGAAAGGAATGTCATGCTTCTGTAACAAAGTATAACTCACCATGGTGGGTTTTTTTCATTGCTTTGCTATGTCTAAGATCTCGCACATATACAGACAAATACACAGAGACTCAAACCAGGAATACTAGCACAATTACAAAACACGCTGGAACATGCACACAGTTACAACAGTAACTTGGCGTGCCGGTCTCATAATTATTTGATTGTTGCTTCTTCAGCAGGTAAGTCAATTCATTGGCATCAGTCCCTTGTGTCAGAATGACAGCTTCAAAATCAATGTGTAAAACTCTGGAATGTTTGCTTCTATTAACAGGGATTGGGGTTTTTTGTCTTTTTTTTTCTCCCACATCAGGCTTTTAGGCTTCTCTCAAAGTGAGTTATCATATCTGGAGAGCAACATTTTGAGTTGCATGTAATTGTGAGAAGCTATATCTTTGAAAATAAAATGTTTCCAAATTCACGATTGGTAGGTGTGGATTTGTTCCTTTCCACACACAGCTCCAAAGCAAGATGTGGGTAGACTTTCCAGTTTGGATATGTATTCAAAATTTTACTATTGTGCATATATGCTGTGTACATGTACACATAATTTTTGGTGAACTGTGTTTCTCAACCATGATAAAAATAGAAAGAAAAAAAATAGAAAAAATGGCTTGTTAGTTAAGATTTCCCAATTAATACTACTATTTTACTATAAAGGATTTATGACTACTCCTCAGGCTTGATGCCAGTAAGAATCTTTCCATGTCAGTGGACTTCAAGACTAATATGCTGTGATTATCAGGGAATTACTTTGTCAGACTTCCTCTTCACTTTTGCAACGACAGACCTGTTAATTCCAACTCATTTACTTTATGTGGAATGAAAGGTAAATTTGACAAAAGTGGTCATAAGCCTCAAGCTTTTACTAATAACAGTTGATGTTGGTTCTACATTCTGTACTCATAAGATAAAACATCACAACTGTGCTTTAAAAATATCAGAATGCTTAATTCATCAAACAAAGGCATTATTGCACTGCAGCAAAGGAAATGCTTATCGCCAAGTGCACACTGATTTTTTCAGTCAAGAGATGCAGCAGAAACATTAAATCAGGTTGTCTTAACAAAGCATCTTCTACAAACATCAACACAATAGCTCAGAGTGCTTCCTTAGAATTTTAAAGGCATTGGTACACATGAAGGACCACCAAATGCATGATGTACATTTCAGATTAAAACCAGAGGTTATGAAACAGAGAAAACATTTAAGAGCACAGATTTAAATTCCTGCCATATTTAGAATTGCACATGACACAAGAGCAATTCAAGCTGAAATGGAGATGAATTATTATTTAAGTCAGCTCTGACTATAATTATTCATCTAAGTAACCTTTTTCTTTAAAATGATGATTCTTTCCAATATTGGTATCCAGTATAATCTGGTTAGCACTTTCTCATATTTTATAAATAATCTTTAAAAAAAAATACTTTTTAAAACTAAATTTATACCTCAGTTATATTATTAAGTAGATTTTAATGAAATGTATTTCATATATTAACGTATGTGTATTATTTGTATGATCTGGAATATTTATTTTGAACTTGATTTAGAACTTCAGTGGTCAATTGCTTGCTTCAAATACTGAGACAGAGAACTGGAGAAAGAGGGACAAATATATTCAATTTAGTGCTTAGTTTCGAAAGTGTTTACTGTCAGTGGTATATTTACTGCATACTAAGATGGATAAACAGAGATCCATGTTTTATAATTGCAGTAGTAACTGCTTGCATAGACAAATTAATCACATATTTGAGCTTTAACACATAAATCAAAGAAGCTTTTAATTTGAAGGTTTAATTTTAATGCAGTTTAATAATTATAAATAAGGTTGGAATTTAAAGTTAAACTAAAATATTGGGTTTGTGCCAGATTTTTATTTTTCTGGTTATTGCAGTCTTCAAAAACGGTATACAATTATGAACACAATCAAATATTTTTAATTGAAATTTAATATGCAGCAGAATTAATTAATCTGTGTTCTGTTTGGCTGAAGTCAAACCCGTATGCAGTTTGTATTATCAAGGAATACATGTTTAAGTAAAAAATTGTTTCATCCTTGTGTATGTTTTTGTTTGTTTATTTGTTTGTTTAGGCAAAATAAAAATTGCTATATTTCTGCAGTGATTTTTTTCTTCTAAGTTGCCATCATATGATGTGTTTCACAAGGGGAAAAAAAGCAAATAGGGATATTCATTCTGAAGCAAATGATGCTGAAGCATGCTAGCAGAAAAGCTGGCCAAAAATTTTGTGTATATTGCACTTGTCAGGGATAACTTGAGACAATGTTGGGAGAAGTTTAGAGAGGTGATGGTGATAGTTTTTTCCATGTAAAATCCTTGATGAATGGTTTAAAACAGCCTAATAAAATGGGCAGACAACCCATTCCATGTGGTAACTAAAAGCCCTCCTGAAAGCACAGCCAACTTAGAGCAATTTGTTCATGGTGTTGTCCAGCTAAGTTTCAGGCATATCCAATGATGGAGATTTCACAGCCTGTCCAGTAATATCTTCCAATATTTGACTACCCTTATTGTGATTTGTTTTTTCTAATATCTAATTGAAATTTCCCTTACTTCTTGGTTATTTTCTGTACATCTTCAAGAGGAGACTGTCTCCATCTTCTCCATATTCTCCTGTTGAGTAGTTGAAGGCTGCAACAAGATCAGCCCCTGATCTTTTTTTACAATTAGACAAAGTCTTTAAGTCTCTCTTGCAGCACATGCTTCAGTTGCCTAATTATTTTCGTGCTGAGTAGCAGTCTTGCTAGTCACTTCTCTCAACCTGCTGCTGATGTTTTTAGTGGTAGAGCCAGGTATGTAGTTGTCTGCCTTTGTCACAAGGATATACTGCTGCTCCTGCTCAACTTGTCCAGCAGGACCCAACCCTCTAGGTCCTTTCCTACAAAATTAAGTAAATATGTCTTAAAAATAAAATGGGAAGAGGGTTAATATTCTATTTTAAGTAGAAATAGAATTTTATAGCTCAAAGAAATTGCTAACATAACTGTATGTGGGCAGGAAATGTCTATACTGTTGAACAGAGGACTAGCATGACCTTATCTGTAATGACATATGCTTGTCTAATCATCCATGACTGGAAAATGTAATTAAAGGAGTAAAAAGTGCAAAAAAAGACAGAGGTATGAACAAAGGAGTACAAAGCAAGACTTACAGTGGGACAAAAAAGAGACCTGGAAAAGATAGAGAAAAGGATGTTTCTAGTTGCAAGAGTTTGAATTTCAGGGATTGTCAGGCATCTTTATGTAGTTGTGTGATATATTAATTATCTTTTACCATTAGGTGGTAGTATAATAGCAGATATAATAAAAATAAATTAAAATATTTACTTTATAAATATGTTATATAAAATATAAATAATATTGTTTGATTTGCCTTTCAGATTTTGATATTTTACTTATATCAGTGATTCACTACAAACTTAAAAATCCTCTATAATAAAAGCATTTTTTAGCAACTGATAGACTAGAGGGAAGATTATAGAGTTTTAATAATTCCAAAGTGGTCTGAATAGAGATCATATAATACCATGATCATGAGTGTGTGTATACTGGCTGTACTGTGAGCAGTGTCAGCAGATGCAAACCATGAAGATCAGAAGAACGTCCTGGAGTAAAAAAGCCTCAACAGGAGACGGATGAGTGCCTTATCAATAAATGATTCTCCTATCATAGGAAAGTCTCTAAAAAAGTAGCTCTAAATCACTAGCTTATATCTTATGTCCACTACCTGTTTATATAAATCTTTGTGGAATACAGCCAACTAATATTTTCTTTATAGTGTGATATAAATTACAGAAGACCTGAATAAATTGCTTCCAGTTTTGCTTTGGTCTCAGAATCTGGTAAAGAATACTATTTTCCTTTGTTACCGCATGAAAATAATATCATGACATTGAATTTGTCTTAGTCTAATATAATATTTAGCATTCACCTAAAATACATCCACATATTATATTAGAGAAATACTTTTTTCCTTTTGGATTTACTCTTTTTCATTACCTTTGACTTCAGACTAGAACAATCCTTGTATTGTAGTATTTTTTACATGCTCTCCACCCTGTCGCATGTCCATAAGGTGTTGTAGATTTGTGGTCAAGGGAAGAGTTGTTTATTTTTGCTTTTGTCTCTTTTATTAAATGTCATGCATTATATTGTAGTCTTTTTCCTTTACATGTTTCAGTTACGTAAGAACAAAGTGCATTTTAAATGTTAGTTCTGTCGCTTGGTTTTGTTATCATCTTGGTTATTTATCATCTCAGCTCTGTGCATAAGTCTTCTATTTTTAACTTCAGAAGCACTTTTCCTGATTTGTTATAATGTAGCTTTCGATTCTGTCCACATGCTTTTATATGATTCCAGACTTCTAGTGGGGTTTTATATCTGAGTACAATTAGTGACTGTTCTGGAACATAGCGGCTTGCTTTTGACTTGCTTGATTATTAGTGTTTAGGTGGTGAATCACATTTTCTGTAGCAATGTACCCATCTTGTCTGATTTTATGAATCAGAATGTTCTCTCCTGTGTGTTTTGCTCTGATTTTCTACTTTTTCCCCCCTTAAGCAGTTTATGCCTTTTGCTCATTTGTTTGTTTTATCGATTCAATTGCTTGTGAAGTACAGGAGCATATGTTATACATGTTCTCAATTCTTGTGAAGGTTTTGGGACTCCTTATTTAACTCAGAATATTGCTTTTTGATCCATAGTTTCAGTGTTTGAGATGTGAATCTGAAATGATTATTCCTATGTTGTAACAAAGACAAATCAACGTCTTAAGATGTTTCTATCACAGGAAACTCAGCTGTGTCATGTTCACTGTGTATGTTAAAACATTGAAAAGAGCTAAGCAGCCTTTCTACCTCCATAAGAGAAGACTCAGGGAACAGCAAGCTTCTCAGGCTATATACTAGCTTTATGTACTAAGTACACAATTTACAGCTCCAAAGAAAATGTTCAATAAAAATAGAACCACCAGGCTGGGTTTAGAACTTTAGCTGAAAATGATAATCTTATTTTCATGTTGCTTATTTGAAAAGACAAACTAAAATTAAAAATTAAAAGAGTTATGTTATTCCAGAATTTCATTTCTGTTCTATCTGAACCATTCTGTTCCCAGAATTTGACATGGATGATCTAGGATTTATTGTCACCTTCTGTCTTATCTCAGCTAGTCCATTTCCTGCCTTGAAAATCTTGAACTAGTTGTAATTCCTCAAACACTTCTACATTAGTAACATCAGTATCTGTTACTGTTTCATTAACATTCATTACAAATTTTGATACTTTCTGATTTAGGCTCTTATTCTTCATGATATCTCAAAAATATAGGCATGCTTTGTGAAATCTACAAAAATATTTTAAAAATTTTTGCTACTGAAGTTTGCTGAATTCCTTTGTTTTCAGAATGTTTAAAAACACTCTCTCACCTCACCCCTAACCTAAAACTAGTACATAAAAGCTGGAAGTAGCTGCCTGAAAACATTTTGCAACCTATCAAACGTTTCTCTTAGTCCAACTCTACTGTACGAGTACTGTCTCATAGCATATGTTTCACAATATACTTTCAAAAGATCATTTTCTGCAGGCCACATGCCAGACAAATTCTGGTTAGATCTGACTTGCTTAACCACACAATAAACTTTCATACATAATCTTATTTAACTGATCTGTCCTGTTATCTCTTTTTTAATAAACTTAGCTGTATAACTATCAGTTAAGAATTTAAAATGTTTATTTGCAGTATTTGCCCCACCCCACATAGTAAAATTAAATTATGTTCATGCAACAATAGTAAACTTTTCTTATCAACTGTATTCCCCCTGGAATTCTATTGTGAACTGTGTCCTTTGAAAGACGGTTATGGTTAGATGATTTGGAAATTCATATCTAGCTTGCTGCAGGCTGATTTAATGTTTAGCATCATTTTGGTGTTATATGCGCAACAAACTTCTTACTCTCAGGTTTCTTCCTGTTTTGTGGCTCTCAAATTTTTTCTTTAAGGGTAAGGCAATCATGATATGTAAACACTTTTTCTCCATTATATTTAAGCTACTCAAAATGTGGGTTTTTTTTTTCCCTCAAATGAAAATGAGATTTTTATAAAAGTAGAATCCTGGGAATGACAAATATGCAAGGCAAATTAAATTAAAATTGTCAAAATGCATTCCGAGTGAAACAAATTCAGCTGTACAATCTTATAGTAAGGCATTTTGCTCAGAAAGGTTGTGGAGTATCCCTCCTTGGAGATATTTAAAAGCATTGTGGACATGTTCCTGGACAACCAGCTCTAGGTGACCTTGCTTGAGCAGAGGGATAGGGCAAGATGATCTCTAGAGGATCCTGCCAACCTCAGCCAACCTCTGATTCTGTCATTTTTGCTTTCAGTCCTTTGATCACTACTAGGTGCTACAACATAAGGATGTTTCTTGATACTATCCATCTGTTGTACTGAGTGGTGAAAAAATCTGATTATTATCAGTTTTGAGTTCATATTTATATAAACTTTGTATAATTTTATGGAAAGACATCATCTGAAAAGAGGAGAAAATCTGCATAGTAAATGCAGATAAAATGTTTTTGACAATGACTTTGGTAAAAATTTTCATTGTGACCTGATGCTGAATATCTTTGGAAACAACTAATCACTCTTACAATATAGTACAGCACATCATTACCAAGCTGGCTGTAACAGCTGAGTCAGCCCCCAGCGGTAGTCACTTTTGCCTTATAGCAGCTATCAGGAAGAAAAGTAACTCTGTCCCAGCTGAAACCAAGACACTATGTCACTTAGAAAGCAAAGGGATCACTCACCTAAAGGAATGGACTTTCAAACACCTCTGCCTCTGCTTTTTTTCCACTGCTTTAAATATGTGCATTTGGCTTATTATTAGTCTTGAATTTCACTTCTGGGCACCTATTTCTTTAAATCTTTCAGTTGATCTTAGGTGCTGTGGGGGTTTTGTTGGTTTGTTTTTCTTTTTTCCCAAACATTGTGCATGGGAGTGCAATATGTCATCCTTCCTTTTAGGAAGTAGAACACTAATAGTTACAAAAGGTGATGCTGAGCATTATTGCAGGGGTGTGGTATTTGGGGATACAGTTCCCAAAGGGAATCTCATCTACTTAGTGGGGAGCAACTTGTTTTAAGAGTCCATTCTTTTTCTTTTTTTCGAGGGGGCAGCAGTGTCCCTGCCTTTGTCTTATATGAGGAGAACGTTTAATACGCAGTTGAATCTAGAAATATTTTCAGAATTTTTAACGCTTATTTATGAGGCACAGGTTGCAATACTTGACTTCATTCTTTCTTGATTCACCATGGCGGTCATTGATGACAGAGGATACCCAAAGAACTGGGAGGCAATATAGCTTTTACATACCAACTAAAAGTATTAATTTCTTCTGATAATATTGTCTTATCATTAGGGAAAACTGTGTTAAAATTAAAAATTGCTTTGGTTTCAGGTAAAGATTTACCTGAAGTAGTATTTTATTCCAGTTGCTTCTGGTTAGAAAACATATAGCGTTCTTGTTAAAGGTAAGAACCTATATATTTCAGTTCAGTTTTTTAGAAGTGTTAAAAGTAGTGTACTGTTTCTAAATTGATGTCTAAACTATCTTTTTTCTGTGACTTGTGTTTAAAACTGCAATTTAAATACTGGACAAGAACAGATAAATGTTATCTTCCCCCCCCCCCTTGTAGTGCTATTGTTTTGTATCCTGTTGTTAAGGAAGAGAGTTAAACTGCAAACATTTAATAATAAAGGAGAAAGGGGATAGAAATAGAAAAAGTAATGGAGTCAGAAGACAAGGAACAGCCCTGAAAAAAGCATGGTTTTATAACAAAATAAATTATACATAGTGCATTATTATTGTGCATTATGAATTGTTCCAATTCCACACGCTTTCTTCTGGATGAGGCAATTCATTACACATAACCCATGAATTCATGTCTCGCTTCACAAGCCACTTCACGACAATTTTACCTCACTACGTTTCCACTGGCCTTTGTGGAATTACTTTCAACGTACATAAATGTAAATGAGGATGCAATCAGGTCTTGTGACCGAGTCTCGGTCTTGCAGAGTGAAGATATCTGCAAACTCAAGAACACAGAGAGAATAATAATCATCTATTGTGGCTGCAGTTTTGTAATGTCTCAGGTTTAAATAGGAAGGGATCAAACAGTCATTGCACTATACTCTGGCAAACCTGAAGGCACAGCAGTTATTGCAATCCATCAGCATGATCCCAGCTCAAACTGTTCTAGCAGGCTAGAGAATAAAAATGTTACATAAAATAAACAGTGAAAGATTCTGCTGTCCTGTGTTGTGAAGACTTTTATAAAAATAGCGATGGTTATAACTATTACATAGTTTGCTTGGTCAAAAAGTCTGCACATGAAGGCTTTTTACTGTATGCTTTGTGTAACACTTAACACAGTGGGATTCTAATTCTACCTGAAGGAACAATAATACACTAGTATTAATATTGTATATTTTATAGGGATAGTACTGCTTCTGTGTGCTATTAGCAGTATATGTGAGTTTGTATCGCTAGTCTTAAGTTTTTTTCCCATTTTCTTAAATGTGTATGTTTGATGTGATTTTTTAACTTTTTTTTAATTTCTTCTCCATTTTCTTTTGCTGTAAGGATAGACACCAGGAAAATGCTAGTAATTAAAAGATGAGGAAGAAACTTTGTCTGGACTGTGTGTAGAGCTTCTTGATAAATCAGGATCTGCTTTTTATAACGATAATCCTTGTGTTAGGAGCTCTATTGCCAGTGAAAATCAATAGAAACAATTTCCATCTCCATTCATGATCCACTCTTCACTGCTTTCTCCTTCTTATTTTCTGGATCTACTTTATAAAAATGCCACAGGGCCCAGACAAAGTGAAATAATTTATTTATTCATTTTTCTCCTCTGACTGAATTCATGGCACCCAATTTCTCTGTTTAATTTTAAATGTCTTTGTGTCACTTTGTGTAAGCAACATAAAGAAAATATATATATTCCTTCATGGGCTGAGAGATTCAGAGTATCAACAGCTGGTGTTCATCTTTTTGGTATAGATTTCAAGCTTTTGAGCTCTGGGTCATAGGAGTCAACAAAATGAGGTTAAGTCAGGGCCTGCATACTTATGAGGTTTAGGGAGTACATTTATGTGACTCTGAAGGGAGATAAATGTGCTATTATGACAAATAGATGCAAGAATCTGCATTAGCTGCAGATGTTTATGAGCTAACGGAACAGAAAAAGCTAGAAAATACATTGACAAGACTTGCTTGTAGGAAAATTCCTTAAATCCTATTAAGTATTTTGCATTGTTTAAAATGTTTCTGTATTTATTATTACTTATAATAAACTTTTGGATGCCTGATCTAGAAACATTTTTTTCTGACTACTTTCTCCTTTGGATCAGTTGCCAGGTGGTGTTGTATATTTTTCCTTGGAGGTTGTAGGCTTTTTGAAATCAATATATTTAATAGAAAAATCAGCAGCAAAACATCTTGAGGGAACAAGATGTCTCTCTGTGTCTATGTTTATATATATACAAAAGTTGTATGTATATCTAGATTTGGCAGTAAAAAAGGACTGCTCACATGCTGAATATGTCAACTGGAGCTTCCTACAAAGCTATTGGGATGTGAGGAATGTTGGAAATTGATTACCATTTTATCATCTTCAGTTGTCTTGTTTAAACACTAAAATGACTGTGTTCTCCTCATCTGCATTTTTTTATTTATACTAGTTCCAACTGACTGTTTTTTGGTGAGTCATCACTCAGCTATCCAGGAAAGATGTGCTCTGGAGTAGAATTAACCTTAGTGATGTGCCTGTGGTGAAAAACTGGAAGAATATAGACTCTTTGACTTAAATGGGAAAAAAATCTGCCCTGTGGTCAAGCATGTAATTCCTGATCTCCATTGGAGGAGGTCTGTTTTCTGTAACACACAGGATTGCTAAATAGAGAAGAAGAAATCAAAATAAGGAACTGGTATCAAATGTAAAGGTTACAGAGCACATACTTGGAGAGTAAGCTCAAGTGATGCTATTTGTTGTAAAGTAAATGTAAATGATAGTAAGATACCTTGACCTTGGGTAAAGAAATTTTTTTTGTTAGATGGTAGACTGTCCATTATAAAATTAAATTAACGTGATGAAAAGTATACTAGTAAACAACTTAAAATAACATTTCAAAGCTATGCTAATAAAAAAAACCCAGCAGTTGAAATTGGTTTCATTTTTTTCAATAGGAAAAAAACAATTAACGTCAAGAAGAAACAACTTCATAGAGAAGGCTTCTGCTTTGACTGTATTTTCTGTGTTTATTTCAGCATCTTTCAAAATGGAACGTTCTCTCTGTAATCAGTCAGTAAATATATAGAGAAAATAATTGCCTCAGATTATGAGCACCATGGTTTCTAGTTATAGAAAGAGTGCTAAATAACAGAGTTCACATCCCCTGGCGGTGTACTGTGGGGACAGTAAGTCACAAGCAGATTTCATTGACACCTCAGTGAGAAACATTGCACAGGCTATGAAGTTTCCCAGATTTCTGTGGGGATTCTTTACAGTAAGTGTTGACTGTTTATTGACAGTCACATCAAATGTATAATGGAAGTGTAAACCCACAGAAGAAAAAATGAGACTGCTCTTGAAACTCGGTGTTACCTAGTCTGGATAAGAAATGAGTATTGGAATTCAGCTCTAAGAAAGAAAAGAAAATTTTCTTCCCTTACACATTCTGTTCACATGTTTGCCACAACCTAATGTCATTTCTGCAGCTGCCCATTACCATCAGGTGGGGGTTTCCCCTGCCTTTTCCTGACAACTTACATTTATATTTTTTTCCTGTGTGAATTTTGGCGGGGCGGGGAACAACACAACAAAAAAGGGTGTTAGCTCATAAGTTCACATGTTAACAATTTGGAAATAGTGTTGTGTAAGTTCAGGGCACAAGGGTATGCCCCTGAGATGGAAGGGATGTGCTGCACAGGAGAGATAACATCTGTTCACAAGTTGAGGTAACACTTACTGTCTGCTACGTAATGACATGTTAGATGAAAAAAATGCCTATTTTCCTTGCCTCCTTCCTTCACCACCCCTTTTCTCCCTGGAGACCCTGGGTGAACAAACATAGCACAACATGCTGTTTTTCCTGCTGTGTACATGGCTCACCTCCTGCCCTAGAGTCTATTAACTGCTGATAATGACAAGCACAAGTGGAAGCCTGTGATTGACGATACTCAGCACCTGCCCCATCTGCTAGGCAGATGGTTGCACATATGAATTTATTACTACATTTATACAGGATTTTCTTTGTAGGTAGGGAGCTACAGATGACAAGGTGGGGGAAGGTGATGTGACAACACCTGCACCAAGACATACCAGTGTTTACTTTCTCTTTTTTTTTTTAATTTTATCTCAGTGCCCTATAGTGCACTTCAGCTCCTTAATAGGCTGCTTAAAGTTGAAAAAGCAGTCTCTCCTGTTGTTTTTACTTTATATCCTGCCTTTGCATTTGAGGAAAGGAGAAAATTCTGAATGTTGAAAGTTGCTGGCACTTTTTTACATTTTGTGTTACTTTTGAGATATGCAGATATTGTTTACGGAGAAAGGAAGGAAGAAAACTTGGCAGAGGGACTCAGGTCATGCCATAGAGAGTAAATGAAGCATTGTTTTTAATCCATGGGGCAATCCTTGAGCTGCTGGATCTGCATCTTAGTGGAACATTGCAAAACAGACACAGTAGGGGGTAAGAAACTAAGCTTTATACAACGCTAAATGTTTTACAGACATGCAAAGCTGTAGATGCTATGCCCATTAATGAGATGTTTGCAATTTAAAATTCCTTCCTTTCATGAAGTTATGCCTTTGTGCAGAGACATCCATGTTTTGTCGTCTTATAATTTGTCTGCTGAAATAAATCAAGAAACACAGATTTATCATTCCCATGAAGTTTCTCAAGGAGAAATACTCTATTACAAATAATTAGATTCTTTGGTAGGGGGTGGCAAAATATTAAGGATGCAGTTTTCAGACAGGTTGGTTTTATGGTTAAGATTTTCCATAAAATTTACTTATCGTTTACTCATTTCTAATAGTGCCCCAAACATTGGGGTTTATGTTTTATTTTTGTGGTGCCTAGTTGAAAAAGTTCATCAATTATCATAATTTTGGCTTGTCAGATAATAGAATATTGTCAAAATACAAAAATCATATAATATGAGAAACAAACTTGCTAAATAGATGGTTAGCAATAGTGATGGTTATTCACATAACAACCTCCCGTTGCCTGTGACATGCTATTCAGTGGTAATACAGCAGTATTTTGTATTTCTCCTGGTATATAAATGTTGGCTACTGGACAGAATAAAAAGCAACATTTAGGCACAAAGGAGTTGGATGTGTCCAACAATGGTAACATCTCATGTCTGAAGAGCGGAGTCTTGTAAATAGAGTGTACTGTGTAGTACGTTCTATTAAAAGGGAAAATTGTTCTTCCTGCAACTGATGCTGTTATTACTTGCTGTAAATTTGCAAGATTGTGGGTCAGCTGTGGCCCTCCTCCAAGTAAGCATAACTCCACTGATCAAGCAACCTCCATGTAAGTCAGATTGTATGAGAAAGAAGTAGCTGCCAGCTTCAGGCTTGAGTTTTGCTGCTCACTTGGCTTATGAGCAATATTGTGTATATGTAGAGTGCTGGTTTTCCCGTTCCCTTATTCTGTGTTCTCCAAACCCAGCCCCAGCCTGTCACTTCTGTACTTTAAAAAAAAAAAAAAAAAAAAAAAAGTAGGAATTAATTTATAGATGGTAAATTATTGTTTTTTTCCAGAAATTCTATTTTTATTTATAGAATATCACTGGAAAAGTGCATAGTTTGGGATGTGCCATGCCTAATGATTCATCTGTAAAATTTGAAATTCTATAGGATTACAATGCAGTTTATGAAAGTAACAAAGGTACTATGGCCCTATGAAAGACAAAGGCTGCTTTATTTATATTTGTTTTACAGTTTTCTGGTAAATTAACCATGATACAGTCAAAACTTTTCTTTTAAGTACTGAACAAATGAACTACAGTTCTATCTAAGGTCTGGTACACTTCTCTGGTTCCAGATACACTTCAGCATGTATTAGCCTGGCAGGGTGAGTTATTGATCTATCATACTAACAAAATCAGTCAGCAACATAATATTTGAACTGTTTCATTAAAGTGAAATAGCCTTAAGTATTTAGACAGACATCTGACGATTAATGCTTTTCAAACAGGTTGGGGAATGTTCGTCGTATTCATTATCTTATAAGATGTAATACACAGAGTAGCTTTCTGTTTAAATTAGAAGTCACTGCAGAACGTGCCACTCTATCAGCAGAAGGGAATTTTTTGTGTTTTAGACTGATGTTTTCAGGGACATCATGCACCTAGAAATACTTACAGAAATGTACATAATGTAACTGTGATAGCTATTTCATGGGGACAGATTTTCCACAATAAACTAAGATATAAATGGACATATTAGATACACCTGTTAATACAGAAACTAGGATTTGTTTGTTCTTAGCCATAGAGATGTTAACATTTTAATATAGCTTAAGTAATGCCTGTAAAAATGAAAACTACTGAAAAAATATGCAAATATATTTCACATCTGTATGTCTTGAAATTGGAATTGCTCCAGGTGCTAGTCAGTAGACAAAAAAACTCTCAAATCAATCATGCCAAACTGAGTTCCCATTACTGCAAGCTCAAAATGAAAGAAAAAGAAGCTTAAACAAAGGGAATTATGCAGTGTTTAGCTGAGCTTGCATTAAATACTATAGATGTGTTCAATCTCACATTTTGTCTCAGAGAAACACCTAGTTCTATTGAACCGAGTTCAGAAGCCTTTCTTCTCTGGATTTGCTTTTAGAGACTTGTTCTGTTGGGATGGTAAATGCATTTGACAGAAGAGAAGTAATTCAAAGCCCGTTCATAGGTAGAATTGTTTTAGATTCTTACAAGGAGAAAACATTCCCCATTATCTTCATAGAAAAGCATTAAGAAATACTAGAGTTAATCTATTTGGAGCAAGTTATCCATCTAGCTCTAAGATCACTGTCAGTTCTCACTGAAAATATGTTTACCGGCATTAAGTAGGTGGTAGTGAGTTTTTCTTTATGAGCAGGATGATATATTGAATATCTGAAACAATTTGCAGAGAGGTGAAGGAAAATCATTATTATTTGGTGCCATAAGGGATAGACTTTATGGAAAAACCTATTGAACAATATTTATTGGCAATCATTAATTAGTTATAATGCTTGTCACATCCACAACCACGACAATACCACTGTATAATTACTTTTGCAGACACAGAAAATAACCCAGGTATCAGCAGGTAAATCTTGGTGCTTCATAGTCTGCAACTGATGGACAGTTAAAATTACTGACTTAGAATACTAGATTCCTCACATATACAATATCAAACATGATGAGAGATCCTGATAGGAATAATGGAGTCTGAACTACATTCTACAGTCTGTGAATCTACTCCTGGGAACAAGTATAACAGTACCTGTCTTCTCCGTAGTAAGTGGCACACATGCCTTTTCTTTGAATTTATATTTAGAGTTCTGTATCTCAAATATTGAGATAAGTAAACCTTTGTTTCTAAACATATTATAAATTTGATGGTACTTAGAAATATTTCTATAGTTTCTCTTTCATGGGAATGTACAGGTTTAGGCCTAGTATCACAGAATCACAGAATCACTAAGGTTGGAAAGGACCTTCAAGATCATCAAGTCCAACCGTTAACTCCACCATGTCCCCTAAACCATGCCCTGAAGCGCCACATGCACACCTTTTTTGAACACTTCCAGTGGTGGTAACTCCACCACCTCCCTGGGCAGCCTGTTCCAATGCTTGGCCACCCTCTTTGTGAAGAAATTTTTCCTAATACCTAATCTAAACCTCCCCTGGCGCAAGTTGAGGCCATTTTCTCTCGTCCTATCGCTAGTTACTTGGGAGAAGAGACCAACACCCTCGTCACCACAACCCCCTTTCAGGTAGCTGTAAAGAGCAATAAGGTGTCCCCTCAGCCTCCTCTTCTCCAGACTAAACAACCCCAGTTCCCTCAGCCGCTCCTCATAAGACTTGTGCTCCAGACCCCTCACCAGCTTTGTTGCCCTTCTTTGGACACACTGCAGCACCTCAACGTCCTTCTTGTAGTGAGGGGCCCAAAACTGATCACAGGATTCAAGGTACGGCCTCACCAGTGCCGAGTACAGGGGCACAATCACTTCCCTACTCCTGCTGGCCACACTATTCCTGATACAGGCCAGGACGCTGTTGGCCGCCTTGGCCACCTGGGCACACTGCTGGCTCATATTCAGCCAGCTGTCAACCAGCACCCCCAGGTCCCTTTCCGCCGGGCAGCTCTCCCAGACACTCCTCTCCAAGCCTGTAGCATTGCATGGGGTTGTTGTGACCCAAGTGCAGGACCCTGCACTTGGCCTTGTTAAACCTCATAGCAAATGGGGTGGAAAAATTATTTTGGGGAACATGATAATGAACAACTTGTTGCTGAGGAAAAGCACACATTTTGGGGAGTTTTAGTTATAAACTTCTATACCATTATTTTTTTTTCTTTTATAGCAGAATAAGTTTATGCTGCTGAACATGCAACCTGCAGTTTCTTTTTGTGTCTTTCAGTTAAAGAAAATATCTGAGTAAATAAGTAGTGAAGCACACTTTTTTCTTGAACCTGTTTAAAAATAGATATAATCTTCAATAAATCAATATTTCATTGATGAAATAAATTATATAAGCTGCTGTTTAATTTGTCAAGAGTATTAGTGTATTTACATTTGCAAAATACCAGGCAACGTATAATAAATTTCAAAGGTAATCATTATTACTTATCATTCTGAAATCAGGCTATTTACTGTTGCCATAAACATAGAAAAAATAATCCTAAATAAGTTTGTAAACTTCTATATTTAAATATATTTTTTGTTTTAAAATAACTAAAAATTCAGTCTGTTTTTGAAAATTTTAATGAGATGAAAATATCACTGAAATCTACTGAGACTGTTCTCTGCTTTTTAGCTAATTTTACTTAGTATATACTTTTTTCTTATATTAACAAAGCAGCTATAAATAAAATTAATAAACGTATCCAGTAAATGAACAACTGTCCAGATACTGTAGAAAAGTATCTCTATTTTGTCATGGATTTTAATGTGAAACCTTTGGAGCTACTAAATCTGTTCAGCAGATGACCCTCCCAAATAACTGAGTAGTACACAAATTAAACCAGTCAACCGATTGGAGGTTGAAGGTCCTATTATAATTAGTGGACCCATATTTATTGGGTGGAATTTGTATGTATAATATGGAATTTTAGAAAGTCTTTTGGCAAAGCACAGATCCATCAAACTTTGGTCCAGAGTACACAGATACCACTTTTAATGATAAAATGTATAGCTGTAAACTGCATTTATTAGAAAGATGCTGCAGCTTAGGTTGCACAGTTTGAACAAGTTGTATGAAGGTTTATTTTGATAGCAGTATCTGACAAAATTGACCCTGTCAAGAAAGCTTGTGTCTACATTTACTGCCTTAGGCTTGTGTAGCTGTACTGCAGAAAAAATATGTATAACTACACTGTCATGGTAGATGATAAAGATTCCCAAAATATGTCCACAGACTGTGTGACCACAAACTCAGGTTAAAGTCATTTTGTCATACACTTGTTTTAAAGAGCCAAAGGGGAAAAAAAAAGTGAGCCAATTTGATGGAAAACCGTGGCTTTCAGTTCATAATACTAATCTAATTTTTTAGAAATGTAATAATTTGCCAAGCTAGATGACTGTCATGAGTGTTACCGTACCTGTCTGCCACATTCAATGAGAATGAATGATGCCTGTGAATATTTTTGGTTAAAATACTGCTTCAATGCAACTTCTGTTAAATGCTGGTATTTAGACAGTGTTTCTCTATGTCCGCACCTATGTTTGTATTTTAGGGTTTTTTTATTGGTATCTTTTTATTAAAGTAATCTATACCCCCAGTGAAGTGGAAAGGAAACATATATTGTAGCATTGCGCACGAATGAACTATAGAGTGTCACTTTGTCTTTCTCTCCATCTAAAGCTCCTTACAGAATGAATATAATGGCTAATACGTACCCATTTTCTTTTATATGGGGAGTTAGTTACAGTATTTCTGGAAATAAAATAATTCTCAGAACTGCAACATAATTTAACCATGCTTTTATCAATGTTTCTGAAAGGTCATTATTTTATTCTGTAGCTGAATTTAAATTTAAAAGGCAAATCAAGAAACGTAACACCATCTCTGTTTCCTCCCACTACACATTGAAAAGAACATGTTTTTAGATGAAGAAACATGGTGGGATGCTTCTCATGACTGGAGTGCTGCAATGGATGGCTATAAGCTCTTCCGAAGGGATAGGCAGGGAAGGAGAGGCGGTGGGGTGGCTCTGTATGTTAGGGAGTGTTTTGATTGCATAGAAATTGAAGATTGTGAAGACCAAGTAGAGTGCTTGTGGGTAAGGATGAGGGGGAAGGCCAATGAGGCAGATGTCCTGCTGGGAGTCTGTTACAGGCCACCCAACCAGGATGAAGAGACGGATGAGACATTCTATAAGCGACTGGCGGAGGTCTCGCATTCGCTGGCCCTTGTTCTTGTGGGGGACTTCAACCTACTGGACATCTGCTGGAAGTATAACACGGCAGAGAGGAAACAGTCTAGGAGGTTCCTGGAGTGTGTGGAGGATAACTTCCTGATGCAGCTGGTGAGTGAGCCCACTAGGGGAGGTGCCTTGCTGGACCTGCTGTTTACAAACAGAGAAGGACTGGTGAGAGATGTGGTGGTCGGAGGCCGTCTTGGGCTTAGCGACCATGACATGATAGAATTCTCAGTTGTGAGTGAAGTAAGGAGAGAGGTCAGCAAAACTGCTACCATGGACTTCCGGAGGGCAGACTTTGGCCTGTTCAGGTCACTGGTTGAGAGAGTCCCTTGGGAGACAGTCCTGAAGGACAAAGGGGTCCAGGAAGGCTGGACAGTCTTCAAGAAGGAAATCTTAAAGGCGCAGGAGCAGGCGGTCCCCATGTGCCGTAAGAAGAGCTGGTGGGGAAAGCGACCGGCCTGGTTGAACAGGGAGATTTTGCTGGGACTCAGGGAAAAGAGGAGAGTTTATCACCTCTGGAAGAAGGGGAAGGCAACTCATGAAGAGTACAAGGATCTCGTTAGGTCAAGCAGGGACAAAATTAGAAAGGCAAAAGCCCAGCTAGAGCTCAGTCTGGCCACAGTCGTAAAGGATAATAAAAAATGTTTTTACAAATATATTAACAACAAAAAGAGAGGCAAGGAGAATCTCCATCCCCTACTGGATATGGCGGGGAACATTGTCTCCAAGGACGAGGACAAGGCTGAGGTACTTAATGCCTTCTTCGCCTCAGTCTTTAATAGCCAGTCCAGGTATCCACAGGATATTCAGCCCCCTGAGCTGGAAGACGGGGATGGAGAGCACAATGTACTCCTCATAATCCAGGAGGAAGCAGTCAAGGACATGCTAAGCCACCTGGACACCCACAAGTCTATGGGGCCTGATGGGATCCACCCAAGAGTACTGAGAGAGCTGGCGGAGGAGCTTGCCAAGCCACTCCCCATCGTTTATCAGCAGTCCTGGTTAACAGGGGAGGTCCCAGAAGACTGGAGGCTTGCCAATGTGACACCCGTCTACAAGAAAGGCCGGAAGGAGGATCCTGGGAACTACAGGCCTGTCAGCCTGACCTCTGTTCCAGGGAAGATTATGGAGCGGTTGGTTTTGAGAGTGCTCACAGGGCATCTGCAGAACAGCCAAAGGATCAGGCCCAGCCAGCATGGG
This sequence comes from Phaethon aethereus, assembly GCF_964289735.1. Taxonomy (NCBI): domain Eukaryota; kingdom Metazoa; phylum Chordata; class Aves; order Phaethontiformes; family Phaethontidae; genus Phaethon; species Phaethon aethereus. The sequence continues at coordinate 62,391,020 of NC_138578.1, read as the reverse complement.
TTCATGAAAGGCAGGTCCTGCTTGACCAACATGATCTCCTTCTATGACCAGATGACCCGCCTAGTGGATGAGGGAAAGGCAGTGGATGTTGTCTACCTGGACTTTAGTAAAGCCTTTGACAGCGTCTCCCACAGCATTCTTCTGGAGAAACGGGTGCCTTGTGGCTTAGACAGGTTTACTCTTCGCTGGGTGAGGAACTGGCTGGATGGCCGAGCCCAGAGAGTTGTGGTGAATGGCGTTAAATCCGGCTGGCGGCCGGTCACGAGTGGTGTTCCCCAGGGCTCGGTTCTGGGACCAGTCTTGTTCAATATCTTTATAGATGATCTGGATGAGGGAATTGAGTGCTCCCTCAGTAAGTCTGCAGATGACACCAAGCTGGGTGGGAGTGTTGATCTGCTGGAGGGTAGGAGGGCTCTGCAGAGGGATCTGGACAGACTGGATCGATGGGCAGAGGCCAACTGTATGAGGTTTAATAAGGCCAAGTGCCGGGTCCTGCACTTGGGTCACAACAACCCCATGCAATGCTACAGGCTTGGGGAGGAGTGGCTGGAGAGCAGCCCGGCGGAAAGGGACCTGGGGGTGCTGGTTGACAGCCGGCTGAATATGAGCCGGCAGTGTGCCCAGGTGGCCAAGAAGGCCAACAGCGTCCTGGCCTGTATCAGGAATAGTGTGGCCAGCAGGAGTAGGGAAGTGATTGTGCCCCTGTACTCGGCACTGGTGAGGCCGCACCTTGAATCCTGTGTTCAGTTTTGGGCCCCTCACTACAAGAAGGATGTTGAGGTGCTGGAGCGTGTCCAGAGAAGGGCAACGAAGCTGGTGAGGGGTCTGGAGCACAAGTCTTATGAGGAGCGGCTGAGGGAACTGGGGTTGTTTAGTCTGGAGAAGAGGAGGCTGAGGGGAGACCTTATCGCTCTCTACAACTACCTGAAAGGGGGTTGTGGCGATGAGGGTGTTGGTCTCTTCTCCCAGGCAACTAGTGATAGGACAAGAGGAAATGGCCTCAAGTTGCGCCAGGGGCGGTTTAGATTGGATATTAGGAAAAATTTCATCACTGAGAGGGTGGTCAGGCATTGGAACAGGCTGCCCAGGGAGGTGGTGGAGTCGCCATCCCTGGAAGTGTTCAAAAAACGTGTGGATGTGGCGCTTCAGGACATGGTTTAGGGGTCATGGTGGTTCTGGATTAATGGTTGGACTTGATGATCTTAAAGGTCCTTTCCAACCTAGTGATTCTGTGATTCTGTGATTCTGTGTGATAATTAGTTATTTTTCTGCATTTGCTTGTAAAGACTCAATTCTTCACTATATATGCACACATTGCAGTTTCACATCTGTAATTTGAGGATTATCTGGTCTAAAACCTGAGTATAAATTGCCACATATAATTCTGTGGATTATACATGTCAATCCTTTTTCTTAAATGTAAACTTGAAGGTGCTGCAACCAAAACACGTTTAAAGATACTGTTATTTAAGGGTAGTTATATGTATGAAAGTATAATCAAAATAAATGTCATGCACATATACTTTTTGCAACTGCAATTCACTGACTTTTTAAATAAATGAGCTATATCCTTATCTAAAAAAAAAGACAAGAAAAAAAATCCACATTAATGATAGAGCATAGCAAGATCCAGCAGCTAGAAACCTAAGCTGACTGAGGTGTTCTCTTTAATAAAGTAGTTAACCGTTGAAATATGTATAGTTAAAAGAAGCTTTATTTTAATGACTAACAGTAATTTTAAAACAAAACCGTATGTTTCTTTTAAATTATGCTTACTGAAACACTACAACTTCATTGGGTGTTAAAGGGGAAATTTTGTTGTCATTGCTCATACATTGATAATTATGAGGTCCATTTCATCTAACAAAACTGTAGGTCAAAAATGCATTTATTTGTATATTACCCCATCTAGCTGTATTTGCTTAACAAAAGACTAAGACTTATTTTTATGAGAAAAGGACAAAGCAATTTAGCAAACCATGTAATGCTTAAATAAAAATTTACAAAAGGGTTCATCTGGTTTTGGAGGAGGGGTGGGGGGAAGTTTGGAGAGGGTTACTGACTTGTTCTTTATCATTTTTTTACTGGGGGGGAAAAAGGTTTAATTCTGAAAGCTTTCTTTTCTGACTCTTTTTCCTCCCATTACGATCATGGATGAAGAGGTATAATCTCTCTCCTTGTTTCCAGAGTATTATTCAAGTAGCGTAAGTGTATGAAACTACAATGGTTTATAGAAGGTTTCTTATTTTGTGCCAGCATCTGATTAATTTCAAAGATATCTGCAAAATGTTTCAGCTCAAATAATAAATAATTTTTATTTCTCTTGAAACTCAAGATAAATTTGAAACTTTCTTGAAGTTGAGAAAAACATATTCCTTTCATTCTTTCTTTTTCTTCTCTTCCTGACTTGGATTGCAAAAAGAAATTGAAAGAGCTAGCATACAAAAAAATATTCTCATGTTGTTTTACAAGCAAAACTTTTTCAGACTGAAAATCAGTAGCATAAAATGGTCATAAATCAGATGAAATTGAGGAGAGGATCATTCCAACTTCTCAGCTGTCTTTTTTGAAGAGACTTGATCTTGTGGCCTGGTTACAGGAAAAATTCCTCCTTCAAACCACTTCAGATTGTTCTAAATAACTGTCATGCATTTAATTGGGAATGACTTTGCCCTACTCTCCAGCTCCTCAGTTAGTAGAAGGGTCTAAAAGGAGTCTCTGTTCCAATTACTGAACTCACTATTCATTGTCACTCCTAAATTGATAATGATCTATAGTCAGTCTGAATAAGTCTTATGCTTTTTCTTCCATTCCTATTTTCCAGTGAGTGCAAGTGAGCTATATCACATGGTGCTGACCGTGAGGGGAAAAAAAAAGGCTTAGGCTTCAAACCCGATTTCAATATGTATGTTACTATTTTTCATAAGCCAAAGAATATCTTCAGTAGTAAGCTATAAAGCCATACATTTATTCCTACGAGAGCCAGGGGGAGGAAAACAATTAATATTATTTTATGTAATACAGAACGTTCATCAGGTAGGAATATGCATACATGCACAAACACTAAGTTCAGAAGAGCTGAAGACTGGAAAGTAGGGTTATATTTTGAGCAGGGGATGTAACTGAATGTAGTTTTCCAGTGTTATTAATAAGATTAAAATCTTAGTGCTTTTAATTCCAGCACTTGTAGTGTTTCAGTGTAAGTATATTTCTGTCCAGAATGTGCATTTTTTTATATAAGTGATTCTGTACCTTTCTAGATAGCTTTCAGATTGTTCATAAAAAACTTTAAAGCAAAAAGTATATAAAATGTCCTCATAATTATGTGATTATTTAGTGTGTATGTATAAATGCTAATAAAACAGATGGAAGAGTTTAAAGTGAAAACCTAAATTTTAAGCATAAATATGTAAGAAGTTGTTCAGTACCAATCTCAATTTTGAGCCTGTTCTGTTGCTTTTTAGCTGCATAAAATAGTATTTTAAACATTGTGATATTTATTTGATAAACTCAGCCTGTCAAACTTAGTCAGAAGAACCAAACTGAACAGAGATTAATACATGTACTGTGCTATTAATGATACCTAGTTGGAAAATAATCATGAAACATACCAGTTTTCTGACAACCTAAAAGATCTTTTTAAAATCTCTCTATTGTAAGTTCTCTCGGTGTCTTAAATAATGATAATTAACCTTGTGTCCAGGATACTGGATATTAACCTCTTGTGGGAAAATTATTCCCCAAGAGGGATTATTTTTATACTTCGTTTAACTAGCTTTTTTGCTTGTCAGTGTAAGGAAATGAAAGAGATGAATGCACAACGTGTTGTGCTTTGATAAATAGGAAAATTTCTTTTGAGAGTAAAAGAAAATGAAAATATAAATATGTAGTCATTGATAATATCCCTATTCTTCATGATTAAAACATTATGTAAGATAATTTCATAATTTAAAGGAGCCTAAACATTCCACATTACAAATATTTATGTTAGTGATTAAACAATCTTAGTTTTGTTAGAATGGAATAAAGTTTTTAAAATGATTCTTAAAATAACATTCTTATAAACTACTTCCTGCTCCAACAGCTAATCCACATGTTGATTTGAAAAGATTTGTTTCATAGACTAAGGAATCCTGGGTTATAAGTTACTGGGCTATAAAGGCATGCAAAATGAAAGTTCACTCCATGACAGAACCAAAAGCCAAACTCAAATATCTGGATATAATGTTTTTTGCCATAACAGAAAGATGAAAACAGGATTTTCTGATTATTTTTAATATGATTAACAGAAACTACATCTATGCTTTCTGCTATTATTCACTGTGCCTTGAGTCCTAATACTGTAGAATGTTTTGGTGCAAGTAATCACTTAGGCTAATATTTTCTAGGCAACCAAATATAATAAATCAGTGCATTATCTCAGCAAGCTTCATTGACACTTGTTTCTAGAATGAGTTTAATCTTCCCTTTGTTAAAGCAACCCAAATTACCTCGGTAATTCTAAGGACAGAGAGAAATGAGCAGAAAGTAATGGAAAGGGAAATTAGCTGCTGCTTCATTATACAGGGGCTTTATATATACACTAATGACATTTTTTGTGTATGCATTAATATGCCCAAATGCAATGATACTGCCAACTACCTAATGAAAAGATACAAAGGATCACCATTTAGACAATTATTTTTATCTCCTTGATCAAGTGAGGTGGTTGTTCAGCTGGTTGTTCTGTAGCTGAAGGTCATGCATGTGTATCAGTGTTCTTAGAATCATAGAATCGTAGAATCTTTGGGTTGGAAGGGACTTTAAAGGTCATCTAGTCCAATCCCCCTGCAGTGAGCAGGACATCTTCAACTAGATCAGGTTGCTCAGAGCCCCATCCAATCTGACCTGGAATGTTTCCAGGGATGGGGCATCTACCACCTCTCTGGGCAACCTGTCCCAGTGTTTCACCACCCTCATTGGGAAAAATTTCTCTCTTATATGTAGTCTGAAACTACTCTCTTTTAGTTTAAAACCATTACCCCTTGTCTTATAGCTACGGACCCTGCTAAAACATGTCCGCATCTTTCTTATAAGCCGCCTTGAAGTACTGGATGTCTGCAATAAGGTGTCCCTGGAGCCTTCTCTTCTCCAGGCCTGATAACCTCAACTGTCTCAGCCTGTCCTCATAGGAGAGCTGTTCCGTCAATGTCTATTTCATTGATGAAGACATTAAACAGAACTGGTCCCAATACTGATCCCTAGACACCACTTTTCACTAATCTCCATCTGGACATCGAGCCGTTGACCACTACCCTCTGGATGTGACCACTCAGCTAATTCCTCATCCACCCAACAGTCCACCGAACAGTGGACTGTTGGTTAGATAAGGAATTGGGTGGCTGCAGTTCTTCATCCTTTATCATAAGATCATACAATAATTCAGATGGGAAGGAACTTCAGGAGGTCTCTAGTACAACATCCTGCTCAAAGCAGAGTCAGATATGAGGTCAGATCAAGCTACTTAGGGCTTTATGCAGTGTGGTCTTGAAAACCCTCAAGGAGGGAGGCTGCACAGCCTCTCTGTACAGCTTTCCCCACTGCTTGACTGTCCTTGGGGTGAAAAAGTTTCTACTTATGTCCAATTGGATTCTGTCTTGTTTCAAATTCTGGCCATTATCTCTTATGCTCCCTCCATGACTCTGAGCAGCCTGGCTCTGCTGTTTTCATGACCTCCTCATAGGTACTTGTGGGCTGCTTTTAGGACCCCCTGAAGATGTGTCTTTTACAGCTCCCTCAGCCTCTCCTCACAAGTTCAAGCTTGCCCAAGCTTGAACTCACTCCAGTTTGACAGTGTCTCTTGTATTGAGTAGAAGGTCAAAAACTAGGCACTTGACTCCAGCCTCACAAGTGCTGAGAAGAGGTGGTAATCACTCCCATGGCCTTCTGTCTGTGCTTCTGTTAGTACAGCCAAGGATGCTCTTGCCCTTCTTTGCTGTCAGGACACACCGCTGCCTTGTGCCTAGCTTGCCATCTATGAGCACCCATGGGTCCTTCTCAGCAAAGCTACTCAAAAGTTGTTCGGTTCCCTGCCTGTATCACCTCAGAGACTCTTCCTTCCCAGCTGTAAGACTTGGCATTTGTTTGTCTTGAATTTCATACATTTCCTGTTGGCCAGTTCCTTCAACCTGTCAAGATCCCTCTGCATGGCCATCCTGCCCTCAAGTATATGAATTGTTCCCCCAGTTTGATTTCATCTGCAAACTTGATGAGAGAGCACTCCATTCACCTCCTCCATGTTACTGATAAAGATGTTAAGCAGGATAGGTGCCAGGATACACCCTTGTGGTACTCCACTCGTTGCTGGAGTGCAGGTAGAGTACAACCCACTAAACACTACCTTCTTTGCCCAATCATCCAACTAGGTTTTTTTACACATCTTATTGTCCACCCATCCAGATCATAACATCCTAACTTGCATACAAAAACAATGTTGGAAGCGATGTTGAAAAGCCCTCTAAAATTGACGTAAATGACCTCCACTGCTTTTCTCTTATCCACAAATTGTCCTTTCATCATAGAGGGCTATCAGGTCGGTCAGCCATGATTTCCCTGGAGTAAATTCATGTGGACTGTTCCCAAACACCATCTTCTCCTTCAGATGCTGTGAAATTTTTTCCAGGTGGACTGTCTGCCTTATTTTCACAGGGAACAAAATGAGGACTGTGTTTCTCAAGGTTACCATTTGGTCATTTTAGAAGATTGGTGTAACATTTTCCCTTCTCCAGTTCTGGACCTTTATGGGTTGAGTTCTCTCATGTAAGCCCTGAATTAGTCCTCATCCCCTGCTGATAATTCTTCTCCTTCTTATCTCTGTATGTAAGAACAAAGGTCTTGTAGGTGGAAAGTGAGGTAAAGAAGGTATTGAATACCTCAGCCTGACTGTTGTGGTTTAAACCAGTTAGGCAGTTGGGCACCACACAGCCACTCATTTTCTCCCTCCACAGGGGGTTGGGAGAGAATCAGAAAGGTAAAAGTGCAAAAACTCATGGGTTGAGATAAAAACAGTTTAATAGGTAAAGCAGAAGCTGCATGCACAGGCAAAGCAAAAGAAGGAATTAATTCACTACTTGGTTAGCATGATGTCATATCGTATGGGATATCCCTCTGGTCAGCTGGGGTCAGCTGTTCCAGTTTTCTTCCCTCCCAACTTCCACCATTTAAGCAAGAAAGAAAATGAAAAGACTTCAGGATTCTAGCTGAAAAGTCTAAAAATCATGAATCCACAAATTGTGTTCAGAAATATTCACTAAACAGGAAAACTGAAAATCAAATGCCATGGATTCTAATTGAAGCTGGCAAGCTGCAGTTTGAAAAATTGTGTATATTTTCATACCTGAATAATGATGTAACATGCCTTAGGGATGACGATGATGATACTTTACATGTAGTCTGAATTATATGATATGCAAGACAACAAGAAAATAGAGTACTAAACCTAGTAAATTTTCTCCCATGGAGAATACAAAATTGAAATTAAAACTTGTGAGTAAACAATTTTTTCCTGAAGTAATCAACATTTCAAACTGTCAGTGGGCAAACTAAAAAGAATTAACTGTTTAATATAGAAGTTTGTCTTCTATTGTCTTATCTAGAGGTTAATAGGTTGAAACTGTTTTTTGTGATCTCTAGAATTATAATGTTTCATATTTCAAATTTGCAAGGTCCGTAGTATGCGTTGACATAGCCTATCAAAAAATTAGTAACTTCAAAAACTCTAAATTTGCCATGTTTAGATCTTTAATCACACTATACAAACCATTTGGAGCAGGCTTATTTTGCACGGTTCTCAGAAAGCAAATTCATTACTAGTATTCTGGATACTGAAGGCTAAGTAATAGTAGTTGTGCATGGAATAATGCTAATCAATGATGACAGCAATGTTCATGTATTGAAATGTAAAGTACTATAGGACTTAATCTTAGTAGGAAGACATACTACACCAAACATCGCACATAATAAAGAGGAATTCCTATTCCATAAAGCACGTGTGCGATGTTTTCATAGACCCTTTCCATAATCCGTTATTGTCGGATCAGAATTTGTTAGTTCACTGGATTCCTCTTTTTAGTCAGTTCAGTTTAGTCAGCCAGTTTAGTCAGTAAGGACAAAGATCCAGGGAGGTTCACAGTATTATTATTATTTATTAAACAACTATTTTATGAGTAATATGGCTAATAATTCTATAATTACAATTATTAAAATACATAAATCATCAAAACCAATGGTAATTTATTTTTCATATTTCACACCAAAATACAAACAATCTGGCAAAATAGTTTATAATGACAGGAAACCATGCCTGGATTAAATATTTTCTCAAATTGTATCTCTTCAATATACTTACATTAAGTCAATTCAGGAACCATTTCTTTCTGTAAACAAATATTTCCTTGTGCATATTTTGGGGTGCCCTTTCCTTATTGATGAAGTACAAGCATGTGCATGCATTGCCATTAATCATATATATGGTTTCGGAAATGTTAACCAAACACGTTTGTTTCTTACATACAGGCTAGACATATGGTTTTAATTTTGTTATCTTTCAGCTTTCTAGATTAATTCTACTACTTGCATGAATTAAAAACAAAACACAAAACAAAACCATCAAACAAAATAGCAACCCACAAACCAGTCAAAACAAACAACAAAACCCTAGAAAAACGACAAAAAGAAAGACCACCTTGATGTGGTCATCAACACGAACAGATAATGCTTTGCCTCACCACTTCCTGTATATGCAAAAAAGGAAGGCAACTATGACTCTTGGTGTTATTCTCACTTTATTAAAAATAACTTAACTCAGGAAACTAAAACAAAGGGCAAACATCAATGCAAACAACAAATGACAAACTTTGTCACATAAGAATAGAGCTTGCAGTTCAAGAAATCTCTCTGGATAATCCAGTTCAGAGCAGTACTGTTTGTGTTTTTAAAAACAAATAATTACATACTTTCTTTCTCCATCCATGTAGTAGTCTGTTGAATGGGAAGTAAAAAAGTAAAAAAAAAAAATCCCCAAATGGGAATTACTGTTACAGGAAGCCCATAGCTTCATTCCTCTGTGCTCCTCAGATTTGGAAAATGAATGAAAGAAAAAAACCTGTACAAATACGATTTGTTTTTTGTGCTTAAAAGGTCAGCTGGTTGAAGGGTCAGCTTCTCAGCCTGTAGAAGTACAGTTATGTTGAACATTTTCTGATGAAGAAATAAATATTAATTCTGTAGAAACATAGACCTTTATTCTTCCCTACCCACATGCAGGATTAAAGAACAGAGTAGCAAACTTTCTTCTTCACCTGGCAGATCAAAAGTACATATCTCGGAATACAGTCTGAAGGTGTCAGTGCTCACTAAAGGTGAAAGAGAATGCAGGGAAGCATACATGTCTGATCAGGATTCATTTGCTAGTTAGGAAGTGACTGGCAGAGAAAGCGGTATTAAGCACTCAGGCTCAGAGAAACCAGAATGAGTGTACAGCCAAGATTACCATCTGTTGAATATGAGATGCTTGGATCAAGACATTATAGATACATTTCCCCAAACAGCAGGGACAGCAGTCTTTCTGGAAACAGTATCATGAAAAGGTATGGAAGCATTAAGATAGAAGTAAAAAGCTGTTCACTAAATTTTACAGAGCAAATTATTGGTGCAATTGAACTGTATTTAGATTGTGCTGGATCTGTGAAGGATTTTACAACCAACCTCTAAATAAACAGGTTGGATTTTTGATAGTTATTATGCAAGCATATTAGATGATGATTATTATTATTATTATTACTACTACTACTACTAATACTAGGTTTTGGGGAATCCAATACCAAGTAGCCTCGGAGCTGTGGTGTGCGACCTTTTAGCCTGAATAAAGCCAGAGATTTTTATTGCTTTCAAACCTCCATTTCCTGAACTAGTTGACATTTGATAAACACTAGAGTAGTGAAAATTGTTCTACTTACACTGTCAAAGAATTGTTGCAGAAGGTAGAGGTTAGCTCTAACTCATGAAGGTAATGTCAATTGTTTGTCTATGCAATTACTCTTTTCTACCTTATTTCTTTAGTTTGTAAGCTGGAATGTGGAAACCAGGACTAGATCTTCATAGTCCAACATTAATCACATCTGTGCAATCAGCAGCTCAGATGGCCTCAGGAGCACAGAGAACTCTAGAAGAGTTAAAGAATCTATTTTGTCCCTGTCAGTTCTTCCTGCCCTCCAGTTTGATTTTTAGTTAATTAACTAAATTATCCAGAGTCCCACTGCCTTTAACATTGCTGAAAGATCCCCCAAAATGACTAGAGAAATGTAAAAGTGTGTGGATGAGCATGATAGGCATGATATATTTTTTCTTCTTTAAGGATTTTGACTATTGTGTGATACTCTCCTAAGAAAGCTAGGGAACTATGAACACTGAAGCTGGTATGAAGCAGGTTACACCTGGATGGAAAGCTATTTTCAGAACAGTTGCTGAAGTTTTAATTTAGTGTCCTAGAGAGATTTGTCCCAAGTCTGGACTTGTTAAGCATTTTCATTAAACAGTGGGATGAAAGAAGGGTGTACTCTTATAAAATATCAGATGGTATCATTCTGGGAGACACTTGGGATATTTTATAAGAGAGGAGTAGAAACCAAATTGATCTGGGGAACAAAAAAAGAAAAAAAAAACACTCAATAAAAAAATTCATAAAGGCTTATGCAAGAAGATTGGCTATAAGATGTATGATGCTGATCTAGTTGAAGATGTCCCTGCTCATTGCAGGGTGGTTGGACTAGATGACCATAAAAGGTCCCTTCCAACCCAAGGATTCTGTGATTCTATTATTCTATGTAATCTTTCCACTCAACTTGTACCTGAGGATTGGGTAAAGTGTTGTTATTTGTGTATTGCTTTTTAAGAAAGACATCAGGTAAGTGGAGAGAATTTTGGGAAGAACAGCAAGCTCAGAATACTAAGAAATATGATACAAGAGCAGAAAGTGAAAATAAATGGGTTTGTTCTAGTCTAGATCTCCTGGTTTCAGCCAGAGTAGAGTTAATTTTCTTCATAGAAGCTAGTGTGAGGCTATGTTTTGATTTGGAATGAGAAAATGTTGATAACGTGCTGATGTTTTGAGTTGTTGCTAAGTCAAGGACAGTCCAGCTTCTCATGCTGGGGATAACTAAGGGACAAGGCGGTAGCCTTCAACCATGCAAAACCATGATAGAAAAAAAAAAAGTTGTGATTTGAAGCATGAGAAATTTACTTTTTGTATTCAAAAAAATATTCCAGTGCTAGATAAGGTTAAGCTAGAACTAGATGATTTAGGGAAGTCAAGTAAGCTCCACGTTAAAAGTTCTAGAAATTAAATCAGATACTTTCTGGTAAGTGTCCACCTAGTTCACTTCTCTCAAGAAAGGAGGAAGAATAGATGTTCTTTGCACAATTTTGAGGATACAGAATATTTATTGATTGATTAAAAAATGTTTTTCTTTAAAATCCAAGATAAACAAAGGTTTTCTTTGTACAAAGCATTAAAGTACTTTTTATCTAAGTGTTGCCAAACACAGTTAATGTAAAAGTGTCCAGTGGCAAAATGAAAATGACTGTGTTTAGGAGGGAAGATAAAAGCTTTCTGTCTAGTTTCAGGAATATTAATAATCCAGGACACTGAGCTGAAGAAAATCACAATTTTTTTTTTCAACTCTACCTTCTTTCTTATTTGTTTTGTGTATTCCGCCACCCTATTCCCATCTCATATTTTTTATACTTGAGGAAAAAAAATACATTACTGTAAAAATATATTACTGATTCTATATACTGCTTTTTCCTAGAATCTACCTATGTTTTGCAGAATCATTCTGTTTTATATCAATTGATTAGCAGTAAGAGGACGCTTCCAATGGTCAAAATTTTGCCAAGCAGCGCAATAGAGAAGAGCTGCAGAGCAAAAACTGCAGAAAAAAATAATCTTTAGGCAAAAGCTCTGCAGCAGAGTAGTCAGGAAAAAGGTATTTATCTTTATGACTTTATGGTTAAACTTAATTGTGGGAAATGTTCTTCATTACACAAAGATCTGTTGCTTGATACTGCAGTTAAACAGAGCTGAAATTGTGGCCAAAGCGCAATGTTCTTCCTGTTTTGGAACTGAAGTTCTGTAAAAGAAAGTTTACTTTTATGCTGCTTTCTCCAAAACTCAGAATCACATTGTCACTGCAAAGGTGTTCAGTTTCTTTTAAAAATACTGAAAGATTTCAGACTAATATTAACTGTATTTCTCTTTGTAGGATAGATGCTAAAAGAATAGAGACTGTAGTATTTCAAGGGTTGTTGTGAGAAAGCCTTTAAAATCAGTATCTATAGGAATACTTCTAACTGGTGAAACAACGAATTTGTCAATTCAAGATGGTACTTGCAGTATAGTTGGCAGAAGTTTGGCTGGGTGGCAGGCAGTGGGAAAACCTGAGTTTGCTCGGAGTGGGCAGAGTGCGGTTCTGCTCTGATGCAGTCTCTCAGTATCTGCATCAGTGTGTGGGGCCAACTCCAAGCTAACATACCATGCTGCTCAGTATGGCTACTTAGGCCAGGCTTAGCATTGTCTTAGTGCTGCTGTTCAGCTTCCAGTGAATTCAGAAGTATTGACAAAGGGAGGCCAACAGTTTCTGTAACCCAGAATGTAGACACATTTGAAGACAGAAGGTTTATTTCACTTAGGTCATCAAATTGCCATGAAAGGCTTCAGATTTTCAAAAAGCAAAATATTCCTGCCATAATTACTAGCAAATCAACCACTCTGCTGATAACGTTGTCAAATATATCATGACTTATGTCTGTGTGTATATAAATTATAATATTAGGACAGCAAGGTTGTGTTTTTAGGTTGTTGACATACTTTTCCCTGTTCAGCTTATGTACTATTTTGTGTTATGAGTTTGTAGCATAATTTAAGCCTTTGATTTTATGAACTCAGAAACATCTAGAAGTGTTGTCATTTCTGCTTTTAACAAAATTTTGATTAGCCATTACCCTTTATTGTTTCAAGTTGTTTTACTTTGTTATTGGAAGAGCAGACAGTTGACTGGACATAGAATATTTCCTTTATCCAAAAGAAATGTGTTTGCTTGGTAGTTTTCCATATGTTGACGATTTACTATTACCATTATTATTTACCATTAAACTCTTATTTTTAAAGGGCATGAAGAGTGAAGTTAAATAGCTGGAGCAAAAACTGCATGGTGGCATTTCTAAACAATATCATTGTAAGCTAGCAGGTCATGGGGAAGAACACTTAGGGTCACCAAATTCAAAGCACCAAACATTTTGCTTACTATTGGTATAGCCTGTGAGCATTGCAGTTTGGATTTCTATTTACAGTTTGCTCTTGATCCAGATTCTTATCTGGTCTAAAGAAAAGAGTGCAAGTGAAGAAAAAATGCCTTCACTGGAAATACATCAGTTTACACTAATGGAGAAGAAGCCCTATTATGCCAAAAATGGTTCCTCTGCTTTCTGTTGCAGCTATAGCTAAGTACATCCAGGTTTTATTTCTGTCTGTGTAAAGTTAGAAATAGGCCTTTTAAATCCATCGAGCTGGAATTGATGCCAATAGAAGTGAAAGGGAATGATATAATGAATGCCAACCATCCCACTGAAAACTATTTCTTAAATTTTTTTATTTTCTAAGTATTTTTGTTAACCACATAAGGTATATCAGTTCCAAATTTCATATTACAATATGTCATCTTCTGCATGGAGTGCTGGGTAAAGTGAACATACGCTATTTTGTAAGCAGGAAAGAGATTATACTCTTGAGAGAAGCTTATCAAATGTGATTTGATGTACAAATTATCACACAGATCCTCTGAGTGTCAAAAAGAAAAAAAAGTTGTCTTATTTATTTTATTTGTTTTACACACAGTAGTCATACAGCTTCTCATGCTTTCCTCCCCTTGTTAAAATCAACAGGGGAAAAAAAAAAAATCTTTACACGGGATATGTATATCTATGTATTCTTCATCTCAGACTTTAAACCAACTCCAGTTCTCAACTCTGTGGAATTTTGGTAGTATCAGCTTGGGTACAGTAAATATTTTTAGACAAAATCCCAAAAGAAAATAAACAATCCTGTTATTAGATGCAATATGTCATACCGGTGTCTTGTACAATAATGATGTATTTTATTAACCTGCTTTGAAAGTAGTATAACCTGATCTTTGTTTCTTTTTTTTATTTCAATATGCCATGCTCAATTATGGAAAAAGGAACAGTAACTGAGACACTTAAAGTGAACGGACCAAAGTTAACCATCTGTGAAGTGTCTGGAGTATGATGAAAGGGATCCTCCAGAAGGAGTTTAATATGAGATGCCGTTCCAGTACTCTCTTGTGCTAGAAAGGAGGCAGAAATACATTAGTTTAGTAATAGAGTGTTATGTGGCCCCTTCTACAACATTTCTTTTTGTTCTGTTTGCAAAGCCTAGGATAGTGGAGGATTAGAATAATGAAATGGTAGAGCATGATAGTAATCTATGTGCTGGTTGCCTACTCCTAACAAGGCTCCACATCTTTGAAAGCAGAACCTGTGGACCTGGGCAGTGCCTACAAACTTGAGCTGGAAATAATACAGATGCAATAAAGGACCAGGAGTGCTTTCTGAGCCAGTAAGATGGAAAAGTAACCATTTTTCACAGAGCTGCAACATTTCTTGGAGATGAGAGCTCTTGGGAGGTCAATTCAGAATTCGGGAACAAAGAGCAGAGGAACTATATTTCATGCAAGTCGTTGCTTATCCTTCTTGCTCTGCTTTTAACAACGGAGCAGTATCACTGACTTCAGGAGTCAACTGTGTGCTGGCAAACGTCAATTTAATCAGACATTTATGAGTCACATTCTCAAACACTGGAAATCAAAAACTTCATTGGTTTTAAATGCACAAAACCAGATGCACATCTGAACTCATTAATTTAAGCATATGTAGGTAACTAGGAAATTAATTCCCTCTGATGGGTCAGGGATGTAGCTTGGCCAGAATTATGTTACTCATTTGCCTACATATTAATTCTAGGTCCTTTTAATTATTTCAGAGTGCTTTTCTCCCTAGAACTTGCCTGTACATGTCCTCATTACATCACACTGCTGAGGTCTGCAGGCATTCATCCAGCCTGCAGATGGATTATGATCTACTAGATGCCACTGCTGTGGATGGTTTTATATCTGGTATATGTATGAAAGAAATCAGTTGAGCATGAATAATATAATTTTTTTATATTTTCAGTATATATATTATTTTAATAAAGCAAATATTTTAACTCATGATTTCAAATAGATTAAGACATTACCCCAAATATATTTAAAAAAAATTAGATAATATATTCCAAATTTATTTGTACAAATGTTGGCTCAGAGCCCTGATCTTACTAACAGATGTTACTACACCATTAGCTAGGAAGACTAGAAAAAGGAGAGTAAAAGTCATGTGAATAAAAGCTAAAACAGGATTTAAAATGTGAGTGTGACTGAAGAATAATCTGTGTGTTTAGTCTTATGATGAATCCAGCCTGAATTTTGATAAAAACTTTTTTTTTTTTTGTGAATAAACCAAAGATAAATCAATATTTAAGTTGTCATGCAGTTATAGCATGGGACCATTTGTCTCAGAGCCCTGTCCAGCCTGACCTTGAATGTTTCCAGGGATGAGGCATCTACCACCTCTCTGTGCAACCTGTTCCACTGTTTCACCACCCTCATGGTGAATAATTTCTTCTTTATATCTAGTTTAAATCTATTTTTATAATAATAAATACACAAGCTATGCAAACCATTGGCTTATTTAGTTTTATTTTCATGTTTCTGAGCACAGTTGTTATGAGTAGATAAAGTGGAGAATGAGATTGGTGCCACTTTGCGATAGACTTTATTTAGATATGCTATTCATAAGATGGAAAATGGATTGGTAAAATCATCAATTAATCATTAAAAAGGAATTTAAATGCCTCAGAGAAAGATGAGTTTATCCAATAGAGAAGGACAGCAGATCAGGTAAATGATTAAAGGCAGAGTAGGTTTGCAGCTGGTGAGTGAAATGTTGAGGGTGTTCCTCCAGTTGTATGTTGTTACACAGTGGAACAGGAGGCAGCGATGGTGAGAGAGGGTGACACAGTCAAAGTCCACCTGATCAACGTGGATAAATTTTCTACCACTAGAATGTAATGTTCACAAGAAAAAGAGCTTTAGTCTTGAGAAAGAAGGTGATTGAATGCTAAAAGATTTATTATCAAAGGAGAAATGAAAAACTACAAGATGGACTAAGCTGTAAATAATTGAGGAGACAATGTAAAGTAAAAATCAGCGAGTCCAGCTGATAATACAGGAATGACTGACTTTGTTATAAAGAGACTTTGGGAGTAATTAATTTCATTTTAAAGTGTAAATATAGCCTAACTGAACTTGAGAAAAACAAGGTGGAACAGGCAGATTCCTTTATTTCAGAAAATAGAACACAACACCCTGAAAAAAATTAAATATAGAACTTAGGAAGGAATTACTGCTGTATCTATGATAAAATTTTCCTGTGGAATAGTAGGATTGCTTTCATTTTATTTTGTCGGATTTGTTGGTTAAGTAGTCAGGTCTTTTTGATAAATTTCAGGACAATTAATTAATGTTATTTCTTCTGAAAATTCCCATTAAATTCAATAGGAAGAGCATGATTTTCAATATTGTTTAGATTTACAATCCAGAGTGGTATGGATGTGGTCTAAAGACATAAAGAAACTGGAGAATGGTTCTTGCATATTCCCAGTGTATACATACACTGATCAATTGAGGGAGAATGTTGTTCTCTCTGAAAGCTTTACAAAATGATCATTGTTTCCTGTATTTTTATGTTTGCTAGCCCTGTTGCTGTTTGCTTTGGGGGCAGTGAGCACAGATTCCGTGAGAAGGGCAATGTTTGTTTTATACGTACAGAGAAGTATCTGAAACCCCATGAACAACTCCACTGCAGGTGGCAGAGTCAGTATGCTCACGCCAAATGTTTTTCCCTCTTGAAAAAAAGGAACAAAAACCCGTCAACCATACTAGACCAACCAACCAAACAAGCAAACAAAAAACCCAGAAAAACAAACCCAAAAAACAACTCCAGAAGATTTTATTGAAAGGCTGCCAAATACAATTTTCTATTACAACTAAAATGCTGAAACTTGGAAAGAAATGACTGCATATAAAGAAGAAATGCTCCACTTACAACAGAAAGAGGTATGGAAATCTGAAGTCACTCTTAATTTCAGTGGGACTAACTATGGATTCAAGTTAGCAAAATAGAGAATGTGAAGTTACACTTGGAGGTGATGCCTTTCTTCTCCCTTGTTTGTTCAATGTATTTTCTGTTAATTAAATGACATGAAGAAAATTAGTGTATAGCAGACCTAAAAACATAGTTCATAACACAGTGATTTATTTGCATAGGATCCTAGTAGTGTAGTGTTGGAATTGATCAGATTAATTTTACTAGCAATGATTGTCCTGGCATTAACAGATCATTCTTTTAGGTCATCAGTTAGTTAGATATATGGCTACAGTTGAAAGATTAAGGAAAAAGAAACCAAACAAAAGCCCAGTCTTCCCCAGATGTTTCAATGTTGGCTATCAGGTATAGCTAATTCCTTTCGCTATGCCTAATTTGTATGAAAAATCCAGATAGAAATGAAAGTAATGTATTAGATGTACTGGAGAAAATGTTAAGTCAATTATACTCCTGCAAGATTTATAAGAACTAAAGTGAGTTTAAATTTGAATTGTCAAAGGAAATTTTACATGCATTAACCACTCGGTAACATCCATCCCATGTATTTAATTATGTACTGGGTTTTAAACCACCATCTCCAGAGTAGCAAAAGAAGAGTTTTCCTAAACTACTGTTAATAGACATTGCTGTGAATTACACATTTAAGAGACTTAGAGCTTTGAAGCTGAGATCTCACCAAAAAAGAACCTTATGCTAATATAAATTTTTTTCTTCTCCTGGAGATGCGTATTACAGTAAGATAGACTTCATCCCATTCCCTTGAATGTTCAACTAGTCAAGTGTTTCAAGTAATTTAAGGTTAAAAAATTGCATATGCACACCACAGCATATTTGTTATTATTTTACTTACCAGGATAAGCAGAAAAATTTAATTTTGTAAAGAACTTAGGAAAGCTGTCTCTGGCATGATGAAACTCATTTTAATCTACAATTAATAACCTAAATATTAAGTCAATATGTTTGCAACGTAACTCCTATCTGTTATGAATCATTCATGTTACAAAAATATCATCCATTACTAATGAAAAACAGATTGGAGCAAAGTGGAACTTAAACTGTAAACAAAAAAAGTATTTTAGAAATTTTAAAACTTGTTGCATTTACCTTCAGGGATCAAAGTTTTAGCTTCTTTATTCAACCTTCTCATATGCCATTTCAGGGATATATGTTCCAAGACCATTTCAATTCTCGATGAAGTAATTTGCTACCTAAGCCAAATTTCTCAAACTCAATCTGTAGGATCTTCTCTTTTGCTTGTATGTGTGAACTCTATGCAGTAAAACATAGTGAAATGGTAACTCTGTAGCATTCTGCTCTGAATAAAATGGCATTGATGCAAAAAGTTTATTGGATTCAGGGGGTGTTGCAGGGTCACACATTTGCAGGATGTGTATTTATGTCGATTTTAAATGGATACTCTCTGCAATACTGGACCAGAAAGGCAGAGTGCAGAGACAACTGCAATGTAAATACAAAATAAAGAATTTACATTTTCCTAGAGCTTATATTATTGGTATAGACACTTGAAGATGAGTAGAAAGAAGAGGAAATAAAAAAATGTTAAAAGATTGGTTCAGCATACTCAAACTGTGAGCATGCACAATGCAAATTCAATTCACCTTAATCAGAACATTTCATAGGAACACACAAGTTTTGATGGAAATTTTATTGATAGGTTTCATAGCTTAATTCCCAGACAGAATTCCAGCTTATTATAGGAGAATGATTGATTCCCATGTCTGAGACAAACTGCAAATTTGAAGCTCTACATGCCTACATCCCACATTAAAAATAAAATTAAAAATTAAAAAAAAAAATTGGGGGACAGAAAGAAAACTACCTGGCTTTTAAGTCAGTCCAAGCTGGTTTGTCTGGAATTCTTCGGACAAAAATAAAAAATTAACAGTAGAAATGTATTGTACCCTTTCTATATGTTTTCTTGAAGATTTAGCTAAGGAAATTATTTTAATGCTTTTATTTTTTTCTGCGTGCTCACAATTTCCCATACATGATGAAATTAAGACAGAAAAGGCTCGTTTTTTCTACTGTAGGCAAACGGTGTAGCAGTAAAACTCCCGCGTCCAGTACATCTCACTGATTGCATTTGTTATTCCATTTTTCTCTTTTTCTTTACACAAACACTATCTGTGTATAAAAATACATTACTGTGTATTCTGTCTTCCAAAGCATTTTAAGCAGCTACTTATTATAATTTAATTTGCGAGACTCCTGTGCCTAATAAGCTTTCCATTTAAAATCCAAGCTCTGAGCTTTATAAAAGCTACGTGGTCTACATGTAAACACTGTGTAAATAGCATCTGAATAAAAGGCAGGGACACACATTAGGAGCTGCCAGAACTGTGTTTGTTGTGGCTGCCCCGCTAGCTGCTGCTTGAACAGCTGAAGTAGAAATGTACTGATTGACTAGTGCCAGCTCAAGTGAAAAATATGCCAGCATAGAGAAAAGTTAGAAACAAACACAGAAATGGGTTCTAGGAAGTGTATATATCTGTTGGTAGAGGGGCAAGAGCCATTTAATATGTGGTTGTGAAACAAATATTTGCTTATGATTTAATTTAGTACAGAAATAGAGAATCTGGTTCTTATATTTAGGATCTGTCAGATGATACTACTCCACATGGTTTTACAGAATCTGATACACCATTCTGACTGCAATATTGTTTGAAATTTTTTTTTTATTTGTATACAATCTAATACATTGTTAAAACATTATGACTGAAATGCAGATTGTTTCATATGGTATAAGACAGTGGGAATGTGTGTGTGGCAGAGTTTTGTTTTGTTTTGTCTAGAAACTGTCCATGATAAGGATGAATAGACTACAATGTCTAGCATACTATCTGGAGAACATCTATATAATAGAGAAAGAGTTCCTAATTGCTAGTTTTGGATGGAAAGCTTCTAATGGCTTTTGCCTCACTGACCAATTTTGTTATTTGCTGGCAAACTGCATGTATATACTTATCTGCTCTAAGCAGCAGATTATGTTTTACTCGGAGAAACTGAAAGTTATCAAACATGTTAATATCAACTGGCAAAGATTAGTGGGT
Source organism: Phaethon aethereus (assembly GCF_964289735.1). Classification (NCBI taxonomy): domain Eukaryota; kingdom Metazoa; phylum Chordata; class Aves; order Phaethontiformes; family Phaethontidae; genus Phaethon; species Phaethon aethereus. Next base: position 62,370,633 of record NC_138578.1, on the reverse strand, counting down.
TATTTAGACTACAAAAGTCTTAAGGAGATTGGAAATAATAATAAAACATAGATTGTTGTTTTTTTAATGAAGTATCTATGAATCAATTTGTAGGTATACTAACGTGTTCAGATAGCATACCTTTCATAAATTAACATCTATAGTAAGTCCATTATAGTATAAGTATAGTAACGGGGTAATAAGGTTTTCAGGCTAACCAGTGATGAAACTACCTTTTTTTTTTTTTTAAACTTAGTAATAGAGAACAATATTACAGAGATATGTACAATTAAATTCTATTGTCTGTCACATAAACTGTCACGGTAATGCAGTTTATCTCAGAGACAACAAAGGCATAAGAAAAATAGGAAGAACAATTTGTGCAATTAAAATGTGAAAAAAAAAGTCAAGATGACACTTTTGGATGTGTATGATAAAGTGGATTGTAGAGATGCTTATTTTTCCTTAAATAGGAAGAAAGCATTGGTTTTATTGGAAAAAGTTGTTCTAAAGTTTTTGGAAATAAAACTGCAGCTAGCAATTTAATCTTTGTCTGTTTACAAATACTTTTTAAAGCCTGGAAAAATGCTCCAAGTTCCTAAAAGAACTTATCAGGTTAGATCTTTCTGATAACCTAAAGAAATACATCGCAGTTGATCCTTTTTCACCTATGATTATTCTTTAGAAGACAGGAACTTCATTAAGTAAGAAAGAAAGCGTATAGGAAAGGGCAAGGACACAGTAAGAGAGGTTTTTCAGGTTTGTAAGTTTCTTGTACACAAAGAAAAGATGAAACAAACTCCTTCAAAGAGGAAGAGTAAGGGTAATTAAAATAACAGTTTACTAGGGGAATGTAATAAACTCAACAGTGGTTGGAGTCTAAAACATACTATTTTCTAGAAGACGCACTTTTATCTTCCTTCTGGGAGGGGGAAAATCTTCAATTTATGCTTTCAAGGAACTGTCTGGAAGATCATAATGGTACATTCTGGCCAGAGAAATAGAGTCTGAGTGTTTTTGCTGAACATGTTTCTTTTTGTATTAAATGAATACTGACATTACAATGCCTGCAAGTAACTGAATTAGTGATAGTTATGAAGGCTTAAAGTTACATCCTGACTGATAGCATTAAAATCTCTCTGACAAAATTTGAAGGGTTAAAGTCATGAAACTCTTGATGTAATATGTGTAACAGACTGATGGGAAATGTTAAATGAATATCAGCTTAGTCAGACTGTTTCTAATACTCTTGCAACTCATGTTCAATCATGTTAGTTAGTGAGACATTTAGTGTTGGGAGACTAGTGATAAAATGAAGAAAGTAGAGTATGACTGGAATACAGGAGCAACTGCTTTTCATGAGCCCTCACGACTGTTGCAGATCCCTCAGAGGCCTTCAACATGTCTAGCAAGCAGCATGGTATTGGTTCACAAAAGAAAAAGTTGGCCAGTCAAATGGCTTGCATTTATTGTGTTACTTTTAGATCATGTTAATAAGTGAATGACAGTCCTTATTTACTCGTAGCAATCACATCTTAGAAAAATATGCAAGGGTTTCATTTGTGCGATTATGGAAACTAACGGACTTGAAATTCAGCTAGAAACAAAGTGTCAAGTCTTCCTGCTCAAGCTGACAGATCTCTAATCAGTTGTCATCTTGTATTTACTTTAAAAGACTTTATTGCAGGATATTGAATATTTTCTGAGGAGAGCTGATAGCTATGGACTTCATGCTATTAATTTGTTGAGAACAAGGTGGTGATAAGCTAAGTTCTAGTCTTTTGAGGGGCAAAGATTTTATTAATAAACTCAGCTGAATTTTAACCATCTCTTTTTTGAAATGTTGAATGTGTCACACCAGTTAATTAAATGAAATAAGTACTTGATATTGAGCCCTAGAATGTTGGTAATTATTTCAGCTCAAAATTTAGTATTTGCTTTAGTGTTTAATTAACAGCATTATGATTTGTGTCATAAAGCATCTCTAGATCTTGCCATTTTCACACCAAAAACCTTATCACTGCTTTGACAGTTTTAGTGCCGGGCAAAGGTTTAATGGCTGGTTTGTTCAGGCAAATGGGAGAGATCAAGAGCACCTATTTTGGCTCTGGAGGTGGGGTTTAGGCATATGTGCCTAAGAAACAATTTCAGAAAGATAATCTTCTAGCAGTGACCTTACTTTAACTGTGACTGTTTTGAATCACAAAGTTACCTATGAACGTAAGATTCAGAGTTACAAAACCTTTTCATCTGGAATTCCATACTCTGGTGGCATCCAGAAATAAGGCAAAAAAGAGCCATTAAGTTCTTTATGCTTCTAAAACACGTGAACTCAGCACATATCTTAAAATCAGAGTAGAAACCACAGACATTTTCATTCGAGCATGGCTATTGGAAGTTGTAGGTACTATATTTAGCCTAACGGGATTTAGGTCCAGAGCTTCCAACTTTTCCTGGTGAGAGCCATTATCATCCTGTAGCTGTGTGCTGTACAACCACTATCAGGAGTTACCAAAAAAGAGAAGCAGAGTGACATAGACTCTGTAGCCTGTGTTAGGCATTCAACTAGAGACGGAGGTCTGTTTTCTAAAATCTGACCACAGGTCCTTTCCTCCCCCTCTGGCTGAACGCTTACCATCCAGCTAGAGAATTAGAGCATACACCTGATCTCTCCAATAGTCAATACGAAAAGAGAACACTTGCATGACATTACTTGGAAGGGAGTGGGGTTGTGTATGAAACACTCAAGTTTGAACATGGACATGATGACTTGAGGTATTGGTTGCATTGAATAAAAAATAAAGTAAAAAATTGCTATTAAGTTTTCTATTCTGGGATACAAATTCTGTACCTGGATTAAGCTAAGCCACCACATGTTTTCTTGGTGCAGCTTTCATCTCGTAAACTCTTACTGACTACTTGTAAACCAGAATATTTTCATGACACCATTCCAATTTGTTTTGAATTTGGGATGATAAAATAAAAATCTTGCAGAGGATCAATACTGAAGGTCATGGCAGATAATATAATACAGAAATGTAATAATGTAAACTGCCATGAAGTTTCTTGTTCTCTGAAATATGCTGATACAACTTCATGGAAATAAAAAAGTTCTTTTTAAAATTAGTGTACATGGCAGATCTCAGAGGACATGTACTTTCAGAACAAGTTAAATATTTCTAATAGTGAGTCATTATGACTTTTCACAGAGAAACAAGCAAGTCTGAAAAGTCAAAAGCTTTTGTTTGAAATGCTTTTCTCCATATCTTAACATTTCCACAGAAGCTCTTTTCTGCATATGGCAAAAATGCATAGTACTTTTTACTTCCACTTGCAACATTATTTATTTCTCAGTATTTACAATACAGAAAATTCAAAATATGTCTTTTGTTTAGGTATTAGAAAACTATACCTTTTCACAAACAAATTGCATTTGGTCAATAAAAGATTGTTTTCCTTTTTAATTTAAGATTGTGAAGTTACTAATAGTGAGCAATTCATTTGGGAAGTTATTGTAAAAGAGCACGTTTTCAAATAAGCCTCACCTAGAAAACGGTTGTGTTTCTGTCTGTTACAAACTGTGAGGTGATAAGATATTCTGCATTTCAGGATGTATGAGGCAGAATTCTTTTGATGTTTACAGCCTTTAAAATAAATTGTTTCAATTCTCTTGGAATTGCTTCCTGCAGAGAAGAACCTCATAATTATAAAAACAGAGAGTAGGATAGAACTGTAGTGCAAGTGCTTTGATGTGTTGGATACCTGATAGATTTTCTTGAGATAAGATGACCTATAGTTATTGACAATACTTTTCTTTCTAAGCCAGATTTGCAGAACTAGCTGGCATTAGCTTGTTTTGCATTTCATTTGATGAACAACAGAATACTAAGCACGAAGGAGGTAATTATACTATTTGGAGTAAGTCAGGTCTACTCTTTGTGATGGAGATTCAAAACAGTACATACATTTCATTATAATTACCTTCTGTTTGGGTAAAAGCTGATTTCCTTTAAATTTTAATGATATCTTTTCCTTTATTTTTTTTAATAGGTAGTCAAACTTAACAAACATGAATGCCTCTTTTATGTTCTTTTTAACTTTCTTTTGCTTCCTTTAAAAAAAAATAACAAATAAAATCCCCAAAGCCAAAAAACAATATCCTAGCAGGGCAGAAGAAAGTTCAAAGTAGAATACTATGTGTATTACAGAGTTGTAGATGTTGTTTGTATTTCAGTTTCATAGCAGACAGAGAAAATTGGTGAAAATTAGTCTTACTTACTTAAAAGAAGTTTTCCCATCCTGTAAACTTTAGTTTTGTTCTTTTTCCCTCTGGAATCTCATATGATACAAAGCCCCTCTATAGTCTGTCAGTCATGTTCCACTAGCAAGTAGACATATGTAACTTGCAATTTGTATGTTTAATAGGGTGAAACATAATATTTGTAAAATAGGAATATGTCATAGCCATTTGTTTTCTTACAAATTAATTTTTCCTATAAATTATATACTGAGTTATTTCCAATATTACTTGATTAGGTCAAGTTTCTATCACAGTCGTCCTTTTGAACCCTGTATTAACATCAACAAACAAATCACTGCAACTTCAAAACAAAAGTTTTGTGAGTAAGTCCAGAATTTATTTTGTTTCATCAGACTAAGTTTCTGGGTTACTGAACTTTTAGGTGTGTAGCCTCTAGCTAGGTAAAGCAAAGCTGGTATGGCTCCATAGGTAGCTTCAGCTTCATTTTTTGTGCTCTCTCTTTATAAATCAGTACTTGTTGATTTCCTAATGTTCCTTTGCTTCTGTCTTTGTTTGATAGACAGCTTGGTTCAGTCTTGCAGTGTAAGTAACACACCGACAGATGCCTAAAGCATCCTCTTCTCCAAAGTCTTATTTTATTAGACCACCAAGTACTAAACTGAAGATACCTTCTTTAATAGTGAAAATGAAGAACTTCTGAGCAAGACAGAATATAAAGGCCTGAAAATGCATCTCACCACTCCTCTTTAACATCCTTTCCTTTCAGACTATTTATTCGAACAACCTTCAGTAGCTTACTATCTGGAATAAACTCTACAGTCTCCTTGAAGTCTTTTTCCATCACCTATAAATTTAGAGGGGCACAGGTCCCCCTCTAAGCTACAGAAACGTCTCAGCTAAACAAATTTAGTTGCTTTAAAGGAGGAATCTTCCTTTTCTTCTAAAGACTTCCACTTGACCTAAATCTCATGTCAGAAAAACACACACACTGCAGCTGAGCAGCTTTGCTGAGCAGCTTTACACTTCTGAGCTGAAAAATACATTATACAGTATTTATATGACAGACTAGAAACAAACAAATCTTTAAATTGTAGTTTCTGTCATGATGTTTTATCATCTCTGTCCTTGTAACATTAATAATAGAGATGCAGTTAAATATAGTAAAAATTTTGGTACCATCTTAAGTGTACCTGTTCAAGGAAGATCTGTTACCTTTTTGGACACAAAAATTATGTATGTTTGGCTATGATATTGCTGTCAATCTCTTAGCAAAGGGTTGAAAGTTGCACAGATCTTCACCTGTTTTATAATAGTTAACATGTAAAACACATAAATCTTTCCTTTCTGTCCAATGGAAACTGTCAATTCCTATCCTTGGAACAGATCTGGATCACACTTTACGTTTATTTCAGATTTGTGACATAGCACTAGCTTTACTTGATTACTTTGAATTTCACTTCTCCTTGATGATAGAAATATCAGATTCAAAGGATGTGAAAGCAGTATGAGGTCAGACTCTGGATATGCAAAATATTTGTGCTTTTTAGAAATTTAAATGAAGTTGAATTGACTGGACTTCTAAACGCTATGTGCTAATGATGTAGTGTACCTTGAGAAAGCTACACCTTAGGTGTATATTACCTTTCCCTGAAAGACAGATTAGGTAAAACTGAACCAGTGAGAAGTTATCCCAGACATTTATAATTAGAGCCATTGCTCACTCCTCTGGCAACTTTGTGTAGCTGAGGTCTTAAAAAACACTTTAAAATTCCTAAGGGAGTTTTCAAAATACAGATTATTGTAGAAAACTATATGAGCTTTGTTTTGCAGAATAAGAGATGCCTGCAGCTAGACAAATTTTCATAGACTGAAGTATAATAAATGAGAAAATCTAACAACAGAGAAGTTTAATGATACTTGTTTTTTGAGACATTAGGAAGGACATTTTATTCCCAACCTGCTCTTTTTTCATTTTCCATCAGTTCTACCTCTTGAAATTTGAAATCTAAGGTTTTTCTATAAATATTAATTCAGATTAAAACCTCCCTACGAATAAAAATCTTGTAAATTAACAAGAAGAATTGTTCTCTTATAGCATGATGAGATTTATAAGTCTTGTAACAGATTGCTATTTTGTTATTCCAGAAGAAGATATAGTTATTTTCAATATAGTTTTAACTAGAGGCAAGATATTTCTCTACTGAGTTTCAAACAGGTGGTGGTGTAAAATACATTAAGTCTATAGAATCACTTAGTGACAGACAAAAATCTTATAATCCCTTGGAATTTAATTGATACGGCATCTCTCAATGACTTTTAAACTTGTGGGTTAGTACATGCTATCAGTAATAAAGTCAAAGAAACTTGCTCTTTAATCTTTCTTTGGATGCAGTGTCCAGCATTTTGTATGGAAGAAAATCAGATATACACATTCTAGTAAATTACTTTGATGCAGAGTTACACATTTACCTACAGATTCAATTTTGAAAGACATAGAAGAGTTGGGCAAATATTCATTAACCTTTGACAATTATTTGGATGGTACTTGCACCCTGCTAATGTTATCTAGAGAGATAAGGATATGTGTGCTTGAGACAATAAATCCAGGAGAGGAAAAAGCATTCATATTAAGTATTGAACTGTGTCAAAGATGAGATAACAGATTTTATCTGGGAATGATTGACATGAGAAATAAAAGTGTAGAAACTACAAGTAAAATTCAACCTATTAAGTCTGATCCCTTAAAGGAAAGTAAGGGAGACCTGTCTCTCACAGACATTTCTTGAAGCATGAAAATTATTTAAAGGGCAACCTAATTTATCCAGTTCACAAAGCTATCTGTGGTGGCATGAAAAGATTTATTCTTGAAATGCATGCCTTATTCTCTTTCTCCCAGTAGCTGTTCAGAGCCTTTTGTCTATTTATATTCATTATTGTTGCTGTAAGAACAGTGCTGTTTTTCATTATTTCATTGGCATGAGAAGCCCTGATTCAGTTTTGTTGTCAATTTTGACCTCTTTCTGTACCTCCTCTACTTTCAGTGCCTAAAAGCATCGATAAATAGAGAAATCCCCATAAAATACTTCTGCAGCTGCACAAAATAAGTTTAACAGCACTCGAGATGCAATTGCAGTTCATGTCTATGGTAGGGTAAAGTATGCGCTGAGAGTTTGTTTAGCTGTTTATTGCACTGATATATATTTAGTGAGTTTTCAGATACCTGGTGGGAAAGGGATTTAAGAGTATACATAAATAGACTAATAAAAAATAAGATTCTCAAAATACCTTCACACAAAGACTATTCAACATGGAAAAGGTATACAGAAAGAAACCAAATTAAAATTAAACTGGAATGATTTAGTTGCATATTGAATCGAGTTAATGTGTATATTGAGGAGAGAAAAGCAGAGGACACCCTTCCATTGAGTCACGAGGTTCAGAGTGGACCGAAATCCACCCCTAGTCCCAGACTTGGTCAACGGTTTATGAATAAGGTTAGGTAAGGAAAGTTAAGGAATGCCCTCCCATTGAGTCACGAGGTTCAGTGTGGACCCTCTTTCCTTGCTTTCTAAACTCCTTCTCAGAGAGGTGCCTAGGTGCAGCTGAACCCACTCCTAGTCATTGGTCAACGGTGTATGACTAAAGGGATAGGGTATCAGGGATTCTGGTGTAGTGATACATGTTGTGCTTGGTGTAACTTTAGGACAGCAACAATCTAATACAAAATAACAGCAAATTCACTAATGCTATTGAGATAAAATCACAGTATGAAATCATATAAAACTTAGCAGCACAATCAACTTAAACTTACTAAGATTCCTTAATCACTCACAAATATAGGTGTAGAGATAGAGACACATAAAAAGATATAAAGAGACAGATATGTACAAAGGTACCTATTAAATATCCCCCTTGAATTCAGTCAAATACTTACACTGAATGCTTTGCATTGCTCAACGGGTGCACAGTTGAGCCTCTGAGTTGATCGCGAACTTGAGGGTTCATGGACTCTGAGGGGCGTCCCACTCAGAGGGAGGTGCTGGTTGCAGCCCGCTGTGGTCCAGGAGAGCTCAAAGGGTCTCACTTGGGACCACTGTTTATAGGACTGGGAGATGATTAACTTTAGGCATCAGTGAGTTTCCACAATCCAGGTAGGTGATTTCTCAAATTGTAACGGTACCACTGCCAGGGCTATCTGGAGATAATTGATTTGTTCTGTACCTTGTTTAGGTAATTGGTTCCCGATACACTCAATGTCATTCTCCTCCTTGGCTACACAAGAGCACTTGGTACGGTTGAGGGGCTCTCAACCGCCAAACCTTTTGTTCAGAGACCAAGGCTTGTCAGGGAACTTGGAGTGGCCCGGGGACAAGGCGAAAGCGGGGTGGGGTGGAGCGCACCACCACAATTCTTCCATTTACCTTCTCTCTGGATCACTCAAAGGTAAACAGATAATTTTCAACTTTATCTATCCAGCCACTCATCTCTGATTTTAAAATAGAATATAACTATATATGGCAATGCTCTACCACTCCAATTAAACTAATTTGAAGTGTAAGTTTCATAAAGTAATCACTGGTGTCCACCACTATGGACTGTGAATTTATCCACTACGCTTAGTCTAGGCCTAATTTAATGGATCACTGTCAGAGGTGCTTTGTTTACAAAGTGGCATGAAACATGCTCATCAGGTCTGTCTGCTGCTCACTCCTGTAAAAGGATGATGAAATATCCAAATGTGATGCCCAGTTTCTAGTAGAACTTCATTCAGCTCTGGTAGGAGCATGCACTTCTCTCTGAATAATTCTCCTGGAATAATTCCATCCTCTAACAACTATTGTGGCTCAGGTTATTGGTATTTGAGCACATAATCTTTTGCCTCAAGTTGCAGCTTCAGAGTTGACACAAGTAGAAGTGAGTTGTACTGTCCAATAGTGAGTCTATTATATGAATAAATTGGTTATACTCCAGTGCACAATGCTTTACATTCACAAGAATTACAATCCCAACTGGCATCTCTATTATGATCTGAGAAAGGAGCCAGAGACTAGAGTATTGTGCAGAGAACAATTTTCTCCTGAATATTTTTCAGTCAGGAAACCATATTCTGAATGGCCTGGAAGAAAGATGTCTGCACAAAGTATTCACCATATGATCTAGCCATGACACATTGTGGTGGCAATAGTAGGCAATGAACATTTAATAAAAGGAAATTAATAGTTTATTAAAACCTTCTTTGAAAACTTCTTGATATTCAAATGAGTGACACAAGATGGAGATTATCTGATTCATTCTTGAAAAAGTAGATGTTGGTTACGAAGCAGTAGTCCAAAGTATGTGTACTGTACTTCTTAAGAAATCTGGAAATGTCACAAACTGAGGAGTAATGGCATATTTTCTGAGATTTAAAATTTTATGGGTACAGGTATACACTTTGTCAACCAAGCTAAGCAAAAGCATGCTGACTAATTTTAATATTTTGCTGCAAAACACAAAAGCAGACAAACTGCAATATTGAACATTCTTAAATCAAGACAATGGATTCATTGAAAGGTACTTCCACTGAAGTAACTTCTGACTTTTTAAAATTATTAAATTTTTACTTTGAGGCTAGGAAACATGTCACATAATTTGGAGAAATATCTCAAGAAATATGTAGAGGTATATGCTCAACCTTCCACTGAATTAAGTCGTGTAGGAAATCTGAAGAAAATGTTACCTAGTAGCTGGTGAAGCAACCAAAACCATGGTATCTTCCTCTCAGGGATGAGAATGCTCCTGACAAATATGCTTAGATACCCCTGTTCAAGTCCAATCTTGCCTTTAACTTTCATCAAGACACAGTTCTATTTGTAAGGTAAGAATTATACTTCTTTACCTCCTATAACTGTTGAGTGAATGAAACATTGTAGGATACTTAGGGTCAAGGGCAGGGGTCAAAAATTATGATACATGCTACAGGCCTCATTAGATTCCCCCTCCCACAAGAAGAATTGAGACTTCTATTTCTGACACTTTCTATTTTTCTGATAGTCTTTGCAAGTAAAACTTGATTTTTTTTGACTTCTCCGTTTTGTTTCATTCAAACTTTTTCTATACTTTCCATTAGTATAAAAAAAAATTATATTTTTCCATTCCATAATGAGATAAACTGGTGCTCTAATCTCTTTTAGTATAACATCCCTATGATTCATGTGTATGATTACAGTCTACTGTACATACACAAGGGGAATTAGTGCTGTGCTTAATACTTAATTACTAACGGACTGTAACCCAGATGAATCTGTCATAAGCATGTAACCATTCTGAGCTGATGTTTGTAATTAATTCACCAGCTGTAATCTGCACACATTGGTGAAAAATCAATAATAAAATTAATGAAAAAAATCCCTTTGAGCAGGTCGTAAATCACACCGAGAGATTCATTTTCTGTCTGTATTTGTCTCGCCATTTTTGAAGTGTGAAGATTTCTCCACATATTTACTATAAAACAACAATAATAACAACAAAAAACCCCACAACACACCCCCTCTCCTGCATCATTTCAATGAGAAAGCACCGTTAGTTGTAACAAAGGTACAAACTTGCTTAGGTGGATTAATTCCAGAGGAGATTTTACCTCTTCTTAGGAAGAATTTAGGGTTCCAAAATAATTGATCTAAAGACCAGGATAACACTACAGCTCATGCCACTAGCATGGAATAAAAGACAAGAATCTGTAATTAGTTAATCAGTAAATTATATCCTTTCCCTGTGACAGGTGGAAGTATTACCATTTACTCCTGAGTTCTGTGACTCCATATTTCTGTTATGCTTCATGGTTAATGAAGACGAGCACTATATTTTATAAAATTTATCACATTTCTTCTGGAGTATACTTATACAAACAGGAAAAATGTGCGTAACGACAATAACTTAAAATGCTTTTTATCCTTATTTTTAACATGCATCATCTAGAACTGCTAAAGGAATGAAAAAGCATCGTTTGTACTTTTCAATTCACTGAATTGAATTAAATTTGGTTCTGTATTCCAGATCTTGCTAGTATGATTAAATAAAATTACAAATTTATATGTGTATTTGTGAGAGAAACATGTATCACATTAACAGGTGAGTATTTTTTTCCATTGTGCAGGATAAGGTTCCCTTTACGTGACCATAAAAGGTTAAATGGATCCTTCACAACTGCTATTTTTCTTCTTACAACACAACTTCTTCATGACAGCTACTAAAAAGACAAATAGTCACAAGTTATTTGCTTCTGTTTCATGCTGAGCTCTACATTATTTAGATGATCATTTGTATGCAGAGCATGGAGGAGTTTCTTCTTCCCCCATTTGAAAATAACGTAATATAAATCAATAGAGCTTCAGTAAGTTTTACAATTAAGGTTCAAGTTTAACCTTTGAGCCTCTACGACTTGTAACAAAATAAACATTACATGGGTCACACAGAAAATCTCTTGGGAACATGAGTAATTCCCTTTTTATGAAAGCATTACTACTATCCAATATAAGTAGTTTTATAATATTTTATTATGTAAATGTGGGAATGAAATAAGATCCAGAATCCCGCAATGTGTTTCTGCACAAAGCAGAACTGTATGAAGCATTTAATTTTCAGGAATGCAGTGCTTCTATCAGGATAATCAGTTCAAGTTAGTACCTCATGTGGCAGAAGAATTGTGTAAGAAAAAAGTAACTCACTGAAAGATATAAAAGAAAGAAATCAGTGTTCTCCCTTAAAGACAATTAGTAAACACAGAAGCATTCAACCAGAACTTTGAGTTTGAGCTCTTGTCCATAGTCACAAGTGGCTCATTTTTGTTGTTTGTTTGTTGCCTTTTTCCCTCCATTACTTATGATAAACAATTAAGCAGCCATGTGTATAAGGGGGGGTTGTGTCTTTTTAAGCAGTCACCCTTTGAACCTAAATGTTAGTCATATCTAGTGCATTTTCATATCACTTCAACAAATACCAAGCTTACAAAACAGCTTGCAACTCTGTCAAGTCACTGATTTTTTTCTATATGTTCAACTTTCATTATAGATTCTGGATACCCTCTGAGATATTTGTGAGATATCCATGAGATCTAATGACATTGAAGATCTTTTGGGATTGTGCTTTTAGTTACAAAATGGGAGCAACGTATTCATTAATATTCCCTAGAAAATATTGCTTGGAGTATCTCTAAAAAGAAGTTACCTTTTGAATGAAATGGGCATAAATTGGAGGGGAAGGAGGGGAAATCATATATCCTTATTTTTCTCTTCTGTGGCAAGAGCACCAGTTTTCTGACCTGGTGCCCATACCTGATGAAGAAAATACATTAGTAAACCCTTATCACCAAAAAATAAAATAAAGGGGAGGCACAGTATGCAGCTGAGATGAGCTAGTAATGGCTGCTAGCTCCTGCAGTCCCACCACTTTGGCATGAGTATCAAGGACCTTATGTTGACTTTGAGCCCTGATTCAGATTTTTCTTAAGTCATCTTTAGGAGAGCTGACATTCTAATTGCTCCATGAATTGTTTCAGCTCAGAGTTTGTTAAGCACTGACACATTTTACTGAAAAAAATAAAGGCATGTAATTTGACACAGTGACAGATGAATACTTTAGAATCAGATTGGCAGTACAATTAGACAGCTTAAATGTTTCCTACATCTTAATGTCTGTGCTACTTCAGGAAGCCATAGTAAGTCCTACTTTTCTGAAGGATATGTTGCAATTTCAGTGATAGAAGTAAATCACGCTATCAAAGGATTTAACGGGATTATGAGGTGTCTGGTAGCAATTACATTTAAATCTAGAAAATTAAAATCTAGGGAATTTAAGTTCAGCATTGTGTATTTAGTACAGTACTCTCCACTGGTATCACATAAACTGATGCCTCTTAGTCGTTATTATATATATATGCAATTAGTCTTGTGAACGAAAATGAAATAATGAAGTCTGAACTACTGGACAAATACAACTTAAACAAGAGAAAACTATATATTTCTAATGTACATCCTTTTATCCTATAATGTAATCAGGGTTTTAAATTAGTATTTGTCTAGAATAAAGTCTGTTGAATTTTATTTCACTTACATGTAATATTACATGCAACCTATATTATGGTTCTCCACTCACAACCAACTGATTAATATGATTTGGGCCTGGAAGAGTACAACTAGTTCCTCAGTGGAAAAAAAAAAAAAGGCCATAGGTCTGTTTTTCATACAAACAGTCTTTAAATCAATTGTGAAATATTGATGAATCCTTGAAGATCACAGATGCAATACTACAGAGCTGGTACAATCATTAATTTAGCTAGGAATGTTTTTTATAGAGTTATTCTGTAATTAGAGGAACAGCTAAAGAATATTGTACCTTAACCTGCTGGAGGAAATTGTGATAGAAATAATTGTGGAATCTAAGCCAGCATTATACTGCTTGGGTAATATTTCTTTCATTACATATCTGGGTCATGTTAAATAGCTATATAGTCTGGTATAGTCTGTTTAATTAAACAAAGGAAATATATTGAAACCTTATGCATTCTGTAACTTATTTGGCTCTGTTCCTCTCTAAAGAAGAGGCAGCTATTATGTAAGGGTACACAAAACCAAAATTTTATATAAGAAATAAACAATGTTGAAATTTTCTGCTTTACAGAGTCTCTCTCACACCAGTTTCAGGTTTAATGGACTTCAGAGGCATGATATTTGTTTTGCACCACTACATATAGAAGCAGTATTCAATCTTTAATTTTTTGATGAAACTGTAAAATGGAATGGATGTGTTGGGACTCAGGCAAGAAGATTTTATAAATGTTAGGTTATCATGTTGGAACTCGAGAGAGGGGTTTTTTAGCATTACCGGCTTTTTGTTTCTGTGTTCCTTTGATTAACACCTGACTTAAATGGTCTGATCATTTTGGTTTTTTGTTTGTAATTTGATTAACATAAAATTTTAAGGAGGATGTCATTCTAAAATGGACTTTTAGCTGAGCCTAAGCCCAACTTCTAAGGTTGATTTATTTCCAAATAAATCAAGAATCTTAACCCAGAAACAGTTAAGGATTGGATTGTGGCCAAAGTACATAAATGTTAGTAATCATATTAACACAATTGCAGAGCTGAAGGGAACCTTTAGAGGTCATTCAGTGCACCCTTCCTTTCCCAAGGAAGGATTAGCCACATTTATGTTACCCTTGGGAGAAGTTTTTCTAGACATTCGTAAAACCTTCCTAGTGGTGGAGACTCTGTAACCTTCCATCACTACATTTATCCTCAAAGATTTTTTTCTAATTTCTAACCTGATTTGTTATTGTTGCAATCAAGCCATTACTTTTTGTCCTTTACACTACGGGCATGCAAAACATATTGTTCCCACTATTGTTTTACTGTAGTCTTTTAGGTACACTAAAAGTGCTGTTTTGTCCCTCAGCTGCCACCTCTCTTGGCTAACTCACTTTCATTCATCTAACATGAACTTTTTTCCAAATTTTAAAGCATCAGTTACTTGTGTCTATCTTCTTATGGTGTTGCTTTGTTTGTTTGTTTTATTTTATTAGTTTTAGTGGTAGAGGACTATATAGCATCTCATGTTTGCTTTGCAAAGTCCCATCTGGTCTCTCTTGAAACCACCTACATACTTGGACTTTTGACACACTATAGCAATGAGTCTTGCTGTGCTTAGGAATTGTTTAAGGGATACCTTTATTTTACCATTTTTCAAGTGAAATATTGAAAAATTTCACTTTCATTCTATGTTCCTTTTTCCTTGCATAAAGAAAGAATAAAAAGGTTCAGAATTCATTATTTTATATCCTTCTGTCATACCTCTTCTCATAGTATTAATCATTCAATGTACATGTAAGCCTTTCTGTCCTCTGAAGAATTTTCTTAAGCACTGAAAAGAATTTCAGAACCAGGCATGATATACATGGAATTATTCTAGTCCAAAAGCAATTAATATATTCATTACTTCAGTGCAGTTGGCACATCTCAAACAGTGGATTTGTGTTTGACTTTATTCAGTAGGACTGTTTTAGAGATGGCATGCACTATCTCTGCAGTACACGATAATGCCACATTCAGAATGACAGCAGTCCAAGCCTTGGGGCACTAAATGCTTCTTGAGATATGTTCAATTGCTGTTTAACTGTATTTAGCCTAAGGTGCAGAGAAAGAAGTTGCTGATGCCTTCAAACATGTTTAAGTATTTTAATAGTGTCTTGGCATGTCAGAATATGCCACAGCACTAACTAGGGTGCAGTTCCTGAATTACTGCAATTAGGAGGCAGGAATTTCAGAGATAGTAGTGCTGTAGCTGTGTATCACTATAGCTTAGCTTTTTCCCCCCCTTAAACAGTGATTTTCTACAATATGTACCCTCTCAGCTGTTTTCTGCATTATTGTTCTCTGATCATGTAGTCAATACTTGTTATGCTTTAAGAGCTCTATTGTGTCTTCAATCACACAGCTCATAAAACAGACAATCATTTAATATAAAAGCTATGTAAATTGACTCCTGTTTAATTACACAGTCTTACTAGTGTTTCACTTGAGTTTTGGATGTTCCTTTGAACATAATATATTTACTTACAGAGTGCAGGAAAAGGTGGGATGAAAAGTGGCTTATCCAAACCACAGACTCTATTATTACTGTATGACAGTTGCTATTCCTTTTTCTTTTCTCACAGTAGTCTGGAACTACTGCACAGACATTCTTTACAGGTCCTCAATAACCAGAACCATGCAGGGATGTTATGGGTCCATCAATGGGGAAAGGCAGAAAAATCTGGATGTAGTCATTGATTTGTCATAGGTACTATTTAGAACTCATCTGCCAGTAACTCCTCAGATCCTGTGGACCAAGCTGCATGCTGCATGGTTTACAGAAATACTGTTGTACTGCTGTAGTACTGCATGCCTACTGTGGTCATGTACAAGAAAAGGTCTACAGCTAGGAATGCTGTAGCAAATAATGGAAAATTGCTTGGTTGGAATAATTTGGTTGTTATTTTCTTTTGGCTTTAAACTGGTTGTAGAACATCGTATTTCCCTTCTCCACACTGCCATGCCTTCCTTTTTTGATAACAAGCAATCCTTCTAGCCCTAAAGCAACAGTCAGTTACAATCAACAGAAACATGAGCATGCATAAAAATAACTCCATTCATTTGCATGCTTTCATACAAAGTTTTATGGGAAACATAAGCTATCACTGTCTCAGGAATTAGGGATAATTGTTTAAAGATTTCTTGGATTAATGATAACTATAATTTAAGAAAAAATAACTTTTATCAGCTAACTGGAAATTGGTGGTGGAAGTTTATATGGGATGCAGTGAGAAAGTAGATTGTGAGATCTACTGCAAATTAGTGTTCTCCATTTTTTTTTATAGCTGAAGTCTGAGCTGTTGCAAGTGCAAATATTAACTTTTGAACTCTCTATTTCCATGTACACTTAAAAACTTGTCTACATATCTGAATTTTTAGGGACTGTGTTTACAATGGCTTTAAAAGTAGTCAAGCAATACCTAGTGCTGATATAGAGATGCCATAAGAGCATATGTTTGAAAATAACTTAGACTACATCTTCCATTGTAACTCTGAAGAAAATGTTATGCAAATAAAAGCTTAAATTTGAGTAATCTATGTGTAAACAGTTAAAAACCTAACCCCAAATCTACAAATTTCTGTATGACAAGAAGTATCATCCCTCCAGGTTTACTTTCTCACTAATCAGTATTATGATAAAATTTGTTGGTTGGTAACTGGCATTTTAAGCACTTATTTGAGTCAGTTTCCAGATATGTAACCATGGTAGAAATCTGTTGTACTCTTCCTTGATGTTTTGCCAACTGTGCTGACGAATTCTTTTCTGTGTCATATTCCATTAGGCTTGTCAGCTGGCAGTGTGGTTGCTACTGAAGTGTTTAACTTTTAAACCGAGGAGTACTTAAAAAAGTATGTCAGATATAGATATGTTTGGATGTAAATTTTGCTGGAGGACAAGAGTAACTTTTTTTTTCCCAAATTCAGAGATTGTTCACAACTCCATGGACTAGATAATGTAAAAAGGAGGAGCATAAAGTCATTACTCTGCAAAAGAGGGTCACTTTGTTCAGGGAATTAGCAAAAATACATTTAATTACTTTTTAGCTAAAGTGGTGTGGCAGTTTATTCTGAATGAAAGTTGTATCTCTGCTATCTACTGCAGTGTATAGAAAGTACCAAAGTTGCCCCTAACTGACTAGTTTAGGTACTGGTAATAGTTTAGTCCTGAGAGCACTGGGTGTTTTACCCGTCTTCTGACATAACACACACAAAAAACGTTCTCTCATTCCCTGAACCACCTCCCTCCTCCCCTGACAAATGCTGAAGTTATGTCCATCTTTTAAATGGAAGAGCAGATTTCAAAACATGTTAGATTGAATGTGTGCTTAAATGCTGTCCTGATTCAAGCTCTTAGAACAGATGCAAGAAACCAGTGGTGTAGAAGGCTACATTAACTGTACGTGCCAAATACTAATTGAAGGGTGTTTTAGAGGAAAATATATCACACCGGATCCAACAGCCTGAGGGAGGCAAAGCTGCTACTGCTGCTGCTGCTCCATGTCTCCAGGTCCAACCAGTAGCAAAGATGAAGATGTATTCCCAGTAGGCACACACACATAGCATACATATACACCAAATACATACACAGTTGGCCACACAGATCACAGACACTCAGAGCACTCACATGAGCACAGACAGCACCAGTGGCCTCATTCTGCTCCCTGCTCTGGTTGGACAGGATGGAAGTCCACTAGTGAGACTGAACATGCTCATATGTATACATGCAAATGCACACATAATAAAGAGCCCATACCCAGAAAAGAGTTAGAAAGGAATTTGGTAAGAAGATAGGACAGATGGCACAGAGCACAACCAGACAAGCTTATTAGCCAGCAAACTATTTATACGACTGGCCCATTTATCCCCTTATTTCTCTATTTTTCCACTCTTGTTCCTCCCCAAATCACCTAAAACCTTCCCTTGTCCTCCTTTCGTTCCTCCCCTAAACATTGCCTAAGTTCTGTGCTATCCCAAAATGCTTTCCCCCCATATCCCATAATGTGGCCTGCATACCTAGGCAGCCACCCTCCTGTTAGCAAGGTGATATGGACAGCAGCTGCCAATTACTCATGGTGATGGGTTTCACACCTGGATGATGGGGCTGATGGCTCTGCTAGACAGCCCTGGGAAGGAGCCGGACAAGGTGGTTCTTCTTCCGAAGTCCTTGATTTGTGTTCCTGTCTGCCACTGTACACCCCTGTGTTCCTCTGGGCCTGGGCTGATGGACCTTTGATGGGCTTATGGCCCCTGTGATGGGCCTGGCAGTAGCCCATCAGGGTATTATTTGGGCTAGTATTATCCTGCCAGTGCCTCTCAGCTCTTTTGTGGGTGTGAAATTGAGGTTTATCACATAACCCAACAGGGTGAGTTAGACACATACTGACTTAGGAGTGGTTGTTTCATAAAACAGCACTATAAGGCTGAATTGTACAGCAAGTCCTCATGCTTTACAATAAGGAATTCTAACTACAATATAAAGTGGCAGATTTTCAAGTGTGTGATTCAAGGACCCCTAGCAAGGGAAGGATTTTTATCAAGCCAAGTAATGCTGGCTCAAGACTTGTTTGCACTAAAAAGAAACCATCAGATATAATGAGACATTAATTGTTTCAGTCTGGGAAAAAAACTAAACAAGAACAAAAAAAACCCTTTTCAATAAACATATGGTCCTATGTTTTAAACAAAGGTCAGACATATTGCCTTGATAAGCACTTGTTAATATTCTGCCAGAGAAATAATTTAAATACTAGTAGGAAGCATAATGTTTAATGGTCACTGGAAATTAAGGTGCTGTTTGAAGAGTTTATTGAGATTTAGATGGAAAGGGGATTTGTCCTGTTGTAAAAATATGAAGAGGGCTTTTCTGTTTAAAAATCAAAGCACATCAGGTGCAGCTCAGCAGTTAATTATGCTTCTTACCTTTAGGGAGTGCCAGAATAATACTAGATTTAGCTGACAAACAGAGAGTTTTCCTGTTATAGTCACCATCTTCTGTCTACATCTCCAGAACAGAGTCATCTGAAAATTGATAGGCTGATTGATAGTCCATTGTCTTTGCATTCTTCATTGAAAAAATGTGGGAATCATGGCTGAGTCTAACTGCAAAAGCCTTAAAAAGTACAGCTGGAAAAAAAACCAAAACCAAACAAAAAACCCAACCCTTAGTTCCCTCCTCCTGTCTTATAGATATCAACTACTGAGTTACTCAGTTATCTAAAAATCAGTGTTGTTTTCCTCATTAAAATCCATGACATATTGAAATAAGAATTACACAGTATTCAGAATACATACAGCAGATTCTATAATTTGCTAACAACTGTTAATAATAAATAATATGTATATTCTTTACAGTACTACAACAAATTAATAATTAAATGAATGTTTAAATGCATGAAAAAATCAGGACAGGATGAACATAAATCTGACTTTCAAGAGCTTTTGCAGTTCTATCAAGATTAAATCTGCAGATGCTGAAATGAAAAATGCTTTCTTTACAAGCACCTGTTGTAAATATTTTAAATTAAAACAGTTTATTCTGGAAGAGGCAAAGGATTTTTAGTTGCTTTTTTTTTTAAGCCTCAGCAGTGGTCCTTTTTATGAATTTATAAAAATTTTACAGCTGGGATTGACACTGTTTGAGATGGCCATCTGGCAGCCAAAATCAAAGAAAAAATAGGCAAAAAAGAAGTAACAAAATGAAGGCTGAATAATCCTTTGAAAGATATTTTATAAGGCAGGTTTATTACTGGTAAATTTTCTGATAATCTATATTTTTATAAAAGAAACCTAAAAGTTTCATCAAATAAGTCATATCATATGAAAGTTATATCAAATAAACTGGAAAAATTAATTTACTTGTTGAATTTTGTTCTTTGTCAACTTTAATTGTTTGAATATCATGTTGTTACTTTGTAGGCAGCTCCAGTTATTTCTTGTAGACAATAAAGTACAGTATAACTGAATAAGAGTAAGGTTTCAGAGTCTTACCCAGTGCTTAAAACCATTGAGGTAGCTTTGTAATTCAATTGTAATGTAAGTCTCAAAATACGAATATTAAAAACTACTTGTGTTTTTATTAGGTAGGAGTCAACCCTGCAGTCCCCTGAACTTTGCTAGTTTTCAGCAAAAGCTCTTACAAGTACAGTGGCTAGAAAGCTTAGACACAGTGATCTGGAACAGGACACTTTCCAACGTATAAAATGTTAGTGCATCTATTCAGGCAATACTCAGATTCTCCCCATCTCTCCACACACACAACACACAGAACAGCTTTATCCATATGTATTAGATCACATTTATAACCAAAAGCAGGTATTTTGTATGCTCCTACTAGTCATTGATCGTACGATTCATGTAACATATTGTGTACTAACAGTGAATACCCAATCCTGAGAAATACAAGCAGAAGTTTATATGATGTGCAAATTGAGTCCCATTGTCAATAACAGAACTGCTCATTTGCAGGGAGTTAAGTACGTTCATAAGTATTTGCAGGGTCCAAGGCCTCAGGTTCCTTTCGCATAAATTCAAAGCTTTCTTTACAAAAAATTCAAAGAAAAGTACTTTTAATAATTTCAAGAAAATTGGCAGGATGGAATTAAGTGCTTGGTCGACTCTTTTAGACATCCAAATTCATTCAGTACCTAATGGCAAATGCTTTTGAGATAGATTTACAAGCATAGGAAGTAGCTTAATAGTCTTATTTGTCAGTACTTGGGGTTGAGGATATCTGTACAGATATGCTTGTTTCCTACGGGCATAAGCAATGTAAAAAAATTATTACTTGAGGAACTTATTGCAATATTCTTACAAAACCTTTAAAAATACCCTTTGTAAATTTAAGGATTCTCAGTTTCATTGGCAGTCATTGCAATATTATTTATTTGTAAACACAACTCTATTTTACTTTCAGATTCAAGACCTCTACCAGATGTAGCCCTGACAGGGAAGTGTACCCGAGAGTGTGATGAATATGGCCACTCGGACTCCTGCTGGATGCCAGTTCGCACTTCTCCTGAAAGAAAGCAGAAGAGCCAGCCAAAACTCTCCACTTTCATGCCTGTCGACGAACGGGGCAGTCAGGAAAAGCTGGCCAATGGAGAAGCCTCCCTCATGGGTGATCGCAACAGAAACCTCCTTAACAAAAAGTTGACCTCATCCTATGAGACCTTCAGCACGGCTAGTTTCAGCAAAAATGAAGAGGGCAATCCAGAGGATATCCCCCTTACACAGACAGGGGAATACAAGCCATCTCCTGTCAATACTCTAACTAGAAGAGAAGTTTACCTGTAGGCTAAAAAGCAGCAACAAAGTTCTTTCATATTATAAGAAAGAAAAGGGGCAAAAGTCTTAAAAACACAACAATTTTAACAAAAAATGAGAAACAAAAAAGAAGGGGCCACCAAAGAGACAAAAGATCTGCCTGCCACTTCTGCCTCCATAGCAGGCATTTAATTATACTGTCCGCCTGACTACACTGTACAATGTAGAAAACATGGTTGTTACTTGCATGTCTAATTCCCCCTCACTGATTTTTATTTTCCTAAATCTATGGTTGCAAATTCTTCCCATAGTAATGAGCTTGATTAAAAAGAACACAACACACTGTTGTTTACCCTCTTCAGAAGCATGAGTTAAACCACTCATTTTGTTTGATTGTCATCTGGCTTGTTGAGGATAACAGGTCGGGGAAAATGTATTCAAGACATATCATCTGAATTTTGCTGATCCCCACCAGGGACAATCCTTCAGAAACCATACAGATATTGAGATAAATATAAAGGAATAATCATTAATAGGCACTTTGTGAAGACCACAGCTTTAATATTCTCACCTCTCATCTGAGGCTGAAAACAACAGAAATACGTTCAGCCTGAGACTGCAGTCAAAAACTTGGCATACTTTACTATGATTCATGAACTCTGGTTCTGTTTTAACCATAGAACAATAGTATTCTTGCTGTGTCTGTTTCTCTCCTTCTCTCTCGTTTTCTGTAACGATTACTTCAATGTAAACACAATTAGTAACACATATACTGTAGGATAGTAATAATAAACTGTTGAAATCATTATTTTGGGCAAGACTAACATCTAGCTGGGAAGATGGAAATAACAAAAAGGCCAAAGATCACACAATGGATCAGGGGAACCGCTAAGTATTGGGACTTGGCTTAGAAAACTAATTTATTCACAAATACACGCATGTACTCATAACACACCTTCAATTACATTTTGCACAGCAGCACAGTTCACAAGCCCAGATGACCCAATTTTTTTTTCCAGTGTGGTTCAGTTGAATGCCCAAAGGAACTGATGTTGGTGGTTTTGTAATGACATGATATGTTGCAGCAGATGCTGCATATGATATGCTGCATATGCCAGTTCCAGGGAATTTTTACGATCAAAATAAAAAACTAGTAGTAGTAATAGAAGGCTGTGTTAACAAGAATGCTTGGTGGGATGGAAAGGGTGGACAATGGGATGATGCAGTGACAAGAGAATATTACAAGTCAAACACAAAACCTTCTTTTCAGAGTGCAAGGAATGATTGCTAAGTCTTTTGTCATCAGTGTTGCAGTTTACCAATTGCTTCAATTATGTCAAAGATATAATGCAGCTTTACTTGAAACACAAGTGCATTAAAACCAAGAGAAGTGCAATACTAAATGATGTCAAGACTCAGAACATTTAGGCTAGGCAGAAAATGATCTGATAAACAGTGGTATGATACTCACCTAGCAAGTCAAGATGAGTCAAAAGGAGTCCAAGCTACCATGATATGCAAAAGCTCTGGCCTGTAACGATTCTCATGGTGAGCGCTTCTTGAAAGGAAGAGGAAATGAAACAGGTTTTTGTGCAATAAAAGCAACAAAACATGCAGAACTTCATCCAGTTGCTTTGTAGCTGATGCTGTAGTAATAAGGACAGACTGAGCTCAGACATTCAGGTGAAAGCGACAATCGAACAACACAGAAAGGACAGCTCAAGGAGGGGGAAAGGATTCAAATCCCTGGCTGTTTAACCTGGCGTTAAGGCATGGCTAGATGGCTCTCTAGTATACTGTAGTCACAATGTAGCTTTGGGTAGTTTCTTGCTTTGAAGAATTGCATAGAAATAACCTTAAACAGCCTAAAGTAGAGGTTGGTAAATCAATACAACTCATCATATTTATCTTTTTAATTCACTTCTCCATATAGTGGGATATGCCATTATTGGCCATTTTGTTCTCCTCTCTCAAGTTTACTTTCTTCAAGTAACATTAGTTTGTGTAGAGCAGTTATGATGAATGGGCACATTTTAGAAAGAAAATATTAAAATCAAAGATTAATAATGATTGAACATTTTAATGTTTAATTATTCAAGTAATACGGAGAGATGCGAACTAGTACTTTGTTATGAGACTGCATACAGCAGTTACTGCTTTGTATAATCTGTAAGTACCTGTTTAAAAATGCTTCTAAAAATGCTTATGTAATGTATACACATTTTTCTTGCACGTTTCAACAGAATACACAATTGCATAACACAAATTTTCAACAGAATTTCCTTTAATAAGATTTTATTTAATATTACACAAAAAATAAATTAGGTAGCTTGGTTCCATATATTCCTAGACCCTTTTTCTACAAGGCTAATAATACAGGTCATAGAAAATCGTCAGATTAAATGGATCAGCAGTCACTCACCAATTTTTGCACCACATAAGACAGCCATTAAATACTTTACTTGTGTGCATCTCCTTAGATCTAAAATGAGTGTGAAAGAATTTTTTTAAAATTCTATCTACGGTAAGTATTCACAGTAATTCTAGTGGAACTAGCCACTATTAATATGCTGATTACTCTTCTGACCTGGCATGACATACAAATATATTTTGTGTTTGTATTTTTCCTCTTTATTTGAAATAGGTTAAATCTGGTGCCACTCCATAAGTAGAGTGCTTTTGTATAAAAATAAACAAATAAAACTATAAAAAATAATTAGGGTGAATGCAAAATATGCAACTGTGCCTTTTATACCTATTATTATGGTAAAGTGGTAGTTGGGTTTGAACACTGAGGGATAAGGGGCTATTCCCAAGTTTTTTGAACCTGTATATTTACTTGTGTTTATTTTCTGAGAAATTATAAATAATATATTTAAAAACAAGCCTTTTGCCAAACTCAGTTAATGGACCAGTCTTAAGCATTATTAACACAAGGCTGTGGTTTAAGTAGGTCTTGAGGATTTTTTTAATTACTATTTGTGTGGGGGTTGGGGTTGTTTTCATTTGTTTTTAATTCTGCTGCCTGGAAAACTGCGATCAGCCTATGTTATAGTTATTTAGCAAGGTGTCACAGGTTCATGTTGACAGGAAAAGTGACAATTTTTCTTTAATCGCTTTTAGCCATCATCACATTTCAGTTGTACAGTATGGAAATCATCCTTTAATTTCCTTCCATGGGAAACACAAACGAGCTTTGCATGTATTTTACATTAGGGCACCTTTATAGATTGATGCGTTAATATATAACTTTGTATGTATTAGAAAATTCAATAGCTTTGGTCTAAAATCTAATGCTCATTCTGGATCTCAGATCCACTACATTTATTCAATATGGTTTCTGACTGGCCTGCTGCCTGAGTTTCAGGAAAAAAAAAGTTAAACATTATTTTTATGTAGGGGAAGAACTTAAATGGGATTGAAATAATTGACTGAAAGGCTACCCTAGGAAGTTGGCAAGCAGGAAAACAAAGAATATGGATAAAGACCTTGCCATAAATCCAGCCATCACCAAACACTTGTAAGGAACTTGAACAACAAAGTATTTTTCCTTTTGTTTCATTGGTGATAAATATACAGTGTTTCCTTAAGGAATGAAGCAGAAGAAATAACAATAGAAATGAAAGTCCATCAGTTAAGTTGTATTACTGACTGAAGAGCATAAATACAAAGAAGATGACAACATTCACCAGCTACCTGGGGTATGCTTTCAGACAACTTTTTCCTAAATTTTAAAGCACTTGCATTCAGTGTGGTACGATCTGTTTGTAATATTAATCATTGACTATTGTTCTGCAACTTGGATGTTGATAGTGAAGCAGAAAACAATTTATCATTGTTTATTATGAGTCACTATGCACGCAACTATGCTAAACATGGCAAAATGTATTAAACGCTAGTCCACCTCTATTTATGAAATATTTACATAATTTAATTTGCTTTTGTACAGTTTTATGTAAATAAATTGCTTGTCATTTTTGTCTCTGCAAATTAAAATATAACATGTTCAACTGGTTGCCCATTTGCCAGTGTACTTTCTCTGACAGGCTATTCCACTTTTACTGGATTAAATCACATGCTAGTTTGCATATTTAACCTATATTTTGCATGGCAAAAATGGATGAAACTGGCTTTGTAACTAGCCACATCTTCAGCTGCTGAGGTAGCTGAGGTTACAGAATGAAATTCAGTAGAGGTTATCGTCACTCAGGACAGCATACGGCTATTTTCACAGTAGAAATAAAGTACATCTAATGACAAGAGTTGTTTCCTATTATTGTTCAAAAGGACTTCTTATTAAAGTGTGTTTAAAACCTTCATATTAAGGGGAATAACAGGTCTTAAGTAAAAGCTCAGGTATTTCCATTGTGGAATGGCAATTTGCTAATTATCAGCAAGGTTGTTATTTTTTCTAAGAAGTTCAGAAATATTAACAAATTCTAAAATATCACTGAAGCATCTGTGCTGAAAAGAACAACACAATTAATGCAGCATTTCAGAGCAAAATGTGAAATAAAAACCTCCAATTCTTTCTAGCTATCAATCAAATTATCCATCTCGGCATAACTACAGCTCAAGAACAAACCCTCATCAAGAAGGAATATCTAAGAAACAGAAAAAGTTTATTCCTTAGCTGTCTGGATCACATACTGCTTTTTTTTGTTTGTTTGTTTGAAAAAAGCAGGTTCCACAGCAGCCATTAAGTTGGGATTTGAATCAGTCATAATATGTAAAAAATATGTTTGTGGGGAGAGGGACTGAAGGTTAAAACTCACCCCACTCCCTGTTGTTTTCTACAAAATACTGTATTGCTACAGAGATCTTGCAAATCATTTTGTACAATTCCCCCTGAACACCCCAGAAAATGCCGTTTCTATCTTTTTCCTTTAGTTACAGATTAGGCTTTGTTTTTTGTGAATACAGGCTGGCTGGAACTTTTTTTTTAAAATAAACTTTACATTGCAAATTTCTTTCTCTGAATGTGCTTTCAGCTAACATTTCCTGGTCTTCTCTAATGAACGTGTTGAGGAAGATTCTTCCTTCCATAAGCAGAGGTCTGAATCTGCATGCCTATGGAGATAATTCAATCCACCAGCTGACCCCAGATCTTCCACATCATACTCAAATGAGCTACCCCTCAACCTCTTTCATCAGTAGCAGTATTTTAATGAGTAACTTCAATCAAGCTTTCATGTTTATATTATACTAGATGTAGTATGTAAGGCATGACCTTATGTTTGTTTATTTTATCTCTTATCTGCATTCTTCTTGTTTACCAGCTGCATCCAGGAAAGTGATTACAGGAAGATAAAATAAATTTCATGAACCACATAGTGGTAAGAGAGAATAACATAAACTGGTGAAAGCTAACAATTTATGTTCCCCTTTAACCCTGGCTTCATTTCTCCCTCCTGCACTGCAGTAATATGTAAATTTTATGCAGAGACTGAAATTAATAAATGTGACCTAGGCAGAAATAATTTCTTGTCTTTATTGAGTCTCCTGAGGGGAGTGTATGGAAGATGCTTACTAGTTCATAACTGTGCAAATCATCTAGCCTATGCAGAAGAAGAAAGCAACGCCAGTTAGGGAAGAGTATTTAGTATATTGTTTAGTTAAATGATAGGGTTCCAGTCAGTCAGTTCATACAGATATTTTTTCTAAAGCAAGTATGACTGGTTTAAAGACTTAGATATACTTACCAAGAAACCAGGGGGAAAAAAAAAGCAAAATACCAATTCTGCAGTGGCATGGAATAGCCTCTGGGAGAAGAGGGAACAAAGAACAGAAAATAAGTATAATGTAATTGGCACAGGAGTGTTAGAAATAAACCCCTTTAGGACTTTAAAACTGATTTAAGAATCCTAAAATAGGGACATATTAATGCATAATTTGTAGCTACGTACAGTATGGTATGTAATTTCTAAGAAAGGATTCTTGCTAATTATAAGGCATGTGATTCTATTTAAGGTGGTGTTTTTAACGATATGCTTAATGGTTAAAAAAATGTATATTTTAGTATTCCTTCTTTGTAAGCTTACTGAAGCAAAATTCAGCAGGCTTCTACAACATGCACTGTAGGAGAAAGCAGGTTTGGAAAGACCATGATAGCCAAGATATGCTTTTCATATTTCTATTCTGTTTTCAGCAATGCAACCAACTTCTTCATATTTACACTATAATAATGAATACAAAAAAAAATATTCAAATCTAAACCTTTCAACTATCACTGCTTTCCAGAATATTTCAGTGGGAACAAAGTAGCATAAAAGCAGATTTAGTATACCATGTTAACTCCTCCTTTGGTAAATTTTACACTCAGCAAACTCAGTCATGGAGAAAACAACTTAAAGAAGAATGAATCACTGTTTTTCCCAATTCTGTGGAGCACCGGAGAAGGAAGGAAAGACTAGAACAAGAGGAAAAAATTGTTCTGTCTTTATTACCTACCCCTCATGGATTGCTGGCACCTACAGAAAATCCCATTAATGGAATCTCTAATAATGGAGTCTATCTTTTCCCCGCACAAGTATACACCTCCACTTCTTCCAAAAGAACTTGCAGGTTTTATAACTTGTACTAAGTCTAGTTGAGGTGAACCATCTTCTTGATGCTTTTTCTTCTTATATAGTAATTGTATTACATGATTCCAGAAAATGAAGCTGATTCTAACTGAGACAAGATTTGGGTGATAATAGTCTTTTCTAAGTTAATGGAACATATATTTGCTGCGACAAATAGAAGTGAAAAAATCTGAATAAGATGAAAGGGATCTTGTTAGTCTGAAAAGATCCACAAACTGCTGCACACACTGTAATGATTTATTATTTAGGTCTGACCAAAACAGAAGAGGCTAAAAATTTCATAAACAAAAAAAAGAAAGAAGGATTTAAAAAAAAAATTACAGATGTAGACCTAATACCAGTTAAGTGTGTATGTCTCTCTCTGTGTGTATACACCCCTCTGGCTTTTGAAGCCAGTTTTAACATAATCTTCAAGATTACAGAAAATTGTCTACTTCCATCATTAGCCAGTATCAGAGAGAGAGAATTCTGGACAATGGGGACCTTCAACATGTGGTCCTATATCTATTCTAAGGTTTAGTAAGACAGAACAAAATAAAATTAGTGGCTGTCGCTTAATGTGACAGAGTATGGTGATCAGAGTTAGAAAACAGGGTCAATACCAAACTTGCTTCAGTTTGTCTCTAGCCTCCTATCTCACGTAAGTTGCTAGAACAAAAGTCAGAGCATTTTTTTAATCTTAGTTCGTCTCTCTCACAGTCCTGGAATCAGCTTGGTATCAGCTTATCTTTTGTCCACCTTGTTCTGAGCTAGAAAAGAGCCCTGGAACAATAGGTGATTTCATATTCTTTTTTGGTCTGACCTCTGAGCATTTGGCAGGGGTTGTGTCGCCACCCTTATCTTTAGGAGCATGAAATCGTGGTAGACTCCCTCACACAGAACTCTAAATACGAGTTTGAATATTAAAAGTGTCCTTATAGGTGGTAGAACAAGAAGTATGTCTTGAATTTAGAATAATCTGGTGCTATGCTGATAAAAAAAAAAGAATCCTGAATTCCAGAGAGGATTGAAAAGCTGCTGTGTGTGATAAAGACCAAACCGCATGCTGGGCACAACCCTATAATAACAAGCAGTGCATTTCTTCTTGCTCTAATCTGTGTCTTATGTAGAGATGAAAGGAAAATGTACAAATGCCCCAGGTCCCTCTGAAGTACAGTTAACAGTGTTTCATATATACAAGAAGGAAGGAATCATTTTTTGCCCAGCCCTGGTAAGTTAAGCTTGTTTCCAATCAGTTGGGATGCCCCTGTTGAATATTCTGATTGTGTTTATGTGTCATCAGTACAATAATAACAGCTAATTAATGATACACCTAATGTGACATGCTCATTTATGAGGGCATAGAATTGATCAATGGAAATGATATAAAAGTGCCACCTGGAGAACAAAGCATTCAAACTATAACTCCCATGAGGTGCTATAATGTATCAGATAGATAGATACATTAGCACATATTAATATAAAAGTTAAATACCACTTTTCAGTTCCAAAAGAAACTCAGCTAGGCAAAATAAGCATTCAGAAAGAACAAAGAAAGGTGAAAGTTTGGTTAGTCATGGACTGAGAAGGTCACAACTGAGAGTTACAGGACAATTATTCTGTATTGAGTGACAGCAGATGAAATAAATTTAGCAACACTCAGAAATAATACATCTTGTCTTTCCTTACACAGTGATGGGATCTGAAGCTTCCAGAAGTTTACTGTTCAGTGGCACTCAGAAAAAAACAAACAGAATGAAGGTTTAGAATTAAGGAAAGATTATCAAACAGAATAGATTCTGCTGCTTAAATCAAGATGCAGGTGCATCATGAATATTTTGCACAGTTCTGATCTCCACCCCTCTATATTTAAAAGATTATATATACTAGAAGAGATGCAGAGTAGGGCAATAAAAGTTATAGTATAAAGAAGATAGGACACTTCAGTCTAATCAAGAGAACTGAGAGGTTTGACAGTGGTCCACATAAAGTCATTAAGGGCATGAACAGAAGTGGGGAAAACTATCAGTTTCCCTTAATAAATGGGCTATGAAGCATCATATGAAATTGTTAAGCAACAGGTTCAAGATATATGGAAGATTACATGTTTTCTCACAACACATCACACTGTTCAACATACTGTCAGAGGAGATGAATTTTTGGGATGCATCCCATGAATCTGTCTCACATAAAGAATAAAATAAAAAAACAGAAGTTTTCTAAGAATGAGACTTTTTATGAATGACATAAGCTAAGAATAACATAAGTAAAAGACATCTGTTTGTTTCTTCTGCTCTCTTACCTAAACAGACACACTTACAACTACTGGGAGAGGAATACTGAGTTGAAAGTGTCTCTCTCTCTCTAAAAAACACCAAACCAAGCTAAACACACACACACAAACAAACACAAAAACCCACAGAAAACCCTGGCCCTCAACACCACCATTTTTCTGGTGCTCCCAACAAATGGCCATCGGCCTCCCAGAAGAGGGCCATCTATGGTCTCCACTCGGATGAAAGCCATTGCCAGAAGCAATGTGGCAACCCAGACTGAGCTGTAACATGACAGGAAAATGCAAGATTAGAATGTGAAGATATATTAGTTTCTTTTACACTAATATTCTTTTATGGATTATTCAGAATACTGAAGGAGTTCCTTATATATATAAAAATCATCCTTTGGCAGCAATGGTACTGCATTCTCTTCAAACTCAAGATGTGGATTACAAAACAAACTGCTCCCTACACCCCATGCAGCAGCACAAATTAAAGATCTGGGAAGTGCATACTCTTTAACCTCAAAATAAATAAATAAAAAGTTAGCATTTACACAAGCTCACATAAGCCTTAAGCAAAGTGCATTCTGGTCAAAGTTGAGAAACTGGATAATTTGATTAGGCTTAAATGACTATATAGCTGGAAGGCTATAAAGAAGGAAATGCAGTTATTTAAGTGACCAAAGTGAATTAATACTTAGCTCTCAAAAGGAGATAAATATGACTTTATTCCTGTTCTTTACTGTTTTTCCAAAACATAGTTGCCACCAGTGCTACATGAAAACTACTACTGAAGTTTACCTTAAGGATGAAAAGAAAAAGGCTTTTTCCCCCCAACACGGTCCCCCAGATCTCTCAGTGTTTGAAATTTCTTGTACTATCATCAGTAATGTCATTAAGTACCAAATCTGCAATATCTCTTGAGAGACAAGTTCTGGTATTTTTTTGAGTAGAATCCCTTCATCCTCAAAGGATTTGCTACAGTACACAAAGCAACACTGCACAGAAATGTTAACCAAGTTATCTGATGTGTGACAGGTACCTTACTCAAATAATTTATAACTAGTTCCTGTGTCTTCATATGGCATGATAAAAGGTTTGTTTGTAATGCACAGCACAGGGGTCTGGCCTCCAGTACACTCTGCAAGAGATTAGACAGGAGAACCTACCTTAACTTTTAAAACCTGAGCAACTTAAAGTGTACAGTCTGACATGGAGGAGATATACTCCAACTCCAAAGATTTGTTACTACCTCTGTGAAAGTAATGATTTACTGAAGAAAAATGTAGAAGCAGGTATCATGCCTGAACAGACCTCTGCCTCTGAGCAACAAAAACATAGCAGTCTTTGCAGACTCTTACAGCTTCTATCCTTTGCTTTCACACTACAAGCGTGGAAATGAAAAGGAATCAGGTATGCCTAAAAACCTTTATTTGTAATCCTTGAATCTACCTGCTACTCATTTGTGAATAGATCTTACTGAATTTTTTTAGAAGGAAAAAGCTGTTAATATAAGAAGTGAGAAGTTATAAGAGTTTTCGTACCCTGCTCCAGAGAAAGCTGTACCATCTCTCAGTCATAAGAAGTAGAATATTGCCTCTGTATCACTACAGCAAAACATACACACTGAAGAAGAGCTACTCAAATTCTGCTATAAATTTACCTATATAACTGGAACTAATCTGCACAGGGACAAATCTGAACAAAGTTTGTGCCAGTATAGTCACCTTACAAAGAAGGGGGGGAAAACAGCCAGCCGCCTTTGTGTTTTTAATTTTTTTTCCAATAAATTATCTTCCTTGTTAGGCATACTAAATTCTAGTGCACTCTAATATAGTCTTGGTTGGAATGCTAAAAATGTAAAATCTCTCAAAGCTTTCTTCATCAAAAAGAAGTCTCTTAAAACTGCAGTGCGATGATTTCAGAGCCTCAAAGGATCTGCCCGAATGCATGATTTTATTTTTAATTGTAAACTATAGGTGTGTGTTATTGTTTATTGATATATACCATTGGTACTCCATTACATTGGCAAAATATGCCTTTGCCCAATAGGCAAAGGAAAGCAATCTTCCTTTGACAGACTTTTGTTCGTTTTTTTCCCTTCAAACTTCTCAGAAACTTCTGCTCTTGCTTGCTGACCTTAAAGTCATTACAGAACATTTACACTCTTGCTCTCAATAGCACTTAAAGACTTTAAAAAGTGCTTCCTGGGGAGAAAAAGCAGCAGTCAGTGTTGGATTAACACAGCAAGGGTTGGATATACATGACAGCAGTGTCTCAAATCTCCCTTTGCTCCGCCTCCCCAAACCACAACAAAGAAATTTAGTGACCCAACAGCAGCAGCAATTTAGTTCAAAGAGAAAGTGCAGTGAGATTTAAAATCTGTCCTGAGAAATTATAATAGCTTCCAATAGTTATTGCATCCAAAAATGCATATAGACATGCTACTTGGAGATTTTAAAACAACGTATTTCTAATCTAACAAGAGTGGCATGGAGATTTGTTGACCAAATCATCAGCTGCAAATAATCAGAACATAACCTATTGAGATAAGTGAGAAATCCATTATCCTTCGTGTTCTTTCTGGTTTGGATGATGATATTGCCACAGCTTTTATTCAATAACTGGTTCATCAGAAAAATTTGCAAACTGTAGTATATGATACCAGTTATTTTAGGAAATTGATTAGGGGCTTATGTAGCTGATATCTTTAAGAGTGATTTTGCTTTTGGACCAGAGAGACATCTTTTTGAGGGCTGAAGACAGAGCTGGCAAGAGCAACTTTGCCAGCAGGCTGGCCAACCTGGTGAGTAAACTCTAATCTAGGAATGGCTGTGGAGGGAAATTACAGCCCACCGTCAAGTAAGGAAGTGGTGGGCAGGTGTGGGCAGAAAAGGATGCAAGGTGTCAGGTAGAGTAGAGACCTCCAGAATAATAAAGTAGGGTGAGAGAGGGGGCATTTCAAGCATGTCATATGCACAGAAATGCACACAGCCTGGGAAACAAAAAGGAGCAACTATAGCTCTGCATGTGGTTCCTCTACATGGAACTACAACATCATTCAAATTACTAATCTGTGGTGGGACAACTCACACAAATAGGTTATTGCAATGGGTGGATACAAAGTTTTCAGGTAAGACAGGTCAAGAAGAGGATGAGGGAGGGAAGAGGGAGGTAAAGGAGTAGCTCAGAAGTATATGAGTCCTTCTGTGTGAGAAACAACAGTTCACCTGAGAGTTCACAGCTTAGGATCAAAGGAGAGGCCAGTAAGGGAGACACAGTGGTGGGAGTTTGTTACAGATCACCTGATCAGGATGAGGAATTAAGCTGTTTTGAAATAAGTAATTCTGGATCACAGACCCCAATTCTCATGTGTGAACTCTTTGGGATCTTCTGGAAGGGCACCATGTCAGGAGAGATTTCTGGAGGGTGTTAGGGATAACTTCTTGATACAAGTACTGGTACCAACCAAGGGTTATGTACAGCTAGATCAGCTGTTCACAAACAAGGAAGAACTGTTTGGGGATGTGATAATCAATGGTATCTTTGTCTGGAACAACGATGAAATAGTGGAGTTCAAGATCCTGAGGAGAATGAGGGAGATTAGAAGCAGAGTCTATGTTCTGTACTTCAGGGGAGCATCTTTCAGTTTATTCAGGGAACTGGTAGATAGGATCACATGGGAGGAGGCAGCTCTGAAGGGCAAAGGAGCTCAATACAGCTGGGAAGGGCACCAGCCTAACACAAGAATGGTCCATCCTGGTTCCCAGGAAAACAAGCAGATGTCTCAGGAGGCCAGCCTGACTAAACAGGGAACTCATGATGGAATTCCAATGGAAAAAAAGGACAGTACACAAGAAGTTGAAGGAGGAAGAGTCTACTAAGGAGAAATTCAGAAGCATTGCTCAGGCATGCAGGGATGGTGTTAGGAAAGCTGCAGCTCGGCTAGAATTGAAACCTGTTAGGGACATCAAGGGCAAAAAGAGCTTCTAGCACTGAAACAATAGTAAAAGGCTGAACAGGGACAATGCAAGCACAATGTTGAAAGGGGTCAGTGATTTAGTGACACCAGATGTGTAAGGATGAGGTGCTCAATGCCACCTTTGCCTCAGTTTTTGATGAGAATGTCTCCCTGGCACTTGTGCTCAGTGAGAGGATTCAGAGAGAAGAGCCAGCATTGGATGAGGGTAAAGTCAGGGTTTACTTCAGCCAACTCAACCCATGCAAATCCATGTGATCAGATATGATCATCCAAGGATGCTGAGAGAGATGGTTGATGTCCTTCACAGGCTGTTGTCTGTCATCTTTGACAGATCATAAAGATCTGAGAACTGGAGAAAGGCAGATATTTCAGTAATCTTCAAAAAGGGCAATATGTCAACTTTTGAGAACTACAGGACAATCATCTTCACACTGGTGACTGGGAAAAATCAAGGAGTAAGTCCTCGTAAAACACAATTCTGGGCACATGAAGGACAAAGTTCCTGAGAAGAGTCAGTATCAACCAAGAGTAAACCATTCTCGAGAAACCTGTTTGCCTCCTGTGATAAAACAAACGGATTTATGGATGAGGTTAGACCAGTGGAGGTAATTTACCTTGATCTTAATGTTTTCAACACTATCTCCTGCATTATTCTTATATCTTAGGTAGAACATTACAGTTTGGATGGACGACTAAAAATAAATCTGACAGAACTCAGAGGGTGGTAGTTAATGGGTCTTTTCCTACTTGGAGGCCAGTGACAAGTGGAGGGGTTTATCCTAGGACCTGTCCTGTTTAACAACTTTATCAATGACACAGAGAGGGTGAATGGAGTGCATTCTCATCAAGTTTGCAGTTGATGTCAAATTGCTGGATCAGTTGATATGCTTGAAGGCAGGGTGGCCATCCAGAGTAGACAGGATGAAGGAATGGGCAACAGGAACCTCAGTGAGGTTCCTCAGTAAGAACAAATGCCAAGTCATGTGCTTGGAAAGGAAGAGCCCCCTGCAATGATACAGGCTTGGGACCTGACTGTCAGAGTGCTGGTGGATGCAAGCTGGGCATGAGCCAGCAGTGCACCCTGGCAGCAAAGAAAGCCGAGAGCACCCTGGGCTGTACTAATAGAACCACAACCAGGAGATGCACAAGAGTGATAATTCCCCTCTCAGCACCACATCTAGAGTCCCATGTCCAGTTTTGGGTCCCTCTATAGAAGAGAGACACTGATGAAGTGGGGTGATTTTAGCACAGCTGGTCCAGAGCTGGAGCACTTGCTTTGTGAGAAGAGGATGAGGGAGCTGGAGAAGCAACAGCTTTGAGGCCACCTAACAGTAGGCCCCAAGTACTTACAAGAATGTCACCAAGACAACAGAGGCAGGTTGTTCAGAGGTACATCAAGAGAGGAATAGAGACAATAGGCATAAGTTGAAACACAAGAAGTTTAGACTGGATATAAGGACAAACATTTTCTCCCATGAGGATATTCAAGCACTGGAACAGGCTACCCAGAGAGGTTACGTAGCCTCCATCCTCAGTGTTTTTCAAGAACCACTGGATTAAACACTGGCCAACTTCATCCGACTTCACAGCTGACCCTACTTTGAGCAGGATGTTGGCTACAGGTCTCCTGAGGTCCCTTCCAACCTGGATCATCCCATGATGTTAATATTTCCCAGTTATTTCTTTAATATGCAGTACTAGCTTGGCTGTGGTTCCACAGAGCTGAGTGACATAAATTGGAATCGTAGATGTTTAAACAATTATTTAAAAAGATATTTATCTCATGTCCCTTTAAAGATGTGTGAATATGCATATTCACTTATAGGCACCATAATAAAATTTATTAAATTGCTTACACTAATGGGGTCAAATCTTCAGAGACCATCAGTGATGCAGCTCCATCAGTACATGTCCAGTTTTCAAAACTAGATTTGTGGTTACCCAGTCCTGCAAATCGTGCTGTTCTAAGACATATCATTAAGCATTTTAATCTAATTTATGTCATACTGCTTTGGGCATGGTCTATTGCTACCCAAGACACTCTGCAGATACAAGAATCATATAGGATATATTAAAGTAAATGCACCAACCTGAAAGTCTATGCTGAGACTGACTGCATTGCGCTCACAGATAACTTGGTATGTATAGGATCTGTAGGTAACACAGTAGTGAAGCGTACTACATGTTAAGCTTGGAAGAGGGTGGACTGGATGAATAAATATAAATCAGATATGAAGCACATTTGCAGAAGGTCTAATGTGTTCCCAGCTGAATCTATGTCTGATATTGATATTTCAGACTTTGTCTGAAAGCAACTCTAGGATTTCAAGAAAGTCTCCAAATACAGATGGAGGCATATGCTATGTTCCAGCCGTAATAACTTCATCATCTTCTTGCCTTTTGCAGAAAACTGGCCTTTTACCTCTACCTCTCTCCTTCCTACTTTGTTTCTTGTAAGCTTGAAATAAGATCATATTGTTTGGTCTTAAGATCCCCTTAGCTGAAATGAAGAGGAATCATTTGCATCCTAACTGCAAACAAACAATGCTGTTCTGAGCTGAGATACAAATAAACAAAGTAGTGCTGCTGTGCAGACAGGACTAAAGGCAATGCTATGACTCATGAAAGAGTTACAATGCTGTCAAGACTCTGACTTGCACCTCTGCACATCACCACACTGCTTTGTGTAAGTAATCCAACTTGCTCAGGGCCAGCTCTCGGGGGTCTGTATTGTTTGAGATAAAACACTGCTTTTTCCATCAAATATTGTGCCAGGGAGTAGGAAAGCATAACACATCCAAGCCTTAAACGAAAAGGAGAATCAAGTGCTTAAGGGCAAGCTTAACTTTAGTTGGAATAAGCTATGCCAAACAGCATAACTGCTCTCTACCTGATGATCTGTTGCTTGGCCAGTATTCTTTAACATCGAACAGTTAAACCCATGCTACATACCATTAGTCTGGCATCCAGAGATGCTATGTCACAGTGAATCAGTAGCTTTGAAAAAAGCTGACTTTACATTCATTAATCAACACTGTGATAGGAGATTTACATGTATGCAGACAAGATTGCATATGTGATTATCTCTATACACCTTCAAGTGCGCAGTAAGCAGGTATACATACAAATGCACAGCCAAGGAATGGTAGATCAAAATCGGTTTCCTAACAACTATAATGGTGAGCTACTCTAGGAACGTCGACTTTCAGTACCAATTATGTTGCACAGCCCTTGAAGTATTGCAAAGTGGCAGCCACACACCCTTAATCATATTCTTTGCTTACAGGTTGTATTCAGGCCTTCAAAGCTTCTTGTGCTGGAACTGCATTTCAAGGTGTCTTACCGTTTGTTTGGTGGGGGGTTTTTTGTCATCATTATTCATGGTTTTTTGCTCGTTATCAGCATATTATGCAGTATATTTTGTATTCTGCAGTAGCTCCTATGTTAGAATCTTTGTCCCTCAGACCATCAGTGGTGCATTTATGGACACTCCAGCTCATCCATACAACAAATGTAATCACAAATTCATCAGTGCACTATTGTAATTTAAAATTGCATCAAAGAATGGTGTTTTCCTAACCTGCTCTGGATTTATGTTTCAAGGTCAAATTTACATTTCTCAAGAATTAACAGTTTTTATAAACCCTCCCCTAACATTTTTCCAGCCAAACATTTTAAGTTTACAAAATTTAAATCAAGTAAGACTGTCTTACTCTGTGACATATCAAAATATAATTACACATTCTGGTAGTCAGTTGAACTTTGTCCCTAATTTGCATCTTATCTTGAACAATTTATTTTCCTACTTGTCATGAAACCTATGACTGGAGGTGATCTTTTAGAGACCACTTGGCAAGAGTGAATAATTAGAAATACAGTTCCATCTGCATTAGAATGGTTTTTGTCCAAATTTTGGATGCAGGCCCTGCTATATGCCTCCCTAAAACTCCCTAATAGAAGCGCAAGAGATAAAACATCAAGATGAACACAATGGAACTAGTAAGCCTTATCCTTTCTACTGTAGTATGTAACTATTTTAAGACTGATTTTACCTAAATTAGTGTCACTGGACCTTAATGATCTTTTTCTAGTTCTAAAGAAAAATCATTTATTCCCATCATGACACATAAAACATTATATTCTTTGGGAAGAGTGGGTTTATGTTGCTCCAGTTAAACTCTGCTTAATAGAACATGTTTGAGAAAAAAAGTCACTTGTTAAGCATAGCAAACTTGCTATGTTTTGAAGTAACATTAAAATGCCAGTTATTGTATTCCTAAAGCAGATATTAGAACTCCATATACATAGGTACACTAGTCCTAAATTCAGGCAGCACAGCAGTGTACAGGATATTTCAAGAATTTCAGAAGCGTGATCAATTATGTAACAGGATATGCCGAAGGATTTCCTAATTAAAAATTAGGGCATATGAGACATAATCAAAATGCAGAACTTCAACAACACTTTTTAAAAATCTCAGTAAACTACACAAAAAATAAAATACAAAAGGCTGCAGAGTTGTCAAAGACTTAAGTTTCTTGTGTATATAATTAGAAGGGGATATACTTTTGCTCAGATCAATCTATGCAACAAGTGACAATTTATCACCTTTCTCAAAACAAGTGTACTTTCCTGCCATTTCTCCAGGTCAGGATAGGGCATGTTCAACACTGCAGGGGGAACAGGCAAAGGCTGCAAAGTGAGAAATTAAAAAAAAAATATAAAACTAGCCTAAAAATATTCAGTGCCACTCACTCCACACCCTTTGAGTTTGTTACAGAGTTTGAACAACTCAGAGTGGCCTTTGAGCTGCAGCTAGAGGAGATCATTTTCCCCTCTCATAAAAGATTACAGAGGTGATGTTGACTGTCTCCACACAGTT
Source organism: Phaethon aethereus (assembly GCF_964289735.1). NCBI lineage: Eukaryota > Metazoa > Chordata > Aves > Phaethontiformes > Phaethontidae > Phaethon > Phaethon aethereus. The sequence continues at coordinate 62,331,319 of NC_138578.1, read as the reverse complement.
CTGTTGGGTTCAGCAAGGACTAGGAATAGCATATCTCTGTGGTATACCTACTAATGCTGCTTCAGTATGCCTCAAACCTATTCTTCCTCACAGCTTTTATTTTCTGAGGTTTCTATCAGGCTACAGCATCTTGCTTGTTTGGAAAGACAAGAATGGAGTGCCATAATTACAAACTGAATTTTCTGGAAGATTAATGAATACAGACCAGACCAGATTCTGCATTCTCATCCCATTCATAAAGGTTTACTTCCCTCCTCTCAGTCCCATAAATCTTACAGCTTTATATTTGCAGTTCTTTGATGAGAATGGGAAGATGTGGTCACAATTGTACCTCAAGTATCAAGAATAGAAACTGGTTTTCTCTTATTGCAATGTTGTAATAGAAATAGGGGTACCAAGGAGGTGAGTAGCCTGGTTTCAGCTGGGACAGAATTAATTTTCTTCATAGAAGCTGGTATGAGGCTATGTTTTGGATTTGGGATGAAAATAATGTTGATCACATACTGATGTTTTCAGTTGTTGCTAAGCAGTCAAGGACTGTCCAACCTCTCATGCTGGCCTGCCAGTGAGAGGGCTGGGGGTGCACGGGAAGCTGCGAGGGGACACAGCCAGGACAGCTGACCCAAACTGGCCAAAGGGATATTCCATACCATATGACATCATGCTCAGTATATAAAAGCTGGGGGAAGAAGAAGGAAGTGGGAGATGTTCGGAGTTATGGCTTTTGCCTTCCTAAGTAACCATTATGTGTTATGGAGCCCTGCCTTCCTGGAGACGGCTGAACACCTGCCCGCCCATGGGAAGTAGTGAATTAATTCCTTGTTTTGCTTTGCTTGCATGTGCAGCTTTTGCTTTACCTATTAAGCTGTCCTTATCTCAACCCATAAGTTTTCTCACTTATACCCTCCTGATTCTTTCCCTCATCCCACCAGGGGGGAGTGAGTGAGCAGCTGTGTGGTGCTTGGTTGTCTGGGGTTAAACCACAACAAGGGGAACATAAGACTTTAATAGATCTGAGATGGGGTCACTACAAATGTTTAAGCTCCATGGGAACTTGTTGGCAGACGACTTATAGCAGCACCTTCTGACACCTAAGTTGAGGAGCATACTCCTAAAGTGATTTAAAAATGCTACTCAAAACAACAGGACAAGAGCTAGAAATAGTATTGCTGCACTGAATTTGTGAGGGGATCATAAATGTTAAAGTTAACTTAAAAGGGGCACAAATGAAAACAATTAAGAAATTTCAAAAGCTTGGTGGGAATTTGAGAATTTAAACTAGTCTTAAGCACACGAAGCGGGCAATGCCCTCTTCAAAAATATATTTAGCACAAAATCATAGAATAGACCTATCCCAAGTGGAAGCAAGTAAATACAAGATATACGGATATCAGTGTAAACCCATTCAAGTACATTGGTTTCCAACATGATTTATGTAATCATGGCTGCTGATTATACAATCAAAACATTTTCTTAAAATTTCCCCAAGTGGAACATCAAAGTTGCCTTACATAGAATGATGATTCTATGTAGCTCAGGTTGGACTTCTGGAGGTCATTTCACAGAATCATAGAATTATTAAGGTTGGAAAAGGCCTTCAAGATCATCAAGTCCAACCACCAGTACAACAGCACCGCGCCCACTAAACCATGTCCTGAAGTGCCACATCCACACGTTTTTTGAGCACTTCCAGTGATGGTGACTCCACCACCTCCCTGGGCAGCCTGTCCCAATGCCTGACCACTCTCTCGGTGAAGAAATTTTTCCTAATATCCAATCTAAACCTCCCCTGGCGCAACTTGAGGCCATTTCCTCTCGTCTTATCGCTAGTTACTTGGGAGAAGAGACCAACACCCACGTCGCCACAACCCCCTTTCAGGTAGTTGTAGAGAGCGATAAGGTCTCCCCTCAGCCTCCTTTTCTCCAGACTAAGCAACTCCAGTTCCCTCAGCCGCTCCTCATAAGACTTGTGCTCCAGACCCCTCACCAGCTCGGTCTGGGTTGCCACATTCCTTCCGGCCACGGCTTTCAGCCGAGCGCAGACCACGGCGGGGCCTCTTCGGGGCGGGCGATGGCCACCCTCCGAGAGCGCCTCTAGTGCCGGGGGGGGGCACTGCGCTCCGCCCGCGCGCCTTCCCCGCGCGAACTGACGCGCCAGCCGCCGCGCCACGCCCTGTTTGCTCGCCCTGGTCGCCGCGCGGCGGGTCGCTCGCGCTCCCCGGGGCTGCTCTGGCACGTGCGGGGCTTTTGCCGCCGCCGCTCCCGTCCCCGCCCGCGCTGAGCCAGAGCTGCCGCGCGCCGGGAGCTCGCGCTGCCGGCTCGGGGCGGGGGGCGGGGCTGGGGCACCCTCGCTCTCCCGGCGCTGCCGCCGCCTGCGCGGTTTGGCCGCTGCAGGAAGGGTCCCCCGGCACCACCCTCCGCCCCGGAGCCCTTCGCCTCGGTGGCTTCCAACCCTTGTGCTTAGTGTTGGGACAATTAGGTCAGATTACTTAGGAACTTGTCGGATCAAGTTTTGCATATCTCCAGACGATGGAGATTCCGCAGGCTCTCTGGGCAACCTGTTCCAATTATAGACTCTTGTTACAAAAAGACTTCTCTTTAATCATAAATTTCCATGTTCCAGATAGCATTCATTGCCTCTTGTCCTATGACTCTGCATCTTCGAAAACAATCTTACTCTGTCTTCTGCATGCTCTACCATTAAGTAGTTAAAGATAACAGCGTGATCTCCCTTTGTCTTCTCCTAAGGCTGAACAAACCCCTTTTTCTTGGTTTCTTGTACATTACACAGTCCAGCTCCCTAGGTGCCTGGGAGGCCCTCCACAGGACATACAGGTATGTCAATGTCTTCCTCCTACTGAGGAGCCCTAAACTTGACACAGTACTTAAGATGTGCTCTCAGAAGGGGTGAACAGAAGCAAAGAGTTACTTTCCTTAATATGTGAGCTAAGCTCTTCCTTATATAGTCCAGTTTGTATCGTCTGCTTTTGCCATAAGGGCATAATGCTGACTTACCTCATCTTGTTGTCCATGAAGATCATCACTTTAGTCTGTGCTAGAGGGCACTGCTGCAGAGGGTTAGCACATCCCACATGCTGGACTTGTCATCTGCATTTATCTTTACTGAACTTGATGAGGGTCTTGTTCATACATTTCTCTAAACTATTGAGGTCCCTCTTAGGAGCAGTCCTATCCTCTAACAAACCAGTGGCTCCCTCGAGTTTGGTATCGTACACGAACTTGCTGAGAGTGCATCATCCAGGTCATTAGCAACAATAATAGACCTCACTTTTATTCCTGATGACCATCACTTGTAATGGGCCAATACTTTGACTTCGTATTGCTGCTTAAAAACCTCTGAGCACAATGATGCAGCCATGTATCTTGTTATCCATTTATCTAGTGCACAACTAATCAACTTGGATATAAGGATACCATGAGGAGCTAATGTGGTGTGTTGACCCTGGCTGGACACCAGGTGCCCACCAAAGCCACTCTATCACTCCTTCTCAGCTGGACGGGGGGAGAAAATACGACAAGGAGGTGGTGGGGTGAGATAAGCACAGAGAGAAATCATTCACCAATTACAGTCACAGGCAAAACAGACTCGACTTGGGGAAATTAATTTAATTTATTGCCAATCAAAATCAGAGTAGGGTAATGAAAACTAAAACCAAATTTAAAATACCTTCCCCTCAGCCCTCCCTTCTTCCCAGGCTCAACTTTACTCTCAGTTTTTCTACCTCCTTCCCTGCCCCCGAGTGGCACAGGGGGACAGGAAATGGGGGTTGCAGTCAATTCATCACACATCGTTTCTGCTGCTCCTTCCTCCAACGGGGAAGGACTCACACTCTTCCCCTGCTCCAGCATGGAGTCCCTCCCACGGGAGACAGTCCTCCCCAAATTTCTCCAACGGGTCTTTCCCACAGGCTGCAGTTCTTCATGAACTGTTCCAGCCTGGGTCCCTTCCATGGGGTGCAGTCCTTCAGGAACAGGCTATTCCAGCCTGGGTTCCCCACAGGCTTCCGGGCAAATTGCTTCATAACCTACCCAGATACTGAGGTCAGGCTGACCAGCCCGCCGCTTCTTGAGTCCTCCTTGGCCTTCTTGAAGATACGTGTGACATCTGCCTTTTTACAGTCATCAAACTTCCTCGTGACTGTCAACATGACCTTTGTAAAAGTTTATAAAAACGATAATCTTTTATTGCAAAAGTTAATAAAAAATTGACCTCTAACAACATTGCCCAGCTTCCTCAGCACCTTTGGAAGCATGCCATCTAGTCCCATGTACTTGTGTATATACTGTAGGATTGGGTTCTCCCTATCTTGCTCCACAGTAGAGGAATAGCTTCTGCTCATCTTCTACAAGTAGTGTAAGGGGCCCAAGAGACCTGTGGTCATACTTGTTTAGTGAGGGCTAGAGAATGGCAGGGCAGGGAGGGGAGCAAAATCAAGTGGTGGGAGGGCTTTCAGTCCCTCAGTCTTTTCCCTGTCCCTCATCACTACCTCACCTACCCCACTGAACAGCAGTACCTCATTTTCCTTGAAATAAGAAAGTATGAGGATAGAGTAAGAGCAGGCAAAATGTTTTAAAGTGATGTATAATCAAGAAGATTGCTTCACAGGCAGATTCTTTTCTAAGGTAAAAAAATGAAAGCTGCTCTGTCTGGTTTGTGTTATTATGGTTGTAATTATTTATTGTAGTAAAGCCCAGAGGCACATTATAGCAACTATTGTGCAAAACCACAGTTCCGTAAGATGAATCCAATAGCATGAAAGTACATTAGTGCAAAGGGATGTTGCGGGGCACACTCCATGATGGGTTATTTTTCCTTATATCCTGGTTTTCTAGTGCTCAGTAATATAAAATAACAAACACTGTTGTACTACAGCAGAAGATGGGGTCCTCAGTTCAGGATTGAGACTTCATTGTTGGGGGTTCTGTATGGACATATGAATCTGGTTTTTTCTCAGAGAACATAAAGTTGATACCTCTTACAGATTTACACCTATTTGCCAGAAGAGCATTCCAATGCTCCCTCCTCCCCTTTCCACTGTCATTCATTTGACCCTTTCAATTATACCACATAAGTTAGATCACACAAAAAAACCCCACCACCCCAAAAAACCCACCCAAAACAAACCCCAAATAAATAACAAATAGCCCCCAAAGAAAACCCACACCACACAGAAAAAACACAAACACACTTACAAATAAAACCCCAAAACAACCCAAATACAAAAAAAAAAAAAAATACCCAAACCACCAACAAACCAAAAATAATTCTCCAACAGATTGGCACAACTGAATTGAATTACTGCAGAGAAAGACAAACAGAGCCAGCTGAAAGAATAGGGAAAAAAACTTTCTCTTTTCAACATATTTGGGGCATGAGTTCAGTTCAAGCTGCATCATATAGTTTTACCCTTTGGCTAGATTTTAGAAAGTGTCTAGGCAGCTGAAATAAGAGATATCTGTGCAAAGCCTTAGGCTTGTGTTGGAGGTTAATGTGCATGACAGCCACTGTTCTGCTAGCCAGATAAATTAAAACTCCGAAAGTTACAGTAGTACACTCCTGTCAGACATCCTACATGCACACACACTTCTGCTAAGTGCTGGCCATAGCGCACAAGATCATATTGTTTCAAGACCCACGTACCTTGAGATATACTGCAGGTTTGCTTTTCAGATAGTATCTGCACAGGAGATGTATAAAGAGGGCAAGACATATGCTACATTCACATATTTTCCACAGACCAGCCTTTGAGAATAACCTAAACCTCTTTATTATGTTTACTTCATATTACTCTGGTACAATGAATTCAGATATCTTGAATAGAAATAAAACACAGCTGAAATAGAGGCCACATAGGCTCATAATCATAGCAGTCATAAAGCACAGAGAAGAAATCAAATCTGTGTACTACCAATACTGAGAAAAAAAAAATTATTAAAAAAATCACTTATGCATGAAGTTAACTGTAGAAAGCAAATCCCCAAGCATCTACCTTCTCAACAGCTGAAGACATAGCTGCTCCTAAGTGTTATTTTCCTTGCTTCTAACACATCTGGAAGATGACCTTAAAAATTAGTTGTGCATTTTTGATATCAACCTGTGGAAAAAAATATGCACAAACCTCATCTCATGCTGTGTTGATGCAAGCCACAAGCAAATGGTATTATTTAGAGGGCCTGGAAGAACAGAATTTAAATGTGTTTAACTACAGAAAAAGAACACATGCATACATGTACAGCTTGAATACAGCATATATGGTGTCATTCTATCATTTAAGCTGTCTGCAGAGGTCTGGAGAGTCCTTTGTCAAACCTCAATATTTCATTAAGATGGATGAGATCTGTACACAACCTAAGTTCAGGCTGCTCTTGTAACAGTGTTGTGGTGGAACAGAAACTAGAAGCACTACGCCTTTTTGGAGGAAGCCAAATGGCTTTCCTTTGGTAAAACAGCCTGGGTAACAGTATCTGATAAGATAGGAATGCAGATATGAACAGTGTATACTAGTGGACTACTCAAAGCTATTTGAGAGGATACTTGCCAAAAAACACCAAAACAACCAAGTAACTGACAAAAAACCCACACTGATAACACCAAAGATGACGAATATCTGTTGGATTAAACAATAATCAGGGAATGACCATGAAAATTTTGGGTAAGAAAACCAACCAACAAAAAAAGTTGACTCAACTTGAAAAGAGATATGCAGGAATCATGAAAATTTTTATAAGGGAGAAGAGGGAAATTAAAAAGAGAGAAACTTAAAATGCTTTGGTGCTGCCGGAAGTCTCCCTGTGGCATAGTGGCCTTTGCCCAGGCTGGACAGAGCAGCCTCCCCATTGGATACCGTGAGGGGTCTGCACCAGCTCCTAGTTTAATGGTATGGGGCACAGTACATAGGGACCCACACGTCCTGGGCCTGAGGTGTCACTTGGTCTCCTGGGGGGCTTCATCATCTGTGTGTGCACTAGCAAGTTACAAGGAGTGGACTGCATGCGTACACATAAAGCTAGAGCACCCACATCTCCAAGACAGGTGTGTGCAAGTAGGGTACCCCACAGTGCCGAGAGATGGGGTCTAGTTGTAACCCACAGGTCACAGGGTCATCCGCAAGGCACGAGTGGAGTGCATGTTACTCCGTGAATGTGCCCATGTCATTAAGACTTTGCGGAATTTGTTACGGAACAGTGTTCACAAAATTGCGGTCATTTATTAACATTTTGCAAGTGTCTAGCTATTTACATGTCTGCTGCATTGCTGACATTGATCCTCAATGTACAGTTCCCAAATGCTAGTTAATCATGTATTGTTAAAAAACAAAACCAATAAACTGCTCTTATTCTTATGTGATCCCATGTGTTATTATTTCTTGGAGTTAACTATTTTGTCTGCACAAGCTGGCTTTGAAGAAGCATATACATATATGTATGTATATTTCATTGTAGTTTATTTTTTGAAGTTTTCTAAAGGTATTAGGAATGCAACGTTGCCATTAGATTAAGACACTGACAATCAAGTGTTACACTTGCTTACATCTCTTCGTTTGGAGTAAAGTCAGTAAGGTTATATCAGTGAGCAGAGAAAAAACAACCCTTCCCCTTTTATTTAGACTACAAATTTAAAGTAATTTGCCTGGATAAGAAACAAAAACTATCTAAAGTTAGAAGCTGAGAGTATACTTACTACCAGCAAGCTAGCTGCAATTTCTGGAGCATTTTCAAAGATAACACATCTTAAGTATTAATTACTTAATTAGGAATAAGAAACAATTGGGTAATCTAGACTCCAGTGAATTGAGACATTTGTATAAAGCTGTAAGACACCATCGCTAAGTCATCCATAGAGGTACCTAACTGCCTACAATTGAACAGCATCTTCCTAGGTTATGATGAGAGGCGATTATCTTTCAGGAGATTAATCTCCATTTATTAGCTGAGTAATTCTCAGTTATGATTTCTTCTCATATATGCACTGTTGTAAAACAGTCATGCTTTTACTGTTGTCACTCACACCTTTAACGACTCTGTTTTGCAAACCTGCCAGAATTCAACCTTATGCAGTTTACTCACAACATAATTGGCTAACTTGATAATGTGATTTTGGTCATCTGAGTTCACTAAACTAAAACCTTCCATATTCAAGTCAAGGTCACATGCTGGATACCTTTAGAGAACTTAAATATAAATACTTACACACGTGTATAGATACACACACATACTATATACACTCATATACACATACATACTATATACGTATGTATATGTATATAAATACATAAAAATCCACCACACCCAAGTATGCTGCTGCTTTAAAGCTAACTTATTCAGTTAAGGTAGCTAATTCCATATAAAATCAGAAAAAAATCCCACTGTATTTAAACTAATAAATGTTGTTGGATTTTTGCATTAGAAGCCTTTTGTAGGTGTTCACAAGTTGATACTTTCAAACACCTTTATGAGTATTATGCTTTTCTAGGCAGACAGCTTTCTAGATGGCCAGAGAGCCTGTTACTGAAGAGCTCATGTTTCAGCATGCAGTAGAATGCTAACTTGCAAAACACGTTTTCCAAATCAGATGTTCTTTTTGTACAGTGGTAATTTAATCAGGTTTTCCCTAAGAATACTGGCTTGGACCTATTGAAAGAATAGCTGGTTAGAAAGTATTTCTGCACTTGTACATGACTTTAGGTACAATGGTTTGAATTTACTGTAGCTAACGTTCTGCCAGCAGATAGTCATCCAAACTACTAGAGTACAGTACTGAAAGTAGCAACCAAGTAGGGCTTCTGATGTTAGAAGTGGCACCGGTATGAGTTGTTTAATTACAGCCATAGCCATTGAGCACAGAGGGCTTTATCCAGTAACCTGTTCTAGAGTTTCCATAAAATGGCAAGTTACCTCAAAATTTTAATTGTCACTCAATATGCAAGTCATCCTCAGAGGCAACACATGACTAAACCTGCTTTGGAAGGCCAGTCTATCACACATGTCTTTCTAGAGGGTTTCTGTGCTCAAGTCTGAAATTACATCAACTCCCAGACGTTTATTACCTGTTAAGTATTTAGCAAACACATGTTTCTATATGGTGTGGCTTCAGTAAGAAAGGTAGAAGAGAGCACACATTCTTAGACTACGGGTGCAACTTGAATATTCTTCAACCCTAGTAAGTCAAGTGTATATCAACATCAGAGACAAATTGCACCGTGTCCAGAGAAGGGCAACAAAGCTGGTGAGGGGTCTGGAGCACAAGTCTTATGAGGAGCGGCTGAGGGAACTGGGGTTGTTTAGTCTGGAGAAGAGGAGGCTGAGAAGAGACCTTATCGCTCTCTACAACTACCTGAAAGGGGGTTGTGGCGATGAGGGTGTTGGTCTCTTCTCCCAAGTAACTAGCGATAGGACAAGAGGAAATGGCCTCAAATTGCGCCAGGGGAGGTTTAGATTGGATATTAGGAAAAATTTCTTCACTGAGAGAGTGGTCAGGCATTGGAACAGGCTGCCCAGGGAGGTGGTGGAGTCGCCATCTCTGGAAGTGTTCAAAAAACGTGTGGATGTGGTGCTTCAGGACATGGTTTAGGGGACATGGTGGTTCTGGATTAATGGTTGGACTTGATGATCTTGAAGGTCCTTTCCAACCTAGTGATTCTGTGATTCTGTGAATTAAGTTGACCTTTAGGAGGTCAACTTTAAATATTTGTACCTGTGGTCTACAGTATTCCTGAATGGATTTTCAAACCTGTCTGCAGAGGTGATCAGTTACTTAAAAATTCACAATAAGGAAAGAGATTATCTGAGAAGGAATGGAACTTTGTTATTCTTGCTTAATTCTCTGCTTTGCTCACTGAAACACCTTTATTCAAACTCACCACTGCTTAACTTTACTGATATTATGGAAGTTAAATTTATCTTTGATTCTCACTGTTCAGTGTAAGAGCTCCCCTCTTCTCCCTAGACTTTCTAGTATACCCATAAGCCAATAGTAACAGTCATTACAGGTAGTAATTTAATGATTAGTATCTTTTTGTAATTTTAAGGGATACAGATGCCTCACCTGTACATGAGTAACAGGAAGCGTAGGGAAGCAGTTGTTCTTCCTGTCCTTTGCTCAGTGATTATTCATGCAGGACAAGCAGGAAGGGGGAAATCAAACACACACTGTGAAAAAAACCCTACAGTCACATACAGAAGGACACTACATTACTGTTGAGGGATCTCTTACTGTATGAAGAAGATATATGCAGAAGCTTAAAAACCTTCTGAAATAGTAAAGATATACATTTACTAGTAAAAGAACTTTAGGATCCTAAAGTTACACAATTTTAAGAGAGGACTTCTTAGTCATATTTTAAATGCTTAAGTATCTCAGTTTGAGAAACTACTCTGATTAGAATCATTTTTTCTATACTGAAAAAAACATTAGCAGCATTTAAAAGGAAAACCAAACGAAATAAGTATATTTAACAAACATGAGAGGCTTTGTTTGTGAACTTTAAGCTTTTGAGCAACTGTTACGAACATGCTCCCAACAAACACATATAAAGTGTTTAAGGAGAATGCTGACACAGCTGAAAAAATTGTTAGAGTGAAAATCAATTTCATTTATGCAGTTTAAATATGACAGACTGAGTCAATAGAAGCATTTAGCCCACCAGACAAAACAAGTTGGATTTTAATAGGAAAATAGAAATTCTTTGGAACAGACTTTCCATATATCAGATAGGATCATTATAGTAGCTTTCATTTCCTTCAAGGCAAGTGCTAGGGTACACTCTCATCTATTAGAGCAGACATCCAATAAGCAGCATCTGTCTTGCATCTTAAACACCATTTTTCTCTACACCTATCTAGCCACAAAACAGTTCTGCAGTAAGGTGCTCTGACTTACTCCATTGAAACTTGCAGAACTGAATATTCATCAGGAGAGATAACATTCTTTCTTTCTTTACCTAACTGTCCTACCCACTAGAAAAGTATTAACTTCCTGTCTCCTTTTACACAGAGGATAGGTGAGAAATGGATTTTCTTTGCGGAAACAACAACAACAAAAAAAGAAAAATCCTTTCTGCAGTCTCTTATAGCTTGATGAACTACTCTTTCACAAACTAATAAATGTCTATTAAAATAGTGTCATTAAGGATCAAACAGCATTATAGTTACTAGTTCCTGTGGAAGTGTTCCGATTAGTGATTCCTTGAATACTTCCCACTGATTCTGTGATAGAGAACAGCTGTCTGTACTTGTCTGGATGCTGACACACAGAAGAAAAATTCCTTTCCTGCAGTCTAGTTCCTATTGCAAACGTCTATGCCTCTCCATACTTTGTATTAGGACTTAACACAGGCAGCCACAACATGAATACAGTTGTATTCTGTTTGTTACTACAAGCAAGTCACTCAAATAGGGCCATTTTCTCTGGAGTTACTGAATGTGGAGCTTGCATGCACACCGCCAACAGTACTAGTTAAACAAATTTCGCTTTTTTTGTGTGTGTGGCTTTGCTTTTGGGATTTAGCCACTGCACTAAAGAATTTCAGCTGAGCATCACAACCCTAGCAATTTTATATCACTTTCTACAAAACAACCACTTCAGAAGGTGGCAAGAAGATGTCATTATTTGCTCTGTACCCTAAGCAAGATGTGAAATGGATTTTGATCCCTTTTTTTGATGATAGCACAAAATTCTTATTTGTTTCCTCAGCACATGTTCAAAGATCATGTTCCAGTAGATCACTAGATAAAAGCTAGGCTGACATACTAAGAAATAGAAGACAATAGAACATGATAAGTTAAAATAATTCATTAATTTAGACTAGATGTGATTTTTGCTGAAGCCTTCCCAAGGTCCTGAAATTGAGTGGAACAGAACCAGTTACTCAAATCAGAGCATACAGGAGGAAAATAGAAAAGTACTTAAGAGCTTTCGGGTTAACCCAGAAAACTGGGTAATATTTTGGTTTGGGGTTTTTTTTTTTGGGGGGGTGGTGGTGGAATATAATTTTTGAGCAGTGAGATGCCAGCTTTCTCCTTGCTGTAGTAAAAAGGAAGTATGCAATACTGAAAGCAAAGATAACAGGCTCTCAAAACCACATAATTACCTTTTGAGTTGTTATGCCAATACAGTAAGCACAAGAATACAAAAGGAGTCTTTTGCAGATACATAATAACAACAATAAAATTCACAGTTTCATTACCAGACTTACTTTGTTCCATGTGCAATCTATCTCACCTTTGCCTCCTTCCTTTAGGCTAGCTAAACCGACTGCCAGGTAACCCAGCTACTTTAGCACCAAACACCTTAATAAGCCTCATCAGATTTGACTTCTAGCAAATCAAAATCACAGCAAAACACACCAGTAATCTCACTTTTCTGCCTCCAAAAGGAAACCAGTCTTCAACTTTTAGAACACCTAACTTCTTAGGAAACAAGTAACTTAGAAACAACCATCTTCATTTGAAGGCAAACACCCTTTACAGTGTGTTGAAGGCTGCCAGGTGGTAGAGAGGCCACCAACCAAACAAAAAGCAAACCCAAAAGAGAGATAGGTATCTGAAATTGGATTACCATGAGCACAACTTTCTTTCCAAACTGACCTGCAGCCACTAATATTATGAAACTAGACAACCATAGCAATTAAGCTTATGTGCTGTGTTGGAAAGATAGTTTATGCAGTTCCTCTCAGAGAATTGTTAGGTTGAATATAAAAAATGTTAGCTAGAAACCTATTAGACTATCTTGAAAGTTTAAAATTGTCTGAAATGAGGAATCGGAATATTCTGAGAGACAATGAAAGCACACAGAAAGTATCATTTAAGGAAAAATTAGAGGAAATTCTCCAATTTTCTCTAAATTAGAGAAAAATCTCTAGTTTATTTTCAGTGAGATTTAGTCTCTTAAACTATTTAGGTATATTAGGAAATCATGTACAGGTGCCTAAATGGCACACTTTAATATATTTGAAAATATGACACCAAATCATGTATGGATCCCATAGGATCAGGATTTTACATTTTTGTCATTTGGCTCCACCATTAAAATGTGCATTGATGTGTAGTAACTGAAATATCTCTTGACAGAAATAACAGGGAAGACTTGCTTAATTTAATATGAACTTACAGAGTAGAGGAAGAATTAAAATTAAAAAGTGATTTTATCATACAGACCTTTCAGACTGAAATAAAGTTTCTTTTCTGGCTAGCAGCAAAAGAAAAGAAAAAAACCCAAACCACAGATAATTACTAGAACAAAAAAAAAAAATTGTGGAAAATTTACATTATGTTTTTGGCAATTATCTTCAAATTTTAATGTATTTAGTAGAGCAGTGAACAGCATAATCATTTGCCATTTACTGAGCTTTTTTTTAGCTCTGTTTCTTTTACAAAGCAAAAGGGTAGGTTGCAAGAAACAGAACAAATGACAAGAACGTGACATGTAATTTTTGATGGCATGAGACGTACTATATTTGAAGATGTTCATTATGCAGGGAAGAGATTTGACATCACTACCAGTGATAGGAAAGAATCTAAATGATTGGGCTCATGGCACATTGAAAAGACACACTACAAGAATTTACATAGTTAGCTCATAACCTAATAATCATAATTTTGCAGAGATCTCATAATATCCCAGGAAAGACATAGGTCTGAATTAATTGAGAATGAGAGCAAGGCTGAACCCTGGTCTCCCATTTGCTGAAAGAATGTTTTAGCCTCCTGCTGTGGGTTAATGCCGGTGGGCAGATAAGCACCACACAGCTGCTTACTTGTTTCTCCCCCTCCCCCAGTGGAACAAGGGAACAGGAAAGGAAGAATAAAAGCAAGAACACTTGTGCATCAAGATAAAATAAAATATTAATAATAATTGTTTAATAAATGAAGCATAAATGGAAGAGAGAACAAGTGATGCAAAGGCAATCACTCACCACCTCCCATAGGAGACTGACGCCCAGCCAGTTTCTGAGCAAAAGGTGGCTAATCCTCCTAAAACCCTCTCTTTTACCTTTTATTGCTGAGCATGACGTTACATGGTATGCAATATCTCTTTGGTTAGTTTGGGTTATCTGCCAGGTTGTGTCCCCTCCAACCCTATTACCCCCGCCTCAATCTATTCAGTGGGGGGACAGAGCGAGAAAGAGAGAAGGCCATTACGGTGTGCAAACACTCTTCAGCAAAAGCTAGAACATTAGGGTGTTATGAGTACTCTTTTGGTCAAAAATCTAAAACACAACACCGTATCATCTGTTATAAAGAAAATACAGTCTATCCCAGCCAAAACCAGTACACCTGCAAAATATTTCATAAAAAGTAGGTGGTAGCAGGCTTTATTTTCTCCTCACCCAACTTAAAAAGTAAGGACACTGTTGAATCCTTTGAGGAATTGGATGTAAACACTAAATGCCTATCGTTTTGGTAAAATCCAGTTTATAAGTGGGTGGAATCTTTCTGTTGTCCTGATTCAGCTACCTAAGTATATTCCTAAACTATGCTGTTAATGAGCTCTCCTTGATATTAATCTCAGCTATGGCACATTGGCTTGCAAGTCAAATTTGAATCCATGGCTGATGCATTTGTATGCACTACGCCTATCTCTGCTGTAAGAGTTGGCAGTTATAGTCTAAACAGCAGTGAAAAAGGAGTAGTTTCTTCAACTAACTGATCTGTACCTGTCAGTGTTGTGCTTCTAGTCTCTTTCTGGGCACAGTCCAATGCATTAGTTTACGATGCCTTTGGTGAGTTCAGCTAATATGGTAGGGTTTGAATGTAAATAGAACAGAAACTCAACCACACTCAATTACCTCATCTCACATGGGAACTGTGACTGCATGTGACAGGAGTAAGGGCATGCTTTCTAAGCTGCCTCTGCTCTGTAAGTAGCAGGAATGGAACCTTCACCTACTACCTACCTTCTTTGCATCTATGTGGCAAATATTTGCCCAAATTCCGTGGAAATCTTAACTTTTTGTGTTTTGAGCTACCCTAAATTAGTGCATCGATTGGGTAGCTAGTCAGTTGGTAGCAGACTTAGACGACTAAGACATATCATGAGCGCTGAGGAGAGGTGTGATTTCAGAGTCTTCTGCAGTATTCTCTATGATCAACTTCTAAGTAAACTAATGGGCAAGTAAATAATTATTACTTGGGTATTATTTTGGATTATAATTTTGAGATATCTTGCTTTTGTCTCATTGAGGAGCCTAACCACCTGACACAGGATTTTAGGTAAGGCATTGCCTAAAAGGTAAGTATTATGGTATCTGATCTGTAAACGCCTACATGCTCTACTGATTCTAGCCCTTTCTATTATTTTTATTGCAGTGATGAGATAGCATTGATATTTGAAATAATAAAAAATATATAATGACATATTGATGCTCAATCATAACCGTATTTCCTCACCATGACCTCACACGAACATCATGCTTGTGTTGTGTCTTCACTCTACTTGCTGGCACTTACACCTCTTATGCATACACATGCAACGCCTTAGCATGAAAAACAAAAGATTATGCTTCTTTAACATGATAGAGTAAATCCTTTATTATTGTTTCTCTTCCCTTTTCATTGGTAAAATCTTCATTTCTAAATTCAGGATGGCAAGGAAACAATTTGCTTCAGTGTTGAGAGAACAATTTCTTTTCATTTTTTTTAATTACACAGTAGTTATTACTGTTTTGCTTAAAAGCTTTCATAACAGATTATTGTGGTGGAAAAGAACACGTTATTACTAAGACTTGTTACTCAGTGGCTGAAGAGAGCTCGTGTAACATCAGGGGATATCTTCAATGTTTTTTTATAGAGTTCATATGCATGTCCATGTATTTGCTTCCTTTTAAAACTAAATTATTTCTTTATTTAAATCATTTTCCCATATATGGCATAGATGACATCGACGGTTCGGTTTTCCTGATTGGGTTGGTTTGGGGTTTTTTTTATTTTATTTTTTTAAGTTTTCTTGGAAGTTGGGCGTTTACATAAAGTATGTAAAAGTATCTACATGATTTTGAAGCTAAGACTGCAGCTGCTATAGTTTTGTTGATATTCGTCATCTATACAATTAAAGCAAGGGCAAGGCAAATTTTTTTCTCTTAGATGGGATCTGAATAGGCCTTAAGTTTATTAGATAGAGCCATTACTACCTCTGCTGCTGCTGAACAAGAGAATATGTAAGTCCATGTCAGTCAGAAGAGTAAATTGCAAGGGCGAGGACTAAGTAGAGATTGTTAGAAGCTGCCAAGTCTGATAGACCAGTAAAGGCTGCTGCAGCTCCGTGTTCTCAGGTCCAGCCAGTAATGAGTCTGCATCCCCAGTAGACACACATGTACACTATACATACATGCATATGCATACAACAGGACACATGTATCAACACAGACAGAAAACAGAGCACTCCCACCAACAGCTCCAGTGGCCTCACCCTGTTCTCCAATCTAGCTGATCAGGACAGCTAGTGGCAGGGCAGGGTGGGGCAGAAGTATATGTGTACATATATATAATATGGATACTTCCAGAAGCTAGTCCTAGATACTCGGTCTATCCAGCAGCCAGATGGACAAGTTGCTGTGGCCTGCAGCCCCACTCTAGCTGTTGGTACGCAGACCTACACACACCCCTCTACCTACGATCTGTGGTCTTCACTCTATTTGCTGGCATTTAGACCTTCTATGCACACACATACACACACACACACACACACACACAAAATAGTCCCTCTTCTAGGAAAATAGTTAGAAATGGAGTTTGGTTAAAAGGCAGGACAGACTTTGGAGACCAGGTGGAAGGCACAGCCAATCAAGCATACTGACCAGCCATCTGTTTACACATGACCAGTCCCTTTGTCCTCATACACATCTATTTTCCCATGCTTGTTCCTTCTCAAAATGTCTTGATCTATTCCTTTCTCTGTCTTTGGTTCCTCCTCTAAAACATCCCATAATGAGTCTGGTACAGTCCTAAAATGCTGTTCCCCTCATTCTGTAACAATTCTCACAACCATGTAGGCAGTAACCCCCAGAGATCCATAATGTCCTTCCTTTGAATCATTGTGAAGGGTGTCACGCCTGGGCCATGGGGCTGATGGCTCCCCTCTGATAGCTCCAGGGCCTCCATTTGCCCTGAGTTTCTTCCATCTGTCATTGTTGTTCTGTGTTCCTTCATGACTTTGGAGATGAGTCTTTAACCACATAACCAAAGTAGCAAGGTTTAGGCAAAATACAGTGGGCATGAAAGCCCATGGGGTGAGGTACCAAAACATTTTACTGATCATTTGTAATAAGTATGTGCCAAACTAAGGCAGAGTTATAGCTATTAATATTTGCTTAAATCTGACCTTAGTCTTTAAGTATACAGCTGATAATAGCTGTTCAAACTGTGTGAAAATGAAAATGATAAACAAAACAAAGTTTGACCCTTATTTTCTTTCAGCTTTATTGGAATCTGCATTGAGGAACAAGTCCTAAGAGGCCATGAATGATTTTAATCCACTAACTGATCTCTATGTGGGTTTTTTCCCATTTATCTTAATGCCAATTAATTTTTGATATCTTAATGCCCATAAGTGTATCACAAGAGTATCCATGCCTATGTAAATGAATTAAGATAATTCTAGATATTTTAGTATGTGGAAGACTTCCACCTGATGAATGAATTTGCTCCATATTTTCTTCATATGATTTAAGGACTTGATACTTAAACATGTGGGTATACTGTTCCAGAAAGTTCACAGCTGAAAGAAGACATTGCAATTATAATATCAAATGGAGCTTAAAGAAACATCAGTGCTTGCTAAAAGAGGTGGGTAGGAAATGAACCATTAGAAAGACTGTCAATGGCAAGCTAGGTTTCCCTATGGAAGGACTGTAAATACATAGATTGATGCCAGAATCACTGGGAAGGCATTAATGATTTCTGCAAGGATACCTTTCTGCTTAGTTATACTGGGAATGATGGAGCCAAAACACTAACATCTCACCTTCTACATCTTAAACCAGTTCAAGAAGTAGTGATTGATTCTGCTCAAAGACACTGGTAGCTAGGAAAAGTTTGGAATTCCCAGTATGGCTTGTTTCTGTCATTTACAAATGAAAAGCCTTTTCAAACCTTCCTCGCTTCTGTCACGCTGAATAGTCTGGCTGTCACTCTTGGCCTGGATTACATTGTTGAAAGCAAATCTGTGTCACTGACCTTACTAGTAAGGTTGAGTATGCCACAGAATGTCATCCCAGGGGACATCATTTAGAAGTTCTCCGTGAGACTTGTTGTCACCGACACACTATGAGGTAGTGATGATAAATTGTCAGAATTAATGAATGTTGAAATATGTTCCAAAAGACATTTTGTACTGAGGGCTGCAAAGAGGGTTAACAGATAAGCAAGCCAATTAATGTTACTGAATGTATGTAGTACACAAAAAATAGTTTCAGAAAGGAGATGGAATGCTTTTGGTTTTCCATTTGGAAAGCTCATTTCCAGCATCTTGCAACTCCAGTGAAAGATTCTGAACACCCAGTTGTTGCAAAAAAGCAGGCCATTAGTGTACACAGCTAAATAAGGTTTTAGGAACATCACCTGAAGTATCTATTTTGGGTTTATAAGTTTCTCTTTCATACTAAATCAGAAAAGCATTTTGCTAAATAGGGCTTTATTGAGGGTATTCTATGAGTAAGACAATTGGGGTAAGTACAGTATTATAAATTATTATTAATCATCAATATTTATTAATAATTATCAGTGAATGTTTTTACTGTAAAAAATGGTATATTCTCAGTAGCAGTGGGAGAAACTTAAGGAATAGTAACTTGAAGCTTTACCACATTGCTTTTTAGTCTCCTCTATTCTCTTATTCTTATAACTATTAATAACTTCAGAAAAGATTTTTTTTTTTTTAACTTTTGAATTAGAAAATTTTGGAACAGGGAGTATACTGCATGCAAATGAATCAACATTAAAATCTAAAGTAGAATTTGGAGAGAGAACAGAACATTAAAACCTTCACCTGTGGCAAAGCAGAGAAGAGAGTAAGAGGTATCATAAAACAAAATAAGGTCTTGAAGAAGATGAAGATTTTATATCTAGTGCACTGTGGAAGAAGGCATCAGTACCTGGACTCTTCATTGACATGTAACAGAAGAAATGAGAGATGAGGAAGATAATTTTAGCAGCTGTGATCTGTATAGATTAAAGAGCTAAGATTAGCGTCAGAAAGACTAAAGGAGAAGTTGCAGTAATCAAGGTAAAAGTTAATCTGCCACTCATGTAACCAGCCATACTATATGGAATTAGATATCTCAGCAATTTTTCAGCATTTAAGATTGAAGCTTTTACTGTAGCTTATCTTTAAGGACATTTATTCACTGCCATTACTTCACTTATGATTCTTGAGGCTGTTGGAGAAAGTCATTAACGCTAATCAACCTACAATTGATTTACTTCATGTTTATATTGTAAAGAGGACATGAGCACCAGTAAAAGTAGATTTTGCCAGAGTTAATGCCACTGCAGGGGGAACTTAAAAAATAAGAGTATTTCCATATGACAAAATGACTGTGATTACAGTGCATGTTAATCTACAAGTACCAGTTTGATTTCACTCATGTAAGACTCGTAACTATCAATGAAGATATCAGTTTAAGTTTTTGCTAACAACCCTGGCACAAAGTTTGTTGACCATTATGAAGACCTCCCTACTGTATTCATGTTGCCTCTTTATTAGCTCACTTAAGCTCACTTGTAAATTTGTTAAATTTTTTTTTAAATCATGCTGAATGTGTGTTCAGTACATTTTACTGAATGCTGTTCAGGCAAAGAATCCCTGACTGGAGTCACAGCCTCTTTGTATCACTGACACATGCAGAAAGTGATAACACAGTGACCTACAGTGGCTGGAAGACATTGGCAAAAGGGACTACTCTTCTAGTGTGTGTGCCCTGCAGCTGAGCTCTGTGCCTCTGTCCACCTCCTCCTTACCATGTGGCTGGAAGAGGCCAGGTAAAAGGTCTGTTTTGCTAAATCCCTTCAGACCAAGGTAACACTACTGCCTAGCAGCAGTTTTAACACAGTTACAAAATGAACACAATATTTATAGCTAATGCATTTATAATACACTCATTTCTAACAAAATCTTCCTTAGTGTTCAGTGTGTCACAAATACTAAAATACAGTTCTCCCTTTCTAAGATGTTTTCTTTTATTTAATAAAATAGAGGTTAGATTTATCCATAAAAACATTTTCCTCTGTTTAAAAGCACAACAAGCTGAATCTTTCTTTCTTACATTCTGAAAAGTCTGGAGCTTAATAGGAGGGAGGACTTGTGTTTTGAATAGGCAGGTTCAGCAATACTTGTGGTTTGCTTCCTAATCTCCACAGATTTAATTGCACTAAATTAGATAAGGCTCAGGTTTGATACCAGCTGATTGAACATAAGTAAAAGTGTCTTCCTATATATTGCTTTTACTGCAGTTTTCTTTTAGTTAGGGAATTTGTTTGGGTGGTACATTTGGAACCTGAGATCTGATGCAATAATCACATTATTTCACCAGCAGCATGATACTAACGTAGATGAAAAAGCATGCTTTGGTACAAGTATAGAATGATTTTCCAACATGTGACTCAAACAGAACTAATGTTTTGTTTGACATCACATGTTTTGCCCTTCTTAACTACCTAAAGATATAAACAGACACCTCTGCAGGTGCTGATACAGCAGTGGCAGTTATCCATCCCTTTTTCACTGGCTGGAGCTTACTCCTTTCCACAGCTCAGCTGGTAAAGTGTCTCTGGCAAATTCTGTCTAATCCACATTCAGAGGAGGGCCAGTCAAGTTTCCAAAAGATACAGAACAACACACCAGGCTGCTTACAACAGAGACTACCACAGAACCTGCTGCCATCAGGTTAACAACTGACCTTAAACAGTGTGTATGTAGGTCTCGACTAGCTTATCTGAGTAGTCCTGAGACATCTACAACTTGGTTGGACATTGAGTGGCATAGACTCCAGCACAGACAGGACTAGGAACAAAAATCATCAGCACAGCTAGATCTGAAAGAGGATATCTGTCCTTAGCCTCAAGCCAACTATTTAAATTGCTTGTGCTTACCTGGGCGATTTTGCCAGAAGAGGATAAGGGATCAATCACAGGAACCACTCTGCTGGAGGTTACAGCCTTCCCAGTTCTGCTGGCAAAAATGTAATAATGAGCAGCTGGAGGGCATAACTGTAACAGGGGTCTTCCACCTGCATGTCATTTGTAGCATGATGTCTGTCTACAATCTGTTTGACGGACATAACTATGCTAGCTTTAGCTTGTAATACAGACCTAGGTTAATCAAAGTTGCTTTCTAAGTTGCTCCTTATATAAATCCTTAGATTTCTGTGATTGAATCTGTATTCTCATTTACCTGTATTTTCTGGGTGAATATTCCTTTATATTAGTTTAGATTATTAATAAATGACATAGTATGATTTCTCTTATTGCAGCATGAAAAGTTTCGATAAAAACACATAATATTGTGACTTTTCTACTAAGCTTGATGTTTCTCCATTGCTGAAGGACTTTGATCTTACCAATAGTATTAAGATAAGAAAGAGACAAAAAGAAGGTGAAGAGGACCGTGAAGTTGTCATCGCAAGATCTGTGCAGCTTTACTCCAAGAAAGTGATTAAAATATCTGTTCTTATATAAACTAGTTGAAAACTGGACTTGGTAGGAAAAGCATACCTAGTGATCACAGACAGCTCTCAGCACAGTAATCAGATGCTTGTTTAAGATACCTTTGTCAAGATTCTGAGACATTTGTCAATGATTCTGAGATTCTTTGAGGTTACAAAGAGATTGAGTCAGTATTCATTTTCATCTGGTGATGGACAGCTACAGTGAAGCATTTAGTTTGTCATTTCATGGTATAGCTGAGTTATTTGTGTCCAGTTACATGATAAAAAGTTAATCTCCACACACACAGTGGCATGGAGGTGCAATGGCATGTGCAAAAACCCAAATAATACCCTAATGCAGCTGTTCTCGGGCCCATCCCTAGTGAGTGAGCAACTCATAAAAGGTCCGTCTTCACAAACACGAAGGAGCAAGGAAGAACAACATGCGGTGGAAACCCAGTAAGCCACTCAGAGAAATGGACACCCTGCACTTGACCTCCCTGGACCATTTCAGGGGATCCTCAGTCCTAGTGGCCAGCTGTGACACTCATCAGGTAAGGGGAGCTTTCTGGTTCACCTTTTGGACAGAGTGGGGTTATTGCCTACAGGGGTGTGGGGGTTGTGATTGGATGCAGGAGGAGCACTTTTGGGAAATGTACAAGGCAATAGGATGCTTAGAGAAGGACCAAAGGAGAGGAAAGGGTGTTTGAAACGCTTTGGGGGATAGCAAGCATGGAAAAAGAGAATCATTGAATCATTTAGGTTGGAAAAGACCTTTAAGATCAACAAGTACAACCATTAACCTAACACTACCAAGTCACCACTAAACTATGTTTCTAAGTGCCACATCTACACATCATTTAAATACTCCCAGGAATGGTGACTCAACCACTTCCATGGGCAGCTTGATAACACTTTCGGTGAAGCAAATTTTCCTAATATCCAACCTAAACTTTCCGTGGTGCAACTTGACGTCATTTCCTCTTGTCCTATCACTTGCTACTTGGGAGATGAAATTGACACTTACCTCACTACAGCCTCCTTTCAAGTGGTTGTAGAGAGCAATAAGACCTCCCCTGAGCCTCCTTTTCTCCAGACTGAACGACCCCAGTTCCCTCAGCTGCTCCTCATAAGACTTTTCTCTAGAGGGAGAAGGGGGTAGGAGAGGCTGGTTGCTTGTACAATGCTGGTCAGTGCCCTTGTCCATCCATGACCTACAGTCCATCACCACAGTCTGTCCTATCTTCTTATTAAATTCAGTTTCTAACTATTACCTTGGGTGAATGGCTTTCTTGTGTATGCCTGTATGTGTATGGGAGGTCTAAGTGCCAGTGACTGAAGTGACAGAGGGTCTGTGTGTCTGTGTCACCAGCAGTGATGATGAGTGTGTACATAAGTCAGTGTACGATCACTAGCGAATATCAAGTCAGACTAGCTGGTGAGTAGTTGGGACCAGATAGGCATGCATGTGTGCATGTGTGTCTGTGGCTGAGGCAACTGGAGGAGCTAGCTACTTGGAGGGACCAGTCAACTGCTGCGGAGACCGTGGGCTCTGGAGGTTGATTGGGAGACCTGTTTGTGTGTATGAATAGCTATGTGGAGGACAACTGGAGAGAGGGAGGATCCACCACTTTTGAATCTTTATCCGATCAACCAGAGAAGGGAACAGGATGAGGCTGTTGGTGTTTGTGTTTGTGCAAGTGCTGCAGATGCCTGTATGTGTCCGATGCCTGTCTGTCAGTGTGGCTGGCTATGTATACAAGTGAACATGTATTGTATACAAGTGTTTATGTGTGTGCCTACTGGGAATACATGCTACTGGTTGGACCCAGGTGTGTGAAGCTGTGGCAGCCTTGCTCTGTTGATGTCAGATTTGGCAACTCCCTAACAATATATGTAGAAAATGGCATATAAAGTCTTTGAGATTTAGATATCCTAAAAGTGACATTTACACAAGTTGTATGCATGCTATTTTGAATGTATATATTAATTTTGGAGGAGGATTGATTTTATTACATATGTATTTTTTATAAAATATTTCTTACACAGAGTGTTCTTAAGTATATGGTTAAGTTACATAAGTTGTTAGAGCATTGTGTATCACTATTCTGAAGAAGTAGATCCAGACACAAGAGATTTTAGTGGCAGTGATAAGGTGGTCTCAGTAAATGTCATAAAGATCGATAGTGGAGATGGGACTGACAGACAAGATAGGGATGATATCAGCTGAAGTACTACCAGCCTTACTGTCACTAGAAGATCCCCCAATATGAAGCAGCAACAACCTTACTGCCACTGTAAGAACCCCTGTCTTCAGAATTAAAATCACCACAAATTACAATGCTACAGGAAAAAAAGATACACCTGAAATCATGCAAGGCATTTCAATAGTTTTCCTGGATTCTTGATCCAAGTCCAAGTCCTTTGGCCTGTAACCAGATGAGATGAAATCTAATTAGACATTGTGCATATGTGTTTGAGAGAGCATAGTAATATCTCTATTAAGATAAAATATTTAATTATAAATATAAGTTTATTAAAGACTGTAATTTCCCCTTGAATGGGGCATAATATATTTTTGCTTCAATAAGCATTACAGTTCTATCAGTCTTAAAATAATCAAAGAGCTGGCTAAGGCTTCTTATTTGTGGGCAATAATTGTCTTATTTTAAGGCCAATTATAATGTCAAAATATTTTAACTTTGTTTAGATATAGGTATGTAACTATGACTTTGTTATTTTTTTTAGTTTGCCTGTTTAAGACCCAGCTTTGTACGTGCAGAAGATCAAACCTTGAAATATTTAAATGTGATTACATTGATGTAATATATAATAGTCCCGCCTGTATGTCATTTCTGATGTACATCTGCCACACACAAAATTAAAAGGTAAGTAACATGATTACAATCAGATTAGTGAGTCTACACAGGTAAATGAGATTGCAAATCTATATGAGTGGAAACTGCATTCCTAGTGAGACCACTTTGCATCACATTAGCTTAAAATTAATTTTCAACATTCATATAAGATACTGACTGGAAAATCCAACCTTTGTAACAATACTGTACAAGTCCAGAAAACCTCCCCTCTGTTGAGGCGCAGACTACTAGCTATTACCTGCTAAAACTTTTCACCTGGTATTTAGTTAAAACTGAATCATTTCTGTAGATTTGTTGTTGATCAAATTTGAAGAAATAGGGGACAGAGAATTTTTGTTTTCATTGTGATTGAGCACCAGGGACAAATAGAAGGATCAACATCTTACTGAAGAAGTACCATGTATATTCTCAAATAAAACTATGTATGCTCGAAAAAGTATGCAGCTGCATGGGGCGTGTTGTAAAATAAGAGATAATAAAGGGTATATGTTAAAAAAAGATGCTTTCCTATGAAAAAAACTCAATAAACCAAAAGAATGGGTTAAGTTTGGAATCCTGGGGAAGAGATTGTTTTGAACTTCAGAGAACTTGCTTTTCAAGTATGGACTTCTGACTGGTTTCAGTTTTAACTCCAAAACTTTCATGCATCTGTACCTGTAACAGTTTTAGACATCACAGTTCAGTTTAGTTTATATGCTGTGTAAAATGAGTCTAGTTGTGTTCCAGTGCCACAGAATTTTGACACTAGCAATAAAAAAGCATAGCTGGAGAGAGCCTGAAATTCTGACAAAGCAATTCCTGCGGATTTCAAACTGGAGTTCAGCTGAATTGAATTCTCAGTTCTGTTATGGAGCAGCAAATAATTAATCATATTTAAGTTTGGTATTTATCATCCACTGCTTTGATCTCAACTAAATCCCCTGAAATTTAACTTGATAAAGCTTATTCCAGGCTAAGTTGTTTTCAATAAGCTTTATTATTATTGTAATGAAAAAGATTTAAAATTATGGCGTTCAAAAAATGGATTCTTCATTACTCCAAATCTTTGCATCAATATTCACTTCTTTGGAAAGACATGCTCTAGCTCATCTAATATTGCGGGTTTGACAGAGAAATTATTATGGAAGGTATTTTTCCTGAATATCTTCAGGAAGCCATTCTACTTTAAGTTGTGAATTTTAGAAAACACACTCAATTTCCTTGGAGTGATCAAATCATCAAATCTCCAGAATGTTTTGGTCTACCTAAAATAAATGTATTCTTTTTTCTTCTTTTTTTTTTTTTTTTTTAAGTGCTTCTCTGGCGGGAAGATATATATGATGTTTTTACAAATTCCACATAGTGGAATACAAGTTCCACATAGAGTGAACATTTTAAAACCATTAAACCCATAAGAGGACTAGAAGTGACCACTGTTATAGGCTTAAATAGCTTTAGTTATTATGTTTTTGTCTTTCTTAGTTCAAAAGAATCATTAATATTCGATTTGTTTATTTAACTTTCACATTATGTTATTCTTTCCTCCCAAAGCATTCATATTTATCCAAAACCAAGGACAAGCAATATCTTTCAAAAACAAATTGTTTCACATGAAGGAGATTTTTTTTTTAATTTTAGTAATATGTAAGGAAGGTATAGGCAGTAGTTTTGCCTCTTACACATTCCCATACAACTAGAGAAACAAGAGAAATATGAATCAAAATATGTTCTGTTGCTTTTAGAAATATCATTATAAGGGTCTCTGTGTCATTACGGTTACTGACCAGAATTCAGTTTAAATCTTTTATGGGAAACATCAGTTTTATGAAAACAGCATAAAAGAAAAGACCTACAAAGAATATAGTCCTTGCAAACATCAAGAAAGAGCTGTTAAACTTAAAGGCAAGATATATATCTTCAAAGATTATTTTTATGTAGATATTATAAAGCTAGAACAAGTTAGCTGGCCTTATACCTTTATTTATATAGATTTTTATAAGTAAATACTGTAGCTATTCAAGTATTACATTAAGTTTTTTGGCAGAGAACATAGAGAAACATATCAGCGTCTTTAAATTCAATATAATCCCAATAGAGCTGCAGATGGGTTTAGGAATATGGCTTTCTAAAGGGTACTTCTAATAGGAAAAAAGAAGTATTTATCATATCTAGTTTAACAACAGTGCCTCTCAAGTGCTTTACCAGCAGGTTTACATACTTGGAAATGTACATCAGGACACTCAGCGTGTTTCATTTTACTCTGTTCCAAGGTCAGAATCTTCATACCACTTTATTCCACTTCACAATGGCAAGAGAAAAACAGTTTGAACAAATAAATGAAATAAAATATAGCCAGCTGCTATATTACCTGAAAGTTCAGGATAGTAGTCTGACTTCAGGGTCATATAAGCATGATTTACTTGCAGAAAACTTTTTATATTTAAGGATTGTAATTAATAAGGTCACAAACTGAGTCAAGCTAGTCTAAGAATCACTTAGTGTTCGTTTATTATATATAAAGATTGCCAAGATTCTGCTTGGCAGAACAACAGTGGAGTATAATACAAAGAATCTTTTTTGTGATTCAGTAACACTTTTTAACAAGAGATCAGGAAAAGTTTATAGTAAAATCAGAAGGTGGGATAATGTTGAAAAAATGTCTGAGGCAACTTTTCAGGTGGAAGATCTTCATCTTCCGATGTGGAAATTGTGGGGAAAAGCTAAAAAGCATGAAAAACCTGGCTGATAAAGGGAAAAAAAAAAGGAGGAAGGAGAGAGATGCTGGGAAGAGTTACTACAATTTCAAAAGCTTGAGTGCATTATTTTAGTTTTACTTAAAGGATATCTCTGCTACCTTCCTACATTGTGTATGTCAATGGCAAACTCCTCTTGTGTTTTCAGTTTTAAAGCATTTCATTCATAATTCCTTAGATGCTAGAGCATAGCAATTAAGAGCAAGTCCTGCAGATATCCTGTCACATCCAATAATTCTATATCATAACTTGCAGAGTTTAAAGACATATCAACAATTCCAGACTGCATTATTAGAAAATTAATGTTGATTTTATAAGAAACACTCACTTTAATTATATGCAATAAGATATAGGTCAGGGTTAAATGAGAAAATGTCACTTGTACAGGTGTGAAAGCTTAGGGCAGTTCCAATAGGGAAAGCCTTCAGGCAAGAAGAATTTAAGTTGGATAAAGACACCTACCTGAAAAAAACATTGAAGTTACTGGGTTGCAATATGATGTACAAGTACTGGAACACAGGATGTCAACTGGAGTTTATTGCTTCATGACAAATTGCTGGAGCCTCTCAGAAAGGAAGTAAAGGAAGCAAAGTTTAAAGGAAGTTTTCTGAGTTTGTAGGAAAGAACAGTAGGATACTGTGGACTCTTAAGATTAGGGGGCATTAAAAGAAATTAAATAAGGCACTGGGAGTAGTATGACTTTCAGAATCATAGAATCGTAGAATCATTAAGGTTGGAAAAGACCTTTAAGTCCATCGGGTCTAACCCTCAACTCAACACCACCATGCCCACTAAACCATGTCCTGAAGTGCCACATCTACACATTTTTTTAACACCTCCAGTGATGGTGACTCCACCACTTCCCTGGGCAGCCTGTTCCAATGTTTGACCACTCTTTCAGTAAAGACATCTTTCCTAATATCCAATCTAAACCTCCCCTGGCGCAACTTGAGGCCATTTCCGCTCGTCTTATCGCTAGTTACTTGGGAGAAGAGACCAACACCCACCTCACTACAGTCTCCTTTCAGGTAGTTGTAGAGAGCGATAAGGTCACCCCCCAGCCTCCTCGTCTCCAGACTAAACAATCCCAGTTTCTTCAGCTGTTCCTCTTAAGACTTTTTCTCCACACACCTCAGCAGCTTTGTTGCCCTAAGTCACAGAAAAGCTTGGAAGATAATAGTACTAGGGAAACTGCAGTTTATCAGTAAAAATCTTAGTTCTTTTCCCAAACATGCTGGATTACATATTCAGATTACATTTTGAGTTTCAAGTGGCAGCTATCCCTAGGTTTTTGCATGATTTGATTACATATTGTATATGCAGAATCATATTAGGCTGTTGTGTTTTGAGGAATTTATTCTAATTGTTTTCCTTTTAAGATTGCAAGAGCTTGTCTCTATGCAAAACCAGAACTAGCATGAAAAGATGTCTATATCTTTTTCAGAGACTCACTGGATACTCTGAAGAGCAGTATGATGGGTGAGAGAAGCATGAGTAATGTTAAAAACTAGAAGTTTCCTCCCATCCAAAAAGTAAAACCCACATTAAAAAAAAAATCTGACATGAACGTTAATGAAGGACTAGACTAAAATCTCTGTGACTGTAGTAGATGGCAAAATTCCTTACCTCTGAAGGTAAGCCTCTGCTATTGACGGATCTGTGTAAGAGCTACTGTAGTTGTGTAGCCATGGTTCAAAACGATATGATTGCCACTGGCTCTCACCATCAGAGATCATGTATTTCTCTTGTTTGTACCCACCCATCATCATATTTTATAACGATAGCAACCTTATTCAGAGAGTTTATATGGAACACATATACCCATAGGGTCTCCTGGGCTACTAAATCCAGTTCCATACTAACTGTACTATACTTACTGCTTTTTTTCCCAAAATTTGATCAAGATCTGTCTTAAAACTGACTTGCTTTTGGGCTTCTTTTGATCCTTATATATGGCTGATGTCGAGCTGGAAGTTTTTTGGGTTTTTTTTTTGCTTGGTTTTATTTTATAGCCTATTATCTTTAATTCTCAAGATAATTTTCTTCACGGACCTGTAGTTTCCTTCTTACAAGCCCAGTTGCACTACACTCTGTGCTTTTGGTAAAGCTTCTTAAAAAGTTTTGGCTGCTTATAGATCACTTCTACCCTTGTGCTGTCTAGAGTAAGATTAATCAGAAAAAAAGTTTTATAGAATAAATTTCTTATGTGAATGGTATACCTGACCAGTTTGTATACAGCTAATTGAAGTAATTCTTAACTCCACTTTTATTAGGTCTTGTAATATTTTATGCCTCATATTACTGTTATTTCAATATCCTCATCATTTATGTGCTTAAATAATTAAATCTTTTATACTGGTTTGCAGAAGTTAGATTCCTGTTTCTAAGGAAATATACTGTGTTTATTCTTAATTGAACTATTCAATTACTCAGAGCAGGGGTAAGGGGAGGAGTTCGTTGCAATGTTAAACCCTATGGTCCAGTCCAAAGGGGCCAGGGGTGGAGATTGTAACGGAAATATCTTTAAATTGTTGTAATCCAAGATTTGAGTTGCATGTTATAGGAACTGCTATAGCAGGAACCACCTGAATAAATGGAGGACAGGCTTTACAAAAAGCAGTGCAAGTGCAGCAGTGACCTGACTTGAGCTGGCTTTGGTGCCCAGTAACTCTGCACAACACACCACCTCCCCTGTCCTAAGTGACCACTATAAGAGATGGCGCCCAAAGTCATGGACTAAATGAACTCAATGGACATTTCATGGACATTTGTGGACATTTTACAGACGTTTTACAGGGGTGGTCCATAGACTAAAGGAATAATAATCTGTGTATTATATCAAAGGATGGGAAGTGGGTGGTTAATTAATGATGTTGTATTGGATAGTGTGGTACCTGAGCATAATGTAAATGCTGTAGAATAAGGGGTGGATACCGCCCTGGTTTCAGCTGGGATAGAGTTGATTTTCTTCATAGCGGCTAGTATGAGGCTGTGTTTTGAATAATTGAACTATTCAGTTTAATTGATTGTTTGACAACTAAAATACTAAAATCTCTTATTCAGCTAACACATAAAATTAGTCAGATTTGAACTCCATTTTGGCTTACAGTTCAGTGAGCCCCTGTGTTTATAAAACTAACAATAACAAAGTTCTTACAGCCAGTCAGAACCCAGACATTTCTCTTGTGACTTCTTTGTGGGTCTCAATCTTACCCTTATACACTTTCTTACAGTATGCTTAGCATGAGGTTCCTGAGAACTGCAGGTGTATTATTGCTTTCTATATCAGTAGGGCAACTATGTCACTGTCATTACCCATACTTTTATATCTACAGTGCTTTTCTCACCAAAACAAAAACAGAGACAGAAAATATTTCTTCCCATTCACACCAGTCATGTTAAAATGTGTTATTCTGCAGAAAAAGAATTAAGAATAATTTGTGTTAGAGAAAGAACCAGTGGTCTAGGAGCAGGTGAAAATGAACAAATTCCACTTTTTGGTTTAATGTAAGAAGTACATAAATTCTATATTGCCCAAATAAGAACGTTATCTCCCTTTACTAAGCTATGAATTATAATAGGAAAGACCAAAACCACATCTAATCATGTAGCTTGACTCTGACAGTAGACTAGAGTTTGCTAGTTGATACCTAAGGAAGTGTATAATGAAAAGGTAAGCTTATAGGATGCTTCCTAGATAGTCTCTTAGCCTCTAAGCACTTGAAGCTCAGGAATTTCATAGTTCAGACAAAAATGTAGTAAGTAGTTTACATAAACATTTATACCTCTGGTACTCTGAGAGTGTTGCTATAGTCACCATCGAAAGAATAACATGTTAATGTGGTTAGTTTTGAGACCAAACCTAAACTTCATAAGACTATCCACAAATTTACATGAAACAGCCATTGCATAAAATATAGAACAGTTAATGGAACAGGGAAAAGAATTAAGATCTTTACTCTTCTTGCTGGTGTGCTAATAAGAAGGAAAGAATTGTATCCTCTATGTTTTATTTCTGGCACAAATAAACTTAATTGGATCATGTTTCATAACAGAATCCAGAAGCAACACAGCTTTAACTGGAAGGTTGAAGAATGTTCCTCTAAACTCAGAGTACTCTATAGCCATGGGGCTAGGATGTGGCAAGATACTGAGCTGAATGCCACCAGACTGAAACTTCCATTTCCTGGGTGAGGTCTTCAACCTGAAGTATAGTGAGATACTGTAGTGGTTTAGCCCCAGCCGGCAACTAAGCACCATGCAGCTGCTCGCTCACTCCCCTCTTTAGCAACAGCTCAAAACATCAGCAGGTTATCAACATTTTCTCATCCCAAATCCAAAATGTAGCCTCACACTGGCTTCTGTGAAGAAAACCAACTCTATCTTGGCTGAAACCAGGACAGATACATGAAGCTATTTGTGAAAAGCATTGGTTCTTTTCCTTTAAGAAAAAGGTTAGGGTCATAGTTAAAGAAAAGGCTAAAGTGTACCCTCAAGTAACATGTTTGTGTGGTAAGATTCAAAGCTTGTCTCTGCTGTTTGTTGCTTCATACCCAGTTAGCTCTGTGCATCTATACACCGAGATCTCCTAGATTCACTTCAGCTTTCACTGAGAATAAGTGAAGAATGACTTCACTATAATCACTTCAACAGTCTGCAGAGAAAGAGCAGGAATTCCAGAAGGTGGTTCAACCTATTCTAAGACAGATTTCTAAAACATGTGGGATTAAAAACTTTTTAGTGATGCTTATTTCTCTGAAAGACCTCTTGGAAAAAGGCTTTGTGTTTGATATACTATCTAAAGTTAGATGAAATTAATCCACCCTGGGAGTGCAAGGTCTAAGAGTCGTCTTAGTGAGATAATTATTTTGGATCCAGTCCTAAGGCTCTTAACAGTTTCCCTGAAATATTTGAACCTAAATATTTGTCACAGAATATTGACTTCCATTCTGTGGAACAAACTCCTAGAATTTAGGAGTTTGGGTCATAAAACCTTTATGATTTTTTGTTTCGCCTACAGTTATACTGTATCTGATAAGAGCCAGTAAAATTTCCCAACTCTGAATGTTATCCTCAGCCATTGCCAATCTACTCAAAATCAATATTAAATTCACCTTCATTAAGAAGGTGTCCTTGTGCTTCTCTTCTTTCTTTTTCGGTTGTCTGAAGCCTTTCTTAGGGCAGAAACATTTGGCTGTTTTGGGTTTGACTGGTTTTCTTTTTAGTACATTCTCCCATTATTTCAAAGTATTTTTAAGGCAATCATGGTCTATTATCATATGTCACCTGACTTCCTGTATGATATGGGCGAAAGTATTTAACCTAACTTTTTATTGTTTTTCCTCATATGCTGTGGTTGAACAAAAACCCATGTATACTTTTTTTTCAAGGATTTGGTTTAAATTCCTCAGATAATAGAATCTGATGGCTCGGCATGAACATAAACTTCTGACTGTTGTTTATATCCAATATAAATCTACCCTGTTTTAGTTTAAAACCAGTACCCCTTGTCCTGTTGCAACAGGCCCTACTAAAAGGTCTGTCCCCCATCTTTCTTATAAGGCCCCTTTAAGTACTGGAAGGCTGCAAGGAGGTCTCCCTGGAGCCTTCTCTCCTCCAGGCTGAACAACCACAGTTCTCTCAGCCTGTCCTCAGAGGAGAGGTGTTCCATTCCTCTGATCATTTTTGTGGCCCTCCTCCGGACCTGTTCAAACAGGTCCATGTCTCTCCTGTGCTGAGGGGTCCAGAGCTGGATGCAGCACTGCAGGTGGGGTCTCACCAGAGCAGAGTAGAGGGGCAGAATCACCTCCCTGCACCTGCTGGCCATGCTTCTTTTGATGAAGCTCAGGAAATGATTGGCTTTCTGGGCTGCAAGTGCACATTGTCAGCTCATGTTTAATTTTTCATCTACCAATATCCCCAATCCCTTCTTCACAAGCCTGCTCCCAGCCCATTCATCCCCCAGTGTGTGCTGGTACTGGTGTTTGCCCTGACCCAGGTGCAGGATCTTGCACTTGGCCTTCATGAGGTTGTACTTCATGAGGCTCACATTAGGCTACTTCTCCAGCCTGTCCAGGTCCCTCTGGGTGGCATCCCATCCCCCTAGTGTATCAGTTGCGCCACTCAGGTTGGTATCACCCACAAACTTGCTGAGGGTGCACTCAATCTCACCGTCTGTCTTTAATGAAGATATTTAACAGTACTGGTCCCTCTTCAGACCCTCGAGGAACACCATTTGTTACTGATCTCCCCCTGGATATTGAGCCATTGACCACCGCCCTCTGGATGCACTCATCCAACCAATTCCTCATCCACCCAACAAATCCGTATCTCTCTAAATTAGAGAGAAGGATGTTGTGGGGGACCATGTCAAAGGCCTTACAAAAGTACAGATAGATGACATCCATAGCTCTTCCCTCATATGCTCATGTGGTCACTCCATCCTAGAGGGCCACTAGGTTGGCCAGGCAGGACTTGCCCTTGGTGAAGCCATACCAGCTGTCTCGAATCACCTCCCTGTCCCCCATGTGCCTTAGCATAGCTTCAAGGAGGATCTGTTCCATGATCTTGCCAGGCACAGAGGTGAGGCTGACAGGTTGGTAGTTCCCAGCGTCCTCCTTGCTACCCTTTTTAAAAATGGGTGCAATGTTTCCCTTTTTCCAGTCTCCAGGGGCTTCACCTGAAGATAGTTAACATTTAAATAAGGACTCTTCCTACTCATACTCACAGATCTATATTCAGTTGTTTCACAGGCTTCGTTGTGTAATTTAAGAGAGTACATGGATTAATTTTGGTGCATTATTACACAGAAAAGAATTTGGGAGATGGATTTTCTATTCCTTAGAGTATGTAATATTTTTTTTAAATTAGGATTAATTTAGGTATATTTGCTTGCAAAGCAACTCTAATTGTACATGTATCACCTCTGAATTAGTCCTTTGAAGTCAGAGATTATTCATTGGGCTATTCTGCATGCATAAAAATAGAAAAATTTGGCTCTCAGATTATAACTGATGATATTAGATTTACTAGAGAAAGTTGTTTTCATTCAAATAAAGGCTTTAAAATGGATCAAGCATTATTAGACAGAACATGACTCTTTTAGCCTAGCTGTCTTTTTCTAACACAGCTGTGACATAAGAGAAGATATAAACCTCACCGAGTCTGCATTATCTGCACAATTTTCTTCCTGACTGTCAGGCACTATAACTTTCCAACCAGAATTATGAGTTAATAATCCTGTTTCAAGTGTAATGAGCTAAAAGGGTATTATGAATTCCTGAATTCATACTCGATTTGTTTTTCTTTATCTCCATGAAGTTAACAAATGAACAAAGTCTAGTAAAGTGGTAAACATGAGCAAAACAGCTTAAAAAAAAATAAAGTCCTATTTCTACTACAGCTAGCAAGAAAGAGAACAGCTGAGATCTGCTAAGTAGCAAAAATTATGTGATTGCCACAAGTCCTCAGACCACAACCGTTCTACATTTCTCTATGAGCTTTCATGTCAATGAGCTAAATTTTCTCAGCTCTCAACTACCGCAGCCCAAATAATTTCAGAGAAGGCTGTGTATGTGTGAATGTGAATAAAACTTGTGTTTTATAGTTTCAGTTGCAAAGGAAGCATCTTCATATGCATTTTTATTTTATATTTTGTCAAGTGTACATTTATGAAGAAGGACAGAATCTCTTTGTGCATGCACAATTTATATATAGCTTTGTTCTTTCAGCTAGGCTGGTCAAAACTAGTCAGTGAACATTCAAAGGAAGCCTTGTAATATATAAAATTTCCCTAGAGGGAGGGAATAACTGCTGTTTAAGATATTGCATTGTTGGAACAGAGCCAGTAATGCAATTCTTGTTCAGTTACATTTTTAGATGACTCATCAGATCTGCTAATCTGTGCTTTGAGGCTCAGGGAATATGGTCTTTAAAATCTCCTGAATATAAGAAAAGAAGTAATTTTTAAAAACAGGAAAACCCTTTACGCAACTTAATAATCTTGAGGAATCCACTATTTGGATCTGTTTCCAAATGTGATGCAGTAGCTTGTACCAATGATAAATCTAGAAAGATGAGTAAATGCTATAATCCTATTTCCTGTTTTACCATGAAAAATAGATATGAAACACAAAAACTTGTGTTTAGCTGTAGGAGTGATAAAGAAACTGGCCCCTGGAACTAATGTAAAGCAATTAGTTTTGGGAAAAGAAAGCTTTTTTTGCAAAGCTTGTGCTTTTGCTTGTGCCTTTTCCATTCCTTCCACCTGCTGGTAATGATTTCTCCTTTCTTGTGTGCTCATCCATTTTCTTTTAACTCCTAGTTGCAAATCAAATAGCATCTTCTTATTGTTTGTTGCTTAGCTTCTCAAACACTAAACTAAAGAGATCTGGCTTTGCCAAAGTCATTATCAGCAACATTGTCACTTCCGTGCCAATGAATTTACTCATTAATGATATAAGTGACAAAATTGGTCTTTTCTTATCCCTTTTTTCCATCTTTTTTTCTTTTATTTTTAAGGCAACCAATTATATAAACAAACTATTATATAACATTAGACATAACATGGGAAGAAATATCTAATCCATTAGTGTTACACATTTTACAATGAAATGAAAAAGAAAGGAAATTGGCTTCATTAATATAAAAAGAAAAAGGAAAAAAAATTATAGTGTGAAGAACACTAATGACCTCCAAAGAAATGGTGTGGATATTATTTTTTAAATTACTTATACTTCCACCTTAACAACAACAACCTACAACATGAAAAGTAATGAGAGCTTGAGAATGCATGATGGCAAAGGCCAAGATGGAAAATATCCCTGGGGAAGGTTTCCATTATTTTTGACATATTAAATGGTTTCTGCTTTTATTCATGAGTAGTGGAGAAAAAGGAAAGCTTTGCCTGCTGAATGTAACTAGGGGTTCCTCTCTGTAAATTGAAAATTTTTAGTTCAGTCTATGTTAAGCTGCTGGGTGTGGGGGCAGGGAGGAAACCCTAGTTCACAGGCAGACATGTCATAGCAAGTTTCCTTCTAGTACTTTGCAGATTCTGGTTGGATAACTGAGCTTTAATTCACCTGTTCAGCTTGACAAAGAAATGGTTAGGACATTGGCTTTTCTGTTATTAACACATACCTCCACTGACTTCCACTGTAAAATTAGAATTTCAACCATAATACTGGTGAATTCATAGAATCATCGAATCATAGAATGATTTAGGTTGGAAGGGACTATAATGGTCATGTAGTTCCAACCCCCCTGTCATAGGCAAGGACATCTTCAGCTAGATCAGGTTGCTCAAAGTCCCATCCAACCTGACCTTGAATGTTTCCAGAGATGGAGCACCTACCACCTTTGTGGGCAACCTGCCCCAGTGTCTCACCATGCTCATTGTAAAAAATTTCTTCTTTACATCCGATATAAATCTAGTTTTAGTTTAAAACCAGTACCCCTTGTCCTGTTGCAACAGGCCCTACTAAAAGGTCTGTCCCCCATCTTTCTTATAAGGCCCCTTTAAGTACTGGAAGGCTGCAAGGAGGTCTCCCTGGAGCCTTCTCTCCTCCAGGCTGAACAACCACAGTTCTCTCAGCCTGTCCTCAGAGGAGAGGTGTTCCATTCCTCTGATCATTTTTGTGGCCCTCCTCCGGACCTGTTCAAACAGGTCCATGTCTCTCCTGTGCTGAGGGGTCCAGAGCTGGATGCAGCACTGCAGGTGGGGTCTCACCAGAGCAGAGTAGAGGGGCAGAATCACCTCCCTGCACCTGCTGGCCATGCTTCTTTTGATGAAGCTCAGGAAATGATTGGCTTTCTGGGCTGCAAGTGCACATTGTCAGCTCATGTTTAATTTTTCATCTACCAATATCCCCAATCCCTTCTTCACAAGCCTGCTCCCAGCCCATTCATCCCCCAGTGTGTGCTGGTACTGGTGTTTGCCCTGACCCAGGTGCAGGATCTTGCACTTGGCCTTCATGAGGTTGTACTTCATGAGGCTCACATTAGGCTACTTCTCCAGCCTGTCCAGGTCCCTCTGGGTGGCATCCCATCCCCCTAGTGTATCAGTTGCGCCACTCAGGTTGGTATCACCCACAAACTTGCTGAGGGTGCACTCAATCTCACCATCTATGTCTTTAATAAAGATATTGAACAGTACCAGTCTCTATACAGACCCCTGGGGGACACCATTTGTTACTGATGTCCATTTGGACATTGAAACATTAACTGCAACTCTGGATGCAGCCATCCAGCCAATTGCTTACCCATCAAAAAACCCATCCATCAAACCCACATCTCTCCACTTTAATGACAAGGATGTTGTGTGGGACTTTGTCAAAGTCCTTTCAGAAGTCAAGGTAGATGATATCAGCTGCTCTTCCCTTGTCCACCAATACTCTTACTCCATGGTATAAGACCACTAGATTCGACAGCTGTGATTTGCCCTTTTTGAAGCCATGTTGCCTGTTTGTAATCACCTCCCTGTCATCCATATGCCTTGACATAACTTCTGGTGCTAATTCAGTCTAATTCAGATCAATTATTCTTTTTCTACACTCTGCCACCATTCATAGCAGAACTGTCTTGAAACAATATCAAAATGTTACATTGTCAATTAAAAATATGTTTAATTTTTTTTCTCAGAATCATATCTTTACATTTGCCTTCTTCACCCATACTTGAAAATAGGTAGGGATCTGCTTTTACTCCAGTTTTTCAGCTGAGAAGCAGAGGCAAAGAATAGGTCAATTGCATACATTAAGCATGACCAAACAATGCCATGGAGCAGCAAGATGAGGCTGTTCAAAGCAAGGGCTAGTGAGCCAGGAGCCAAGGGTGATCACAGTACTGGCCGTCCCCTCATAGACAGAACACAGTCCCAGAGTGTCTGAACAGAGTGAGCACAGCTGTGTGCTGATAGCAGAGTCCATTGATCAACCCTGAGATGGCAAGTAATGAACCAGGCTCAGGGTCCATCTAGACAGTCCAGCCAGGAGCAGGAGGAGATGGAGCCAGAGACAGGACTGAAGACAAGGCTATAACATGAGTCCAAAGTTCTTCTAGGAGCCAAGGCTGGAGACAGGACTACAGCACAGAAGTGAGATCCCTCTGGGAGACAGTGCCAGAGAGAGAGGACTGGAGACAGGCACACTCATCATGTAGTTCAGACAAGGACTGGGTACCCAGGCCTGAAAGTAACTGCAGATGCTGGGCAGTGGGTGTGGATTAAGGCCCCAGGTGAGACTGCTCAGGACAATTAAGGACTATGGTAGCCTCAGGGCCCTGACACAGAATACGGGGGGTGATTTACTCCATTTTCTGATAGTTCTAACTAGTATACCAACTTTTACCTAGCAATGCTTCACTAGGCTCATTTGCAGGCAGACTTTGTGGACATCTCTTTGTGTCCTTCTGCCTTTAGTCTTTTCTGAGCTAGCTCTTGGACTTAGGAATGTATGTTACACAATTTTTCTGTGGTAGGTACTAATTTGTTTTATTGAATATAATTGGTAAACCGATAAATCCCAAAGACCTTCTGATTTCATTAGAGATGTATTCTCCAAGCTGAGAACATTCAGCCATGGTTATGACAGAAGTATCTGGTTCTCAGACTTTTAAAATCAGTTCAGAATTGCAAGCAACCATTGCAGTTGGCAGGCCTAGAACACAGGAAATATTAAACAGCAAAGAGACAGAGAGATTATTCTATAGCAAGTTATCATCAGCACAAGGTGTGGAAAAAAGTGCATAACCAAACAGATTTCCATCTGCACAGCCATAAAACCACACCAAACCAAATCTCCAAAAGACCCCAACCTGATGCAATAAATTAAATAATAGGTTTAATTGCAGCAAACTGATAAAAAATAAATCCGCTGCCTATAGCCCAGATATAACTAATTTTGAAGGTAAATGAAACTAGTAAATAAAACAAAAATCAATAAACCCTCAGGAAGACCCTAGGCTGATGCTCTGAAAGGATTATGTTAACCAAGCTGACTGGCAGACATGGGTTCAGAAAACTCAATACATATGGTTTGATTTGAAATTTCAGGAGCATAGGTAGCAATAACTTCCTGGAGTATAAACCATAGGGTTTTTTTGTGATTTATGAAAGCTGTTTCTGAAGTTCAAACCCTTCCTGGAGCCAAAATTCTTAACTTAGAACTCTTGGAACATCCTCACCTGTTAGCTAAGATATACAGTCTGAAATCATTCCATAACACCCCTATTTTGGGAAAAATGGAGCATAATCCATTGGTTGTTTTAATTGCACCCAAAGGAAGAGACACAGTCTTCACCACCAGTCTTTTAGACAATGCCTAGTTGTTGGATCTCTTGCCCAGGAAGAGTACATTTGGTTTCAGGGCCTGAGGGAGTTCAGTCCTTGATCTCTGCAATGTCAAAGAGCACTGTCAGTTAATTGCCTAGCTGGGGTAGAAAAGACACAGTCTATTTATTCATTTTAAAGAAGTGCCAGTGTGCAGGAAATAGTTAGGCATTAATAGGGAAAAAGGAGAACATAATCAGGAGTATGATTCTGTAACTTAATGTTAGGACACTCATTTGGAGTTAGAATTGTTGTTTTAGGTGTCCTAGTCTTATAACTGTCTTTGTGTTTTAGCTAATAACTTAAGTAAACCATTTTTATTTTGTTGAAAGCACAGCTAAGATCACTGATTACATAATATTGTCTTTTCTTACAATTTTTTTTTTACATAAAAAATTGTATTCTGTTCTGTAAATTCACATCTTCAACAGGATGCATAAAATGTTAAATTGTTCTCTTCAAATATGGGGAATGAGGTTTTGAACATTAAGGCACTAAGCTCAAGTTTCTTGATCCCTGAGTGAATAGTTTAACCACAAAGTTATTAGGGCATCACCACAATTTCCAAACAGTTTTAAACGATGGTCACTACTCTATTTTGAATCAGTCCTTCTGGTATGTATTAAATATATGTTATATCAGCGTACCCTCCCTGATGAGCCAGACTGGCAGACTAGAAACAATGGATGAGGAGAAGGCTGAGGTATTCAACAACTTCTTTGCCTCAGTCTTCTCTGGTAGTGTCTCTTCCCACACCTCTCAAGAGGATGGACTGCAAGACGGGGACTGGAGGAGTAAAGTCCCTCCCACTGTAAGAAAAGATCAGGTTCGAGACCACCTGAGGAACCTCCACATACTTAAGTCTATGGGACCTGATGAGATGCATCCCAGAGTCCTGAGGGAATTGGCTGATGTAGTTGCCAAGCCAGTCTTCATGATAGTGGAAAAATCATAGCAGTCAGGTGAAGTCCCTGGAGACTGGAAAAAGGGAAACATTGCACCCATTTTTAAAAAGGGTAGCAAGGAGGACGCTGGGAACTACCAACCTGTCAGCCTCACCTCTGCGCCTGGGAAGATCATGGAACAGATCCTCCTAGAAGCTCTGCTAAGGCACTTGGAGGACAGGGATTTGAGACAGCTGGCATGGCTTCACCAAGGGCAAGTCCTGCCTGACCAAACTAGTGGCCCTCTGGAGTTGAGTGACCACATGAGCATATGAGGGAAGAGCTATGGATGTCATCTATCTGTACTTCTGTAAGGCCATGGTCCCCCACAACATCCTTCTCTCTAATTTAGAGAGATACGGATTTGTTGGGTGGATGAGAAATTGGTTGGATGGGTGCATCCAGAGGGCAGTGGTCAATGGTTCAATGTCCAGAGGGAAATCGGTGACAAGTGGTGTCCCTCAGGGGTCCATATTGGGACCAGTACTGTTTAATATCTTCATCAATGACATGGAGGGTGGGATAGAGAGCACCCTCAGCAAGTTTGTAGATGACACCAAGATGAATGGTGTGGTTGACACACCTGAGAGATGGGATGCCATCCAGAGGGACCTGGACAAGCTCAGCGAATGGGCCAGTGTGAACCTCATGAAGTACAAGGCCAAGTGCAGCGTCCTGCATCTGGGTCGGGGCAAACCCCAGTATCAATACAAGCTGGGGATTGGAGGATCAAGAGCAGCCTGCCAAGAAGGGCTTGAGGGTACTAGTGGATGAAAAGCTGGACATGAGCAGGTAATGTGCACTCACAGCCCAGAAGGGCAGCCGTAGCCTGAGCTGCATCCAAAGCAGTGTGGCCAGCAGGTCGAAGGAGGTGATTCTACCCCTCTACTCCACTCTGGAGAGACCCTACCTGGAGTACTGTGTCCAGCTCTGGAGCCCTCAGCACAGGAAAGACATGGATCTGTGGGAGCAGGTCCAGAGGAGGGCCACAAAAATAATCAGAGGGATAGAACCTCTTTGAGGACAGGCTGAGAGAGCTGGAGTTGTTCAGCTTGCAGAAGAGAAGGCTCTGAGGAGACCTTTTTGCAGCCTTCCAGTGCTTAAAGGGGGCTTATAAGAAAGCTGGGGACAGACTTCTTAGCAGGGCCTGTTGCGATAGGACAATGGGTAATGTTTTTAACCAAAAAAGGGTAGATTTAGACTGTATATAAGGAAGACTTTTTTTTCAGAATGAGAGTGGCGAAAACCTGGCACAGGTTGCCCAGAGAGGTGGTAGATGCCCCATCCCTGGAAACATTCAAGGTCATGTTGGATGGGACTTTGAGCAACCTGGTCTAGTTGAAGATGACCCTGCTCACTGCAGGGTTTTGGACATTAAAGGTCCCTTTAAAGGGGATGCCCTTCAAAATGTGCCTTCCAACACAAACTATTCTATGATTCTATGATATTTTTTACTTCTAGTCATCTCACTTTTTCAAAATCACCTCAGCTCATTAAGTAGAAGTCATATCTTACTGTATATTCTATCAAAGATAAGAACTAATAGATAATTTCATTTTTCTAGTGCTGTCATTGGTTTCTTATACTGATCATGTCTGTCAGCACATAAAAATAACAAAAAATAATTATCACATTGGACTGAGAACTCATGATTTACTAATCTGCTCCTAGTGTCATCCATGAATCATATGTTCATATGTTCATAGGTTTTAGAATACGATGCTGATTTAAGGACAGAAAGAAGCAAGTCAATGTGGAAACAAGATTTTCCTCACATTATGCAATGATTCTAAAATAGATGTTTCCAAAAAAATATTTAGCCATAGTTAGTAAATAGATAGATCAAGCCAAGGCTACAGCAGGCTGTAGTTCAGAAACATCTGCCCCCCTATGACAATGAAAGCCTGGAAAACTACATGTGTGGTGTTTTTATTCAGAGAACTACAAAATCCTTTAGAGAAATCACTAGAAGTTTTTTGGAGAGAAGCACTGAGTATGCCAAATATTTTTATAGTAAAAGAAAATATTGCCCGAGTCTGACACCACTGGTTTGTATTGTCAATTAGGATTGTTTTCAGTAGTTATTGTTGAAAAAGGTAGGTGGAATGGTTATTGATTCAACTTTTCAATTAGTGGTGT
The DNA here is from genome assembly GCF_964289735.1 of Phaethon aethereus. Taxonomy (NCBI): domain Eukaryota; kingdom Metazoa; phylum Chordata; class Aves; order Phaethontiformes; family Phaethontidae; genus Phaethon; species Phaethon aethereus. The sequence continues at coordinate 62,288,641 of NC_138578.1, read as the reverse complement.
ATTATCTAAGATATTTTGATTGTCCTATTATAGCTCTGTTGGATGGACTATAGTATGCTTTGATCAAATTTTTTGCTCAGTGAAAGATTTCTTATCTCTTTCTTATAGAAACAGGTTGCTAATATTAAAATGCTACCATAACTTGATTACTCCTTGATATGAATCAGGCTCTGTTTTTCCCAAGTTTATCTGAGGTATGTTATTACATATGTAAAGACATATCACACTGAGATAGTTAAGAAAAACTATTAGAATAAGTTTAAGAAATGTGGCCTGCAATTTTGGCCCTGCTCTCCAGTCCTAAAGATCTATGTTTATTTCTTGGCTCCCTCATATGTTTTGCAAAGCTGTGGACAAGTCTCCAATAGTGCTGTCATTTACCTTATTCTCTATAAAGCCTCCCTATTTGGAAAAAAAAAATAATAGAAACAATTTAAAAAACATTTATATTTTTGTAAGTACTCCAATGAAAGACCATATATACAAATAGATGGATACTTTTTTGAAATATTTTCTGAAAGAAGGAGTGTATAAAAAAATTACACAAAGAAAAGCATAGACAAGAAGTATAAAATCTGCAGCTACAGGTATTGGAGACAATTAAAAAAATCTTCAAATATCTGCCAGGGGATAGGACTTATGTGCCAGTTAAATCACTTCACAGTTCGCAGTTGCACAGTAATGTTATAGAAGCTGGACAACTTCTGAGCTGTTTCCACTAGCAAAGCAGCTGGATTTTATCAGTGTTGAAAAAGCACAAACTGAACATTTTCAGGAAGGCAGTACGAAAAAACATCCTAGTTATATATAGTTATTATACTAGTTAAAAATTGACAACAGCAAATAACATTTCCATTAGAAACACATACAACCAGCCCCAAAATTATATAGACCATATTAGAAACGTCATTGCTTGTATTCTCTATTTCCTCCATTTCCTCCACTCTTCAAATTTAATGTGCAAAACCACTTCTATTCACATAAAGCCTACACACTCTGTGTATGTGCATGTACAGATGTTTCCAGTAGAATACTGCATAACGTATGAGGCAAACTGTAATTATTTCTTGAAGAGATTATCTTAGTTCTCATTTCAGTAGTTTAATTGTCACTGTGGGCAGCTTTTGTTTATAATGTACCCTGTGGTGTAGTAAGCACTAGTGGCCATAGTCCCTGAAGAGAAATTTAAAGAAAGCAAGCAAAAACCCAAGCAATGAACACCTGCTGAAGTTGTTATTGTCCAAATTACAGAGACACTTTTATATAAAGCTAGAAAGAATAGACAAGAATAAGAATACTTTTGCTCCTTTTAGAACAGGGCTCTGGTGGATATGTTATCACTACATCTAGAAGTAAAGCAGAAAAGGGCAGAACTTCTGGTGCCCATAATGACATGCTCTTACTTAAAAAAAAAAAAAAATTAAAAAAAAATCATGGTTTCCCATGTGTGATGTTTCCTCAGAAGATTCCTTACAATGAAACACATGTTCAGTGATATCAGTGCTCATACCATCTACCAGCTTTGAGTTGCAACAAAATCTGATTTTTCAAATAAATGAAATGAGAAAAAAAACACACACACACAAAGCTTTTCAAGTTATTTTAAGTGATTGTGAGTTAGATCGAGATCAGTAAATTTGTCTTTCTGAATCAATGGGATGGAATTCAGTTTGTTATATGACAGTCTGCATGTAAAAGGTTTTATTATACCCTTCAGTAAGAATGATTCTGTATCTTTCCTTTGTTTTGAACCTCTACTGGGAGGATGAAGATCTGTTTTCCTCTTTTTCCTAACAGTATTACTTTTTACTCTGGTACATTTTCGCTGAAGAGTTAGCCCTGGCACATAACATCAGTAACTTCCCTCTTCTTCACAAACAGACCTCTTAGATCTAACTTGAGTAATAGTTTGCTGCTTAGAAAGCTGTGGTGGAATTAGTCTTGTCCAGTGGCCAGATGCCCACACGACAACTCTCTCACTCACCCTCCTCATCAGGATGGGGAAAAACAGGATGAGAGAGCTCATGGGTTGAGATAAAGAAAGTGAGATCACTTACCAGCTACTGTCATGGGCAAAACAGACTTGACGAGGGAAAAATTAATTGTATTTATTGCCAAAACAGATTCAGGTACTGAGAAACAACGACAAAAAAGTTAAAACTTTAACCTGCCCACACACCCCTCTTTTTCCAAGCTCAGATGGTTTCCTCCTGAACAGGGCATTCCTAACTCCTCTCCCTGCCTTGAGCAGCATGGCGGGATGGAGTATGGAAGGATGAGGTTAGTACGTAACAGTTTCTCTCTGACACTCCTTCCTCCTCACACTTTGCTGCTGCTCCAGCACGGAGTGCCTCCCATGGAATTTAGTACTTCAGGATAAGACTGCTTCTGTGTGGAATTTCACAGACTGCATATCCTCCAGGAAATGTCCACCTGCTCTGGTGTGGGGTTCTCCATGGGCTGCAGCATGGATAACTGCTCCACTCTAGTCCTCTCCTTGGGCTGTAGGGAAGGATTTGCTCTGGGGCCTGCAGCACCTCCTCTTTCTTTGATCTTTATGTTCACACCACTGTTTCTCAATGTCTTTTCCCTCCTCTTCTGCCTGGGTGGTGTCTTTGCCCATTATTAAATGTGCTCAAAGAGGTGCCACCAGCTTGGCTGACAGGCTCAGCTGTGTGCTGTGGTGGGGCTGTTGCAGAACCGGTCGGAACTGGCTGGAACCAGTGGTGTCTGGCACCGGGCAGCCCCTGGCCTCTTCTCTCAAAAGCCACCCCTGAAGACCCCTGCTGCCAAAACCTTGCCATGTACACTCAATACAACAGTTCCTTTTTCAGCTTGTTTGGTTGCATGTTTCTTTTTCTCCTTGACCACAGGACAGAATATAGATTATGTTTTCATGCAAGTACCAAACCTGTTTGGTTTTGATACTTGAGCTGTATTATTTGAGTCCCAAAGGACTCCCACTGTGACACTGCAGCATGTTGCCACATGCATAGAACAGAATTTTCCTCCCACAAGTCTCCAAGAAAGAGTCATATTGGATTATTACTTTTCTTTATTTCTGCAGCACAAAAAACTGTCATAAGACATCAGTATGTACCAAGCACTCATGACCATTTTAGGTAAGCATAAAAATATGCTTAAATTTGAAGGTCAATTTAATTGTTCAATGGAAATGTAGGTTATGATGGGATATAAGCTTTTTACAGCTTTGTAAACAAGAATTAATTTAAAACAAAGTAATTTAATTGAGTCAAATGTACTTTATCAAGACCAATTTTGACAACCAATTCCCTTATGTTCAAATTTAGAAATGAAAAACAGACGTGTTCTTCACTCTGGTACAATTGTCAACATTAGATGCTTACCTACTTATATAGAATCAAATGTCTCTGTAGCTTTTAGTTTAGAGCACTTGGTTAGGAGGAGTCCTGGATTCATGCTAGAAATTGTAAAGTTGCTCAGAGCACATATACAGGCTCATACCCTACACAAGAGTTAGGAAGAAGAAATTTTGTCTGTGAATGGTACTGGTATGTAGGCTTAAAATTGGCATTGAGCTGCTTGGTATTTTTGAGACTTGAGAAATTCTGTCTGCTCCCAGTGTCTGTAAAGTCAGTATTCACAAAATGACAAAATCACAGAATCATTAAGGTTGGTAAAGACCTTTAAGATCATCAAGTCCAACCACCAACCCAACACCACCATGCCCCCTAAACCAAGTCCCAAAGTGCCAAGTCACAGAATCACAGAATCACTAAGGTTGGAAAGGACCTTCAAGATCATCAAGTCCAACCATTAACCCAACACCACCATGCCAACTAAACCGTGTCCCAAAGTGCCACATACACACGATTTTTGAATATTTCCAGAGTCGGTGACTCCACCACCTCTCTGAACAGTCTGTTCAAAGCTTGACCATTCTCTTGGTGAAGAAATTTTTCCTAATATCCAATCTAAACCTCCCCTGGTGCAACTTGAGGCCATTTCCTCTCGTCCTATCACTAGTTACTTGGGAGAAGAGGCCAACACCCTCGTCACCACAACCCCCTTTCAGGTAGTTGCAGAGAGCAATAAGGTCTCCCCTCAGCCTCCTCTTCTCCAGACTGAACAACCCCAGTTCCCTCAGCCGCTCCTCATAAGACTTGTGCTCCAGACCCCTCACCAGCTTTGTTGCCCTTCTCTGGACATGCTCCAGCACCTCAGCATCCTTCTTGTAGTGAGGGACCCAAAACTGAACACAGTAGTCGAAGTGCGGCCTCACCAGTGCCGAGTACAGGGGCAAGATAATTCCCTACTCCTGCTGGCCACACTATTGCTGATACAGGCCAGGATGCTGTTGGCCTTCTTGCCCACCTGGGCACACTGCTGGCTCATGTTCAGCTGGCTGTCAACCAGCACCCCCAGGTCCTTTTCCGCCGGGCAGATCGCCAGCCACTCTTGCCCAAGCCTGTAGCGTTGCATGGGGTTGTTGTGACCCAAGTGCAGGACCCAGCACTTGGCCTTGTTAAACCTCATGCAGTTGACCTTGGCCCGTTGATCCAGCCTGTCCTGATGCCTCTGCAGAGCCCTCCTACCCTCCAGCAGATCAACACTCCCACCCAACTTGGTGTCATCTGCAAACTTACTGAGGGAGCACTCGATCCTCTCATCCAGATCATCTATAAAGATATTGAACAAGACCGGCCCCAGAACCGAGCCCTGGGGAACACCACTTGTGACCGACCAGCAACTGGATTTAACGCCATTCACCACAACTCTTTGGGCTCGGCCATCCAGCCAGTTCTCTACCCAGCAAAGAGTACACCTGTCTAAGCCATGGTCTGCCATTTTCTCCAGGAGAATGCTGTGGGAGACAGTGTCAAAGGCTTTACTAAAGTCCAGGTAGACAACACCCACAGCCTTTCCCTCATCCACTAGGTATGTCACCTGGTCATAGAAGGAGATCAGATTGGTCAAGGAGGACCTGCCTTTCATGAACCTGTGCTGGCTGGGCCTGATCCCTTGGTTGTCCTTCACATGCCTTGTGAGCACCCTCAGGATGAACCTCTCTATAATCTTCCCTGATACTGAGGTCAGGCTGACAGGCCTGTAGTGCCTGGGATCCTCCTTCTAGCCTTTGTTGTAGATGGGCATCAGATTGGCAAGCCTCTTCGTGGTGGTCTTTTTAGCTTCCTTGAGAATCTGGGCATCATCATGGTTGTTTATTTGTTTGTGGGTCTAACTTTGAACTTAGATGCTGAATTGTAGCAGTTAGGTGTTGGTGTCTTATTTCTCAACTGAATACTTCATGTTTATTTTCCATGTCAATAACTTTGTCACGTAGTCATTCAAAATAAAAGATTAAAGATTTCATAGTCACTGCTGCATAATATGTAATAGTCAGACTTTATAATAATATTGTTAGACACTGAATCATCTTAATATCTCCTCTCATAATTTTCTTAGCATATAAAACTAAGAACCATTCATTCATGCAGAAGTAAGCTTTAATTGGGAAGTCAGTATCACAGGAAATATATCCTCCTACTATTCATATTTAGTTCTTTTTCTGCAGGTTAATCAGACCTGACAAAGTCTGAAGACATCTTCACTACCTGTGCGTAACATTACTGAGATGAGTAAGGGCTCTGAGAAAAATGAAAATAATATTTAATAATCTCTGAATATTCAGTACAATTTTTCAAGTTTTCTGTAAATTTGGGGGCAAAATTTGGTTAAAATGACCTCCTTGATCAACCTTCTGGAAGATCAAGACAAAATTAGGCAACATGCTTGAGGGAATGCCTGGGTGAACCTGAACAACCAGTTAGAATGAGCTCCCAACAGAAGACAGCTGAAGCAGTTCACCAAGTAGCACAACAAAAGTTACTACTTTTCAAAACCATTCAAAAGGCTTTTCAGATATTGATAACTATGGAAAGCAGTGCTACATATCCACAAGGAGTTTGCTCTGACTGATGTAGGTTTTTTCTGCATAACTTGAACAGAAATGGAACAAATATGTAGCTATTAGAAAATAGTTGTCAGTTAAATGGTTCTCAATTTTCTGTTGTTTGAAGAGACAAATTATTGCATAATACTCTATTCAGTACCTTAAATTTAATAATCTATTAGGTTATTTACACATTTTCAGATTAGATAAATAATTTCTGATAGTAGCATGAAACATGTAAGGACATTCCTGCACGCCACACATGGGTTCCAGCAGAGAAAGCAGAGAAAAAAAGCAGTGTTTTACACATGCTTAGATGCAAATTCCCTAAGATACTTTCAGAAATGAAGCTTAGAAAAGATAGGATTGAAGTTTAATTCAAAACGTCATTTGACTTTTGGCCTGTTAAAAGCATGTAATTTTACCCTCAGTAAAATTGCTCTAGGTCTTCAATTACTTCAGCCAACCTTTAATGGAAAAAAAAAGTTACTAAGCACAGTACAAGGTAAGAGGATGAAGTCAACCTTCGTATTTCCTCTCAGATAGGAACACAATGAAATCTCTATATATCCATGGTGGTCTCTGCTTCATGCTGACTGCTGGTTCTCTTATATGGATTAAGACACAGGCTTTGTCTGCAAATCCTTAAGTGGAAGTACCTTATATACCATATTATGAAAAAATATGAAGAAATATCTTAATTTTCTGCTGCATGTAATGTTTGCTATTTTAATGATCTGCAGATCGATTTCCTTCCTGGTCTACTTATGTCCATATCTCAACCTTGTCACTAAACAAACCCGAGAAACAGAAAGTATTAATGAACTATCTGTCACCTTTAGAATGAGAAATAAGACATATCTTTTTCCATCTTTCTAATAACTGAAGACCTTTATATTCCTTAGTAAATACTTGCTCCTCTGCAATGAAGCTGTGTTACTTTGTTGCTGAACAGTCATAGATCGCCTTTATTTTAGAACATTAGTCCACCATACCATCATAATTTTGCACATAAAACCACAACAGAATTAACAAAGCCTCTGTTTAACAGAAGAAATAAGTATAAATAGTGTACTCACTAAGAGAGTTCTGCTGTTTTCAAATAGCAAAATTTTATCATTTATTTGTGGCCCCACTTATTTTCCACTTTTCAACTCACCATTATATTTAGTGAGTCTCTCCTGAGGCTTGTAAGCACACTGAATATTACAAAAGACTTTGCTTATTGTTTGGTGTTTTCATATTCTCAGAATTCTATATATTACATGATTTTTTTTTCCAAAGAAGTATGGAAAATTTGCTTGTGTGTCTGCATATTGGTGGATTCTTATCCCAAACATCCAGTGAAAACTAATTTTAGTTGGTTTTTGTTTCATCATGTTTCTACCAAGAGCTTCTGAAATCCTAATTGCAACTTCATTCCAGAATAGGTGATGAAGGAACGCTAAACTCAAATAAAAGTTATTGTTGTTACTTTGGTCAAGCTGTTAGGTAGTATTACGGTTCTTGCAAAGTTTCTTTTCAAAGTGGATATAAGTCAAGAAACCTTTGACACACTTTTTTTTTTTCCTGAAATTATCTTTACTTCGACACAGTGAAAGCACAACAATGAGAAATTTTCTTTGCCTAGAAATCTGCAAGTGCAATGAATTTTTCATCTGAGAATCTCTAGATGGATATGACTTCACCCAGCAGAGACATTCTACATCTCAGCTGGTCTCCAGAGGCTTTCTTTACAATTAGAGAGAAATATATACTTTCAGGTTGCAATTAATCTAGAACTCTTTTGCATATCTATTTTACAATAAAACGAATTGAATAGTTTCTCTTCCTTCATTGCAGAGTAGATCCCCAAGAACTAGGTATCTACATATAGGGTAGATATGTTCTAGACAGTTGCACTAGAATCTATAGCTGTTCTACTACATACAGGGATCAGATTCTCAATTCACAGAGCCTGCCTGGCACCCACTTAGCACTAGCTTCAGTGAGTTCAAGAGGGTCAGAGATGTAAACAGAAACACTAGAATCTTCCAGCATATGGCACTCAGGCAACTGTGGAGGTACTGTTCTCCAGTTCAGGTGAGATGATCTACAGCTCATCTGTGCTGAAAGAAGGTTCTGTTTACTTTTTCCTCCTGCTCTTCTCCCTTGCTCTCAGCTCTCAAATCATGCCCTCTCCTTTTGCAATTCTGATGTTTCTTGGAACTTCTGAGTGCATACATAGTTCATTAACCCAGTGGAAAACTAGCTTCCTTATGCCACATTAATTTTCTGTCATAATCTAAGTTTAACCGACTTTTGATGACCATGAGTTGTTAATTCTGCATCGAAAACAAAATCCTGTAACAGGCAGATATAATCAGTATATAATTAATATTGGTGTACCTTGAACCCAAATATAATTGTACAAAAATACTGTGACCAACAACAGTGTTTAAGCAATTTCCTAACACTGTGATGGCATAGCAAAACACAGTGTACAAAGATTTTGCATACATACCTTGCCAATGTGACCTTCAAAGGGGCAAAGGTTGGTCTAGTTGCATGTACAAAGTATCCAACTAAAAAGAAATTGTGAAGAGAAAGAAGTTAAGAACAAAGGGCTACAAGCAACCAGGAGATCCTAAAGAATACACAATACAATGATGTGTACAATGGCTAGTCAAAAAGATGTTACACAGTATCAGGAGAAAATGACATCCCTTTCTGAAGGGAAGTAAGGTGAAAAGCATAAAACAGTTAGGATGACTATTTATAACCAGTATTTATCCATTATGTTCTTAAGAATCTGAGGACTTTGCTACCTGATCACAGGTATATGGGATAAACTCAGTTTGCTTCCTGCAGAACTTGGAAGAATGAAAACGAGGTAAGATAATTCAGTGTATTAAGTTAGTTATTCCAGGCTACCAATATCATAGACCATTGACAAGAGCTTTTGAAGTTCTAAATGCAGTGATTTCATTCAGAGGCCTTTTGAATTATGTCTAGTTTCTTGGCCAGATTCTAAATCTATTATTTTTTGTCCATTTACTTGACATTAATTAATTAAGAGGGAAACTTTAAATGAAGATGGCATCTTCATGTCAGGACCAACCTGATATTTAGTATTATTGAGAGCTGTTAAATAGCTGCTGTGTTCCCTTGGGAAATGAATTTACTTAATGCAATAAAAGTAGACTCATCAAAATATTCTGACAAAATCCAACAACCTTAATACTTATGGTACGTGATTTGCCATTCTTGTACACATTGTTTGTTCTAATCATCAGTCAACAAAGATGCAACAGCATGAAATAAAAGTAAATAGAGAATTATTCCCCACGTCTTGTTAATATGGAACCTATTGTAAAGTAGTACTGAAAATAAAAGAAATAGAGCCAAAATAATTCTTGTTTGATACAGTTTTTGTATCCACATTAATTGTTCATGTATAATACAACACGTTGATTTGAAATATTTTGTTGCAGAAAAAGTAGCCTACAAATATTATGAAAAAGCTTTCCCTGGCTTATTATCTTTGTTGACATCTTCCATTATCCATGGAAGATATCCATTGCCATGCTATCCATTATAGGTTAAAAACTGATCCTTCAGTCAAGTATGAACACACAAAGACACAGAGGCTTACACTTGAGAAGGATATACTGAGAAGATTATTTGAAAAATCTCCTCACATCCTTGTAACTAGACTGTTAAGACTAGTAAAATACAATGGGGGAATTGTCCTGGTTTTTAAAATTAATTTCCTGACACATCATTGCCCAAGATAAAAACATCTTTATTTTTAAGTGTCATTTTCTTTGCAGTTAGATGTGTACACATGCCTGTATTTGTTCCAGGTATTCAACAAAAATGACCTTTAATGTACAGCCCTGGCTAACTAAATCCAGAGACGAACAAGTACAGAAAGAATAGCTCAGTAGAAGACTGTTGTATAACTGCAGCCAAAAAACCTTAGTGACAGTAAATTTAATAAAAGACCTATGAAAACACCAGCTCAGTGACAGTTCTGAAGGTAAGGTGCTGTAGTAATTTTATTACTTTAACTACGCATACATTAAAAAACCATTACTGAGTTACAATAAATAAAACACTAAGTCATAAATGCAATGCAATGAAGTTAAAAGTGATAGTAAAATTTAAGCAATTAGCAAGAAAATAAAAAAATAAGAACAAAATACAACCAAAGGCAAGGTATTTCTTGACTAACAAGCAACTAGAAGTAGCTCCACACACAATTTAAAATGTAAGTACTTCCAGAGTATCAACATGGGTGAAGATGTTGAATTTTCAATTATTGCTGCTATGATTACTTCATGTTTTAGGGACTACTTCCTGAGAAATTATCTGCCTCATCATCAGTTGTCCCAACAGAACACAACAGTGGCTCAGTTCAGTGGGCAGAATTACAGTAGCTGTGTTTTTTCCCCGAGAAGCCAGAAAACATTGTTTCCTGATAGTTACAGAAACTTTCATGTTCTCACTACATGTTGCTATTTTGTTAGTGGAAGACTTTGCTGACTAATCTATATGAACAAACTAAAGCATTGAATGCAGTGTTTATATGGCTTTGAAACCTGAATTTGAAAGTATGTAATTACAAAAAATTCTGCAAAGCTTTTACTTTACTGTAATCATTACATTTGCTGAGACAAGGAATGTCGTAGACTAGTTCCAAAGGGAAACTTTAAAGACATTGGGAGTTCCTGAGTTATGCCAAGCTCACAGGCCAAAGTGATCTTTGGAATATTTAAAGTCACCTTCAAGATACTCTTCAAGGATGAAAAAAATCTCCCCTTGGGTTGATCTTCCAACCTCATTGAGGTTCTGGGCTGAGAGCAAACTTGTATCTAAATAGGACTGCAATGAACGTTATAGTAATTCAACTTGATCTAGCATCTGTCATCCAATATAAAAAGTTTATCCAGATTCACTGGCAAGAATTTTTTCTCTCCCCAAATCTAGGAAATATCTATCATCAGAGTTTCTGTTGATTAAAATAGCTACATTTGTATCATTCAGAAAAAAAGCACAAAAAACCCAAAAAAAAGTAACGAAAAAACCCTGTATTTGGTTTGTGTGGCAAGATTTTGGTAGCAGTGGGGGTTGGCTTCTCTGAGAAGCTACTAGAAGCTTCCCCTGTGTCCATTAGAGCCAGTGTCAGCCAACTCCAAGACAGACCCACCACTCGTCAAGGCCAATCCAATCAGCAACGGTGGTAATGCCTCTGGGTTAACATATTTAAGAAGGGAGTCAAAAAACAGCATGCAAATTTTACAGCTGGGGAGAGGAATGAGAATATGAGAGAAATGGCTCTGTAGACACCAAGGTCAGTGAAGAAGGAGGGGGAGGAGGTGTTCCAGGTGCCAGAGCAGAGATTCCCCTGCAGACTGTAGTAAAGACCATGGTGAGGCAGGCTGTCCTGCAGCCCATGGAGTTCCATGGTGGAGCAGATATCCACCTGTAGCCCATGGAGTACCACACGCCAGATCAGGTGGATGCCCAAAGGAGTCTGTGATCCTGTGGGAAGTCCACACTGGAGCAGGCTCCTGGCAGGACCTGTGGACCTGTGAAGAGAGGAGCCCACGTTAGAGCAGGTTTACTGGCAGGACTTGTGACTCCCTTGTGACCCACGCTGGAGCAGTCTGTTCCTTATTGACATCAAAAAATATTATGAACATAGCTGTTTGTACACACAGAGCTGTTCCCAAAACTTCACTGTTCAATCCCATACATTACTACAAGATTTTCTAGAACCTGAACCTCTCCACATAATACTCAGTAGATTGTATTTACCTTCATTATAATTCTGTATACAATAATATAAAACTTAGTAGGAAGAGGGAAAAAAAGAAAAAAAAAGATAAAGCAGTAAAACCAACACCAAAGGTCACTCAGAATTGCTAGGAGAGTAAGAAATGTTAGGATTAGAGGGGAAAAAAAAAAGCCACAAAACCCCCCAAAAACTGCTATTGATCTGAAAGGCATGGAACAAGCCTTGATGCTACAGAATAACATAAAATATCACTGTTGATACTGCTTTTACAAACTCATATAATATATCTATATATTTTTCCCCTATCTATATACTTCAAATTTTCAAAGTTGAAAAATTTGAGAGAGACAAAAAAATTTCAGGCTGTCAGTTGATCCTGGACCCCTTGTGACTCTCAATAATATTGTTAGAAACCACTAGAAATGCACATGTGCAAATGAAGATGATCTAATAGTAAATATTACCAAAACACCTGGAAATAAAGAAGCAAAATATGTTTATGTCATAATAACAAAAAACCTATACTCGTGCTTGTTTCAGAAATAAATTGTATTGGGATAGAAATAAAACTGCTGTATGTCTATGAAAAATCTCTATCTCCATGAGTGAGTTCTGTGGGAAACTTACCAGGTTTACTTAGGAGATCTGAGATTTATTCCTGCTCACGCACTCTACTGTCAGTCTATTGTCAATGATGATAAGCATATTGTTTTCCGAATGCTGATTTATTCTTTAATACTATCTCCTTTTCCAGGAGAAACCATTTTATTGTTTTCAATATTTTTATTATTACTATTGCCAGATATAATGCAATCTTAAACAGAAAATATTAATCCTTAACACAAGGCAGTTTAAATCAAGTGCTAGAAATTGTGAAATGCTTATTTCCACGTTGCTTGGTGTTAAACTTTCAGTGTTCACTTTTAAAACAATTCCCTGAGGTTGTATTGAATTGCAAAATCCATGAACCAATAAGTTGCTTGTAATTTATTTCAGCAGCTTTCTTGGTAACACTTTCATTTGTAACTTCAGTGCTATCCTTACATCCAGTGTTTCCAAATCCCGGGAACAGCACAGTATATGCACAGATAGTTCACTGACTTTCGCAAGGTTTTTATGATCCCAGACATCATGGCCGAGCATGTTTCCTACATCTCACCTTTATTTTATTATTTATTGATTTTTACAAAGACCTTAAGCTTTAGGCGTTGCTTAGATTTTCAACCAAAATATCCACAAAACCCAAACATCCTTCCCAAAATCTATGGGATACAGTATTTTCCTTTTTGACAACTGTACAAAACTTAAGCAAATTTACTGAAGTTAGTAACATGTAATTACTACAGAGATCAGAATCACTTCCACAGTTTGAGGCATGATGCTACAGTCATTTAAATTTGCAATGTGTGCTACACAATCTTATTCCTGAGTTTCATGTCATGTATCCTTTCTGTTTCACTGATAAATATATTTGGGATTTGTCCTAGTGTAACTGTAATTGTTGTTTAACATTCTAACATATGTAAATCTTCAAATGTATCAATATATATAATTCAACTTGAGTGCCTAATAAGCAAATTAAATATATTAGGAATAATAGCTCCCTATATACTGGGAGACCTACCTATAAAACCAGATGTGTTGTTTTCCAAACTAACCAAAATTGTTCCATTCCTTCCCTTCTTGCAGCACACTCACTTTTTGGCTCATCTACTTTTGTACTCCCTGTAACAGTATTTCAGGGTCAAATTCAGACAGGAGGAAACCAAACTATTTTAAATAGCTGTTTTACTGAGTAATTATTTGGTTTTCTTTTAGTTTTAACATTTATGACTCCTTTTGAGCTTTTCTTGTGGCTACAAATGGAGTCATGATCATGGTTTGAGAAACCAACCCACAAAACCAGGTAAAGGTGCCATGATAAGTGGATAAGAAATAGCTTTTAAAATTTGTTATGGAATTGCATAGCTTTGTCATATCTTGAAAATATATTTGGGAGGCCAGACTGTGGCCAGACATGTAAGAACTGAATCCTGCCTTCATTCGTCTATCCTCTTTGGTCCCAGTTGAACTATCCATGCATGTGCACGTGTTAATGCTAAAATGTAAAGGTAAGGAGAAGAGTTCATAAATCTTTCCCATCCTATATCAATGCAGTTGCTTCAGGAGAAAGTATAACTGTTTTTTCAAAACAGGCATTTTCTCTATTCATGAAGGTCCCTGCAAATCTCATGGAAAAGTAGAGTATGTACCTTTACAAAAACTAACTTTGGCTCATCTCCACAACTATATTCTATAGAGACCATCCAAAAGCAGCAGCTGACAAGAGGATGTGGATGGAAATCAAAACACTGTAAGAACTGACAGCAAAATAATGCTTGGTGTGAAAACTAGCATTTCAGAAATAATCTGCTATTAGACCAGTTTAACATGAATATTACCAGAACTATGTTTCCAAAACCTTCAGTTGCTTTTGTTTTCATATTATTTGAAATCTGGGTTCTTTTTTTTTTCACAATAAAATGTAACAACGTACCTGAAATGACTGATCTTGCAAGCCTTCCTCACATTAATCATCCCCACCATGTCAATAGCTTAGATGATTTCTCTGGGGCTAATTACATGAATGACGTTTACAGGATCTATTCCCCTGTGACTACTCTCATATTATTTCCTATTGAGAAATAACTGGTATTGTCATGAGATGGTTTGATTTAATGTATGTTTTAAACATAAAAAAATAGTTTAAACTTGGATCATTTCCTAAATTATTCTTTTAAAATTTTATCTAGTATAAATTGTTTGCATGAAACAGTAGAATAGAACATATGGTTTCTCTACAGTTCAGTAAGTGAATGATGTGTGTCACCATTTCTGTTATGCAGAATTTTATGTAGCTTGATATTCATATCAATAGCTGGGGGCAAAAATGACCTAAAACAGATGCCAAAGCAAAGAAAACAGTTTCTGTGGAAAAGCCCAGTTTTCTGAGGTATTTAAACTCACCAAATAATGCCTTAAGAGGTGAAAACTACATTGGCAGTAAGGATGGGAGTTGTTACTTCACTTGATTAAGAATGGTATTGATGTTGACACTTTACCACATGCTCAGTTGTACTGTGATTCATTTCTTTATGCCACTGGGGAACACTCTTGCTATTGCCAAAGCAGAAGTCATTTTGAATAATAAGGCACACATTAAAAGACCCCCCTTTTTGTTTTTAATCTCTTCACTCTTACTCTCTGCTTCAATGTAACTAGAATTAGGCAAAAATAATAAATTGGTTTGCAAAATATTCCCATACTGTTCTATCTTTCCTAAAATGATTCTAAACTGTGACATTTCAGGTCACTTTCTATTGAAGCTTTGGGAAAATTCAAAAAGCCACTCTTGCTCAAAATGTCAAGCTGTGAAAAGCCATCTTCTACTAAACTTTTGAGTTGTGAAGAGACTCCTGTCCCTTGTTACAGACTTCTGTATTTGGCATGGATACTGTATGGATTTCCACCCTTGGTTTATACCTATACGGACTTTAGAATAGAACAGAACAGAACAGAACAGAATAGAATAGAATAGAATAGAATAGATTAGATTTCAGTTGGACCTACAATGATCAGCTAGTCCAACTGCCTGACCATTTAGTATCACTGTCCTCCATTCCAGTGCTGTAGTCTGCTGTAATTGAGATACACGCGCTAAACTCTTCCTCCATATTCATTTGGAGTATTTCTTTTCTCTTCATGTGTAGGAGTTGTGTCATTAAAACATCAAAGAACCCCAGACAAACCTAGATATAGGGTAAAACATGTGAAAAAACACTCTGTCTGTAGTGCCGCGTAACAAAAGATCTCCCTTTTGTCAAGGAACTGCCACCTCTCTATACAAAAGTGTCCTGGTAAGTTATTATAGAGGAGGCTTAGTCAAAATCTCTATAATAATAGTAAATTATACCCTTGACTCTGCAACTGATGAGAATAAATAGGGTGAAAGGCATGGAGTATACTTCAGTGAGTAAGTGGATACATAAAATACTACTGTACAAGAAAAATTATTTCAGATAGTATGAAATACTTGAGTTATTGAGCAGCCAAGTTAGACTCTAACAACACAACTGGGGTGGGTTTTTTTGTTTGTTTGCTTGTTTTTTTTTTAAAAAGACAGTTGACAGCCTATTTTCTAGTATATTACTTTGTACTGACATCAGTCTTGTTAGTTTGAATGAAAACATAAACCTGAGTTGACAACAATATAGAATAAATAAAGAACGTCTTCCAGAAAAAAGAGTGTAAGACTAGTTTGTATTCATATTTCTAGCTCATTTGAATTTTCCTTGTGTTTCTTACATCCTCCCTAATCACATTAAATTTTTACTATTAAAAGAGGCATTAAAGCAGTTAGTCACAGTCCCCACTTCTTCAGACAACTGGTATGAGTCATTCACATAACTCCTCTCATACAGAATCAGTATGTCTGCTGCTGCTGAGCAATCAGGTTGTTCTCTCTGATCCATTCTCACTCACAACAAAGGAATCCCTCTAGAATTCAGTGAACATGCCCATTAAGCAGAAGGCCTCCAGTGTCAGCTGCTGAGTTGGTATCACATTAATGAGTTAAAACTCAGCTACATTCTCAGTAATGGCCAAAGGGCATACAATGCCAGCTGAAAGGTGGAGAAGTAAGTGATTGCACACAAGAGACATAAAGCTCAACTTTGTCATTGCCTAATTCTAGGATACTGGGATATCTTCCAAGGGCTAAAATGGCTTTTTGAATTAATCCACATAATGGTCTCTCAGTTGTCTTTGCCTCTCGTTTGGCTCTGCCTACTAAGTTGTCTATTTCATGAAAATATCTGAGGAGTCTTTAACCTGTTCTTCCGTCCTAGGAAAACTTCCCTGTACCAGGACAAAAACAGTGAAAACAGATGCAATAGCTGCACTATTCTGTAAAGAGTAGGAGGTTTTTGTGGATCTTTCACAGAGAAATATATGCATTTGAATAAACGACAGGACTTTGAAAACATTACTGGTTTAGCATTTTAACCATTGTTGCTATTCTTTTTCTTAAACTAGAAGCTTAATCAGAACTACTAAGGGATATATGCCTTATATTTAAATTCCAGAATTATATACAATCCCACATATGAGAAACTTACAAAAATGTATTTTTCTCTTAGATAACTAAGACAGTAATTTTTTTTTCCCCCACTGAGAAAATGACTCAATGGCTCCTATTAAAACATGACTTAAATTCAGAAAAGAAACAGAAGGAATACTAGACATCCTCACATGCATAAAATTCAATGTACCTTGAAATTAAGGTACAGAAGGCTAACATTTTAAGTAAAATGCAAAACTGCACACAGACTTCAGGAATACATTAATTTTCAGAAATATTTAACAAGTGAAAGCACTATTTTCCTGAAGAAGAGTTGTAATGTGAAAAAGGAGTACTTGGTTACAGTGTGATGTAATGAAGACATAAAATATAAAAGAAAATATACACAAAATACATCTAGCTTTGGACATTAGATATGAGAAAACAAAGTACATATCAGAGTATGATCCTTTAAAATTTAGGCAGTTAACTTTCCATAAGAATAAGCATGCTTCGTGTTAACATCTATATGGTATAATATCACAAATCTGTATTTCCAACTTTTGTATACTTGCAGTATGTTGAATGACTTCATGAGAAAGAAAAAGAGATAAACTTCTACATAAAAATTGCCGGTCAAAATGTCCTGAAGAATATGGAAACATACTGAAAATTATCAAATTCTGCCTGTATTGAAGTGATACTAAAAGAGAATAAGGAGTTAAATAAGTGTATTTCCAGAGGGTATGTTTGTGGATTACAAAAATTCTGAAAAGAAAGGAGCATTTGAGTCTCGTGTACTAAAAAGAATCTGGAACTATCCACCTGTGTAACATGTAACTGTTGAAAGAATGCCATATTTTATGAGGGATATTGGCTGAATAGGTACACTGGCTACATACACTGTTCATCTGAACAGTTCACAATTTTGTGTTTTAGAAAATGCATATGTGTGACAACTTATTTTCTCCTTTGCTCCTCCAACTGCTTTTGGGATCAGTGCACTTTTTCGATATTCTTGACGAGGCTCCACAGTTAAACAAGAAATTGAAAGTCAGAGTGTGCCAGAACCACACAGTATAAAAAGGAAGAATTATTAAATATTTAAGTGAAATATTAAGACTCAAAGCAAGCACATTTAATGATTCAATATATAACAGATAGAAAAAGCTAGAAAAAATGTTTCTTGTATTTGACAGTTTTATTAATTGTTGCAATTTTTTTGCTTACCGTTATGATGATAATGGTTCTTTCTGGGTTTGATACTGGGGAAAAAAAGGGTTTGTAAAACTAAACACTTCCAGTATGAACTGGGAATGGAATGTTGTACATCTATGGAATGCGAAACTTGCACAACCTCTGAAAATCCCTAACCACATGCTGAGCATAATGCAGTGACTGAATAATACTTACTCATGCAAGTAGAGGGACTAGGAGTTTACAGCATCTGAACAAATAATGGTATTCTGTCAGTAGTTAATGACAACAGAAACTAATTGCTCTATGTGGTTTCACACTTACAGACTTCATCATATGATCTACACTCACAGAAGCAGGGTGCTGTTTAACATAACCTACCACAAACTGTGTATAACAAGTGAGTGCTTACCAACTGGAAACTAATAAATAGCTCCAGTCAAATGCACTGTTCATATAATAGCAATTAAGCTCACCATAGGAATAATAACCGAGTAGAAAACAAGCAGAATTTTTAATGAAGCACTTGAATAATGCTTAGCCTAAAGGTAGAGTTCTCAAAGCAGTGGCCAAATTCTCTTCCTGTTACGTACAATAAAAATTTACTAGCGGCTTAAATGAAAGTAGATTTACATTGTTATTACTTTTGAGAGATTCACCTCTAAACGATTACTGATATTTCTTTTACAAATGATCACTAATAGACTAGATATCATTGCATTTTACAGAAGAAAAATATTTGATACATTATTTTAATTCTATTTACATTAAACTATAACATTCTGCATTGTATCACTCCCAATATATGTTTTATAATGTTAACTGCTCAGTATTTACAACACATGAGTTTGTGACATGAATTTGTGATAGAGATGTTAAAAATAGAGCTGTTAAATATGTGATATTTAACTCAGGATCTACTGTGAGAATTTCTGTTTTATGATCAATCTGAAAATTGAGGTCTGTGTTATATCTGCTGCTGTTTTGTTGTTGTCGCTGGTGTTTGCTGTTGCTGTCATTGTCATCTCAGAAACAACTTATTTATCATGCCTTTTTAAAATACCAGGTTGTAAAAACACTCCGAATTTTTGGGGGAAGACTGGTACCTCTCTGTAGCTGTGCTAATTCCCTGGTCAGTGAGCAAATAATGCCACTATGAAGACATTCCCATTTCTTCATATGATAAGCATTATTCACCAACATAAGGAACACACAACATAAGGAAGAAGTATTAATTATTTATTTAGTAATAATCTATCATATAAGTTTATGTAAAAGCATCTCCAAAGTAAAAGGGAAAGAACACTTTTCAAAGACCAATTTGTGGGTTTGCTATTAATATATACTCAGAATGTTTCTTACCACACAGCTGCCACTCCAACATGTCAAAAGCAACCAGAGTTTTCCATAAATGGTTCTATTATTTCCAGCTGTCCACTGAAATATGTTACAAAAGACCTCTTTCAGAAAGGCCATTAATATTTTTTCTTAATATGGGAAGAGCTGCCTGTCTACTTGCCTACTTGCACAGCAGAATAGCTATTAACATTTAGAGAAGGTACACATGAGGGATGGTTTATGTTTGAAGTAGCACAAAATAAGGCATTACTTAGATACTGAATATTCAGTCATGATGAAAGTTCTTATATAAGTGAAGGTTATTTATTACCATCATTTATTTGAATTATTTTGTCCAATGATTTGTGTATCATAATCCTCTGACAGAAATTATCTGAAAAATTAGATGTTATGACCTGAGAACTTATTTTAAGAAATCCGTAAAGAGAACAAAACCTGACATACACTAAAACATAGTGGTTTACATAGCTATGGTATAAATTAATTGATTTGTAATTAATAAACATCTATCCTACCCATGGATATTTTCCAACACCTAGGTAATATAGCTTGTTTGATTTTAGAGATATAACCATAATGACAGATCAAAAAATGAAGGTAATCTCCTTTAATAACTTTTCAGACTCCAGTGAAACATTTATATTCTCCAAACAACTACCATTAGTGATCATGAATCCCATTCATTTAGCTGAACTGAAGAAATTTCAATCCCTAAACTGAAAAAAGTGATACATTAGTAAAAACTTCAGTTAAAAAGAGTATGTCCTTCTAAAGCCTACCAATACACATGTAAAGATTTAAAAATTGTGTTTCTATGATGTTTCCAAAGCCAACTGTTACTTTTCCAACTCCCAAAATCAACATAAATAATTCAGAAGTCCCAATTTTCTTAAGCGTTCCTAAGCACCCAAGCTGTCTGCACCATGATGCTTTTAGCTTTCTGCAAAGGAACATGCATCTATAGAACTCAGGCTTTATGAGACAACAGAAGGCAAAAAAATTTTTGATATCTTCCTTTACCAGCTTTCTTATATTGCTTGCTGGCTTTTCTACTGCTCTAAGCCTCCATCCTTCTTGAAAAAAACATAGTGTCTAGTAAATTTAACTGGAGAACTTACTCTGATATGAAACAAAATGTGGTTTCTAGTGTTATGAATTGCCAAGTATCATGGCTCTTCCTTAGAAATGGACATCCAGGTAACTGACTTTTAACCCTGTTTCATGTTATGCCTCTGTAACTGGGAACTGAGACTTATCATTTTTATTAGAGGGAGAAAACAATTAATATCTAGAATAGGCTACACTGAGGTACACAAAGCACTTCTTCAATCATTAGAAAGGTAATTTACAGGTAACTTTCTACATTTTATTGCAATATATGAAAATGCCATTCTTATCACAACTATGATTATGAATCAGAGGGAAATGATTTTTTTTTTTTTTTTATTATCTAATTCCTTCTTAAAGCAATTATTAGAAAGGACACTGAAAATCCATGACAGAAAGCTAGCTGATACATTGTTTTTTACAATGGTGGGAAATATATACATACATAGTAATTTGTAGACTACAAGAACCATTTTATTAGAATTTACAATCTTTGCAGCGAATGAGGACTAATCTGAACACTGAGTAACAGAGGAAAAGACATGAACTGACTCAACAAAAAGTGAAGAGTTATGGGAGGTTATGGTCTGTGATAATATGAATATGGAAAAGTCCGGATTCCTAAGTCTTCAACATTCTTTCCACATTGGCATGTATCTGTGAAAACAATCACCAAATTGTGTTTCATTCTTTTCTTGTGGTTGAACCACATACAATACTATTCTGTTCATGTGACCAAGGAGTCAAAAGTAAGCCCTAGCCCCTGGTCAATGTAAACCAAATGCTGGCTCAGTATTTCACCAGAAGACTTATTGTAGATGCACTACACAGTGTGTTTATCTCTGTGTATTGTCTAATCCACACAGAGTAGGTTATCTTACCAGCATGTTTTATAAAGGGAAAATGTTCATGTCCACGATGCTATTTATCATTTATTTCATACTCATGCTCCCTGATCCAGCTGCTCAACGACACAAAATACACAGAATCCACCTCATCCAATGGGGTGAAGTAGGACAAGTCTGAATCAAGATGAATCATGACAGTTGTTAGGAACTCTGGCAAAAGTTCAATGGAAATATTTGAGGAATACATGATATATGTGAAATAGAAATTTTTATGATTTCAAGATTGACATGAAGTCTGTTGTGTTTTGTACACCTATATTAGAAAGGTGGTGAGAAATGCATTTATAGCTGAAGGACACCTTCCCTTTAGCCTATGCATGGCTGTTGCTCTGTTTTTTGGGATGGGCAGCACACTCATGATGCTACTTTCATACATGTACTTCAGAGCAATATCGTAATCATGAAGAAAAAAAGACCACGAGCCTTCACAATCTGGGCTGCAAGCACTCATTTCTGGACATTGTCAGCTGATGTTCAGCTTTTCATCCACCAGTACCCCCAAATCCTTCTCAGCAGAGCTGCTCTCAATCCCTTCATCCCCCAGCCTGTACTGATACTGGGGATTGCCCTAACCCAGATACAGGACCCTGCACTTGGCCTTGTACTTCATGAGGTTTACACAGGCCCATTCACTGAGCTTGTCCAGGTCCCTCTGGATGGCATCCCATCCCTCAGGCGTGTCAACCACACCACTCAGCTTGGTGTCATCTACAAACTTGCTGAGGGTGCACTCGGTCCCACTGTCTATGTCACTGGTGAAGATACTAAAGAGTACTGGTCCCAATATGTCACCGGTCTCCCTCTGAACACTGAGCCATTGACCATTATTTTTTGCATTTCTTGTTTTTCTTTTTTTTTTTTTGTCTCTCTGATTTTTCTTTTCTAACTTTTTCTTTTTCATTATTAAACTATGTTTATCTCAACCAACAAGTTTTCTCACTTTCACCCCTCTGATTTTCTCCCCCATTCCAATGGGTGGGGAGTGAACAAGTGGCTGTGGGGGGCTTAGCTGCCTACCAGGGTTAAAACATGACCATCATTCCTTGTCAGATAGCATCCCAGTGACTGCTGTTGGTGACTGTCTCTTAAATATGGTGTTGACAGCAATGCTCTGAGATTATCGATGCAACAGACTTAGAAAGACTGCTTGAGCAAAGAGATATAACAGGTGTACGCAAGAGGAAAAGAAAAAGGAGGAGCTGACCTCTGTGTGTGCTGAGGAGGACCTGAGTGTGCCAATAGAGAGCAAGCTGGGCATCAGCCAGCAGTTTCTCCTGTCAGCAAAGGTGGCCAAGAGCCTCCTGAGCCGTACTAACGCAGTATGGCAGGACCCTGAGTGCCCTAACAGGCCTTAATGTCTCTGAGCCCACCTACCTCAGGCCTCAT
The DNA here is from genome assembly GCF_964289735.1 of Phaethon aethereus. Lineage (NCBI taxonomy): Eukaryota > Metazoa > Chordata > Aves > Phaethontiformes > Phaethontidae > Phaethon > Phaethon aethereus. Next base: position 62,265,869 of record NC_138578.1, on the reverse strand, counting down.
GCAACAGCCTTGCCCCTGGGCTCTGGGCTTCCTTTGAGCTTGCCTTCAGTCCCTACCTGAGATATGTTTTACCTGCACCTGCCTCTAGCTCTGTCCTAGATGAATGTGTGCCTGCCCACAGGCCTTGCTGATCCGAGCCTTGACCTGTGGATTGACTTTCTGGCCTGGCCTCAGCCTTGCCCCATCACTATAGACCAGCCTGGCAATCGCCGGGCTGTTTCTGACACCAGTTACCACCACTGGACTTGACTCTGAACTGTGGGTTGACCTCATGGTTTGACCCAGACCTGCATCATCACCACAAACTTGTGTGGTGATCGTGACTCTGCGCTGACCCCGTCTGCCACTCCTGGGCCTGCCCAACTTGCCTTGCCCAGGTACAGTGGGATGGGGCCCTTGCTGGTGAGGCTCCTGTGCCCATTGGCTTTGCTAACACACTCAGTTCCTGATCTGCTCCCAACACGGGAGCACAGCCAGTAGTTATAAAGAAGTGATTACTACCTTCATCTCACCTCTCAGAAGATTATATATAGACCACAGCTACTGGACCACCAAAGAAACAGTAGCAAAAGACTGAGCAGAGGAAGGAGTTTCTTTGCCTTCTCATTCCTAAATTTCTATTCTGTATTCTGACACATTTTGAGTGCTTCTGCTTATTATAAACACCCCTTACCAAAACATGAGCTTGCCAGACAAATAATGAGACTGTTTTCATAACATGACACTCACAGTATGGGATGCATGCACCTCAGCCATTGCTTGTAGATATGATACGATACATGCTAGAATAATGTTGAAGGATTGTCCTGAGCAGAGAGAATGAAACCTAATACATCTTTAAGATGTGGCAGATCTACAGGGAAAAGATTCTGAAGCCAGCTATCCTTTCAGTTTATTCCCTTGAAAGTTATTTCGTTTGCTTCAGATGGGACCCTGGGATCCGAGCGGAATGTAGGTAGTATGAATAGACCTGGAGAGAAATAGGGAATGAGCCAAACTGTTAGTGTGGAAAAAATACTGAAACATTGTTATAAACTGTAATATTTGTGTGGGACCAAAAGAATTTATGAATTGGGAGCACAAAGGGCAAGGTACTACTTGACTTATTTATTTTGTTAAGCCAGGTGGCAGATGTATGAATGGCAGATTTACATCCTTAATGTAGTGTGATGGCTCAGATGGATAAGATATAATGATATATAATAACACTTTGCTTTTAAGACGGTCTTTTTTATGTACTGGGATTAAAAAACAAAACAAAACAAAACATAACATTTTGTAGTTTGCTGGCCTCAGTGTCTCTGCTCTGGTTTCTTATCCTCTGTGTTAGCTGCAAGAGTAAGGATTTTTTTTGTTCCATTTTGCCTAGATGTGTTGCCTACTTCCTATCCTCACACTACATATGCCCAAATCACCCTAAGTTTAAGTAGCAATATACCAATATTTCTGATAGAATCATGCTTGTCAAATTTAACAGGGGCAGTCTTTTCCCTTATACATGGCTACGAGATAAGATTCAAGAGCTGACATATGACAAGGTTTGTTGCAAGCATCAAGCAGTGCCTTGACAATAACTATAATTAAAGTTGCCACAGCTTTGACCTGATTAAACACTGAACAATACAACTGACACTCTTTGACTACCTTAGGCCGGTGAGCATCTGATGACATATAATATCTTTTGGCAGCCAAGTTAATTATAACTTAGTTGAATGCATTTCTTTAGAAGGGAAATATTTAGGGAAATTGATGGGAGAGGAACTGTAATGAAAGCTATCAAAGTAATTCTAAATGCTTCTAACAAGTATATCTAATATCTCTGAAGTACGTTTACTTTTTTGCTTATTATTATGTATTTTAATGCTTTTTTCCCAATTATATAAGAACTTTACATCCCATGTATGAACATTTAAACATACTGAACTTTGCAGTGTCAAAGCTCATACTATGTCCTGAAAGATTCATAGAAGCTGAGAGCTGAGATAGTCAGGGACTCAGAGGATTTGGATGTTAATTAATGGGAACTGAACATTCTAATCTCTTAGGTAGCACTGAGAATCATAACCAATGTGTTTCTTTCAGCCCTCTGTATCAAGATGCTGACATTGGTGTTCTAAACCTATTTCTAACACTGATATATTAACAGTTGGATGGATGAGTTACGTACAAAGCAGTTATCTGCAAGTAGCACTAATGAGTGTTGCTGTAACATGGGATTTTTCAGGGTGCTGTGTGACACTTTTGCTGAATTGCTGAAAACTTCAGAAACATACATCATGCCTAAGTATGACCAGCAAAATTTTTTTCTACATGCTGATGAGCGCCTTGTCACAGAATCTATCACAAATAAATAGATGTAGTACTTTATGAAATATAAAATATCTCCCACCCAGCTCTCATAAACAAGAGCTTTGCCTACAGCTTCAAGCACACTAAATGGAAAGTCCCCTGTGGCATACTGGCAGTCACTTTGTCTCTCTAATTATTATTGCAGAGAAGTTTAGTGAGGTATGAATAATTTTTATTAATGTACTTTAATTTGTATTTCTGTGCCCGATTAAATATTTATATTTTGTCTCAGACTGGGAATGAAAACCAACAAATATTTCTACTATCTTCCCTAAAAACAAAGAAAACATTTTAAAAGTGATTCTGATTCACTCAAAATTTTCTAAAATCATGTATTTTCACATAATAAGACCAAAAAGTGCTACTTTGTACTTGGAATAAGTGAGTCTTTTGGTGTAACTGCACTCTACACCTTCTTAGTATAGGTATAAATGACAGTCCAGAGAGGCAGGCAATGGAGGTTCAAGATTTTCTTACTCAATGCTCACTTACTTCTTTAAGAATAGATGCACATTTTTCATAACCTTTACATTTTGTAATTTTAGGCTTGTTAAGCTTAGGTGGAACTGCTAAAAGTAGCTATTTTTGTCTTTTCCTTCTTGGACACATGAACACATGAAATAAGAAAGCAAATACTATTTTTCCTCTATTAAAAATTTCATTGCAATGAAAAGACTTAAAGGAATGTTTTGCAAACTGCACTTTTGGACTGTAGGATTGCTAGGGCATGGCATGTCTTCCACAAAGTTCTACAGAGCTCTCCTTCCTTTATAAGATACTTAGTTTAAAGATGATGTGAACTCTCTAGGGTTGTCTGAATGCCATGTAAAATTTGTCTATGACTGATGCTTTAAAAATTTGGAAATAGCTATTAGCCCTTTATGATGAGATGACTGGCTTCATTGATTACGGGAGAGTAATGAATAGTTTACCTGTATTTTAGTAAGGTTTTCAACACTGTTTCTCATAAGATTGTCATAGAAAAGCTGACAAAATACAGGCCAGATAAGTAGACAGTGAGGCGAACGGAAAACTGGATCGGACACCTGGATTTAAACATTTGTCGTCAGTGGCATAAAATCCAGGTGGAGGCCAGTCACTAGCTGTGTATCCCAGGGGTCAGCACTGGGTCTGGTACTGTTTAACATCCTCATTAGTGATCTGGATGATGGGATAGAGTACACCCTCAGCAAGCTTGCTGATGATACAAAACTGGGAGGATTGGCTGGTACACCAGATGGCTGTATTGCCATTCAGAGGGATCTGATCAGGGTCAGAAATGAGCTGACAGGGAATCTCTTCAAGTTCAACAAAGGGAATTGTTGTGTCCTGCATCTGGGGAGGAATAATCCTATGCGCTAATATATGTTGCAGGCTCACTGGCTGGAAAACCGTTTTGCAGAGAAGGACCTGGGGGTCCTGGTGGACAGCAAATTGAGCATAAGCTGTCAATGCACCCTTGTTTCAGGGAAAGCTAACAGTATCCTAGGCTGCATTAGGAAGAATGTTGAGGGAGGTACTCCTTCCCCTCTACTCAGCACCAGTGTGACACATCTGGAATGTTATGTCTAGTTCTGGGCTTCCCAGGGCAAGAAAGACATGGACTTACATGTCCAATATGGAGATACTGGAGCAAGTCCAGCAAAGGCCCACAAATATGATTAAGGGACTGGAGCATCTATCATATCAAGAGAGGCTGAGAGAGTTGGGACTCTTTAGGCTAGAGAAGAGAAGTCTCAAAGGTATGTTGTCAATGTGTATACATTTTACATTTAAACTGGTTGAACTGGAGAATATTGCCCAGCAAAGTTGTGGAGTCTCCATCCTTAGAAATATTCAAACCTGACTGGACACCATCTGGGGCAACATGCTCTTGGTGACCCTACCTGAGCGGGGTGGTATGTATGGACTAGGTAGTCTCCAGAGGTCCCTTCCAACCTCAACTATTTTGTGATTCTGATTGTGATTGTGATTTAGTTAAAGAACTAACTTATTATAGTTTTAAAATATGAATGCTGTGGTTTCCCTATTTTTCTTTGGGATACTAACGCTTCAGAATACAAGAATTTATGTGTTACAAAGATTATACCTCTCCATCTTAACACACCACCCCAATCAACTTGTCAATTTTATATTTGCTTAAATAAAATGTAGAACAAATATTTGTTGTCTTCTTTCTGAAGAGTTAATTAAGAGTTAACACATGAGGTAAAGGTAACAGTCATATGACATCATTAACTTTGTATGTCATAGAGTAAATTTACTATATAACAATGTCTGAAAACTACACATCAGCTTTGATGTCTGCATGTCTCCCTCTTGATTCCACTTCAGTGTCACTATGAGACCAAGGCATGCAGTTCTATACATGTTCTTCCATGACCTTTTTCCTCACACCTTTGTTTCCATAGAAGGGGGAAACAGGATGGAACAGGCTGCAGTGTCTTCTAGGAGAACTTGCTATGTGTTACATTCAGTGCACGTCTGCACTGATTTTAAATGTAGCCCAGGAGTATAATATTGAGAAAAGATATTTCAACATACAATTTGTTACTTGTAATCCTTCCCTTTTGTAATTAATGCCATCTAGATATATTATTTTAGGTTCAAATTCTTCAGAAATGTGGAAGCATGTAGGTCCTCAAAGATATTCAATACGCTGAAAGTGTTGAAGCTTCAGACACTTAAGGGAATTGAGCATGGACAGGCACTCCTATGATCCCAGCATGCAGATCAAGCACTGTAATGTATAGGAAGCTCAAAATCCAGAAGGCTTCTGTCTATTTAACATGGAGTCAAAGTCCGTCCTAACTCATCTTGACATTCTTTGGCATTCACCACTCCCCATGGGCAGGCAGGGTTCAGCCATCTCCAGGGAAGCAGGGCTCCATCACACATGACGGTTACTTGGGAAGACAAATGCCATAACTCTGAATGTCTCCCCCGCTTCCTTCTTCTTCCCCCAGCTTTATATACTGAGCATGATGTCATATGGTATGGAATATCTCTTTGGTCAGCTGGGTTCAGCTGTCTGAGCTGTGTCACCTCCCAGCTTCTTGTGCGCTCCCAGCCTACTTGCTGGTACGGTGGTGTTAGAAGCTGAACAGTCCTTGACTGTTTAGCAACAGCTAAAATCATCCCTGAATTATCAACACTGTTTTCAGCCCAAATCCAAAACATACCCCCGTCCTAGCTCCTATGAAGAAAATTAACTCCATCCCAGCTGAAACCAGGACAGCATCCACCCCTGATTCCATACCATTTACTTCATGTTCACGTACCACTCTGTCCACTACAACTTTATTAACCACCCCCCATTTTCCATTCTTTGATATAATACACAGATATTATTCCCTCAGTCGATGGACCACCCCTGTAAAATGTCTGTAAAATGTCCACAAATGTCCGTAAAATGTCCACAAATGTCCACAAAATGTCCACAGAGTTATTTTCATATATATTGATCAAGATTTTTGTGACATTACCTGTAATGTTTTCACAGTGTGTTCTTCAAAATCTAAATCAAATTAATTTTCACACTGAAGTTGATAAAAGCTATTTACCAAAAATATAACATTCCCCTATTGCCAGGTTTTAGGAAATTGAAATATTCTATTGCTGCAGCAAATAGATTACTTATACAGATTCCACATTTACATTTTTTCATTTAAAATGTAAAAGAATATTATGTGAAAAAAATTTACAAAATAAAAATAGGAATTTTCTCCTTTTTAATCTATTTCTTCCAAACTTAGTGAAAAACAAGAAGGTTAGTTCCCTTCTCTGTCTTTATTAGAAACTATTTGCTTTTGCTTGCACAGGAAAACTGTTGAAGTTCCTCCAAAAGCTATTGTTATATATTGAGCTTCCAAAACTACTTCCTCAGGCAGTGAACCAAGCCTGTGAGTTACACTGAAATCTGTAACAAGGCTCAATTATTAATGTTACTTTGTTTTCACAGTGAAAATGGGTATTGAAAGATATCCAGATTCTGTCTCATGTGAATTTGCATAGTTTTATCTTCTAAAATTATTATTATTTTGTTACCTGCTGTAGCTAGTGTTTCTTGATGTGGTTTTGCACCCACATCTTGATTATTATACTGCAAAGTATGACACTGAAAAGAGGACTAATCATAAAAATAATCCACAGATATAAAAGTGAGAGGGATTTTGTCTTTGACAAGTGCAGAAAGAGGATCAGAATTGCTGGCTGTGTACAACACTTTTCTAGATTAAAATTTTGCATGCAATAAGAACCATTACAGTCACCTATGCTACTCTTTACTTCATTCCTAGTCTAATGATTCTGTTTCCAATAATTTTTTCCTTTAAAAAAATATGATAGAAATCAAAATTAATAACTCAAATGTAGATAATAGAATTGATTTTTTATTTTCTATAGAAATACCGGGAGATTTGGACTTTATTTTCTGTTGAAGATATATGGGTCATAGTTTTAGGGAGCTCTATACTTAATGACCAAATACCTTTCTTTTCAAGAGCAGAAGTTTCAGGTCCAATAAAGCTATATCTGAAATAACTAGGAAAAAAATTGCCCTTTATGTATCATTAAAAGATATATTTGGAAAGAAATTATTTGTGAATAAGACTTTTTTCCTCAAAAGTTTCTGCTAAATCCTCAGTAACTAAGTAACTCTATAAAATAGATTATTTTTATATGAATTTAATAAACATAATCAGTTTAACAAATAATAGTTTTTTATGCTTGTTGAGAAAGGGAACATTAGGAAATAGGAAAGCTACAAAAATGGAACAAGTCCAGAATTATACCTGCAGATTTAAAAATACCAAAACCAAAAAATCAAAGCTACCATGAGTTTGACTTTTTGGGCATTTTACAACGGGATATCAGTCTATTGAGTAAAGCATCCCTTGCTGCCATTTATGTATAAATACATATAGAATTTTGTCTTTATTACATTCAAACTCATTCTGAAATTAGTTTCAATTATTCATCATTTCAGAGACTTAATATTTGTGAAGTTTGGTAGCAAAATTATAATTTCATACAAATCATTCCTTCACAGAGGAAAGAAATAAAATACAGTAAGAGAATGATTCTCTAAATGCATTCTCACATTTCTTTTGTAGCATTCATTAATATCTGTTCAATAATTCCATAATATTTCTTTCTGAAAGAAAAGACAAATTTTTAAATTGCCATTACTCTCATGCACGATCTTGGGATGAGGACCATTTATGATAATATTTAAATGGCCAAAGTGGTCCAAGAAAGATTTTTAAGGAAGGAAAAGATAGGTGTAAGAAAGAACTAATGAGACCTTTATTTAATTGATCCCCTAAACTATGTAATTTGTTGACCATCTTTACTATCTTTATAATGTTGGCCCATTAGGCACTGGCATGAGACCATCAGATGTGTTAAAAAAAAGTTACAATTAGTGAAGATTCTTAGAGGAACAACTACCTTTGCTATTCTGATTCCATCTCATGCCCCTCTTCACCCAGCTATATGAGCAGGTACTTCATCAAAACAGCTATGGGGTAAATGAAAGTGGAAGAAACTAGTGTGCTTATTTGGGAGTAACCCATCACATTGACGTGTCATATCATATTTGCCCTATAAAAATTCCCTTTTATAAGTTTTGCAGTACCTTACCCTTAGAGATTATACATTCTTATAAAACAATAATTATTATTATTACAGTATAATGTTATACAATACTTCAATTATTATTACAGTACAGTATTATACAATACTACTTTTTTTTTTTTTTTTCCCTCACTCAGTTTCAAAGCAGATTAAGCCTGGAGTGATTACGGAATATTTGAATTTCTCTACTGCCCTGGCTAGCAATAACACCAGAAGAGGTCAACTTCATTAGCAAGAGAATAATTCAGTTTATCATGACATTAATGAATTCAACAAAACATTGCTCCTGTGCAGCCCTATTGCCATGGGGTCAGACTGTCAGGTCCAATAAACTAAGTAAGACTGGCTTGCCAGTAGCTGGATTCAAGAACTCATAGAAAATAAAATCAAAAAAAGGAAGTGATAGAACATGATTTTTTTTCTTTTATTTGGACTTCATTCAAAATATATTCCTAAAATTTTGGTTTTGCTGTCTCTTTACTGTTTATTTCATTCTATTTTCTTTCTGATAAAAAACAATTCTTTTCATTTAACAAAAATAACAAAAACATTTATTAGTACTTATTCTAATTCTTCCTTTTTTATGGAAGAAAGAACATCTGAAAATAATGTTTGAATAATTAAACTCTTCCTGTAGGTTAGAAGAATTGTTAGTATAGAAGAATTTTTACTATTCTTGAAGTAAAATGATGATTAAAAAGGGACTCAAGGAGAACATTTAAATTAAACATCTTTGGAAAGAGTTTAAACTAGATTCTGTCTGGATAATTGTTTTTTCTACAGTTGATAGTTACCACCTTTTCAACAAATAAAAGCAGATAAATATAAAGAGGATGAAAAAAGCTGACTATACACAAAGGATTGGTTCCTGTTAAAGTCCATTTCCTTAATTTTGAAGCAGTTAACATTGCTTCAAGGCAGCAGCTGAAAGGTACACCATCTGTAGACAGGTGGCCAATATGTGCTAGCTGGAATCAAGGAGCTGAAGAAATTAGTTCATAAACCCATTCATGTCTCACTATACTATCTGGGCATATTAACGTTTATTTTGAGAAACTTCAAATGCACAAAATAAACATAAGATGTGGAAGCATAAAGTATCACATAGTGCTTCTGCATTATGGTAGCTTTTCCTGATATTTAGAATAGTAGTAGGTAAAATTTCAAATGCAACTCCAAGTTAATAGAAGAAGCATATTTGCTTGTAAAAATCAACATTTGACCTTTTGTTTTCTTCATATAACAAAAGCTCCCAGCATGGTGCATATGTAATAGCAATCTTCCAAAACTTTTAGCTATTTCTTCAGGTAATTAAGAGGGGTTTTGTCTGGCTTTCTTTTAAAGTAATTTAGCACGAGGTATTTTCACTAGTTTCTTCTTATACTATGATATTGTTTGGCTCATAAAATGCTATTTGTTGCATATGATTTGAATGGAGAAAATAGATTTTTTTGTCATTTTCATTGTGTATTTGTTAATCCATTTCAAAAAGTATTATGCTAATTATAACAGTGTGCTTTGCATTTAGCATCTGAATTGCTCATTTTCAAGTTTTTTTTTTAAATTGTAATCTGTTAATTACTTGTTTAATGGAGTGTGTAATTACCTACTTTAAGTTAGAAAACTGTTTCCATTTCAAAGCAAGAAGCCCGTTCTAGAAATGAAAGTATGTAAATGCATTCCTTCCAGATACAGTATATAGCTCTTTTGCTTCAATAATTGTTTCATTTGTGCCTGAAAATAAATTGTTGCCTACCCTCTGTCTGTAGTTATCATTGACACTGTGTTCTAGGAGACTGAGTCCTTATATGAGAAAAAAAGTAGTTCATTAGCAAATATGTGGGGAAGGATTAACATTGAAGAATGTGTTTTTTAACTAGAAATGAGCATGAAATAGTTTTCTAATCCTAAGAGACTTCTTTGGTGACATGAAAAGAGAGGAAAAGGCTAATTCTTTCTTTTTACATTAAAATTTTTTGAAAAAAAACAAACTGAGTTTGAAATTTAATTTATAAACTAATATTCAATTAAATGTTTGAAATTAAAAGTAGCTTTGAAATAAAAATTAGGAAGGTAGTATAAACAACTGGCTACATTTGTCACTTGCTTAAGTGTCATCTAGCATTGGATAAGACAGCCATCTACTAAATGCACATCTAATTTTTCTTTAAGAATTTATTACTAAAACTACTGAAGTCTTTCAGTGCTGAGCAGGAATTCACTAAATTGCAGGACCCAAATTTGAGATTCCTTCTGTCAACCTCACTTTCAGGGTGGCGTACCTACTGTCAGTCTCAGAATATTTGCAACTGTTGATGAAAAAATCCCCATGAATTATAGACAGTAATTATTCACCATTTCAGCATTCACTAGTTTGGTAACTTGAAACACTCATCTGAGAATGGACAGATTCCGTTCTATTCCTCCTCACCTCTGTGTGAGGAGGCTGAAATTTACATTTTCCTGTAGGCTACTGAAATAACTTCCAGTATATAGGATTATCTACGGTGGTTCCTTATTAATCTTTCCCAGTTAAATGATTTATTTTTCCATTCCAAATTAAACAGCTATTTGAGGTAAAGAAAACCAGGTAACATAATCTTACAGTCACTGGATGAAAATTCAGAAAGTTAAGAGATTAGCTTTCCTCTCAAATAACTACAACGAATATAAATTTTAAAGGACTATTGGCAGACGGTTTCGCGTCCATGTCTCTCTTCTTTGAGGAAATAACATGATGACTGTGTCATGAAGTGTCTCTCTCAGTGTTATACTTAAAATTATCTGAAAACTAGATATTGCTCACTATTGCATGTAGGTTACTTGCTCTGCAAAATAACAAGCAAAATAATTAATAAAAATCAATATATGAAAATCTGAACATTTTTTCTGCAGTATGTATTATAGATGGTTTCATAAAAGCCAAAAAAGCTTTTTGGGGAAAAGTTTAGTTCAGAAAGTCACCTCAATCAGATGGTACTGTAACAAAAGAAAATATATTATTAAATGAAACAGAGCTAGGCATCACCACAAATAATTTTTAAAAGTACAGTGATTGTATATTTTTGCTCAGTTGTATATATCTCTGCTACTGTTTTGTTCAATTTTAAGTCTATGGCCTTACCAGAGCCACAGATAAAACATTTCTAATGCTTTTTCATCCTACTGTAGTAATCAAGAACCTTGGAGGGTTTCTTATTTGAGTGAAAATCAGACCTATGTAAATATTTATCACCTGATTAACTTTTGTCTTGTAGTTGTTGGTAACCTGTTCTGTTCTTGTGTTCCTGTATTTCAGGTTTTGCATTAAGGTACTTCCCGTCCCTGAGTTTCGCTTCCTGTTAAAACTACTATTTTTAACTTCTATTATTTTTATTATTTATAACTTTTTAACTGAAAGATTTGAGAAACACAGTTCAGAGTGTGAAAGGCTGTTTCCTGAATTTACAGAAAATCATAAAGAAAGATGCTGAGTTTCAAAGCTAGAATGGGGCGAGGTGTGCTTGCTTTGGTTTGTTGGCAGCAATAGTTAGGGGTTGAAGATTTTTGTTTACAAAAATATTATATAAAAATACAATTGAAAGAAACTACTGGATTAATGAACTAGGCTTTCACACTGGAGGCCTGTGTTCAAATCCTGTCAAATTCACAAATGAGTGAGTTTGGTGGTCTCTGGCTTATTCTCTGGGAACATCTGTCTGTGTCACTAAGCCGTTCATATGGTTTAGCATGATTGGCAGCTCTGACCAGAAGGGCCTCAGAGTATGACAGCTTGAGCACTGCAGATCAGGCTGAAGGTGCAATGAAGGTGTACAGAACTTGCGTAAGATTTATCATGTCTTTGCTCTTCTGCATTAAATAAAAAACCCACAAACCTCCAAGAAGCTACCTTTTGGTATAGGTGACCATACACATTTTTTTTGCAAGGACAAACTCTTTGCAAAGAATAACTAGAGGGAAGGTTAATGTTAAAAAGGTTAACTAATCCCTCACTCAGTTTCTGCATAATTTATAAAGTCGTAAATCTGTTTGAAGGAGTTAGCCTGTGTGGATATTTTTCTTGCTCTTTTCAACCACACAACTCAGTCTCCCGTTCTGATCTTTCTATCGCAGTAGCAATCATTCTACATTAATTCTTAAGAATTCTAATAAGCTGCAAATTTAAAAGAAGTGCAAAGGGGGAAAAAAGCAAACAGAAGCAAACTTAACTTAAAAAGTTATTATCAAGACATTTAATAGCTGTCAAAAGTAAGTAAACATGCACAGAGTTTTCAAATGAAGACCCTATATTATCTTTTTTTCATTCTTTTTTCCAAAGGAAGAAAGCAAAGGGGTCTTTGGGGATTTCACTCTTTTTTTTTGCCCTTCACAAAGATGGATGTTACCCTATATAACTAGGCAAGCAACCTGGCAAAAGCAGTACAACAATAAAGCTATATTTAAACAACTCTAAGTTCAGATACAGATACCATAACCTCTTTTCTTATCATACTTCATCCTCCCTGCAAAAGATAACTTTTTGACCTAAATTGTACATTGTAAAATATCTTTTACTTCATAGCGATGGAATTCGGCTGGTTGTTTACACTCTGCCATCCTTATAAGAACTTGGTGCTGATAAAGGTTGAGTCCTCTACGTTGGAGACCTGTCGGTAAATATGTCATTCTTTATTGTACAAGCAACCTAATTTTGTTATTTTAAATAATATTTGCAACCTATTTTTGTGTCTACTAAATAGCAGGATATAAAAGACTATTTCTTTTCTCACATTCCCATGGACCTAGGGTTGCATATAGACAGTGGTTTTACAAGAACATGTAACTGAATTAAGACCATAACTTCTGCTGACTTTCAAAATACCACACATATTTATGATGCATTAGATTCTAATCTGATATAACACATAGATCTCATATGTTTATTTTTAAGCAAGAAAAATTCTTTAAAAGTGCTTTTCTGAACCAGGATTATGCACTCATTTGTTCCTGCAGCCGCTTGTGGACAGAGAGCACAATGAATGTTTTTAGTTCTACCTTCAAAAATATTTAAATGATTAAAAATGTTCTTATTTCTAGAAAACTTTAAAACCCACATAAACCAAGAATACTTCAAAAGAAAATATTTTACTGGAGTAGAAGAGTTTCTACTTCACTTAATTTTTATTCAATTTACATTTTCATTAAAAGGAATGTTGCAATTTTCACTTATATTTATTCAAAATATTTTTTACATTTTTTTTAAAGTAACTGCTAGTGACCAGAAAATCAGCTATTCCCATGTATCTCTTACTTTTCAAACAAACTAAATTTACCGGTTTTTGTATTCAAAATGCAAATTTGATGCTCATCAAGAAAAAATGATCTTATGATTTCATACTATACATCCTGTGTTTCTCTGTAAGGACTTCTGAAGGTTTTAAAGGAGTTTTAACCAAAAGAGTTTTACCACCATCACCAATATGAAAATATTCCAAAACACATTTAGTTGCTACGCTGAGATTTAAAAAGGGCAGGACCCTTGGAATTTTGTAGGTGTTCATAAACTTATTAGTTTTCTCATTTTGGCCTGAATAAAATCTGATAAATTACTTGTTATTTTGCTGCAATGATAAATCATTTTATGAAGCACTGTTATTACAACATTCCTTAAAACCTTATAAAATATATCTACTGACATTTGCTATATGACAATACGCCCTCTCTAGTCTCATACATTCTCTGATTTGGACTGAATAGCATTATAACAGCATTAAATTAAAATAGGGTGATCTTTGTCTATTTGATTCACTGTTCTTTTCATGGTTTGCTTCTTAAAAGAGAAGATTAAAACAAAAGATCATACTTTCTGATTTTATTTTATGGTAGAAGAATTAAGTATAAAAAGTGGAAGGATTCAGACCATCATTATGTAAAAATAAAAGAAACATTTCTTTTCTCTATGGTATTTTCATAAGCCTCCCAGAAGCATAGATATTGGGAGGACAAAGATTAGAGCTCATACAAAAGCTGCTAAAAGTTGAACTATTTCTAATATGAACTTGGTTGCAAAACTTAATTCTTCTCTATACGTTATTAACTAATGTGTTTGGGTCATGGGGTTTTTTTCCTTTCTTTTTCATAGGAAGAAAGTAGGCTTATTACAGGAGAAGATCCTAAAACATACATTACAGAATATCCTAAACTGATATGCAAAGGTAAATAGCTGGGAAAAAGGCCATAAAGAATAGAGTGTCAGAAAGACAAATATGAGGAATAGACAGTAGAGTGTTGAATAAGATGGTAAAATTAAGGGTTAGGGGAACACCCTAGGCAAGATGCTAAGGGCTAGGGGTTTACCCTTTAAAGACTATGTTAAAACTTGAACTATCCTACTTGTGGATGAGAACTTGAAAATTGATACGCAGCCATACAGGTAGCAATTGTACAAAGATTCATAGACCCTTGGAGCATATTCCAAATAACCCTTTGGCCAATGACTATAACAGAACTATCAGACTGTTTTGGACTATTGATGATTTGGCTCAGTTATGTTTTTATTTTCCTTAAAGGTTTTGTACATACCAATGTGTTGACTTTTTTTGGTCCACATAAATGAATTACAGTGAAAGAGCTCACAAGACAGGTCTGTACAAGAAAAGTGTTTAAAGAAACTACAGGAAACTAAAATCAAATTCTTACCAGGATAATGAGAGGTTTGGTACTGACAAAAATAAGGTATGTACAGTCCTACTTTTTTCAGTTGTGCAAAGAAATTGGGGACAAAATAATTAAAAGCACTAATGTGGTATTTGAATAAAACTGTATAAAATTAATCTCTCAGTAATTAGATTGTATCTTACTCAATTTAATAACCATCTTTTAATTAAGTCAATTTTAAAATAAACAAAATTAAACTCTTGTTTTTGAATCTCCCTTTGTGTTTTAAACAAATTTTGTTTCAATATTTTTTATGCAATTGGATGCATGCCATTATGGTTTGTTTTAGTTTTCTTTCTTAAATTCACTTTGTGTTGCAACAGGTATGTTCTTCTCTTCTTCTTGTCATCTGTGTAATTATTAATGCTTTTCATTATATTACTGTATCATGCTCTTGTATTGTACAAAAAACAGATAATTGAGATTTAGTGAGGAAGAATGCACAATGAGTTATTTATGAAGTTGCCCTTCATTATATCTTTGGATACAAAAAAGGACCATTAATATAACAAAAGCGAAGAAAGAATTTACATGGTTTCTTCAAACTTGGAGCTGTAATGCAGAGATGTAGAAGTAACACATAAAATTTTCTAAACCAGTTTGGAATTCAACCTCCTTTTAGTCCATCCACTTAAAACACATTTATGTTTTCAAATAATTTCAAGGTATGTTTCAATATTCTATTTTGGGTTTAATGTGAATGTCACTGCATTTCTTGAAAAACCCTACCCTACACTGTTTCCTGAAGAATCAAATTCTGAAAAAACTCTCAGTCTTGTCCCTATTTCTTTTTGCTTCACTAGGAAATGGATGCCATAAAGCAGAACACTTGTATATAGACTACATGGCTGGTGTCCTCTCATGCAAAAAAAAAAAATTACATATTCACCAAGGGCTCTTTTACAAGTTTTTTTAAAACTATCTTTGAAAATACATCCCTGAAAATAAAAATACTTTGCAGTAGGGATTATAAAATATTATTTTTGACTAAGACTGCAATAGATTTGAGATTCCTACAGCACCTTCCTGTTGTTATTTTACTGTATGTAAGCAAATTAACCAAAACATAATTAATTTAAATGTAGACTTCGCATTGTAGCTGCTGAACTTAGATAACATTCTGTAGTAACCGTATTGAATTTAGAATCATAGAACCACAGAATCATTAAGGTCAGAAAAGACCTTTCAGATCATCAAGTCCAACCATCAACTCAACACCACCATGCCCACTAAACTAGGTCCTCAAGTGCCACATCCACACGTTTTTTGAACACCTCCAGTGGTGACTCCACCACTTCCCTGGGCAGCTTGTTCCAATGTTTGACCACTCTCTGAGTAAAGAAATTTTTCCTAATATCCAATCTAAACCTCCCCTGGTGCAGCTTGAGGCCATTTCCTCTCATCCTATTGCTAGTTACCTGGGGGAAGAGACCAACGCCCACCTCACCACAACCCCCTTTCGGGTAGTTGTAGGGAGTGATAAGGTCTCCCCTCGGCCTCCTCTTCCCCAGACTGAACGACCCCAGTTCCCTCAGCTGCTCCTCATAAGACTTGTGCTCCAGACCCCTCACCAGCTTCGTTGCCCTTCTTTGGACACGCTCCAGTACCTCAGCGTCCCTCTTGTAGTGAGGGGCCCAAAACTGAACACAGTATTTGAGGTGTAGACTCACCAGTGCCGAGTACAGGGGCACAATCACTTCCCTAGTCCTGCTGGCCACACTATTGCTGATACAGGCCAGGATGCTGTTGGCCTTCTTGGCCACCTGGGCACACTGCTGGCTCATGTTCAGCCAGCTGTCAACCTGTCAACCCCCAGGTCCTTTTCCGCTGGACAGCTCTCCAGCCACTCCTCCCCAAGCCTGTAGCGTTGCATGGGGTTGTTGTGGCCAAAGTGCAGGACCCGGCACTTGGCCTTGTTAAACCTCATGCAGTTGGCCTCGGCCCATCGATCCAGTCTGTCCAGATCCCTCTGCAGAGCCCTCCTACTCTCCAGCAGATCAACACTCCCACCCAGATGGTGTCATCTGCAAACTTACTGAGGGAGCACTTAATCTCCTCATCTAGGTCATCAATAAAGATATTGAACAAGACCGGCCCCAGAACCGAGCCCTGGGGAACACCGCTTGTGAATGGCCACCAGCCGGATTTAACGCCATTCACCACAACTCTCTGGGCTCGGCCATCCAGCCAGTTCTTTACCCAGCAAAGAGTACACCTGTCTAATCCACAAGCCACCCGTTTCTCCAGGGGAATGCTGTGGGAGACAGTGTCAAAGGCTTTACTAAAGTCCAGGTAGACAACACCCACAGCCTTTCCCTCATCCACTAGGCAGGTCACCTGGTCATAGAAGGAGATCAGGTTGGTCAAGCAGGACCTGCCTTTCATGAACCCATGCTGCCTGGGCCTGATCCCTTGGTTGTCCTTCATATGCCCTGTGAGCACTATCAAGATGAACCTCTCCATAATCTTCCCCGGTACTGAGGTCAGGCTGACAGTCCTGTAGTTCCCCGAATCCTTCTTCCGGCCCTTCTTGCAGATGGGTGTCGCACTGGCAAGACTTCAGTCGTCAATCTAATTGCTTAGATTACTTCAGCATAACCAGAAGCTGTAAGAGTAGGGACTCCATAAATGTTGACCTGCTTTTAGCATTCCCAGAAGCTTGTGAAGTTAGAAGAGAGAAAATTTACTAAGTAATCAGAAGAGGTCAAGGTCTTCTAAGATACCTACAGTTAAGAAGATATTCTATGTAATTATGGTTTATATCCAGGTATGTTTAATTCATAAAGAACTTATTGGTGCTAGAAGTCATACAAAGGCATATGAAGCCATGGTAGACTGCTGTCAACATTCCAGGACATTGAAATTACCCTAAAATTTTTACCTATTTACATAGGTAAAAATGTATATTGCTGTGCGATCTCATGCACATGAGATCAGTATCCTTCAGAATGGCATTTATGACAGGCTTCATGAACTCTACATTGTACTATCCTATTTCTACAGAAGATGGACCATGAGGTTATCAACTCACCAATGTTATAGTTATTAGCTGATGATATTTATTAACTGTGAAGGTTCTAAGGTTTCTAAAAAGCTTATCAGTTTTCTGTATCTGAAATACTTTCTATCCAGGTTTTTTGTAGCTTCATTAACCACGTATAGTAAAACTGCTAGATCACCGTGGATCACTGTGGACATAGAGTAATCATAATGTTTTTGGAAAGAATGTCCATTTGTTTATTTTGGAAGAGTCTTTTAAAAGCTTGGTCTCAATTTCACAGCATAATAATTTTACATTATTCCAAATAAGCATATTGACCATATAATATAGATTCTTAGCTAATTCTAATGTATAATACTGGTGCACATAATTGGCACATGGGTTTCATCTATATCCTTAGTCTAGTTCAAAAACCCTGTACTTCAAAACTGTGTCTTATCTCTGTTATCTTCCTTACTTTTCACCCATGTTACACCATCATTTTCACAGCTCACAGAGGACTACATGGAAATTTGATTTGTAGAAAAAACACTTCAAGAAACATTAAATAAAATCATTGTTTTTGTGTTCTTTCTTTATTACTACTATTTCTCCATTATAATATCTTACCTTCTAAAGAGGCGCCAATATTGCTATAATTTAAATTGTGAATGTAGAGGCAATTGTCTAAAAACTTAATATGAAGGCTTTTTTTTTAGCTCTTCATTAATCTGTTTTAATTATTCTCTGTATTTTGTTTGTTTGTTTTTTTGGATGCTCAGGCATTTGTCATTGTTGTTGGTTTTACCATTCCTCTGTAATGAGATTGTATTAATGCAAAATACTTGAAAAAATGTGTTTCACCAAAAGTAGTAGTTATCAGGCTTAAAGGGCAAGAAAAGTTTTGGGTTTTTTGTTCTGCTATATTTTATTTATTTACTTACACTTGAGGATCTACATTCATGAATGACATCTGGAAAATAAATGATAGCCAGTATCTGATTGGAAACCTTTGTAACAGAATTAGTTGGAACATTTTTGTTGGATTACTTCTTTATCTTACCTATTTCATCATAAAAGAGAAAATATTCCTAACATTGTATCAACAACTTTTTTGAGAAAAAAAGGGTTTCACACAGTGAGATACATAACCTTAAGTGACAGTATTTTTAAACAAGACAGTATTTAAATTTTAAAAAACCTTGTCTGTGCCTCATCTCTTATCATCCCATGCCTGTAATCCTCTATGCCACATAGTTTGTCTCCACTTCTCAAGGCCCCTGGCTGTTGTACCAGATCTGTATTTCTGTACTTCATTAGAGTTGCAAATATCTCATTCTATACAGAATAACTGCTTGTTACTCTCTATAAAACTGTGCTTGTATCACATAAAGATAAACAGAAGTAAAACAAATTAGCCATAAATACCTGGTCAAACAGAGAAATTGTTGTCACAGTGAAACAAAATGAAACAAATCTGCAAGGCAGTTCAAGTGACGTTCAGACAGAGCAAGCCTGACAAACCTCAGTCCTGACGCCTTGCAGATTGAATGAAAAGCTTATGGTCTGTTAATAACCATGGTGATACCTATTAATGGGTTACATGGTCACAGCTTGTTGCGCTTGCAAACAACTACATCCTCGTGATTGTTCAAACCACACTATAAGCAAAAGCTGGTATTCTACTTTTATTTGGGAGTACCATAAAGTACCACATTTTGATTCAGGTCTATTATTTCAATGAATCGCTGAATAAACCAGATTTTCTTAATATATAAAAAATACATATAAATACATGGGCTTATGTAATATATTATTATTATCATTACTACAATACCTATATGTAATTTATGCAAAGCGTTCTATCTGGGAGGGGCCTATGGAATTTAAGAAATAACAGCAAAATCTTTAGAAGGCAACATTATTTTCCTTGCATCATGGAAAACTGCATATGAGATATTAAACTTTAGCTTGTTATGCAATAAAAGAAGTAATTCAGGTGAAAAACACACCTTCGGTCCCTCACTAAACTTTTAAAGCACAAAAAGCCAATAGAAATGCAATGCTTCTAAGGAATCTCACCAAGCTCTGCAGCAGAAGGATAACACAACAGAGGTTTATTTGCTGAGTATCTGGTGATCAGATGTAAAAACCTGAATTTTTTTAGCCAATATAAAAGGATTTGTTCACTAGAATTCATATCTCTTGAGGGTAGCTCAAAGCAGCTCAATATTCTTTGGCTGCCAGTTGTTGCTGATGGCTATTTTCTCTGTCGGAGTGGCTGTCAGAAGGTGCCTTTAAGAAAGATTTATTTGGTAAAGAGGGCAGGTTTGTTTTTTTTTTAAACACAGGAATGTGGGATCTACTTTCTATTTCTTTGTCTCTTTCTTAACTGAGCCTTTTCTCCCTCAATGAAGTTTGGACTAATATAACTGATAGATATTTCCTATCAAACTGTATTTTTGGTTAAACTCATGTAATGAAATGAACTACAAAGGAATGCATGTTGTACATTTGTCACTAGAGTTTATATTTTATTTGATTTATATTTATTTTAACACCTATCAAATATACAAACCTTCTCTTTTTTTTAAATTATGTAATTTTTAGTAGCTATGCTCTTGAAAGTCTCACTGTCAAAAGGTGGCCTTTATGTTGTGGACCGGCAGGTAACTTTTCTTGGGTTTAATGCTAACTGAAAAATTAATTAGTTTGTAATATCAAGCAAAAAATGGGGCCAGAATAACCACAAGTACAGAAACCCTCCAAAAGCAGCCCCCAAGCTTTAGCTTCCTGTCATGGTTTAACCCCAGCTGGCAACTCATCAACACGCAGCCGCTTGTGCACTCCTCCCCTCATCCCCCCGCAGTTGTATGGGGAGGGAAATCAAAAAAAAAGGTAAAACTTGTGGGTTGAGATAAAGACAGTTTAATAGGACAGCAAGGGAAGAAATAATTAATAATAATAATAAATAATAATAATAATAGAATATACAAAATAAGTGATGCACAGCACAATTGCTCACCACCTCTGACCAATGCTCATCCAGTTCCCAAGCTGCAGCACCCCCAGTCAACTCTACCCCATTTTACATATTGAGCATGACAACATATGGTATGGAATATCCCTTTGGCCAGTTTGGGTCAGCTGTCCTGACTGTGCCCCCTCTCAGCTTCTTGCTGGCAGAGCACAAGAAACCAAAAAGTCCTTGACTAGTGTAGGCACTACTTAGCAACAACTAAAACATCAATGTGTTACCAACATTATTCTTATACTAAATCCAAAACACAGCACTAATTCATCTGCTAGGAAGAAAATTAACTCTACCCCAGCTGAAACCAGGACACCTCCTCCATTACCATGCTTAGTTCAGTGTATCTTTTCCTTATTTCAGGATAGCTGGAAGCCTCATTAGGCTCTTCAGTGTTCAGAAATCACGGAAAAATACATACTGCAACCCACTTGATCGAGTCAACTAATTCTCTCCCATCTGCAAAAGTGATTATTATAATATAAAACAGTAGTAATCACCAACTGCTGATTACATTTGGATTTGGCTCAAAGCTCAAGAATTTTAGTGAATATTAGGTAAAAAGCAAGGGTAGGTTGGGCTCTTTATATCATGATCTGAAAAAAAAGAGGAAATAATTCTTACTAAAATAAGTAATAAGTTCAGTTATTTTTTGTAGATTGCTTGCTTTTGGGAGCAGATAGTGGTGATGGGGAGGCAAGTGTTATGGAAGTAGAAAATATTATCTTGTTACATTACTATAATATAAATAACACTTTGAGTTTTTGTTACATTATTTAAATATATAATTGACATTGGTATTTAATTTAATAAATAGACATTTGATTTTAATATCTAACTAGAAAGTAAAAAAAAAAGTAATTAACTTTTTTGCATTGTTTTTTTTTTATTTACTTTTTTAAAATTTCCGGGTAGCTGCACTGTATATGGCACATGTATATATGATAAATGATAATAGTGCTTTGATAACCAAAAAGTAAAACTTCTGAAGAGGGAAATCTAAGAATAGGACAAAATGAAAGGTAAACAGCTTTTTTTTAAAATGAGAAATGATAAACATTCAGAAAGTAGACAAAAATATCACCACTGGAAATAAAGTAAAAAACAACACTGGCATAAACCTTTATAAAATTATTTTAATGTAATACTTAGTTTCACCCCTTCAAAATGTTTAATATATCATCTACCTCTTCTTCAGTTAATCCTTATTTCTCTCTGTTCACAGATTATTCTGGACTGTATTATTCTATATTATTTTTCAGTTTCAAGACTGTCTTTTATAGAAGACAGTATATAAAAGTAAACTACATTGTGTATGTGAAATACTAAGAAGTCTTATATTACCAGGGGTTACTACAGGATTAAACAGTATATTTTAGTTATTTGCTGCTTTGAACTTTAGGTCCATGTACATTTTTTCAGTGTCCTAAATCTACCTGCCAGAACATATAAAAGAACGGGAAATTATGTTTACAAGGTAATTCTTCACAGAATCACTAAGGTTGGAAAGGACCTTCAAGTCCAACCATTAAAATATATACTCTTAAAATGTAACACTCTCAAGGAGAAAGTATAAATGAACAATATTTAATTTAATTATATTAGAGAAGACAAGGTCACCAAACTTAAACAGTATTACTCAGATGCTATATTGAACAACTCTTTAGATTTGCTTTTTTCAATTGGACCCTTAAACTACAACAATAAGATTTTTACATGTTTATATATTAACGTATAAACTGTTCATTGAATAGATATCTGACAAAGAATCAACAAAAAAGTATAAATAAACCATGGAAGGACCCATAGTCAGCAATGGGATGTTTTATTCAAAGAGGATTATAGTTTGAAACTGGAGTGTTAAAGAGCTTTGCATTTAACTGAAGACACTAAAATAAAAGTGTGTGATATTACATGGATGTCACAAGTTACCAAGTTTTTTATTATTATTGTTTAATTATTAAATAGAGATATAAACCAGCAATTCCAATAAGATGAAGAAATGTTTCAAAAATAAATTTGTCAGCTTTTTTTGGAAATGAATACACCTCTGTTCTCTTATCACTACTTTAAAAGAGAACAATTACTAGTTTTGACTCATTTTTGCTCACCAGTACAATCTACTGGCTTTAGAGATTTAATTAAGGCTTGTTCAGATTTCATTAATCTGCATATCCTATAATTTGTACCTAAGAAAAAAAAAAGATGTTTCTCAATTAAGATCTGTAGGGAGAAAGAAAAAGAAAGAAAAAAAAAGAAAAAAGAGGAAGCATCATCCAAAACATGAATACCCCCAAATACTTTCAATGAAGCTGTGCATCGTATAAATGACTAGTTATCTACTAGTCCTTTACTACTATTTTGTCATTATTCTTGCTATTTTTCTTGTTCATTTGCCTTGATACCGATCAAACTACAATGGCAAGTCCATAACAGTTTTGCCATTTACTTCACTTAGTGTCTCATAATAAACTTCACTCATTTACAGTGGGTCTTCAGGTCATTAATGTGAATTAGTGAATTTCTTCTGTATTGCAACAGAAATAATGAGCTTATGCCTCAGAGTATTTACAGTTTACTGAACAACTTTTCCTTTTTG
Organism: Phaethon aethereus; assembly: GCF_964289735.1. Taxonomy (NCBI): domain Eukaryota; kingdom Metazoa; phylum Chordata; class Aves; order Phaethontiformes; family Phaethontidae; genus Phaethon; species Phaethon aethereus. Next base: position 62,242,577 of record NC_138578.1, on the reverse strand, counting down.
TACCTTGCATATTAAACAACATTTCTCTCTTGGAATGGCCTTCATCTTATTCATTGAACGGAATATTGAAAAATATATAATTACATCTAGCCACCTGAATTATTGGGTAAGAATTGAATTTTAATTAATTATGATAGGACTGGTCAATTCCCTTTCCTGGAGTGTGTGAGAAAAAGAATAATCCTAAAACTAAGAAAATGTTCCATGACTATCCTTCTAGCATAACCTCAGTGTCTTGACTAAATTTCAGTTTGAATGTTACTTTTATCTGCCTAAATACCCTCTGCAGCTTCACTGAAATTTAGTACTCTTATTTACTTCCTTTTTTAATGTATTTTATAGCATTGCTTTGCAAAATTAAGCTGCTTCTGCAAATTATTTCAAGGGCAGCCTTACTTCATGAGGACAGAAAAAGATTTTATTAATTGTTGATAATTTTTTTCTTGCAGTTTTCCAAAACAAATATGTAATATGCAACATATATAATATAAAAAAGTATATTTTCTATGGGGAGAATTTGCAACAGCTCTGATGCTCCTTTTTGATTTGTGAGTCAGGTGTATTTATTTCTTTGTTGTAAGCTCTAAAAAACTGTGGAATGCCTTTCACTATTTTAAAATTTCTGCTGCTGACAACACTACCTATAAATTTTATAAATACATTTCAAAGTCACATAACATGTTCTGTGGCATTCTTTACTACACTATGTTATAGTAGACTACAAGTAGACACTACTAAGGATTACATATATACAATAAAATATTAAAATTATATTATTAATATATTGAGATCTATAACTAGTTTTACAAAACTTTAAATATTTTTTATATCGTACTGTAGACCTGGGATGATATTCAACCTGAAATAGATTTACATATCCTCTGTATTTTAATTATCATATCAAAGGAGAAAGTTTAGGTTCACACTACCTATGAGTCTGGCCTCCTGTGTGCATCTGCACTGTCAACAGTATAGACCAGCCTACCATGACATTTTTTTTTTTTCTCTGTTAAATTCCTGGTGCCTCTGGGGGGCTAAAATATGAACGCCCGTATTTGAAAGAGCTTAATTACAAGGTGTTAGAGGATTGCCTCCTACCCTCATTTTGGGTTTGTTTTTTTTTTAAACCTGGATATGACTGTATCCTGGATGTCATTGTCTAAGTGCAAGACCTGCCTAATTAATTTTAATTGCCTAATTAATTTTAATTACTGACTCTGATATGTAAAATGAACAGGATATGAATGAAAGATGAGCGGGGAGAATCACATAACACTGGAAAGGAAAACAGGACTCACAGCACTTTACAATTTGGTTCTGTGCCTCTGCAGAACAAGAATTTGGTCAACAAAAGACTGACTGTTGTGTGCTGCTTTAGAGTCTTCATGTTTGTGAGATAGAATTATGACCTTGCTCCAGAATTTTCTTCTTGCCACTGCTTCCTTTAGAAAGAAAAAAATTTAAAAATGCTGTTAATCCTGTTACCAGTAAAGAAGGTAAAAATATTAGGAGGAATGATAATTGGTTTATGTAAAAGACATTGTCGTGGTTTAGACAGAAAGGACAAAGATGATAATAAAACAATGTAGAATTGGGAAAATCGGCAGGTAAGACATGAAAATATGACTATTTTTGTCATCATTACTTATATTAAAAAAGAGGCCTTTACTAGGCCAGTATGGGAAAGCTGCTGTCGTCCCTTAACTGAAGGTCTTGAATTAGGTAACAAACATCTTAGATCACCACAAAATATACCTGAACATTTAATGACAATCTAAACTATACCTTATAAATAACTTTTTTGTATTCTCAATCCCATAAGACAAAATTACAACTGTTCGGTAACACTGTATGTAAAGCTGAATTTTGTGTCCATGTTGTGATCCGAGTTAACAAATTAATTGGTTGTTAGAACACTAAGTTAGGTTATAACTTTGCAAATGTTAACACAAATAATAGAAATTTTCAAAATTATCCATTACTGCAATAAGTTGTGTTTTTAAGTGTAGCTATCAAGCCACTTCTTTTGCAGAGTGTCATCTAAAGAAAACTGAGCAAGTGCTCTTATTCATTTTTTGAAGTGACAGGATGACTAGGTGACTAGGTGATCAAAACATTTAACACGATCAAAAGCAAACACTTCCACAAAAATATTCTTCTTAATTAGTTCCACTTCCATAAAAATACTATCTTCCTTAGGACTATAGCTACATATTTCTGCTGCTTAAGCCTGCCACAACATTTTTTCTTTCTATTTCTGAACCAATATGGACAACTTAGTAAGGCAAGAGTTTCATCTACAAAACACTATGTTTGTTAATTGACTGACAAATGTTAGTGGAGCCAAATAATTTCCAGTGGCATGTGAGACATTGGAGTTTGCTTAAAATTTGCCTGTGTACATCTCCGCAATGTCTAGCAATAGAGTTTAGATGATAAGGGAGAAGTTGAAAAAAATTAAATAGAAACTAGGTAGTTTAGTCCTTGTTGTCTTCTTCATGGATTATGAGTGTATTTTATAAAACTACAGAAATATAACTAGGAAAAAAACAAAAGTTTGCAAGAATAAGATTAATATCTCTCACATTCACCAGCCTTATTTTCAGTTTTTTTCTCCTATTTGACATTCAAAATCAATCTTTCTAACTTTATGATGCTTTACAGTACTCAGATAATTCAAAAAACTGTAATGCTAAAAGCAAAGACAAAATCATAAAACCTTTATATTTTGCAAGTTTATTTATTTATCTGACTATATTATGTATTTATATTAAAAATGATGGTGTTAATCTTCATTGTTTTCAAATTTTATCTCTGCTTGAAAGCACTGGTATGAAAACTACAGATGGTCAATATTTTACCCTTCAGATATTACTGATGATGACCAAAATACAATGACATTTTATGACTCAATGAGATACAGATAAAAAAGTCAGATATGTGGCAGGTATAAAGATGCTTTGATCTGAACTTGAATGCAGACCGTTTTTTTGTTTCTTTCTTCCTTTTTTCTCCCTCCATTTTGGAAAGAAGGGTATTTGGAAAAAGAATATTCAGTTGTGTATAAAAATTTAATATTCCTTGCTCAGACAGTCTCTTCCAAATTAGAAAATTGATTCCCACTCTCAATACCCTACCCAGATCTTATTTCTTACCATAATCATGAAGGTCTTCTAGCACCTTCTCCACTTCTGTATGAGATGATTAGTTCACTGTCACTAGTAGCCTTAACAAAAGTATTTTTCATGCCAGGAAAAAAACCAACACAATTTGATTTGTTAATAAAGCTGCAGCTAAAGAATAACAGCACAGAAAACAAGATATAGGGGTCAGAAAAGCCTTCTAAAATGTTTAAAATCATAGGGAGTTACTATTTCAAATACAGTATTGGGCTCTATTTCCTTCCACTAAGCAACTACAGGATTATTTCCAGAGCTTATAGACTTGTTCACTTCCACTTATTCCTTAGCTCTCTAGTTATACTCCTAGCCTTGGCTTAACTAGCACAATACAAAATAAAAAAAACCCCAACAGACTAAAAAGCAATCCTGAGACAAAAGCAAATTCAAGACCAGTTTATCGTATTTTAAATAATCATTGTTTAATGAGGTGGGAATTAATTTTAGTATAACTATTCTTTTTCTAATTTTAGTAAGAGATTGTTTAATAAATATGCTTAAGAGTATATACAAATCAATGAGCCTTCTTTTATCATCCATACAGTATTTCTAACCTGCCACAAATTTCAGACTAAATAATGCAGTGCCTTATGACAAAGAAAAATGCAATAAATTGATTAGGCTAGCAGCTTTTTCCTGCAAGGTCTTTAAGATGAGTGTATACAGGCATCTAAACATGAAATTCTTTTTAGTTACTCATATTTGTACACACATTAAAAAAAAGCAACCAAAAATGAAACAAATCTGTCTACCATAATTTTCAGATAGTGCAAGTGCACTGCCTGAAAAACCTGGAGACAAAAAAACTTATAACCTTGTCAGCCTTGGTAAGTACCTTGTAAACAGTAAACTTTCCAGGAAATACTTTGTTTTTATAAAGCACTAACTTTATTCTATACAAGTGTTTAAAATAAAATAAAGCATATTTCTAAATGGTATTGTCTTGTACCTCAGCTTGTCATAAAATTTGTCTGTGATACATGAACTTTTGCAGACACATTCTCACACAGAACTGTACCTTTGGAAACAGATAAAACTACAAAAACAGAGATGCATTAAAGTAAAAGTGTAAGTTTCTTCATATCCATAGGGATATGAAGAATCATTAAAGAATTATTCCTTGAAAAAATAGTGTACAGGGCTCATGAACTGACCACAGAATGCATTTACTTTTGTTCTGCAGAATGGATTGCCAAGAAGTTTGACACTCCTAAAAAAGGGATATGTCAGTATTGAAGTCATCCATAAATACCATAATAGCTCTTTCTCGGAGCTGAAAGAGTCTGCAAACCTTCCAGCTGAATGTAATGACGAGCCCATTGACAAGATGACATGCATTTGAGCAGCAGGCAGCAATAGATGGGTAGATAAGTCAGACAGATTCCTTCAGCTGACACAAGCTAAATATGCAGTTGTAATCAGTATTTCGGAACAGGATCTCTAATTTGACACTGATGCAGAGAGGCTTCTATGCAGCTTTCTAAAAATGGACTTTGTTGTCACGTTGGCGTGTGTGTGTGTAAAACATGCTGTCACTCTCACAACCTCTAGTCCTGACTCTTGATGGAGCTCCACTTATTTTCAAGGCATTTATGAATAGAAGAGAGAACGCAAAAACCACACTTCCAGATTTGTCCTGAAGTGACGTGTCAAGTTTAATGAATGTTGAACTGTCTTTTTCAGGAGCATGAACAAGACAAAGCAACCAGCAGAAGAAACTCTAACCTTTCTGATGTTGGGTATGAAAAGGCAGAATCTTTCACTACAGGCTTTTTGTTACCTTGTTCTCACTGAAGTTCATAGGAAGGTTTTGGAGGTAAGAGGGGGAGGAAATTTTACTTTTGTCAGCCTGGAGAACTTAGGAACATTTATAGTGGTGGTATAGTCCACATTTTTCTTTATGGAAAAACAGCTACAGTAGTCAAATGTTTTTCCTCAGTAGCTAACATTTTGATGAGTTCTAGTAACATATAATTGGATGGAGAGCAACTGTTTAAATATGAAGCATAAATATTTCTTAAAAACAACAAGGAATCATAAAAAGAGACATTATAATATTAACAATTAAAATCAGCAGCTACAGTACTTTTTAAAAGGCTTATTTTCGATGGTATTTTCAATTATTTAGTGTTCTTACAGATGTACTAACAAGAATTTTAAAGCTCCAGCATTCAATTTAACAAAGAATTGGATGCAAGCATTGCTAGGCAGACATAGAAATATTGTGGAATCTGTGATCTGGGAAACTGCATCAAAAACTGATTCCAGCAGTGCTACTTAATAGAAATGTATTTTATTATTCATATGGTCAATTGATAATTACTAATAAATAATTAATTATTAATTAACAAATAATGTGGTCAACATTATTTTAGAATATTAAATTCTTAGAACTGTTCACAAATAATGTCAGTTTCAGTCTTGGGATTAGATCTGTTGCATGGCAAATATAGCATAAAATAGCACTTTTCATATACAGGAATGCCTCAACCCCAACTTGTCTTAAAGTTTGGGGTTTGAGAATGAATTGCAGTTAAATGGGAGACCACTTAAGAATTCTGGGTATTGCAGTAATTTGCCTGTGAACATCCAGTGAAAAATGAAGACATCATAAGAAAAAACAGCCAGAAAACCCAAGAATTTCTGAAGAGAGAAAAATAGTGAAACTGATCAAGCGAATTCTGTTTGCAAATGTGTTTGATTTTATGATAACATTTTGATTTTCAAAATAAAAATAAATAAAATATATGTGAAATAATTTTATTCCTAAAGTCATAACAAAAACCAAGCATAAAGTATCAAGTTGTCATTTGTGACAATATGTTTTCAACAAATATGAAAACATCATTAATGGAAGGCCAGACCTGACACATTTTAAATGAGCTATTTTTATTGGAGGCAAAATCCAGCGGACAACCTGTTGCTACAATAATAACACAAAGCCTCTTCCTGTACAGTCATTGCTAGAGAACAAAGCAGAGACATCATTATTTCTATATTTCTCAGGTGCAAACATATGCTACAATTATGTATGATAATTAACACTATGCAGTAGTCTGTCAGTTATAGTTTAATGATATATCACTTAATAGCTTTATGTGCAAAGGTGCGAGTGTTTTTTAAAGGCTCAATATGTAAACAGGTGCAGTGAAACTCTGTTCTTGAAGCAAAGATACGATTAGGTACACTCTGAAGACCCCAGGCAGATAGAGTTTTGGCGTTGTTCTGCTGACAAGTTTTTCTGAAAGCGAGGACATCAGAACCACTCAGATTATTTTTAGCTCTAAACAATCAAGCAAAAACTAGAACAAAAAGCTTTAAAACTGAGAAACACAGAACTGTGGATGAGAGAGTAATATTAAAGAAATTTGTACATGAATCTGCCCTCTGGGTACTTATTTACTGAGTCCTGTTCACTGGTACTGTCCTCAATTCAGCAACCTTTTGTGTCCTCCTAGACTGTAATACACTTTAATCCGTTTCTTGGCATTCCTGGAAAAAGTAGCTTTCTTCTGTTACTCTTCACGTATGTGCACTTATATGCCTTCTTCCTGTGTTTCTCCCCTATCTACCTGTCTGAACACTATACTCCTGAAGGTAACCTCACTTAAGCATTCTAATTTGCTTTTTCTAAGAAATTCTATTCCTAAGGATCCAAGAAAAGCAAAAACCATATATATTTTTTAAACCCTTTGAAAAGGATGAAGTAATAAATATGTTAATCTGATTGTTGAAAAATGGGATAGAAACACCTCAGAGAAGATGATTTGTATGTTAAGGAAACCAAAAGCACAGATATAGGTACTCAAAGTCACTATATTTAAGAATGTGTTATTCCCTTTACATCAGTGTCATGAACTGAAAATGGAAATATTCGTTTATAGTGACCCTTACAAGTATATTGAAAATATTAATGAAACCTTATATAACAATACATATTTAAATATTTTAAGTACATTTGGTGTTTGATCTTGTTTTAATTGAAATATGTTCTGAACTTTGGTCCAAATTCATTAGTAAGCTCAACTGCTTTGAGTTACTTTGTTTTTGCAAAGCAACTATAGTTTGTCAATGATTCAGAAATGTATCAGAGGTTTTTTCCTGTGATTCAGGTTTCATTACATGAACTAAATTTTTTAAAGTAAAACTTTTCAACCTAGTTCTGGGGTCTGAATTCAATATAACTTGTGTTCTCAAGGCAGGATCTCAGCTGAAACAATAGAATCCCACTTCATCCACCCCCACAACAGTTCAGACTAGCATTTGAGAATCTGAAACTGCAGCTGAAAGAGGCCCATAAGTATTTATAAAAATAGTCTCAGTGTTAACAGTGATAAATTGCAGTAGCAATTACAGCATGCTTACCGATAACAATACAGTTGCTCTAGCAATTTTTAAGTTACCACAAACTTTATCAACTCCATACTTTTGGGTTTTTTTGTAAGAAATTTTTGTAAGTTTAGAGAAAAAAGCTGTGGTGACTGCTTTTGTGGAGTTAATAACCTAAATGTGCCTTTGGTACTTATCTGAGGATTTCAGTGGTGAAAGGAACAAGGGAATCTTGTGCAACAATATGGATGTGCAAAGACAGGAGAACACTAGAAGGAATTTTAATTTTAAGAATATCTTTAGCAGAAGAAAGGCTTCTTCCTTTAACATGGAATGGCAGTTACTTGAAACAGAAATAAGAAAGCTAATACTCTTAAAGCAGGGTGGAATTTCCATTACCTGGGTGAACACCTCTGTATCTTCTACTGTAACTGGGTGTAGTAGAATAGAATAGAATAGAATAGAATAGAATAGAATAGAATAGAATAGAATAGAATAGAATAGAATAGAATAGAATAGAATAGAATAGAATAGAATAGAATAGATAATAAAAGGTTCCTGTGTGTTACTGGTTGGTACCAATGTAATTTGTACTTCTGAATAGCTCTTTTACTGACTTAAAAACCCAGGAAAAATGAAGAGGAAATTAACTTAAGTAATTTTCTGGAATTTTAGGTACCCTTGTGGGTGCTTCTCTCTGGAAGAAGTGGCAAGTTTATGAACAGTATTTGTCAACATCTGGTATGAACAATGATTAATAACTGACAGCTATAGTATGTGTGTGATCTGTTCATTGTCTTATAGTCAATTTTTTCTGTAATGCTTTTGTCTTGAATAAAATGTACTATTATTTATGAAACCTGTTTGGCCACTGGTTAAATTCCCTCATTTTTCCTGAGATAAAGTGGGAGTCCAGGTGTTAAACTGAATTCACACATATTGAAATAATCCCAATAAATTTCTAGAGGATTATACCTCTAAAATCCTGCTATGAAGAGCAGCTCTCAAATTACTTCCCCAAGAAAAATGAGTGTTGGAGGTTTAAGACCTAAGGGCATTCTCCAAAGAAGGTCACAGTCTGTCAGACATACAGTTAACCCTGCTCATCTAACAGGTTGGAAAAGAAATCCTTCTTTTTGCTTTCTTACTTCTATTGCTCCTGAAGATAACAATTTTATGTGATATGCAGTACCTCCTTTAAAAGCAAGTTGAATAACATTAATGATATTTTTAGTCTCTAAGTCTCTATTAATGAAGTCCTGAATTTAGATTGCATTATTTTTGTCAAGAATTAATATATACTTTAGTTTGCTATTTCTGGATCACCCTTCTAAATTGCCAGAATTGTGCTGTATTCTTAATTTTTCCTCCCAAATATATTTAAAACTAGCTTCTGAGATATTCCTTCATTATACTTGGTGCACCCACGTATATCCACATCTAGTAACTTGAAAAAGTTTAGTTTAGAAGAGACTTGTTTTACAACAGTTTTATAGATGGTATAGGCATCATTCAAAGTTCTTAATGTATCTTCTTCCTTTAGTCCAAACTTAGCGTAAAAAATCATCTTTTTTGCCCTCTTAATATCAATATATGGTTCTTGTTTTGTTATTTTAACATTCTTTTCCTTTTAGTTATATTTAGCTTCTTAAGTTATTAGATCAGTGCCTTCTTCAGTCATCTTTGTCAACCATGTAAATTTTTTTTAAATTCTTACCTTTTTGTACTTGTCTTGCATTTGTGCATCTCTAAGAGTTGAAAAGTTTTAGTCTGTACAGTTAAAGCACTTCTGTTCGTCATGTCTTCTGAATTACTTAAAAACCACTGTACTAGTGCTGAAACTTCAGAAAGTTGTTTTTCTTCATCATTTGCATGGGAAATCCAATCTCAAATTAAAAAATGGTTCTCCAGGTCTCAAAATACTGTTGTGAATGACTATTATTGATCAGATAACGAGCTCTAGAAATATTCCAAAGAAACATTTTTTAACTGGTTTCTTGATTGAAATATCAAAATCCAAGGCTGATTTAAAATCTGATAAACTGTGGTGGGATTTTTAATAATGAGTAGGAAAGGGTATTGCTATAGAAGAACACCTGCATTGGCTGGTGGGGTTGCTAACCATGCAATAAAAGATACCTCTGCAATCTAAACCAAAACCACAGATTATGTCTGCATTTGACAGTCCTAGGTCTTGAAAAGGAATGATACAGATAAGGATTTAGGAATCACAACAAAACCTCTTCAATGTGTATTGTCAGTGTGAAAACTAAGGGAAAGGATAGATGGAGATGCTGGGGAAGGAGAGAGAAAGCTGTAGTAATCATCAGACATATCTTTCTAGATATAGAATCATAGAAGCATAGAATCATTAAGATTGGAAAAGACCTCTAAGATCATCAAGCCCAACTGCCAACCCAACACCACAATGCCCACCAAACGATGTCCTGAAGTGCCACGTCTACATACTTTTTGAGCACTTTCAGTGATGGTGACTCCACCACCTCCCTGGACAGACTGTTCCAATGTGTCTCAGTAAAGACATTCTTCCTAATATCCAATACAAACCTCCCCTGACACAACCTGAGATCATTTCCTCTCATCCTATCACTAGTTGCCTGGGAGAAGAGACCAACACCCACCTCACTACAACCCCCTTTCGGGTAGTTGTAGAGAGCGATAAGGTCTTCCCTCAGCCTCCTCTTCTCCAGACTGAACAACCCCAGTTCCCTCAGCCGCTCCTCATAAGACTTGTGCTCCAGACCCCTCACCAGCTTCATTGCCTTTCTTTGGACACACTCAAGCACCTCAACATCCTTCTTGTAGTGAGGGGCCCAAAACTGAACACAGCATTCAAGGTGCGGCCTCACCAGTGCCGAGTACAGGGGCACAATCACTTCCCTACTCCTGCTGGCCACACGATTTCTGATACAGGCCAGGATGCTGCTGGCCTTCTTGGCTACCTGGGCACACTGCTGGCTCATGTTCAGCCGGCTGTCAACCAGCACCCCCAGGTCCTTTTCTGCCGGGCAGCTCTCCAGCCACTCCTCCCCAGGCCTGTAGCGTTGCATGGGATTGTTGTGACCAAGGTGCAGGACCTGGCACATGGCCTTGTTAAACCTCATACAACTGACAACTGACCTTGGTCTATTGATTCAGCCTGGCCAGATCCCTCTGAAGACCCTTCCTACCTTCGAGCATATATGTAACAGCTTCAGGAGATTGAAGACCTCCAACCACTTTTGGTGTTCAAGTTTCGAAGATGTGAAGATATGCAAGATACAGAAAAGAGTGCTAAAAGCATTTCAGCAGCTTAAACACTTTAGCCTTAGCTCAGGCTTGAGGATATAATTTTATTGAAGAGAAAGCTGAGAAAAAATTTGGTCTCTCTGTATAGGTACCAACATATAGAAAATGGTAATGGGAGGCTTTTCAGCCCTTTTCACTAAGGTATGAAAAAATGCAAGGATCAAAAGTCTGTTTCCTGGCTTTGAGGGTAATCCACCAGTGCGGTAATAAGGCGGGTAATACAATTACCAATGTTTAAAGTCTTATAAAAAGAATTAGATAACCTTTCAAAAGTTGTTCTCTAATACGCTTCTGCAGAAAGTTCAGTAGCATTTTTGCGTAATGGTCATTTGTGGCATTGAAAATTAGGAGTTTTGGAATCAGCATCTTCATTCCCTTTTTGCATGCCTCAATGAACAGAATTGGCTGTGTGTCTTACATGCTTGTAAGAGTTGCAGCTCTTAGTTAAAACAAAAATTCATACTTCAGCAGATCAGCTACTAGCCTCTGGGTTATTTATCTTTCGTGTGTATGATGCACAATCAGCTTGTTGTCATCTATTCTGCTCTTGTCAGATACTGGCCATGATAAAGTCAAGAAAAGACAGATCAGTAATCACAGACTGTTCAAAGAATGCTTTTCACGTTTATGACTGGCTGGTGTTTCTTGCTCACCTCCTTAGGGACATACTGACAGCTAAATTTCAATCCGAGCAGCCTCTTCCCAGCAGTCCTGAGAAATTATGAATAAATTTTCTTCTAAACTTGCTCTCTCTCTATTCTCCATTCCCTTCCTCCTCTCCACATTGTGGACATAATTCAATCCCTAGAATTACCCGGGTGTTTTTCACCCAAGTGATCCCTTGTTATTGCAAAGGCTTCAGGCACATCAGCCTTACCTACACTTGGAATGCTGCACATGGATAAGTTTTCTAAAAATGGATATACTTTGCTTTTCAGGATTCACATTTGGTTGAAAATAATCTAATTCTCAAAAGGAACACAGTTGGTTTAATTATGTCATATATTTGGTCAGCAGTACAATTTCTGATAACATTTTCTAGCTTATGATTTGGAGGTCAAATAAGAAGGGTAGAAGCTAGGATGCCATACAGAAGATTACAGTACATATACATATAAGATTACAGTAGCATATACATTTCTAAGGAAGACCTTTTAGATAGGCAATATAATCAATTTCCAATTTACTGGCATATTTTGCACACAGTCATAACCTGTGTCCCATTGATTGAATTCTTATGTAGCAAAATGATGGCCAGACAGACCTGGACTTCCCTGGCAAAACAAAACTACCATTGTTAAGGGAGTAATTTTCTTCAGATCAGTTTTGAGCCTTCAAGAAAGAGACAACATGCAGAGCCTTAAAATAAAGACAGCAAACCAAAACAATGGAAATAAATAAGAACAACTATACAGCAAGAAATATCCTGTGTAATAATGTTAAACTGTCAGCTTTGTGTAGCTCTAAGTCTGCAAAACTACTAAATTATATTTGCAGTGAAATCCTTTTCTACAGTTTTGGTATGATTCAGGTAAATGAAGTGCTATTTTTCCCTTTTCCTATATGTATGTAGGATATTAGAAGAAACGGAATGAAAGCTTTGGTATTCATTTAAGACATTTGAATCATTTTAAAGCTATGGTAAGAGAATAGCAAGGGATGGGGAATAATTTTTATTTACCAAAAGTAGAATAATGATTTTTTATGATTTCTTAAGGACAGGTTTTACTTGTTATGTAGCACTTCAAAACTGGAAGGTCAGAAAAGAAGCTTGATGTATGAGATAAAACATAGAACAACAGTGACTTTTGGAAAGTTGGTAGTGTTGCCTGACTGACACATAAGAGGGTTGTTTTTAATTTGTTGACTGCAAGCTACAGTTGAGATAAAGAAAAAGAAGTGATTAAGGAAAACAGTGAGATGATGAAGTTGCAGTAAGCACTGGGATGAGCAGATATGCTGTTCTTCCTAGGAAAAAAAATAAGTCACATACTCCACTAGAAGAAAAATTATGACTAAGAAATGGACAAGATACAAAGAGATAAGATAATACCGTAAAACAAATTGATCGTGCAATGTTGGTTGGTGTTCCTTTGCCTCTGTGACACTCTTGTGTCAGATAGTTAAAATACCATGTTACAGCTATCAGTAACTTTGGATACGTCAATCTTTCTCACTGTCCTTTCTCTTGTATACCACATTATGGAATGAGAAATGTGTTTCTCTAAACAAAATGCCATCCCACCAAACTGGTTTTATTGTTCTTACTCAGAACTGTTTCCTAGGTTCATTTCACATGAATACCCTCATATTTGGGTCTGAGTAGAATTCATATGATCAGTAGAACTGAGGTTTCAAATGTTTTAAAATCTAATATCTTATTTTTAGTTTTATTGTTTCTTTCCTCAATCTGTTCACACCTTCCAGAAAATTCTTCTAATCTATGATATTAAGTAATACCTCAAATGAACAAACTCAGAGTGTATATAATATTTATTAATATGAACAAGCATAATGCAAGTTACTAACAAAAACTTCCTAACTGCACTAGAACTGGTAAAAAAATCCATACTCTCACATACTGCAAAATTCATTAAACATATTAATAGACAAAACATGGAAAAATACTGTTCAAGGAAAGTGTCAGGCTACAATTGTTCCTTCTTACAATTTACATATAACAACACAAAATCAACTGTTAAAAACAAAGCTTCACAAGCACTTTATATAACTACCTCTTCAACTAATTTAAAAGTCTTTATTGTTCCATTATTTTTTCACTTTGACCTAGTGTTATAAAAGTGTTTGATTTTGCTGAATGTAATGAGAATACTGTAAAAAGACCTGAATATGATGGGCTCTACTGTACACTAAATCAAAAGGTGAAAAGGGTTTTTCTTAATAAACAAACCTCATCGGTGTAGTTTATTAATACAATTAGATGAAGTCCATTCTCCAATTTCAGATATCAATTTACTCTTAGGCACTTTCTGCTTAATCAAATTGGGAGATTTTTTCCAGCTATATAATCAACATGTAAATTAAATTGTAAAGTATCTTAAAAAAGAAAGTCAATTATTTTATCAGTTAATTTTTCCATATGATCTAACTGCAAGATTTTTTATTCAAAAAGCGGGGGGGAGAAACGAACTTGGGACAATATATATTTTCATTGTATTTTTCCATTCCAGATTAAATAGTCACTAACATTATAATGGAAAGCCAGTAAATTGGTATGTTCATTTTGAGACAAGGGGCATGTACTTATTATGGGATGCCAGCATTTTAATGGGAAAAGATGATTTGATGTAAATGATAAACAGATCATTTAGTACTGCTAATGCTTTGCATTATGTGCTTCATTAATTACGTGTCCTATGTAGCTTACATTTAAGTATACACAATTACGTCAAGCTCATTTATTTAGCTATATGTGCTGGCACACTATAGAGCTGCTATTTGTCTAATCTAAAATCTGAAGACCATTTACCATATTCTTCAGCTTTCAATTTATACACAGTTAGAATAGTTACTGTATATGAGATTAATGCAGAAAAAAAATGAACATTTGTATAGTATTTTATCAAGGAAGTTCAAGAACAGTTTGCTTAGAGTTCATTTCAAGAACTGTTGAAGATTAGTGATGAACACAATACATGAACTATTGATCTAACACCCACACAGTCTCTACGGGATAATTATAGGCAAATTAATGTACTAACATTAGACACTAGTTTGCAGTCCTTTGGCTATTCAGCGTATTTTCCTGAATACCAATATTCTTTTATAGACAATTGCTAAAGCTTCCCTTTAAAGTAGTGGTTAGTTAAAGTAGTATTACTCATTTAACTTATAATTTAAGCTATATTTCCTCATGGATCATTCTGTAGTCTTGACTTTGAAAATTTATTTAGTTTCTTGTTTATGTATTATATCTCTGATACTGGAAATGTTACTTATCTTGTAGCTGTGAAACCTGATATCTGGGACAAAGAAGTTGAGGCTTTTTTAAGAAACCTACAGCTAACACTTAATGCTGTGCTTAAGAGTAGTAGGCATTACATATACTATAATTTTATACATATAATCCTGTCTCTAAGATTCTCCATAGTTCTGAAATACTGTTTCTTAGAAGTAAATTTTTAAACAATGGGGAAATTATTCTGTCTTGTGCAGATCATTACGATGGGAAGATAACGAAGGCTTCTGCTCTTTCCATTTTCAGGGAAGTGCTCTGAATATAAGTTTCTCTTTATAATATCTTTTGGAGCCCCAGTGACTTCAGCTAGTGTTCTTACAGGCACAGTTATCAGCATTATCATGCTGATAGAAATTGGAAAATAATTTTAAAGATTTTAAAGATGACAAGGATCTGGTGAACCATGAAGGTTCTTTACTATCTGTTGAGGAGGGTGAATATAATTAGCTAATGATATTTTTAAAAATTCCTTAAAATATTAAAATAGAAAGTATAGGTTATCAAAAATCAGATACCTTTAATGAATACAGGGAGTAGATGAATGTGAAAAAAATTTGATACATTTCCTTCCCTGTACTTGTGGATATGAAGAAGAAAGGAAGAGTGAATAACAAGGTATCAAATATTTCCATTAGGAACATAGTATTTCAAAAGCAGTCACAGATGGCTTGTTCAAAGAACACAAGAACACACACCTGTATGGCAAACTCAGGAACGGAACCACATCTTGTCTAACAGTTCATGTCTTAGCAAGCCAATTTCTCCTTTTTCCAGGATATGACTGAATAGAAGTTTTAAAGCTTTTTATTTTGAATATGTTGCTTAAATAGAACTGTCGTCTTAAACACCTTTTTGTGTACAGTTCCCTTGCCTTCTAAAAATGAATGCAGTTCTCAGAGTTGGAGAATATATATTAGCAATTATGAAACTTTGATGTACTACAGACAGGGAGCATAAGATAGATAATTAGAGTTTATGTGAGGATTGCGCTATTAATCAGCCCCTGTCTCTTTTCCTCTTCCATTGACGAATCACTTTCTGTCTAGAGAAAAATAAAAATACAGTTTATCGTTTTTAGTCAATAACAATGACAGGTTTAGGTTGGTGTTTTGTTGTTTGTTTTGGGTTTTTTTTGTACCAGGCAATAGCTGTAACTTCCTTGAACTTCTCCATCCCCACATCTACCATGTTTTGTCTTTCCTGAACATCTACTCTTCTTCTTCCCAGAAATTTTGTTCAAATTAATATTGAACTCTTTCTGGTTTCTGACATTATCTGGTCTAAGAACAGCTTGCTTGGAGCTACCAGGCTGTCATATATCTAAAAGTCACAGGAGCACTTCCACAATACTATTGTTGTACATCCGTTCTATAGGTCAAAGCTTTGGATACAGATACTTCATGCACAATTGCTCTAAGCAGGAAGACTATGTCCAAACCTTTCAGGAAATATTGTGGAGAAATTCCAGCAAAGGAAAAAATTCTGAAAAATTTGGAGATATATTAAATATTAATGCAATTTTTTTTCCCAGAAAATATTGTAAAAATATAGAAAAATGTACACATAAAAATAAATATATTTACTTAGTTTTCTCATCAAAGATAACATCATAAATAGTATTCTTACCATTTTATAGGTTAGTTCTTTATTGTTGTTAATACCAAACAAATTATTATTTTTTTTAATTGTTGCAGATATTTTTCTTTCAAAATACAATGACTCTCTCATTATATCACTAATATTACAATAATGGACATTTCATTTCAAGTAATTTTTCAGTAGCCTAATGACTAATGACTAAACTTTGTGGCTGGCAACTGTTGAACTCAACTGAGTATCGCATATAAATTACATATATGTTATATTATATGTTCTTATATTATTATATATTATATTATTAAACAAAATATATAATATTTTCAGCCTATATTATATAGTATATAGTATATGTTATATATTATATAGCATGTAGTATATATTATATATGGTATATTATATTAAAATTATTTATTGTATATAAATTTATTTACAATATTACATAAAATATAACATTATATATTTCTTTTATATCATATATAATGACCTTAAAAGGTCCCTTTCAACCCAAAGATTCTATGATTCTGTGGTTCCATGTTTCTATAGATCATATATCATATATTGAAAGGCCGCAAAAAGGTCTCCCCAGAGCCTTCTCTTCTCCAGGCTGAACAATCCCAACTCTCTCAGCCTTCTGTCATAGTACAGGTGATGTGATCGATTTCATGGCCCTCCTCTGGACTTGCTCCAACAGGTCCGTGTCTTTTCTGTGCTGAGGGCTCCAGAGCTGGATGCAGTACTGCAGGTGGGGTCTCACCAGAGTGGAGGGGCAGAGTCACCTCCCTCGACCTGTTGGCCACACTTCTTTTCATGCAACACAGGATACAGTTGGCCTTCTGGGCTGCAATGTACATTTCTGGCTCATATTTAATTTTTCATCTACCAACATCCCCAAGTCCTTTTTGGCAGAGCTGCTCTCAAGCCCTTTATCCCCCAGTGTGTACTGATACTGCTGATTGCCCCAACCCAGGTGTAGGACCTTGTGCTTGCTCTTCTTGAACTTCATGGGGTTCACATGGGCCTACTTCTCCAGCCTGCTCAGGTCCCTCTGGATGGCGCTCCTTCCTTCTAGCATACCAGCTGCATCACTGAGCTTGGTGCCATCCACAAACTTGCTGAGGGTGCACTTAATCCCACTATGTCATTGATGAATACATTGAACAGTACCAGTCCCAATACGGACCCCTGAGGGACACCACTTGCTCTTGATCTCTGTTTGGACACAGAGCCATGGGCTGTAACTCTTTCGATGCAGCCTTACAGCCAATTCCTTACCCATTAAGCAGTCCATCCATCGAACCCACCTCTCTTAATTTAGAGACAAGGGTGTTATGTGGGACTATGTCAGTGTCCTTAGAGAAGTCAAGGTAGATTATGTCAGTTACTTTTCTCTTATCCATCAATCCAGTCACTCCATGGTAGAAGGCCACTAGATTAGCCAGGCACAATCTGCCCTTTTGAAGCCATGTTGGCTGTCTCTAATCAAATCCCCATCATCCATATGCCTTAACATATCTTCCAGGAGGATCTCGCTGGGCATAGAGGCAAGGTTGACTAGTCAACCTTTCAGCTTCAGTGAAAGTGACACATCTAGATTTACTCCTTATTTAGCACTTTCTTTTTGACTTCTATCTACATATATTTTAACTACAAAAATAAAATATCATTTTATATTTCACTATAAGTTTTTTATATAGCTTACACTAACCTTATACAGTTTGCTTTTCTGTTTTATCTAAACATTTCAGAATAAGTTAGTGCATACATTTTTCACCTCAGTCAGTGTGTGTTATTTGTTTTGCATAGTGAAGTAGCTTTAACATTCTTTGCGAGTTTCATTAATGGGAATGTGACAACTAAGAGTTTTATGGAATTATTTTTAGTAGTCTGAAGATGATGAGGTTTTATTCAAATCATACAACTTTTTCTATGAAAGCAAAAAAAGAATTATCTAAATAGAATTTCTGTCTCTCTGGGTAAGAAGAACACATGACATTACAAAGACATTTCAAAGGTGAAAATCTCCTCAGAATTTTCAAAAGTAAAACAAAAAGTGGAAAGCTTTAATAGTTTAATATAATTGAACTATTATCTAGGTATTTTAGAGTCACTTCCATTAAGAATATGGCATATTTATTTAATAAAATTCAAAAGTTTGGATTTTAATTTCATGAAGTCTTATAGAAAATTCAGTCTAGGAAAAACAAGATTTCCAAACTGGAGAAAATGAAACAATCAAACAATAAACCCCTAAAACACTCCACACCACTGCATCCATTTATACACTGCTTGGCTGAGTGCAAATCAATAGAAATCAAAACAATATGGAATATAAGAAGCTTTTACATTTTGTTCTTTTTTTTCTTATGTAGACACTTTTCAGCATACACAGTATTATCATCCATAAAGATACTTGTAAATGCATACTAAATTTTTTCTAATTAGTGTATATAATTTCCTCTAGTAAATGAGAGATTAACAATTCTTTTTACAGTCTTTGATTTATCAATTTTTTAAATTATAATACTTACATTAATTTTAATCTAGAAATAAAAAAGCTTTCTAGAAATGGCTTTCATAATATTTAAGAATAAACAGTCTGCAGAATAATGCAAAAAAGTTCATAGTGCAAATGAACAATATTTTTAAAGTTTAAGATCAGAATTTTATCCAGATCCAACTGATATTACTGCACGTATGCCCATGGCAGCTGAAACTATATTTTTATACTCATAAATAAATCTGTGTATATATCATATAAATCTATATACACATGAGCATGTATATCTGCAACAATTTAAGAAAGTGTGGCAATACGGTTTGTTGTTTTTTATCCATTTCAATAACAGCACAATTTAAGCAGAAATAGTTCACTTGACATAATTTTTTTCCCTAATCTTCCATTTGATTCTTCAATATTGCATTATGAATGGGGAGACTTTCTCAGTAGCTTTTTTAAAAAACATATTAGATAGTTAGTTAGTTTTAAATAGTTTGCCCTCCTGAATTTTCAGGCTACCATCTGCAGTCAAACGTGTGGGTTTGATTATCTCTTATTGTAGGGTTCTTTTGTTGTTGTTTGGTTTTTGTTGTTTTGATACTTACCTGTAAAATATGTGATGCAGTGGTCATTTATCTAAATAGAGTTTTCAGTAATTTACATAAATAAAGGTTTTTACATACTTAACTTTAGGCACAAGGGGAAATTAATCATTATTTAATTAAATACTTATGCCTTTGTTCATCTTACCCAATTTAGTGAATTGCCTCAGTTAGGGCAGTTAGCTACATCCGTCTACAGTCAAGGAAAAGGAGTGTCCCATATGATCCAATACAAGGAAGGTTGGAGTCATTTTCTGATAGCCTTTCTTTCACTGCAGAAATAATATTCCTTATTCCTTCCGGAGGAAGCCTATTGTGACTGTGTTGTACATATGGATAAGGTTATGCTTTCCCTTAGCACACTTGAAGTCTACTGCTCATCTCCATTGCATCCATTTTTATGACTTTTGATATTGACTGCTTACAGACTCTATCAAGGGATGCTGGAAGAAATCCCAGTGTACATGCTGTTCTTTCCTGACATGAAGGATGAGCATCACTGGTGTGCTTCCTAGCAGTGGGAGCTCTCTGTGCTGTAGGTAAGTCTGGGAGGCTGCAGCTGTTTACTTACACCCCCCCCCCCGCCCCTGGCGGGACGGTGGAGAGAATTGGAAAAGAAAAAGATTAAAACTCATGGGTTGAGATAAAGACAGTTTAATAGGACAGGGAAAATAAAAAGAACAATAATAATGATAAAAGAATATACAAAACAAGTGATGCACAGCACAATTGCTCACCACCCACTGACTGATGGCTCAGTTAGTTCCCGAGCTGCGGCCCCTCCCCAGCTAACTCCCCTGGTTTATATACTGAGCATGACGCTGTATGGTATGGTATGGTATATATATTTGGCTAGTTTGGGTCAGCTGTCCTGACTGTGTTCCCTCTCAGCTTCCTGTGCACTCCCAGTCTTCTCGCTGGCAGGCCAGAGCATGGAAATCTGAAACGTATTTCACTGCTTAGCAACAACTAAAAACATCAGTACATTATCAGCACTTTTTTTCATCCCAAATCCAAAACATAGTCTCACAGTAGCTTCTATGAACATGGACAAGCTTCTATGAACCAGGACATCATCAGGCCCAATAAGAGCACATGTGCTGTTTGCAAACAGAAAGGTGAATTTTTAAGGATTTACAACACTTTAAGAAAAGCCAAGTCAGAGAGATTTCTGTGCTTAATGCTCTCCTGTGTAAGACATACCCGGTAAAAATGAGCTTGACCTGCTGAAGCTCTGAGCAGAATGATCACAAGTTACCTTCTAGTCAAACATAGTGTGATAATCATACTATCCCAATCACAGACTATAATCCCTTGAAATCTC
The DNA here is from genome assembly GCF_964289735.1 of Phaethon aethereus. NCBI lineage: Eukaryota > Metazoa > Chordata > Aves > Phaethontiformes > Phaethontidae > Phaethon > Phaethon aethereus. The sequence continues at coordinate 62,221,759 of NC_138578.1, read as the reverse complement.
AGTAGGGAATGATTCAGGTTTGCATCAGACTAATATGTCCTAACAGCTTTGGCTGGCTCGGAGCTCAGGCTGAGCAAGCCTGTGTCTGACAGCAATGTACCATGGCAGCTAAAAATAGTCACATCCTGAAATACTTTTCATAGTAAGGCCTTAGTGCATTCTAAAGCATCGCTCTCAAACTGCTGGTATCAACACAGGCTGGGGAATGAAAGGATTGAGAGCAGCCCTGCCAAGAAGGACTTGGAGGTACTGGTGGATGAAAAGCTGGACATGAGTTGGAAAACTGCGCTCGCAGTCCAGAAGGCCAACCATATCCTGGGCTGCATCCAAAGCAGCGTGGCCAGCAGGTCGAGGGAGGGGATTCTGTCCCTTTAACTCTGCTCAGGTCAGACCCCACCTGCAGTGATGCATCCAGCTCTGGAGCCCTCAGCACAGGAAAGACATGGACCTCATGGAGCGGGTCCAGAGGAAGGCCACCAAAATGATCAGAGGGACAGAACACCTCTTCTATGAGGACAGGCTGAGAGAGTTGGGGTTGTTCAGCCTAGAGAAGAGAAGGCTCCTGGGAGACCTTCTTGCAGCCTTCCAGCACTTAAAGGGGGCCTGTATGAAAACTGGGTACAGACATTTTAGCAGGCCCTGTAGCAAGAAGACAAGGGGTAATGGTTTTAAACTAAAAGAAGCAGATTTCGACCAGATATAAGGAAGAAATTTTTCACAATGAGGGTAGTGAAACACTGGGACAGGTTGTCCAGAGACGTGGTAGATGCCCCATCCCTGGAAACATTCCAGGTCAGGTTGGACGGGGCTCTGAGCAACCTGATCTAATTGGAGGTGCCCCTGCTCATTGCAGGGGGGTTGGACTAGATGACCTTTAAAGATCCCTTCCAAACGAAACAATCTTATGATTCTATAATTCTAAGTGGTATAAGATTATGAGGTTCTTCATCAAAGGTTACTGTGGAAATATGAAGTAGCATTGCTTTTTGTTAATTTTTGCTAATATTAAAATCATTAAAATATGGATGTGTTGGGCTAACACCTTATTCTTCTTTTATTGCTGATGAGGTTTTGTCTCAGTGCACACTGAATGTGCCAAATAATCATTTGTTATTTTATTGTATATACATATTTCTAACTAGTAAATCTATAGTCAGGATTAGCAGAATTTCTTTTACGAAGTTCAAAGCTTAGTATATACACATTAGGGTGCCTATACACTTATAGAATAGCAAACATATTCCACAAGTTATGAGAACACCTCTTAATTCAGCTGAAGCTAAAGCCACAAGTGAGTTATAAAAGTATTTGTTCTCCAGTTAAATCAATTCCATGCAGTGCTGCGAGTGCTTATTATGTATTCTGTTTATTCCACGAGGAGGAAAATAATAGTTCTTTTCCTATTCTGTTAAAATACCACAATACAAGCCAGCTTGTTTGGTTTCATTTTAACTATACCAATTTCACTTCTAATCAGATTGTGTGTGATGTTTACAGTGATCTCTAAACTGCTGCTGGATTATTGATTTCTATTAAGAAATAAGAAAGAAGCATCAGTTCACATATCATGAACAGCATTTTACTATGTAGACAGCTTTTTTTTTTTTTCCAAAAGACATCTCGGTATGCATTTCTTACAAGTATGCATATTAGTTAGTGATGTGTATCACTGAGACAAGATTCAAGATCTTATATAAAATTACTTTTTTTGTCAGTTGATAAAGTCCAAAGATAGCATAGGCTTCTACCAGAAAGGATATTAATAAGCTTTCAGATTGTTTAGGGAGTCTATCTTGCAGTTCCCTTAGACACTAGAATAACTTGACTTATCAGAGTAAAAATACATTTGGATGCTGTTTCTTCAGAAGCTTATGAGAGAAGTAAAACCAATGATAAATTTACTGTGCTGTGCTGTGATGTAAAACCTTGATTAAAAGAAACCTTATGGGGATATTTTACAAATGGACCATTGGTTACAAAAATGCATATGCTGGTTATAATGCAATATAGAGCAGAAACAAGCAATGTGGTTCTTGTTCCTTCTTTCCTTCACGTTCTACATATCCTTATTAGCTAATTAATGACTTGAACAAATGTTACAAAAGGCAAGGAAAGAAATAAAAACCTATACATTTTACTTTAAAAGTAAAGTACCTCAAGTGAATCTGAATAGGCTTAGGTCTATTAACAGGCTTTGATAGAAACACAGTAAAATATTGGAACATAAAATTGAAAATCAGGTTATAGATACTAAACCAAGCTCTATTTTGAAAAGCTAATGAGGACCACTTTAATTAGACACCCTTCTTATAATTTCCTACCAATGCTTACCTTGAAAAATTATGAACAAGTTTCTAAAGTTGCAAAAAACTTTGTAAATACATGTGATCAATCAATTTCAATATGTCTCAGCCCGCTTTCTGCTAAAGGACTCTTCATCATCTATCATGTCTGTCATACCAAATACTTGGCTGGAGCACTCAGTGTATTTGACCACCAATAAAAAAAATATAGCGCTGGACAAATCTGTCAAACTTATCAGCAAAATTGAATTCTCCTTATAACAAATGCTTATACTGACACATTTAGGTTTTCTTCGTCAGAATTTTACTTAAATTCACTTGCTGAGTAAGGAGCAGTTTCTCTTCAACTTAGACTTCTAATGTTACATAATATTTAATAACATTCTGATATTAGTTATAATCATTTCAGAAACTTTACATGTCATTTTACATGGCACAATTAAATAACTGTTTGTGCCTCATATATAGTAAAGGGAAAAGGAATCTCAGTACTTTTAGTGACAAAAAAACCCAAACAAAACCAAACCTGGCATAGTCGGGCACAATAAGGGGAAGAGTCAGTACTTTTGAGAGGATAAATATGACATCTTATATAGAAATGTAGATTGGGGCTAACTGAAGTAGAGCTAATACAACTTCTAAAAGAAAGGTCTAGAATATAATGAATGGAAATATTTCTACAGAAGACTGCAGATTAGAGAAGAAAAAAAAGTAATTAATTCTTTATTCTCCTGTTTTCAGAAAAGACAAAAAATTATACATCCATGTTTATAAGATGGTGTGACTTTATAGAGTGCTTGAATTAATTACATCAAAACAGTTAAGTTCATATGGAGCCTGTTACATAATTGGTTTTTCCCAGAATTTCTGCTCAGCAATATCCTTAATATAGTTACACCTTGCTGTTTGTCAGCCTATATTAATTTCAAATCATTCTTGGGAAATTCTTCATCCACTGAACATGCTTTTCATGGAAGTCCTGTGTATATATGTTAATCAAAGGTGAGTTAAAAAAACATGGAAAAAACAGTATAAATAGCTGAAAAAGAAGAAACCTTGTGTTAGAATTGGCCCAGAACATGATGTGTTAAAGGAATTTGTACAATATTTTATTGAATCTGGTGTCAGAAAAAAAAACAGCAACGTTAATTAGAAGCATACAGCAGACTCAAAACATGCAATGTTCTTTTGTAAGTGTTAGTTAACAATTTAGTAAGACATGCTCAGGTATCACTAGATATCAGCACTAACTGTTTGCATGTTTGATACAAAAAATACCATGGATATCAGTGGTTTTAATTATCGTATATATCTGATGTATGATAATTCCTCCTTTGGCAAAAATACTGCACCTAGGTGCTGAATCAGCAACATGCCTATGAATATGACTACTCATGTGATTAAGGTAAAGCCTCTGCTTGATTGACCTCAAAGATTAAGTCCACAAAAATTCAAGGAAATTTCAGGGAATTTCCATATACTGTATAGTATTGTATAGCACTAGTGTCAAAGTTTGATTCAACAAAACACTCAATAATGCTTAGCCCTACTGAGGTTTAAGAGTCACATTATGTCCTGTAAAACTACTCATCAAAATGTGTACTTCAAATCCTTTGCTGTGTAACAGGTAGGGGATTTACTGATATCTAGGAAAAGACCTCTCTAGTCCTCAGATGAAGGAAAAGGAGACATCGACTTTTTTTCTTTCACTGAGTAGTGGTTTAATATACTATACAGAAATATCAGGATATCAGGGACTGAAAATGTGAATTTACTGCTTAAGAAACTGCTGGAAAATTTTACAATTTCTTAGAAATCTGATATGGTTACAATCAGCAGGTATAAAAGAAACTACCACTGATTCTTGAAAGGTTAAAGTCTAACTAAATTACAGAGAGGCACTGGTAATTTGAAGAGCTGCCCCTTCATCCCCAAACCAATAGATGAGAACAGATGGGGATGAAGATGGACATTTTAGCAGCTCTGTCTTCCCCCGCCCCCCCCCCGAGGATGTTTCTGGGTGAAGGGTGGTGTTATTTGTTATTTTTGGCAGGTTGGAAAGGAGGTAAAGAGTTGTTGCTATTTGTTTGGACTCAGCACTAAAATTGTATCCTTGTAGAAGAAGTGCTAAGTGTTACTAAACAGCACTTACTTTGTGTCAGTGTCATTATTGCACATAGTACCACATGTTTAAATGGCAATCATTACTACTTGCTAAGAACAGATACAGCTATTAAGTGTTTCAGAACATGAAACCTTTTAACACAATCAAGTTAAACCAGTTTGTAGAAGTATATGCATGGTTTTAAATCTCCTTACTCTTTTTTTTCTTTGTATAAAATCTCACTATGTGCTTTTTTGTTTGTTTGTTCGTTTGTTTTACCTTGATATTACTCCAGTGTGAAAAACCTCTTCAGGGAAGGATTAACCAAATGGCAGCTATAGCAGATGAAATAATTATGAAGTTCAGAAAAAGTGGATCCTAAAGAGTTGTGAGAAAATTTTATGGTTTGTTTTTTTGTTTGGGTTTGTTGTTGTTGTTGCTGTTGTTTTAACTCCGATTTCTGTTTCCATATGTCCTGGCACTCTGTCATGATATTCTTAGTCTCTAGTGACGTACGGGGTAGTTGCAGAAGCTTGGCATTGCAATAAAGAGATGAAACCTATAGCTGTTTGGGTCACCCTTTATGGTTCTTCATAGTTTTGTCTTTATTTTAGTTGTGAGCAAGAAAGGTGCTCTTACAATGATTATGAATTCTTTACTTTTGTTTTTGGGAGCTATGCTTAAATTTCATATGTATTCCAAACAAGAAATAGATTGGTTTTATTGACATATGAAGGGATCTCTATGATGTGATCGTACTTTATGAAGTACAGTTCTGAAACATTGAATAAAACTTACTCTTTAGAAATAATGTTCTCAGACTGCTTTTCTAATATACCTCATTCATGACCTAAGAGATGCATATGTGAATGACTATTGTGTACATAGCTATTCAAACGTGTACATGGCAAATATACGCATGCAATGAAGAAGGTAGAAATGACCATATTTCCCTATGTAGACACTTAACCAACTATTGTCCAAAGCCATTAAGAGGACTTCAATAAATGCACAAATAATCAGTCAGCTAAGTAGTAGATAATGGTTAAAAAAAGGTTACAACAGGTTGCTTTATAAAGACTTAAATTCAGGGAAATAACCTTATAGAAGTGATTTGTTTTATAATTATGGAATTCTAGCAGTACATGTCATTCTAATTTAAAATAATACTCATACTAATACTTGGCTGCTGGAGAACAAAAGGAAAAAGAACAATCATAAACATACCAAGACTGAAGGTTAAAGTTTCAACCTATTTCTAAGCTTGTCAACTCTTTTGTATGTATTTGCATGGGTATCTTCCCATGGTCATATCCTCAGCTGTATGACTCTCTGTGATTCAATGGAATTTATTTGAAAACATGCCAGTTTGCATTAGACAAAGATTTGGTCCGGGACAGGTAATAAAACAAAAGTAAAATCAGATTCACCTTGTTATCTACTGGATACCAATACTCATTCTTGAACATTTACTCACCTTTTAACCTCATTTTTTTCCAGAGTGTTATGTATCACAATAATTATATTTTTTCCAGCAGCTTATTATGGGAAAAAAAATAGCCCCAGAATAATTTTTGCAATGAGTCTAGACTAGTTTAAGTGCTAGGGAAGTTGAGGAAGGGGATAAAGAGCGTTGAAGGTGAAGATCAAAAATTTTCAAAAAACAGAAATAAAAGGATGTTTCATACAATCTGGCTGTGGATGGCAAAATTTCTGCCTGTTATCTGCTTATTTTCCCAGCAGATATTCTCAGTGACTTTCTGTTCACAATCTGGAAGGGAAGAGATTTGCTCAGTCTACTTTTGTCACTTCTCTATTTATCATTCAAGATTGGTTTATTTCTTCCTGTCTTTAACAATTTTTATCTTTCTTTTCTTTTTATTTGAATGCCTTTCAATAATAATACAATTCAGGATATCATTTGTATAGGTCATTATTTTGTTTAAAAAAACCCTCAAAGATTCACTAGAAGGTACAAATGAAGATAGGGAGGGAGAGGAAGCAAGTGGTGGAGAAAAAGAGGAGTGAAAGGAGAAATTTCATATGTGGATTTACCTGTAATATAATGTCTAAAACATTCACTGTGATTATATGAGGAAACTTGGATTACAGGACCTGTTCATGTTAGTATGAATTAGTTAAATATTAATTGGAACAGTAACTGCATTTCCCTGCTATAAGTTCTCTTGCCATACCTGCCTTTTCCTCATTCAGGAGGGCACAAAATTAAAAGCAGAAAAAAGAGTGTTGCACCATTATTATTATTATTGCTCTGCCTTGTACCTACTGAATTCTCTGGTTGCATTCAGCATCTGTATCACTTCACAGGTATGTGTGAAGTATTTACTCTGGTCTTTCTCTCTAGTGGGTAAAGGCTAATTTCTCTTTCCTATTGGGTAAACCAAACAATCTAAATAACATGGGGCATAGGATAAGAAAAATTCATCCTCAGCTGTTATTCCCAATATCTTCACAAATCTTCTCTCCTGGTTTAACTCTCATTACTGAGCAAAAGAGATAACAATATATAGCTTTGGGAGGTTTTAAGAGCATTTTTCTACTAGTCCATCTAATTTAATGTGACTTGATGCTAGCAGCAATGTATAAGCGAGTCCCTTCTGTTATACTAAGCGCTGTAAACTGTGGTACATGATAAAAACGGTAAAATAATCAGGTCACCATTTGAAGAGTCAACAGTCACTGCAGCGTCTCTGAAAGACTTCTGTTTCATTTTAACCAAAAAATAACTGTGTTGGCTATGTGGCAGCTGATGATATTTTAATGATGATCATTGTAACCTCAAAAATACTTTAAACAAAATCTTCAGAAAGGACTACTGACTACCCAGTTTATTTCAATGAACACCATAATCATACTATAAACTGCAAATCTTCTTAAACGGAAGTGTTTTATAATGCCATATTCATGAAAAAGAAATTCAGTGGGTGCTGTGAAATACAGACACTTTCTCTGACTCGTGAAGTCCACATTCATTAAATGTTTGCCTTACTCTAGAGAACTGATACGAGCTATTAGGGGACAAGATACTTCCAAGCCAGATGGAGACAGTGGCTATGTGTACATTAGCAAGCAGTGTATGGGAATGGGTCTAAAGATTAAAACAGTTGGGGCTGAAGACCTGAAATCCACACTGTATATGTTGCAGGAGCTTCTGGTTTGGATTATCTCTAGTTAGGCCTCATAAGCACAATGCATTTTTAAACATAGAACACATTAGTTCTTCTCCTGAAGCAAATATTGTAGTTTTCCTTAATCTGAAAGGGATCCAGTTCATGCACACTGAAACTGCACCGCAGCGCAAAACTGAGGGGACTGCTATGTGGGGACTATCAGGACATTCACTTTAAAAGTGCACTGCTGGCCTGCATTGAATTATCTGTGTAGAAGTATCCATGAAGGCCATTCCTATGCTTCTGAGCAATATCGATATACTTTTAAGTTTTACTGGTTGTAAAGATCTGTCTCCACCTCTCAACTGTTTCACCATTTTAACAATGGGTTTGTTCCTTTTTTGTTTTGTATGTCACGATACTATTTATATCTGAACAGACTGAGTGTACACAAAATGCAAAATGCTGAAGTACTGCATGGTCACAATGAAAGCAATCTTTATTTTTTTCAGTTACTTTTCCTAGGTTCTATAACTGCTAAAAACATTGTTAGTGGAAACTCCATATTGTCTGTTAGTACAGACTTCATTTCCTCCATAACTCAGACCATTACCAAGGCAGCTTTCTTAAAAGAATCAAAGAATATGTCAAAGTTACAAGACCATATTTTTCATCTGAAGTATGTGTCAGTTTTGTTGACTCTTCAAAGTACTTTTCATCCACCAGATCTTCAAAAGTTAGTCTATTTGATGCATTTAATACTCTATGATCACAGAGTGACTCATACATTGCAACAACTGTTCCATAATAACTTCTTTTCTTCTTCTTAAGCAGATGTGAAGATGTTACATACAGGTGACAAGTTCACTTGATCCCATGAGAGTATAAAAAACCCCAAAGCTCAAAAAAATTGTCTCTAAGTATTTAACTTCTACTTCCCAGAATCTGGCAGTTACAGTTCAAGCTTCGATTTTCTAATTTTTTTACATAACTTTCAGTATGGTCCACACAACTATGTGTTATTGAGAATTTGATTTAATCCGTGTCATTTATGGGAAAGACACCAACAGACAACCTCAGAGTTGTATCTTTTAGTCATAGAATTATATAATATATGTTTTATTAATGACCTAATATAAAAATTAAAGAAGTCGAAAATGTAACGCATATGGTACTGCTGTACAAATGCATAACAGATAGATGACTGTTACCTCAAAGAGCTATGTACAAATCATAATTAAAAAACAGAACAGCTTGATAAAACATACAACATACAACAACATCTAACAACAAACATACCCAAGCTCTTTAATCATGTTTGGTGAGAACTACCCAGAAATGCCAGGGCCCATTAAACAAAAAAAAGGAAATAGTAGGGCTGAATAATTCATATCTAAAAATAAGGATTTTTTTGGGTGATTTCTCTAACCATCCACATGCTTAAAGAAATAATGCATAACAAAACCAAGTTTTTTATACTGTACAAGTAGGAAATATAGAAGATTTGAACTCAGCATCTAATTACATATGCTATATTGCTCAGAAGAATTTGCAGGGATTACAGTTGTTATGATGAAAGTAATTAATCTCTTTTTATATGCTGGTTAAGTTAATAAGAGAGGAAAACAATGTATAAGAAATACAGTGGTGAGAGATAGACTTTTAGAGGGGTATTTTCAGAGTAGCACAATATTTTACGAAGAGCAGATGACATTACCTTGCATATCTATTTATTTTACAGTGTATGGTCAAATTTTGTATGGGACAAATATGCATATGGAAAATATATGGATATGCATAGATTCACCCTATGCAATTATTCTTGATTAAAAACAACAACAACAACAGATTTCAAATTTATTCCTGTTTCTACAGTGTAGTTAAGGCAGAAGTGTGTGAAAACTATGAATTATGAATGGGTTAATCTGGATATAATATGATAATATGATGTATAATAGTTATATAGAGTATAGTTATGTGTTATAATATATAATATTATATATTTAATATATAGTTATACAATAAATTATAATATAACATAAGCTTGTCTCCCACCAAAAAATGTATACTAAAGTACTGTAACCAAGAACAGTCCTGCATGTATTTTACAATACTGTAATGGCCTATCCAGGAAATTCCCATAAGTCTGTGAGTAATATGGTCACAAGGCACGCAGACTAAGATGCATTTGGTTGCATGTAGGAAGCATATGAGTAACAAAAATTGTAAGAATATATACATATATACACACATCCATGCATATATACGTGTGTGCATCACACACGAGTTCAGTTGCAATGCTGGTGCAAGCAGGCATATTCACCATGACAATACTTATAAATGCTATTTAATGTCAGTGACCTCTGCCACTGTTTTGGAGTCCTTAGCAATTAGTGTGCCAGAGAAAGATTGCAATGTCTGAAGTCTAGCTTAACTTGCTACCTCCTTGTCCCGTCACATTCATTCCTTATTGTCCATGCTAGAGATATGAGGCATCCAAATATAAACTGGATCTGTGAAACAGAAGGAAGTTGTGTCTTTGACAGGAAAAGTCTCTTCTGCTCATATACATCAGGATTATGGTCTTTTTCTCTACATGATACATTAAATGGAATCATACAGCTTGGAAGTCTGTCTATTCATTGCCAGATAATGGGTATAGCTAACATTATGTCATCATTTTACTTCTCCTTATTTTATGTATTTTTTCCTAAAACAATCACCTTTAGCGAACAGTGGTAAACACATAGCTGCTGCAGGAGAGGCAATAAATACACATAGCAATGCTTAACTGTCTTAATTCAACATTTCAGAAAATTTCAGAAAATACAGTTACAAAGTTAGAAAGTGTGGGAATTGAAATTCAAATGTGATGCAGCATAACTGAAGTCAGATTTTTTTCCCCAGAAAAATCATGAATCTACTAATCCTTGGATTATTTTGTTGTTCTTAAAATATCTCCAGTGAGGTTTTCCGTTATAATTTGCATAACACTGGTGTCTCTTAGCCAAAACTGAATCAGGGCCTTGCCTGAAAAGGCATTATACATAATAATGAACAACCCTTATACTGAAGATCTGATAATCTGAAGAGACAGGCTGGTAGGAGGAATAAAATTACTCCCATTTTTCTGATGAGGACTTTGGGCACCAAGATGTCAAGTAACTCAGTCAGAATCACATTAGGAAGTTGGAAAAAGTGTCAGGATCTGAAGTCTTCCCTTTCTGACTCACACTCCTGTCCATAAGAGAACATTATTTTTCTCAAATTATCCATGATTTAATACTTTGTATTAGGCCTTAAATGTTTCAGTTTCAGCTTCACATATTAGCGAGACTCTTTAATGTTACTGTTGTAAGTAGTCTGTTTATGGAAAATAACTGTTATGGAAGCCTTTCATAAGTACTTAATAAATATACTTCAGAGACAAAGAATGCAGAGACACAAAGAGAAAAGAAAGAAAACCATTGGATCATTTTTCTGTAACCTCTGAGAGACTTCGGTATAAACTATAGTACAAATGATTATCTGTGGCAAAGATTTTAGTATAGACAAACCGAAAATTTGTTATCCTTTCTAAGCATGAATATATCTCTCATAGAAAAACCTTACTATTGAGGGGAAAAAAAACAACAACAAAGGGAATTTATGTAGCTAGAGGATGGAACTTTTCAGCATAAACTTTGTAATTTAAGACTAAAAGTATTTAACATTTCTTATCTCATTCTAAAATATAGCATAATACACTCAGTTATGATGTAAAAGGACATATATTTTATATTAGTCAGTAGATATTTTAATAGTTAAATCACTAATTATTGTTTTGAAATTTGTATACAACTATTGATCTGTTTTAAAACACAGTCTTAATGAGGAGAAATCTATTCAGTTACGTACAACAGGCATTACTCACGTGGTTATAAACTAATACTCTCATTTACCAGAAAACCCAATCCAAAAGAAATTCCTGATCTTGGATTGCTGAAAAAGCAACATGAATAGGTTCAGATTAATATGCTTTTGTAAAAGTATTGCATTTTGTCAAACGATGTCATCGAGTAAGTGTACAACAGCGGGTACAAGAAATGGAACACTGGCAGTTTGGTATGATTCTGTTCCAAGAAAATGCTGTGAGCAGGGTTGAGAAAAAATATCAAAGTTCAAACTTTGTTGCAAAACAGAAATGTTATCTGCCAATCATCTGTGCTATTAAACAAGTACCTAGGAGTTGGGACTTTTCCACTTATTTGGAAAGAAGTGGAAGTGAAGCAGGAAGAATTGAAAGAAACTACATAGTCTTCATGGCTCTCATTTGAGAAAGCACCTGAGCTTGTGTGTGTCTAGTCTGACTGCATTCTAGTGTGAGCTTAATTTTAATTTTCAATTTAATTCCCATTGACTTCATAATAAAATGGTGGGTTTCTGCAATGAGACTGAAGTGCACAGAATGGAATCTTAAAAAGCAGTGAAAGGAAGGCAGAAAGAAAAATCGCATACTTGGAAACCTAGTGCTCGAAGAGCAGAGATAAAAACAGTGAGATGAATGTGTGGTATGAAGAAGTATGTGCACTGAATGTGGAAGGTTAACGTCATTAAATATAGTATCATTTCTTGCACCTGATGATTAATATGTTATGTGATTCTCACATGACAAACTTGTTTAAATTCTGTTACTGTTAAACCTATTGTGAGCAATAGTTAAAATGCATCGGGTCTATCGAAGAGCATAACATCTCTCTGACTGTTTGCATGTTTCAGAAGTCATCTGCCACAAAGCACGGCAGCAGGGGCACATAAGCATTTGTATTGCAGTTTCTACCTTCCACCACCCCCCCGCCCCTCCCCGCCCCAGTAATTTGGGATATCATCCTTCTTCAGGGATTACTTTGGTCTTTTCAAAAATCTTGTCTATGCTCCTGGCCTAAACCTGGCACAACCAGGTTTCACATAGTATATTTAGACAATAAACATGATCATTTGCACCATATGATTCCTTCAGAATGCTTTGATTGTTCTGAAAAATGACGTGCTTTTTTATGTATATTAATTGAATTTTCTCATGTGAGGGACCACTTGAAAGTACAGTTATCTTTTGTGTGTACAACAGTTCACTTGCATTTATATCTTGAGAGCTCTTTATACAGCTCAACATGTAACTGTGAACATTTCTTGCTCACTGATGGAGTCTATTCAAAATAGAATAATTTCACATCATGCATTTGTACGTCAGTCAATTATGAATGCAATAAAGTTCATATTGCATATATTTATTAAAGTGGAAACATTATCCTTTAATTCTCCTTTAATATATTACACATATTTGCTTCAGACAGCATTATTTCAATATCTATGTGTGTATCTGTGTGTATGTTTATATCTGATTGTATAAAGAATGTGCTACAAAATGAGCTAAATTGCAGGGAAGTTTTACATTTCTTGAGTGGGTAACAGGATTTTATTATAAATCTGTTTAATATTAACACTTGTATATAATATGTTCTTTGTCTCATAGATAAAGAAAAAGATGTTTTAACACCGAATTTCTTCTTTTTTTCTTTTTTTCCCCCATAAAAGAAAATTTCAGGATCATAGAAAGGCCACTTAGCTCATCAAGGATAGCTTCTTGCCTCAGTACTTTAGTCCCTCTGGGTGCATCTGTTTTATGAAAAGCTCTGGTGCTTTGTTTCTGCAGTCTTGGCTAGTATGGTGGTCTATAAATTTATAATTTGGTTAGGACAGGATATGCCTTCTTGCTTTTCTTTAAAGGTATTTTATGACTGTTGCCTTTTCACTTAACCTGTGGCAAACTAACACAGTTACTTAGTATACTATTTCACCAAAAACATATGACTTCTGACCTCTAAAGATACATCAAGAGGTTTAAATATTATTTCTTACCTTTTACGTAGCAGTAGGCCCCAAAGCTAAGCATATTTTAATGTTAATTATCATTATGATCTGAAAAATAAGTCATTCTAATATGTCACATCTACTTTATTTTTTACCTTTTCTTGTCTTTTTCTCTGTATAAAATTCAGCTCAACAAAGCTGTATATCTCAGAAATATTTATTAACTCTTCTGTTTTGTAACTTTTGGCCTTTAATTCTATGTAAAGTACATATAATGAAATGATAACAGAGCAATAATCATTGGAACCTTACTGGAAATCATAGAAGTGTTTAATTTCTATAAGCTCATCTCCTCTTTTTTTTTTTTTTCAGAAGAACGTAATAGCTGTATCTTGGAATTTTAATTTACTTCTCCATTTTAAAAGTTAGCAAAAGATCCATCATAACTCCTTCATTCTTGTAATGGACTCATACATTTTTTTAAAATTTATTTAATTCTTATTTTGATCACTGAAGCTAATGTATGCACAAGCTTACAAGCTGGGAGGCTTAGAGGGACTGATCTCTTTGTCCTCAGTAGAAGCAAAAAGCCATGTCTGGGCAGCCTCATTTACGTTAATTATAATGTTGCTTTACCATAGTTTCAATTAGTGTTTTTTATTGCTTCAACTGGTACTTAGTAGGTTGTTTATACCCTTGATGGATTTGTTATTGATCAAGGACATATGGAATAGACATCCTATCTGAACAATGCTTCACACTCTTCACCTATCTAAGGTCATTAGTTTTCTGTTGCTCACAAAACAGAGCAGCTCTGCCACTACCAGCAAATCCCAGTTATCACCTCTCCTCGTTTCAGACAGGATGAAGTTGGTTTTCTTCACAGAAGATAGTGTGAGGCTATGTTTTGTATTTGGGATGAGAAAATGTTGATAATGTTTTGAGTTGTTGCTGAGCAGTCAAGGACTGTCCAGCTTCTCGTGCTGCCCTGACAGCAAGAAGGCTGGGGGTGCACGAGGAGCTGGGAGGGGACACAGCCAGGACAGCTGACCCAGGCTGGCCAAAGGGATATTCCCCACCATACAACGTCATGCCCAGTACATAAACTGGAGTTAGCCGGGGGGCGGGAATTGCAGCTCTGGCATTCCCGGGCTATCGATCACTGGGTGGTGAGCAATTGCTATACTGGGCATCACTTGTTCTTGTACATTCCTTTGTCGGTATTATTATTGTTATCATTGTTGTTTCCTTCTCTCTTGCTGTCCTATTCAACTGTTTTTATCTCAACCCACGATTTTTTTCCCAATTCTCTCCTCGGTCCCACTGGGGGAGGGGGAGTGAGCGAGCGGCTGCGTGGTGCTTAGCTGCCGGCTGCGGCTAAACCATGACATCACCTGACTGTCTTCCCAGTACTCTGGTGTAGACTCCAATAACACTATGTCAGGCATAGCTCTCTGTGCCAAGATAAATTGTTCCTACAATCACAGTCACACTCTCTTGTATGCTTTGTGAGTAGGACAGGTTCACTTTCAAGCTAGCTTCTAACTGAAGTACTTTTAACCAAAATGCTGCTGAGATGATCAGAATCTTTTAAACTGAGATGTTTTCTGCTTTAAACTCTGACTTAATAAGTTTTGCAGTATCTGTTAAGTCACAATGTAGCTATGTTTTGCTCTTAAAGTACATGAAAAACAACTAAAAACTGGCAAGATATCAGATTCAAGATGTACAATGGACTTAATTCCTGGGACACATTTAGGTTTAGCAGAATCCTATGTGTTACAAAAAAGACTTTTATTAAAACATTTAGGAATTCCAACAGGAGCTTCCTGTTCTAGGTTCTGCAAGAGGGTATTTGCAAATCAATGGAACTGTATGAATTGAATTAGTGACAATAGTATAGAGAGAAACCTGGCAACTTTCACAGAAGGTCCTACTTAAACCATTATAAATCAGAAGAGACAATGTAAAGCTGACATCCCAAACTATGACAAGCAGAGGGAAAAATTATTTAGTAGATTCCCAAAGGCAATGGCAATGCAAATCCCAATTCTGAGTAAGAAGAAACTATATTAGGAATATCAGTAATGATATCATAGAATGGGATACGTTACTTCTGCATCAGAGCAGGACTCGGAAAAAAGTTATTATAGTGTCTGTCACCTTAGCAAAATTTTACTTAAGTGGGTATTTCTTTGTAAGTAAGTATGCTTGACCCCACAAGACAGGTGATTAGTAACCCAGTGTTCAGTTGGTTATATTCCTAATATGGAATTCATGGGTTTTGATTGATTGAATGTTAATATAATTACACTGTCTCTTTTTTTTTTTCTCCTAACAAAGTTATATAATACAAAGATACTGTATTTCTGAAGACACTGTAAATTTTGAATGTTTGTGCATGGGAACCAGTAAAATCTGGTTAATGGACACCTGTAATTTTTTATTACTATTTTAAATCAATAATCAATAAATGTAAATAATTAAAAAAAACATTTAAAATTAGCTGTCCAGACCAATTTCTTTCCAACAATTTTAATAAACAAGAAGCAGCTTACTTTCATCCAAGACAAAGGGAAAGGCAAAGATGCTTAAGAACCAGGGTTTTGGCAAGATATTATTTTGGCATGTTAGGATGCTAGAAGAATGTAGAAGACCAGATGGCTCTTCTGTTTAAGGAACCTAAGTGCAGAGGCTGGCAGTCAGTTCAGGGATCTGATTCCTAGCTGGCATAACTAAAAGAGCTTCAGGACATGAGAAAATGAAAAAGGATAGATTTTTTGAGGGCAATGCTTCAAAAGAAATAGACGGTCTTTTGCCCTAAGAAGGACAATAGGACATATATGAAGGAGAACAAAGGAGATTTTTTGTTTGCATATTTTTTGCTGTTAAATGCAAAGGATATGCCTTTTTCTTTGTTGACCTGAAAGTAAAATACTGCTTAAAAATTTACATGAGGGTGTTTGGTACTTTTGCTGTATTTGGTAGTGTCAGCCACACAGCCTGCAAACTCGGGCAATGAAGGAGGAAGGCAACAGGGGCTCATCTAAACAGGTAGATTTCTGGACCAGAGCGTTTGAGTTGTCACTGTTCGGTACTTTGCTCATTAGAGATGATTTTTTTTCCAGTTAGAAGAAGAATCTGATTCTGAAAAATGGGAAATGGGTGACAGACTAGACAATGTGTACAGGCACTTTTGCAAAATCACATTGTTTGCTTTATTGTCATCTTTTAAAACTGCGTTTGTAAACATGGTCTGTGTGGTTTATCTCTGGATAAGTAAGTATTGGACTTACTTCGACAGCTAAAACATTTAAAAAGTAGTAAATCTAGAGGCAAATCAGCACAAAACCTTATTCAGAAAGGCACATGGAATGGCTTCTGAACTATTCTGGGCACATCCTTCACCCAAGACAGAACACTTCAAAGGTTTGTGTATGTAGTGTCAGACATGCTAAATTATGTAAGATTAAGCATTTTATTTTATGAATAGGAATGGAATTAAATAAAAGTTTAAGTTTTTATCTCATTCAAATGCTAAAAGAACAGGCGTTCTTGCCTGTCTCTGTTGATCTAGATTTTGTACAGTTCACTTTGCACTGACTGTTGATTTTGTCGTATTTACATTATTACATCTTCCACAACTTCTGCATAGTCATCATAGCTTTATCTATTCCCTGGACAAGTGTGTAAGCTAGGGGAATAGTATTTCTATTTTTTATTATTAACTTTCACACTTATCCTTGAATAAACAGATTAAATCATATTTGTCATATTAGTTTCCACACTACTTACATAGTAAAAGTTACTTAATCGATTTTATGAGGACAGAGAACAGTATGACAACCATTTAGTTTGATCCTGACCAAAAAAGACTACAGGATTTAGTGAGGTTACATATTGAAATCAGTAATCCTGAGCTAACGCATGTCTTTTCACAGGGCTTTCAGACTTTTAAGTGATAAAGAATGTGAATGATTTTGGATGCAATTCCGATGAATTACACTATAATAAACAAAACCAGCAAAAAGCATTTGAATTTAAAAAAGACACAGCATCTAGTCTGAACTTCTATAAATTTCATAGCTCAGTCGACATCTTTAGTAAAATGAAAAATGTCTCTCCTTTTAGATACTGGTCAAGTTCCTTATAGTTTGATAAACAAAAATAACTTTCTTCATCTCAAATATTAAAGGCAATTGCTGTCAGAAAGCAGCCGTAGCGGAGCTGCTCCCGAGGGAGGACGGCGAGGTGGGCAGAGCGGAGCAGGGCGGCCGCAGCAGTGCCTCCTGCTGCCAGCACAGCCGTCACCGGACAAACGCGAGGTGACGGGTGAGGTCACAAATCAGTCTGGGAAGCGCAGTCAGCACATCAGGATGGACAGGAGCAGGACTAGGCTCGGGGACGCCTATGGCAGGGTTCAGGCAGGCACACCCTCAAACCTGAGCCGAACTGGAGCCCCTGGGCACAGGGGCAGTGGTGTGTGCATGGCTGTGTATGTGTGCATGTTTAGCGGGGTGTTCAGGGGAGGCTGGTTGGGGCTATTAAGGCCCATCCATGCACACAGGGCCCTTCCTTTCAACTTCTCAGAATATTTTTGTAACTCTCTTCTGAACTCAGTTTTGTAGTATCTCTTTTTGAAGTGCAGATATTAGAACTGGATGTTGTATTCCTGTGTGATTCCATTAATCCCATATAAAGTTAACAATGTCATCTTGTTAAGTACTCCTCTGCCAATATAGAAAAATATAATATTCAGCCTCAGAGCTATTATGAAAGTTGCTATATAAAGTTCAGTACCTATGTGAACATGGATTCCTAATATTTTTCTGATGCACAGATTTTAAGGCTATAGAATCCATCCTCGAGGTATGAAATAATTATATCATCATTTCATAACTTCACTAAAATACATGCATGACTCTTTATTTATTTCAAAACGCTTCATCTAACATCCTGTTTCTTATTTACAAACACAATATACAGTCTACTGTTTATTTATTACAGAATTCTAGTATGCCTGTTGAGGTTTTTTCAGGGATTCATACATAGCATAGCATAGAATTTATTTGGTACAAGAAATAAGACAAATTATGCTAGGTTTATGACTGGCTGGTAACCTAAGATAAGAAGACGTTTTTGTACTTATCTGATCTGCAAACAGTTCTTTTTCCACTGGCAAAGGCAGTCCACCTGCTGGAAGATAAAGCTGATTAGAGTTTGTGTCCTCAGTTCAGCTCTAAGACTGAACATCAATTCAGTTAGGAGAGAGTGATAAAATCACTCCAGTAAAGGTAAAATACCATGGATTTCCACATATATGCGATGAAGCCCCCAGCTGCTGGTGTTTCACAGGGATCTACAGCATGCATATCTTCCATAAATTACTGCAGAAATTGTTGACTGTTAGTTATCTCTACTGTAAGAAAAACATGTTTACAACCTGCAAATTTGT
This sequence comes from Phaethon aethereus, assembly GCF_964289735.1. Lineage (NCBI taxonomy): Eukaryota > Metazoa > Chordata > Aves > Phaethontiformes > Phaethontidae > Phaethon > Phaethon aethereus. The sequence continues at coordinate 62,202,916 of NC_138578.1, read as the reverse complement.
GGATTTAGTTTAGTCCTTTTTGCTTTCCTTAAATGCTTAACTATGAACTACCAAAAAAGCCAACACACAACACACAATGCATAGTTATTATCTTGATTTCAGAAATAAAATATGAATGCAGAAGATGCCCAGGTTATCTATGACCATGTAAAGCCATAAAAAACAGCAATAAACAGATTTTTATAATATTTTGCAAAGGTAAAGTTCATATTAACCTCATTTCAGTCTTTTAAGTGTATCATTGTATAAACGTCATGAGCACCAGATCATCTTTATTCCCAACTATGCAAAACACAAAAATAATTTTTACCTTTATTCATACATGAAATGAAATGGATACATGAAGTTAGCTAAAGTTAACATAAACATATAATAATTAATGTATAATGTGTAAGATGGCATATATTTTGCTATGTAATATGTATGTATCATATATGGTGTATAATATATGATATATTAAACACCTAGAACTAGTTACCTGTTAGTTTGGGATTTGTGATTTTTCCACAAAATTTACATAGAATCATAGAATTATAGAATAGTTTGGGTTGGAAGGGACCTTTAAAGGATGTCTAGTCTAATCCCCCCTACAATGAGCAGGGACATTTTCAACTAGATCAGGTTGCTCAGAGCCCCGTCCAACCTGGCCTTGAACACTTCTAGGGGGATGGGGCATCTACCAACTCTCTGGGCAACCTGTTACAGTGTCTCACCACCCTCATTGGGAAAATTTCCTTATGTCTAGTCTAAATCTGCCCTCTTTCAGTTTAAAACCATTACCCCTTGGCCTGTCGCAACAGGCCCTGCTAAAAAGTCTGTCCCCATCTTTCTTATAAGGTCCCTTTAAGTGTTGAAAGGCTGCAAAAAGGTCTCCCCAGAGTATCCCAAAATTATGAATAGTAAAATATAGCTGAAAGTACACAAAAATAATTATTGTAGCTCTGTAAACAATTTGAAAATTTAAAATGAATGCCTTATGAGAAGAATAATATATTGCAGTGTATTTTGAGTAGCTTTAGGAAGAAAAGTACCTACTAACTGATGATGCAGTTAGCAGCATAAAACAGATGCATAAGTTTGAGCCCAAGACAAAATGACAGATTCATTAATACCTCCTTGAAATTCTTGTGGAACTAACCTGTAGGGGTATTTTCTATGTTTTTTTTCTTGTTCTTTCTACAGATCCGTACTGTCTGTGATGGTAATGCTCTTTTGTGTGTAAATTTAAGGTTACTGTCATATTTTTCTGACTTCCACCACTCCTTCCATTTGCAGGGTAAAATAACTCAAGACAAAGATAACTGAAGATTTATCAAACTACCAGTGCTGAACCAGTTTCAAGGTTTCATAATTTCTAATCTATATTTTGTTGAATTAACTGTATATATGATTACTAACGTTTGTACTTGTTCTTGGTTATGTTTCAATAATAATAAATCCTATTAATAATACTGTGGGCTTCTATCGCCCTAGGCTCTCTATACAGACCGTGTATATAGATCACGCTGCTCAAACAACATACAGTCTACATATGTAGACTAGAAACAGAGCTGCACATTGGAGGTATACATAAAGTGATCCAACATCAGTAAAAATCATGTTGATCATAAATGTGTGTGTATAGTGTGAACAGAGAGAATGAGGAGAAAGAAGAATGCGATCAGCTAAAATGAAAGTGGAACGGAAAAGCAGTAGGAGCAATAGCATAAGAGAAAAGAGATGATACAAGCTTGAGAACAGGAGAGCAAAGTCTAAAAGTGATCAGCACAAGTGATGCTTCTATTTATTTGATGCTTAATAACTTTCTCTTTGCAGTTTTAACCAAGGAACATGGTTCCACGAGGCAGTGGAGGCAAGAGATGGAGACAACTGCATGAGAGACAAGCAAGACAATCTATTGATTGTCTTGAGTTTTAGAGTTAGGAAGCCTTTTATCAACTATTCTGACTTCTATTTAGAGCCGATATTTCCATCACCCTTGTCCCATGCAACAGTGCTTAGTTTTACCAGTTTCTGCAAGAACTCCTTTCAGCTAATGTCTAATGGTAATCAACTTATCAAAACATCAGGTGCATTTAGACTTAGTACCTCTAACACTTTCAGAATAATAAATAATGATAAGTTTCCAGACCAATTAATCCAAGTGAGAACAATATTGCCTAATTATCAGACATCAAACATATATGCTTGCTACTTGATTTTCTCAAGAGCACTCAAGCATGACAACAGCAACACACATAGACAAGTTCAGTGGCTTAATTAGCAATTGGTAATGAAATGAAAATATTGTTAAGGACTCTCTTGTATACAAGCTCCTGTGTTGGTGGGTGAAAAGGCACTCTTGTTTCTATTATAATATTTGTTTCTCTCCATTCAAGTTTAATACTGTAATAGAAAATAATTGAGTAGGAAGTTTATCATTTCATCAAACCTCTAGCCAGATTTGAAAACATTTTTTAATGCAATAAATATCCAATGTTTTTGAATTTTATAGTTTTTTCCAAATATAATAAAAAATGTGAAGAATCTTATTGAAGTGATATCATAACTATGGCTAGTGAAATATATGAACAATTTTATATTTAGGGAAAAATATGGAAAGTTTTTCTGACATTTTAAAGAAAAAATAAGAATTAATTTTGTACTTTTTCAAAATAATGCGAAGCCTAACACACAACATGAAATTAAGACTGGGATGTTGTTTATTTTTTTAAAATTCTATTTGTTGATATTATCTCATTCCTATATAATTTCTCATATAATACCCGATTCCCTGACAGATCTAAAACTCTAAATATGTTTAGTAAGCTCTTGTGTGGTTGACGCTTCAGCTGTGCAAAACTCAAGAATTATAAGCTTTTCTAGAACTTACCTATTAAGTTCTCTTCTGTCAAGCGGCTGTAATACTGAAACATTCCCACTAATAAATTATGAAGCTTATAAGGCTCGACTTAGACTACAAATTAAACCAACCTATCACTAGAAGAGGGTCAGAGAACCAACAGGACAAATTCAGCTAACACGTATGAATGTCACTGCCAGGAGCATCTTCCTTCTATTTCTTTTCTCTTACACTGATGATAAGTTAGAAAGAACCAAGTTCATAAGTCAGTAGTCTTAATTTTTACTTTTAACAAAGTAAGTTCAATTTGAAAATATTATCTCATGATCTCAACACTCTCTACATTTGCAAACTCATATCTAGTCAAGTTACACTAAATAATAGATAAAAATTATATAACTTTGTTTGCGTCATAATAATTTTCCAAACAGACTGAAATTCTACTGTCAAAAACCCCTAAACAATAGAAAAAACATTCCCAGTTTTATGTTGGTATGTACTTTATCTCCATGTATGTCTTAGAGATGTTTTGATTTTTTGTAAAATTGATCCTAACTAAACAAAAGAAAATACAAAAACGCTGCTGAAGTCTGCACAGAAATGTAAAAGGAAGCTGAAAGTACATTCTACCTTTCCAACAAAACAAAGTGTAGTTAATGTTAGTAAAGAAGAAGCCTGTGACAGACAATAGTTTGTGTGTCAAACTGTATGTATGAGGAATGTATAGCCACAGGCAAGCCAGTGCCAGCAATGGCACCAGGGGAAAGCAATGAACCACAAAGAAAAGAATCTGAAAGAGAGGAAGGCTCAAACTGTGTACTTGTGGCTTCAGAGACAGCAGTCAGCCAACAGCAGTGTTTAATTCCTTTTCACATGGGGCAGAAGAAAATGAAAGACTGCAACCACTTTCTCCTTCCAGAAGAATCCCTGATAATGAAGAGAACAAGCAAGAAGAAAGAAAACAGATGTCTTTCTACCACATTCAATGAATTTGTGTTATGATAATACACATGCACGAGGCCATCAGTAGCCAATTTTTCAAAATTAGTATTTTATAAATAACATAAAAGGTAAGATTAAAAAAAAAAAATCAACCTAAGCACAACAGAGGTGATCTTCTAAATTTCATAAGTTGTCAGCACCTTGCCAGTCATTTTTCAATACCTCTCTCTTCCAGTGGGCATCATTACTCTTTCTGAAAAGCATATGTTAAAATCAAAAAGTTATCTGGGGCCATCTTTCATATACTGATGTATGAGAAACTTGCATTTTCGTTCTTGTAATAGTCACAGAGCTTTTGAGAAACCCCAGGCTTTTGAGAAACCAATACCCTGAATTGAAGGAAAGGTATTTCTTCAATTATTTTTTTAGCGGTTTTGGCTCATTGTTGATGTGAGCAGCCATAAAGGTGGCCTTTAAGAAGGGGAAAATTACTGAGGAAAAAAAAATGTCTGTCAGAGAAAAGGCTGCCAGCCTGGAACTGCCAACCTGGGAACCAGGCTTGGGAATCAGAAACATCCTTGAAGTACAGCTGAGTACCTAGAAACTAGACACATCTTGAGATACCACCACCAAGTGCAAAACCAAGGCACTGTAACAGCAGCCTATCATCTGAAAAGGTGGAAAACAGTCTGCAAAAATAAAGTAGTTCTGAAAGCAGAGAAAAGATCATAATCTGTTGGCTGTTATAGGTGAAAAATTGAAATTAACAGCATCTATTGGCTGCTCAAAGTAGTATGTCCTATGCCCTCTTATATCTCCATGTTAATCGAAGGACTTAATTTTTATCCAAAATGGAGCCTGTCTCTCTGAGAACTCCTCATGCTGCTCCTACTTTTCCTTTCCTAACGAGGTTGAATTCTCCACATAAATTTTCTATGAGATCCTGGACTCTCACTGGGGACTCCTGACTGACTCCAGATTCTGAGATACAGATAATCTTTGAAGTGAGACTCTCTCTGTTATCTTATTGGACCCCACTTTTGGGGTCAGTTCAGATTGTCTTCCTACCCCTGGGATGGTTGGGTCCCCCTCAGAGATCAGTTTGTCCTCCCCTTTGGGATGGTTTGTCCTCTTCTGAAATCCAATTCACTTGACGATGATATATATATACACACACATATAAACAAACTATTGTATATCTGCTATTATATTATTGATAAGTTGCTTCACTGATGATAAGTTTATGTAATGGTATATGCCTACTTGGCTGTTGCTGTTATTGCTTGTTTCTATATGATTGATTACTGTTATTATTGATTGTTGCCATACTTTTAATTGATACTGTATCATTGATTGCTGATAGAAATTTGTAGTACTTTGATATACGTATATTCACTTTATTAATCATAGGTATACTTGCTAGTGGGGATATTTGTGATAGCTCATTTGCTAGTGGTGATTGATGTGGTATTTGTGGTAAGCTGTAATAAAGCATAAAAATTCAGAGGAAAAAATCTCTGTGTCCTTGCATATTACAGGATCCTACAAACCCACGGTCACAACCTCAATACATCTGTAGACCAGGTAACTCTTTAGGTCATGACAATCATTAAACTCAATGGATCCAAGTTTCTTTATCAAAAATACAGACTAAAGTAAAATGAGTAATTGCCTAAATATCATCACTCCAACTATTCACAAGTAACTGTTAAAACAAAGATGTGCTGTCTTTTTCTTTGAGTTGTCGGAAGTCTGAGTGTGTATCATTTGAGGGAGTATCATCAATTGCTTCACAAGAATAGCAACAAATACAAGTAATTTGAATAAAATGTTTGAGTATTTAAAAACAGAAAGAGGAATGGAGGAGTTAATAGGATAAGTACTAGAAAGGATTAACTGTGGTTAGAAAGGAGAAAGGATTAGCTATTATCCTATCTATACAGACACCTACATTTAATATCTCGAAAAAAGATAGAATAAAAAAAGGAATCTTTTTCCTCAGTCCTAAATTGAAACTTAAGTCAGATTTATTAAAACCTGTAGCTAAGTAAATCACAATCTACATATGCTCTCAAATAAGTAGTCTAAAAATGTTTCTTACGCTGTAAGATTTCAGAAAACAAGGTGAATATTATTTTTAAAAGACATTTCACACATGTTACTGAGGTAAAAGTTTATGGGTAACTAGCCTGTGACACTTATGTCTATAAAGAACAGGTTTCATTTAAGTCTTAACAGTTTAAACAAAGTAAAAATCACAGAACGGGTTCAATTGTGCAACAAATAAGACATTGTAGCCAGGTGACTGGCTCAAAGGCAATGTTCAATTCAATACCTCAATATGTGACCAACTGTTATTTATATCATGACTTCAAAGGTATGACAAAAATCCCAATAGATATTTATAGCAAACTTTAATTTATGCATGTATATATGTGTTTCTGTGTATTCTCCTATTTCTTGTTACATCTGTGGATTTTATGATTTTACTCTTGTTGCAGGGCTTTTGGTCACTTACAGTAATTACATATGTGTGGCTTGACTTAATACAGTACTCTGTTTCTGAAAGGCCTCTGTCATTCTTTCATGTTTACAAGGAGATTCTAAAGCACTATGCATTCCTCATCACATAAGGTTATGCTATTCTCAAAATCAAACACTATTTATCTAACACTACCTCCATTTAAACTAAACTCTACTTAAACTAAAATGAAATAGATGATACAAACAAAAATATCACAAGAATCTACAAGAAGGTCACCTGCCTAGTGGGTGAAGGGAAGGTAGTGGATTCAGCTTTTCTGGATTTTAGTGAGGCTTTTGATACTGTCCCTCACAGCACCCTTCTGGGCAAGTTGTCCAGCAGTGAGATGAGTAGGTGCACAGTGCACCTACTGTGGAGAAGAAGTGGCTGAATGGCAGGGCCCAAGAGGTTGTAATGAACGGGGCTACATCTGTCTGATGGCCAGTCACCAGCGGTGTTCCTCAGGGCTCAAATCTAGGGCCAGTTCTATTTCGTATTTTTATCAATGATCTGGAGGCAGGTGTTGAATACACCATTAGCAAGTTTGCTGATGATATTAAACTGAGAGATGCTGTTGACTCTCTCAAGTGACAAGAGGCCTTGCAGAAGGATAGATTGGAGCATTGGGCAATCTGCACCTGGGGCAGAGGAATGCTGGCCACAGGTATAAACTGGGGGAAGAATAGCTGGACAGCAGCCCTGCAGAAAGGGATCTGGGAGTGGTGGTCAACAGTAAGCTCAATATGAGTCAGCAGTGTGCCCATGAGGGCAAACCACATTCTGAGGTGCATCAAACACAGTATAACCAGCCGGTCAAAAGAGGTGATTATCCTGCTGTATTTAATGTTGGTGCAACCTCACCTTGAGTATTGTGTGCAGTTCTCGGCCCCACAATTTCAGAAGGATGTGAAGGTCCTTGAATGCATCCAGAGGAGGGCAGCAAAGCTGGTGGAAGGGCATGTCCTGTTAGAAGTGGCTGAGGACTCTGGGTTTGTATAGTTTGGAGAAAAGGAGGCTGAGGCGTGACCTCATTGCTCTTTACAGCTTACTGAGGAGGGGAAGTGGAGAGGGAGGTGAAGGTCCTTCTCTGTGGTATCCAGTGATAGACACATGGGAATGATTCAAAGCTGCATCAGGGGTGGTTCAGACTAGGTACCATTTCTTTACCAAGAGGGTGGTCAAACACTGGAACAGGCTCCTTAGACAGGTGGTCAATGCCCCATACCTGTCAATGTTTCAGAGACTGTCCCCATCTCCTTGATGCCTTCCCCATAGGAACCAGGGTATGCTTTAAGGTGCCCTGATGCCTTCTCTTCTCTGAACCAGCCCCAGTACCACAGACACTCCCCTTGCCTCCCCTGAGCCCCTCTGGTTTGTCAGCCTCCCTCCTGTATGGGACCCCCAAATGCGATGTGGTGCCGAGATGAGGCCTGATGAGTGCTGAGCAGAGGGGATCACCCTTGCACTCTCTGGCTAGTGGAGAAAGACAGAAGACCCATGAGAGTGAGACAAGTGCTGACTTTGATGCCTTTGATCCCGTGTGGGAGGAAGCAAAGGAGCCCAGGGGGCTGGCCAGCAGTACTGGAGTGTGGGGAGAGCGTGTGGGACTTTGTCCAAGGGAAGCACGAGGTGTTATCAAATGAACCCTCTGTACCCTATGTGCCTGAAGATGTCTGCTATGGAGAGAGCGACCTGGCAGGGCCCTGGGAATACACAGCTGAGGCCTCAGTGACTGGCATGAAACACCAATGCTGAGCACAAGACAAGTGATGGGAGGATGGAGTGGACAGTGACATTATGGTAACCCCAGATGCATGTGCTGGGGCTGCAGCGCTTCCAGGGCTAGTGTTGTGGGTGATGATGGTCTGTTGTGACATCCCTGAGTGATGGCTTGTGTTATCACCAAGAGATGGATTGAGACATCCTTGAGTGATGGAGAATTACCACATATACCAGGAGGTACGCTTGCAGCAGCAGAGGTGAGCTGTGTGGGGAAACCTCACCCTGGGGAGCTAGGAGGGTTTCCTTCTTGAAGGACCTCATCATTTCTTCCACTCCTGCCCAGGCCAGGCAATGATTGTGGCTTCTCTTCCTTTTCTTGCACGACACCTGCTGCTGCAGCACCGGTGAAAGGGAGCAGCTTGACATTCCCAGATCTCTCCAGCCCACCACAGCATGTGGAGAGCATGGCCATGGAGCTGGAGAAATACTGTCCCATATGCCTGGATATCAGGGAGGAGACAAGATTTGTGATACCATGCCTCCAGTGCTTCTGCTACCTATGCAACCTGCAGTGGGCTAAGAGAAAGCCCTAGTGCCCCCCCACCAGACAAGCTCCAGAACTTTGCATGTCTCGGTAGGACATAGCATTGGGCACTGAGGAAGCCATGGAGGAAAGCAAATGTGCTGCAAGGGAACACAATTAGGGAGCTCAGTTAGAGCTAGGCCTTTAGAAAGTCCAAGGCTCAATTACAATTAAAGCTTGCTATTTTTGTGCCAGAAAACAAGAAGGGATTTTTTAAGTATGTTAATAGCAAGAGGAGGTCCAAGAAAAACATTGGAACAAAGCTTGATGAAGATCGTCCCTTGGCAAATAGGGATGCAGAAAAGGTGGAGGCATTCAATGTTTTTTTTTGCCTCAGTCTTTAATACCTATGGTAGACCTTGGGCTGTCCAGTCCTCTGAGTTGAAGGACCACGAGTGTGGGAACAGTGACTTTCCATTTGTGGACATGGAAATTTTAAGGGGCCAGATGTATTAGTGGAATGTTCATAAGCCTGTGGGGCCTGGCAGGATTCATCCCAGGGTATTGAACGAACTATTGAATGTTATGGCAGGACCTTTCTCGATCATCTACTAAATGTCTTGGGAGTCTAGGGAGGTCCCCACTGTCTAGAAGCCAGTCAATGTTATTCCAATTTGCAAGAAGGGCACAAGGAAGTAGTACAGAATTTATATTATATTATATTATATTATATTATATTATATTATATTATATTATATTATATTATATTATATTATATTATATTATATTATATTATATTATATTATATTATATTATATTATATTATATTATATTATATTATATTATATTATATTATATTATATTATATTATATTATATTATATTATATTATATTATATTATATTATATTATATTATTTTATATTATTTTATATTATTTTATATTATTTTATAATATTATGACATGACATGACTAGACTAGACTAGACTAGACTAGACTAGAATATATTACAATAATGTCTTTCAATCTTGACCGGTAAGGCTTTGACACGGTCTCACACAACATCTTTCTTGCTAAATGGAGAGATACGGTTTTGATGGATGGGCTCCTTAATGGGTAAGGAATTGGCTGTAAGGCTGCATCCAAAGAGTTACAGCCCATGGCTCTGTGTCCAAACAGAGATCAAGAGCAATAGTGTTGTCCCTCGAGGGTCAATATTGGGACTGGTACTGTTCAATATATTCATCAATGACATAGTGGGATTAAGTGCACGCTCAGCAAGTTTGTGGATGGCACCAAGCTGAGTGATGCAGCCAGTAAGAAAGGGATGCCATCCAAGGGACCTGGACAGGCTGGAGAAGTGGGTCCATGTGAACGTCAAGTTGAAGAAGAGCAAGTACAAGGTCCTACACCTGGGTTGGGGCAATCACCAGTATCAGTACAGACTGAGGGATAAAGGGCTTGAGAGCAGCTCTGCCAAGAAGGACTTGGGGATGTTGGTAGATGAAAAATATTATATGAGCTGACAAAGTGTACTTGCATCCCAGAAGGCCAACTGTATCCTGCGCTGCCTGAAAAGAAGCATGGCCAGGAGGTCGAGGGAGGTGATTCTGTCTCTCCACTCTGGTGAGACCCCACCTGCAGTCCTGTGTCCAGCTCTGGAGCCCTCAGCACAGGAAAGACATGGACGTGTTGGAGAGGGTCCAGAGGAGGGCCACAAAAATGATCGGGGGGTGGAACAGCTCTCCTATGAGGACAGGCTGAGAGGGTTGGCGGTTGTTCAGCCTGGAGAAGAGAAGGCTCTGGGGAGACCTTTCCACAGCCTTTCAATATTCAAAGGGGGTTTATAAGAAAGATGGAGAGAGACATTTTTACCAGGGCTTGTGGTGATAAGACAAGAGGTGACAGTTTTAAACTAAAAGATGGTTGGTTTAATTTGGATATAAAGAAGGGTGGTGATAGAATGGCACAGGTTGCCCAGAGAAGTTATGGATGCCCCTTCATTGGAAATGTTCAAGGTCAGGTTGGATGGGGGTCTGAGCAACCTTATCTAGTGGCAAATGTCCCTGCCCATGACAGAGAGTTTGGAACTAGATGATCTTTAAAGGTCCCTTCCAACCCAAACCGTTCTATGATTCTAAGTCCTAAAACCGTGTAACTGTTCTTTTTTGTCCTCTCTCAACCTTAATACATTCCATTTCCATTCTCTCTCTCTGTTTCATATAAAGCAGTGTAAAATACAAGTTAGAGTTACAGATTTCACTGGACAGAAGTACTAAAACTATAATTTGTGAATCTACCCTTGGTCTCAATGGTTCATATTAGCAATTTAATTATGTATAGTATATCTGTTATCACTTAATATAATGTATCAATATTATTGAAAGGATTACATGAGAATACTCTATAACCTTCACTTTGACTGGTACTTGGAGTATTATTGTATTGCAGTTTTCATGAATACTGTTGTTATTTACATTGATATATTGGTACCTAAAATTCCCAGTCTTCTCGTAATAGGTTGTAAGAGTTTATAACAAAGCTTTGCTTCTATCCAAGAAGAAATTTCAATGTAAGATGCACTAAAAGCCACTTTATGAATAAAACACTGAGAGGGAATAAATGGAAAAAAAAGCCAAGATAATATATAGCACCTCTTATTTAACTCCAGTTTATACTGCATTAAACTTCGAACCCTCACTTGCATTGGCTGAATTGTAAATCCATTTACAGTTAAAAAATTGCTTCAAAAATATGCATACAGTAATGTAGAAAATAAATTGAGTTCAATGCACAGTGTATCTTTTCTGAGCCATGTTTGCTGCAGAAATACAATCCAGTTGACCAGTATGTAATACGATCAATGAAGATCATACAAATAGCCGTTTCTCTTGAAGACATCAAGTCCCTAAAAGGAATTTCAACAACTTCATATAATTAATGTTTACGTGGTTACTCAAATACAAATACAATATTATTTTCTAGTGTATGTTATTAAATTATTTCACATTTTGTGGTATCAAAAATAAGCATGCCATAAATACAGGACATTAATCAATGATTGTACAGGTTTGGGCTGGAATAAAGCTAATTTTGTTTGTTGCAGCTTGTATGGTGCTATGTTTTTGATATGCGACCAAAACAGTGTTGATAACACACTGTTTTATTTCTCACTGAATAGCGTTTGCACAGAGCCAAGGCCGCCTCTGTTTCTCACACTGCCCTCACAGGCTGGGGGTGCATAAGAAGTTGGGAGGGGACACAGCTAGGACAACAGACTCAAATTGGCCAAAGTGATATCCCGTGCCATATGATATCATGCTCAGCAATAAAAGTTGGGGGAAAAAAGGGAGGAAGAAGGTGATGTTCTGAATTACGGCATCTGTTTTCAGAAATAAATGTTACACGTGATGAAGTCCCTCTTTCCTTGAAATGGCTGAACATCTGCTTGATGATGAGAAGTAGTGAATTTATTCCTCGTTTTGTTTTGCTTGCATGCACGGCTTTTGCTTTACCCTTTCAACTGCCTTTATCTCAACCTATGAGTTTTCTCACTTTTACCCTTCTGATTCTCTTCTCCTTCCCATTGTGGGGGAAGTGAGTGAGTAGCTGCGTGCTTCTCAGCTGCCTACTGGGCTTAACCCACGACAGTCCTTTTTGGCACCCAATGTCATTCTTGAAGGGTTTGCGATGATGACAGATTTGAGTGTGTTGGACTGAATTTATAGCTGCTATAGCTGTTCAGCTATTAATTGGCAGACTCCTGTGCTTGCCATGGGGCTTGCTTGCCTTATTGTATATTAGAGTCTTGTGCTTGTTAGTGGCTGCTTTTGCTGTTTGGTTATCATACTGTGCTGTGCCTGGGAACATTTTGGTATCAGCAATGTCCATGTGCCTGGGCTAGCAGACTGCCAGGGCATTGCTGCTGTTTCTGTGCTGCTGTACTGGGCAGGCTGGAACTCCAGTGTGAACTCAAGTCAAAGGGACCGTGACCTGTGGATAAGACCACACAGGAGCAGGGACACCTCAAAGCATCTGTGGCTGTGTGTAAGGCCACCTTATACATGTGTATAAGAACACCTCAACATTCAGAGTTATCGTGTTTGTCTTCCCAAATAACCACTAGGCATGATGAACCCTGCTTTCCTTGAAATGGCTAAACATCTGCCTGCCGATGGGAAGTAATGAATGAATTCCTTATATTGCTTTTCTCGTGCATGAAGCTTTTGCTTTAATAGGTTTAAGCAATAGGGGAGTGTGCGAGCAGCTGCGTGGTGCTTAGCTGCCTACTGGGGTTAACCCACAACAATTAACAGAGAGACTTTTAAGTAAGAATGCTTCTTTTTTACTTTGCCTATTATTGTTCAGTTTTGTTGCTATCTTTGTTGATAGAAATGAGCTTTCACTCTCTTCAAGTCCAGCTTTTGATAAACTTGCAGTGAAGTAGTGATCCTGTGTTAATGAGATGAGTTTGTTACTATGGTAATGGCTGAATAGCCACAAATTAAGAGTCTGACTTCATCACTAAACTGAAATTACAGATGCTCTATAAGCTATTCGACCCTTGTTTAAATCCAAATATCTCCAATAAACTTTTGGTCTTATCTTTTGTGAAGATCTAACTAATTAGGAAAGTTTACCATGTATTTCTTTAATTCAAACTAGTTTAATAGGTGTTATATGTCTAAAGAAGCACATATTTAAACTAAGGGCACTGAGACATTTTAAAAGTTTGCATATATGCTATCTCAAAATCTCCATATGCTCCATCTTTCCTCTAAAGAAGCTAAATTCTGAGTTTATAAACATGATATATGGATTTGTTTAATTTCTTTGATTTTTACATCCATAAAACATTTAGAGAGCTTCCCATACATTTTTTTATTTGTATTTTAAATGCCCTGTGTTTCATGTTTAAATGTAAATTTTTTCCACTAAAAGGGAAAAGCATGACATGGATAACTCATAAAGTAGTGCTCATTTCAGTGTAGGTAGTGGGTTAATGTCAAAGATGTGCCTCCTGTACTGCCTGTGCTGTTATAATGGCTGCATTACTGCAACCACCATGATGGTCTGTACTCCTCCAATGTACATGGTGGAAATCTTTTTATGATTATATGCCTTCACTATCGATATTGAGCCAATCCTGAAGCTGGACAGATGATGGATGGATGGATGGATGCATGGATGGATGGATGGATGGGCTGCATCAGAACTAGATCTGCAAACCCAGACTGCTGAGCTCTGAATAACTGAGCAAGCAACTATGCTGAAATCAACACAGCTACAGTAACATTGCTCTGCCTTTAGACTATTAGTGCAAGCAAGACTATTAGGCAGAAAGCTGTGAAAGTCTGAGTCACCTGCATTTGAACCCAAACAGATGTAATAACTCAGTAGACGTCAGATCCACTGCATGGTGTAGGTGTTTCTGCTAGAGTTTCTGTCAATATCAAGAGCTCTTTTTCTAACATTTCGATGTGTGGCATGATCTTAAAAAGGCCAATAACCATATCATAAATGTGGTTCAGATCCATGAATGACTCAGGTCCATATGGTAAATGTTCTTCGGTGTCATAAACCCCTACATCCAAAGGGGTTTAATCCCTTCTCCCAAGGAACAGAACTTCTTTTTCACTATTGTATTGGGTTTGCATAGCAAGGTTTTGGTAGTCGGGAAGGCTACAAGGGTGGCTTCTATGAGAAGCTGCTAGAAGCTTCCCCTGTGTCAGATAGAACCAATGCCAGATGGCTCCAAGATGAACCCACTGTTGGCCAAGGCCGAGCCCATCAGTGTTGGTGGTAGCACCTCTGGGATAACAGAGTTAAGAAGGCAGGGGGCAGAACTGTATCAGTTCTTTATATTGTTTTTGTATCATCTCTGTTTTAACCTTACCAGAAAGTCAGATCAAAAGTATTATTCAATAATTTGTAATGCATGTAACATAAAATAAAAATACAATTTTCCCTTTAGTGACCTAAAATTAATGTTTTCAAATAGAAGCTTCAAGACAGTGACATGATGCCTTTGATTTCAAAGGCACAAGAGCAATAACACAATGATGTCAGTTTTGGTATTTCAAAGAACGTAATTCATATTAACTTGAAGAATAATGTTCACTGGTAAGAAAGGTTCTTTAAAATTATTGTGGGATCTTCTTGCTTTCTCCATTAATAGTGCAGCATAATCAAATTTCTCAACCATTATATGTCAGATACTTAAAGAATACTGATCTCTTCAACATTGGTATGTGGAACACAAAAGCTATATGAACCAAGCAAGACAAAACCCAACATGTGCCCTGAAAGTGTATGTGTCCTCTCTTATGTCCTCCATAACTGCAATGTGTATGATTGGTAATGTAAGTGGACTTTTCAAGGTCATTGGTGATTTGTCTGGATACCTGGTATTTGGAAAAAATGAAGAAAAGATGCGGTAATTCTTTCTGGCTGTGTCTATCTTTTCCACAAATTGATTTTGATTTTCTTAATTTTTTTGCCTTATGAGAAATTAATATAGCAGTTGCCATAGGTGAATTAAAAAAATTGTTTCTTTAAGTGTTTTTGTCATTTTTATTTTGAAAACCTCACAAAACTCATCTTCCTTGTAATGATTACTACCCCAGTTATTCACAAATACCAACGAAACCCAGTCTTTTATCAGATCCTATTACAGTAGATATTTTATAAATACAATTTAGAAAAATAGTCCCTTCTTGAAGTAGTTTATGACTATTGCAGACAAATTGACAGGCAGATAATCGATATAATCTGACAAAATCTACATTGAGATGGGCAGCTATCATGACATAGTAATGGTCTAACTCTAAGATTTCTTTTCTTTATTTTCAAGTGTAGTTACTATGTGAGAATAACAAGAATTTTTGAGATATTTGAGGAGCATGACTGAAAATTGCTTGATAAAAAATTTAGTATGTGAACAGTGGAAGCTAGCACTGTGGAAAACTTCATGGAAGTTATAATTTTGATAGAAAGCAGGAATTAACTGGATAAAGGAAAACCAGAGCTGAGAGCCTTGATATTGATAACAGACATCTTCGATGTTTTTGGAAGATGCAAAACAAACAAACAAATAAATAAAATCAATGAACAAGTTTAAAGAAGTGGATGACATGGAAAGAGACAAAAATTTAGAAAGCTGTATTTACAGCAATAGCACAGATGACTGCTACTAAAACAAGATGCCTGTCCCAAGCAAAGAATGCTACTGTGAAAAATACCAGTGAATGTCAGCGTTCATGGCAGGTTTAACTGTGTGATAAAGAATCCAGTTCTCAAACTGCCTTGAAAGCTGATTGGGCTAAGAAGGAAAAGGGAAGGTTCATAAAAAAGATTAAAAGAAATTATTACAGATACTGTTATGGAAGATAGACTGGGCTCAGGTGGAAGGCAAGTGGGATTGAATATGTTTTTATTTCTATTTATTTTACTGAAAAACTAAACTTCCTTATTGAATTACAAAAATAGTTTATTAATTTTTACACATTATCATGCTCTGTGCCTCAAAGAAGTGCTCATCCTTACCTTTTAAAGAATTTTTATGAATTTTTTTCTCTGTCTTTGGGTAATATGAGTTTATAGCAATGTGGAACCGGAAAAAAAATGAATCATCCAGATGAAGACGCACCTGGATCCCTAGCTGTGAAAGAAAACAACCTCGATGCATTGTTGTTGGAATAACCTCACCTGTTTGTGTCTGAGCTTAATTCTGTGCCTTAACTTACAAGCTTTTCTTTAGCATATAATGAAAAACTGTTTCTACTTGTAGCCAAAATCTCCTTATATTTACCAGTTCAATTTTTGTTTCTTCTCATAAGAGTATTTAAGAAATAGAGACTGAAAAAAGTGGGAAACTTAATCCAGTTGACTTTACATGAAACTGCATGAGGAAGGCAAGGAGAAAGGATATATATATCACATTTCACTGAGCTTCAAATCCTCTCCAGAGGATACCATGCTAATAAAAATTATCATTAAAAATTGATTAATCATATATAATGACATTATTGATACCAGTTAATAACCTTCTAGAAATTAACTGTTTTATAGAGGCAGATGTCTACAGGACACATGCATGTGCAATTGATCTGTTTGTGTTCCAAGGGCTTTGCAAATAGAGAATTTGAATGATGACTGGGTTACTCAGGCTACTTCCCTACAACTGTACCTAGCTGTGTAGATTGTTTGTCTTAACACCTAATTTCTCACTTTGGAGATAATACTGACCAGAATGTTCAATGCTATTTTGACATGGATCCGTGAAGACTAAATGTGCTTTCTGTAGTTACTTACATGCTTCACCCTGGCAGAATGCAAATCACTTAACCGCTGTTTTGAACTCCTCATTCTAAGATCTGGCTGGACATACCAATCTGTTAGCTTGTTTTTTTCTTTTTTAAAGGCTCTCCTCTCATTTAGGCATCATGAAAGCAGCAAGAGGCTGGTCCTTATGGGTTTTTATATCTATTTATTGAAAGCATTTTTTTGACTCAAACATTAATTTTATTTTTCCATGAATTATTTTCATATTTTTGTATTTTATTTGTATTTTTATATTTTCCTTATTTTCCTACTTTTTCTTTAGTTTCCTGCTTTTTATTTCTTTTTATGACTTTGGTATGAATATTTTTTAATTTACATTTAAAGTTAATTTATTGACTGAAAAGACTGAAAGCCTTTTCTATCTGAAAAACTACTGTATTATTTCCTCTTACAAAAAACCATGTCTTTCAAGTCTTACATATTAACTTTGAAAATCAAAAGAAAAAAACCACCTTTGACATTTTCTAAGTATCATGAGGGCTATATGTTTCACTCAGTTAATGAGGGTATGATTAATACATGATTCCTATGATCTTCTCTAAGTTACTCACATGCATGCATTAGAAAAGAGGATCTGATTAGAAGGAGATATGTTGTTACATCTTTGACAATGGTCTATTTCAAGAAGATAAATTTAATGGGTTCGGGAAACAATAATGTAATTTCAGAAGAGTTTTAAATATTTGTTTGTTCTTGTTAAGGCAAGACATGGTGAAAGTGCAGAACTCTTCTAGAGAATATGATAAGCGTTTGATTAGATAAGGTTAAACAGTGGACAAGATTTTCTTCATTGAAAAATAACAAAATATCATTGGAGGTTCACTGACAAGCTTTTATTAAGAAAAAAAAAGGAGATACTGTATATCTGTGTGGTTTTCTATGTTTTTGCAGTGAGGAGGTTCATCCTTCTCACCGAGTATAGTGTAATTGTAAATTTGTTATTTCCACAACCATACAATGTTGCAATTTCAACATTTGCAGTTGGTTTTCCAAACTCTCCTAAATGATGTTTAATCTGATGATATAATGATTTCAATCTACAGTGCGGCTTTACTGATTCCACTATTAATAATTCAATTCTGTTTTTTTGTCTTCAGTGGAACATAAATTCAAGCTGCTAAAAGATCAGTTTCTATTTACTTTATATTTCTTAGCTATCACAGAAATTAAAGCAACATTCTGTATGCTCCATATGCTCTGACTAACTTTTTAAAGAAGCCTGAGATGTGTGAGGGAGCCTCATGTATTTAGAGCAAAAGCGTAAACTCTATTTCTTCAATTTCTACAGTTTTTATAACCACTTCAACACCACAGACACAATATTGACAGCCAACTAATACAAAAGTGTTTTTTCATAATTTAATAAAAAGACAAAAGGTATGCTTATACAGTGCCTGAGGTGCCTTAGTCTCAGTAATACTGAGGGCTTGATATTTACAGCTCTGAAACTTTATGCCTAAGCTGTTGCTGCAGTCTTTTTCCAGAGCTTGTATGGCCATATTCCCATGTGTTCCCATGCTGCTATCCCGGCACTGTTGCTCTCAGGGGCTCGCACCTGCAAAACCTTAATATTATTGCCATGGCTGGTTCTCAGGGGAAGCAACTACCGCTGGAATGAGAATCACCTGTCTTCATCCCCCTTCATTTTTTGTTTTGCAGATTTTATTTTGTACTTGAGAAAGCCAAGCACAGTGCTCAACAAAGTAGATAGTAGTCACTGAAATTCCTTATAAATAATATCCAATAATATGCATGAACAGGGACTTAATAGCCAATAAATATGCAACATTCACATTCCAAACAGTTCTAATGGCATCAGAAAGAGCAATAACCAATGGGGAATTTGAGCAGGTTCCACTGAAAAGAGAATAATTCTCAGAAAAAAACATGGTAAAAGTAATCTTCATCACTGACACCTCCTGCACTTGGAGGAAGACCCCAGGGGAGGATGCTCACCTTTGTTCCCTCCCTCCCACCATTGCTCTTCCCTTTTCCTATGGACATTTTGCCCCTTCTCTTCTTTCTTTCCCTCCCTCCTTTATTTCCTCCAAGGTAACCTTCACAGTGATGTGCCATCAGCTACACACTCTGCTAATAAATGTTCATATATATGAACCTGTCTCAAGATTCTTTCTGCAACAAGAATATGGTTAGTTAGAAAGTCCCAATAATTTTATGAACAAGAGGAGAAGATAGAAAGTTATGGTATGCATTGTTAAATTTATTTCTCATCAGCCCCTTAATACAGTTCAAAATGGACAAGTCTTGAGCATGGTTCTATCTGCTTCAAGTAACTGGATATTTAAGTCAGTTTCACGGTTTTTATTTTGTTTGAAAGGTTTTGTCTATTACAGCCCTGAAGCAATAAATCACACAGCTTCCCTAACTGCCCTTCTTGGCTCTTGAGAATTTGAACAGAAATGTTAGAAACACCCACCTCTTTTGATCAGATCAAAGTACCCTTTAAAAGCTTGTATACTGATTTATCACTGGGAAAAAACATGTTTTCCCTCTGTGTTTTATAAACTACTTGGTTCTGTAACTTCCTGCATTTTTCAGAAGGCCTTTTCCTTCTTTCAGTATCTAATGAGATCATACCGTTTTAATGTGGAGAAAAAAGTTCCAAAAATAAGTCTTACATATATAATTGATTGACTTGAAAGTAATTTTTACTGTAATTTATTTGGATACACTTAGCTTAAAAATATAATTCCATGTTTGATTTAAACAATGAAAAAAAGCCGAGTAAGGAGATAAATTAACTACTAATTCTGTTAGGGAGAGATTCAATTGCCTGATTATCAGCTATTAATTTTCACAGGACATATACTATACCTTCTCTTCAGAACATGTACTGTATTTCAATTAGCTTTTAATTGTTTTAAATATTTGTGGGATGTATTTTCTCTCCCCCTTCTCTCCCCCCTGGCTAGAATAAGTTACAATTATCTTTCTTCTTGCTTAGTGCTGAGCAATTTATCATTTGTTTTTTTAACCTTCTGCATTTTTTAGTAAAGTCTTTCCCCTCTCTTGCTTAAAGGGCAAGGAATATTTTCATCAACGTGTTTTCAAAGAGGAGTTCTCACTCCAGAATATTCCAGTAGATTGGAGGATGAGTAAAACACACGATGCATTTTTTGTCTTTAGAAAATGTTAAAAGAACAGGAAAGCTTCTTTCTAGAGAGCATAATTAAAACAGAAGGCACCACTACCAAAAGAAAAAGCAACAACAGAAAGAAACTAACTTGTATAATCAGGTAGGACTGCAGCTTGGTTTGAATGTAAGCACAGAAGCCTGGGAAATATTTATAAAGCTATTTTGTTATGAGTGTGTATAAAAATATTAAGAAGCAGATAAAGAAACTTTCTTACATGACTCTAACAAAGCTGGGTGACAGCATATTGGTCAGCATACTAGATAGGAAAAAAACACTAATGAAAATGCACCTTAAGACACCAAGTAAAATAGCCTGTCTCATCTATGTAATTCTCCCTGTTCTTTATGTTATGTTCTTTATAAATAAAAAAGGTTGAGCTGTGTAATAAGTTATCTTTGTAAAGACACAACCACACAACTCTAAATACCAATTGATTCTTAGGTAAAAATATGGTAACTACTTGGGATATCATCCAAGAAGTGGACTCTCTGGGCAGCAAAGAGCTTTAATTCCCCAGGGTATTGCTTTTCTTTCTCCCAGGACTTCCCCCACCTGCCAGGCTGCTGCCAGGGAGTGGGACTCCTCCCCGGGGGAAGTAGAGGGGCCAAATCCCCTCCCTCGACCTGCTGGCCACGCTGCTTTGGATGCAGCCCAGGATACGGTTGGCCTTCTGGGCTGTGAGCACACATTGCCGGCTCATGTCCAGCTTTTCATCCCCCAGTATCCCCAAGTCCTTCTCAGCAGGGCTGCTTTCAATCCTTCATCCCCCAGCCTGTCCTGATACCAGACATTACCCTAACCAAGATGCAGGACTATCATATTATACAAGCTACACATTAATTATGTGTACTACATTGTTTCTGGGGGGAATATGGAGAAATTGCTGAGAAAATTATAATGTCAGACATGATGTTTTTTGATTTGAACCTCTAGAAGTTTTGGGGTTTTTTCACTTTCTAAAAGGGCTGTCTGCAAACACAGTAACAGATAATCCTATTTTTCAAGAACTTAATCTAATTCAATAATAATCGTTCTGAGGGCAAAAAAAATTCCCCCCTCTGCCAACAAAAACAGAAGTACTGACAGACTTTTAAGTGGACTGGATTCTAACGCCTCTTCTATGATGATCTGAATAGCTCCATTTGAAAATGCAAGAACTCTGGGTTTGATACCTTTGTTTCTGAAGAGCTTTTCCTACATTTTAATAACATGTTTGGAAAGATATTATTGCATTTCTTCCACTTCATTGAGGCAATAAAACTGGAAAAGACTATGACATAAGCTACCCAGTAAACTGCAAAGAGAACCTTTTAAAAACTGGTTATAAGATCTTGTTCATCATCAGTGCTGTGGAGTGCAAAGTGTCTCTGTATGCTTAATTTGGATCAAAATAGTTTAGCCTAAGGGACTATTTTTCTCACCTTTTGTTTTGGTTAACCACTATGATATTTGATAGTACAAAGTTGTTAAAACATACCACGCACAGTGAATGAGAATGATTTACTGGGTAAAGAAACACACAGACACTCTTCTGATGCACAATTAAATTGAAGTAGCTAGTTTCCTGCACAGACACACAGACATATACTGTATACACAGATTCCATCTCTTCTTCAACTACTAAAGTAAATCCTTCCCTTGAATCTTTTATTTTCTATTTTGACAAAAGCTTCCTTATTTAAGTTATCTGTTAGGCAAGTATAAATAAGCTAAATTATTTACTTAAAGTTTTTAGTTTCATTTTTGTATACAGGGCATCTTGTTATGAATTAAGAGTGTTCTACTCTAAAGCTGCAAAAGTAAAACATATTGTTTCTAATTGACATACAGAAATATATAAAGGAAAGGAGTTACTTTTTAATGTATTTTCATAGTACTTTAACATATGTGTACTAAGATAATTTAGCTAATTTTTTCTTTTTTGTTTAAAAAACAAAATACCTTATGTGTAAGGTTACCTGGACTCCTTTGGAAGCAAGGTACTATATATAGTATACATTACTTCATATATGTATATATTTATCAGACATTACAATGGTTAAAAATTACCACGGCGTAACTTTTACTTTTGGCGTATCTACTAGAAAGATCTAAGGACATGATGTATTCTTTTAATCCAAAATCTGTCAAGATAAGTGGAATTTAAGACACTGCATTATTTCTTTTGCACAGGTGATATCCATCCATTTGGCATCTGAAGGTGGTTAATAACTGGAAAAGAAGCTGGAAGAATTCCTTCCCTCTACTACTCCTTGGAAGCCCTTGGAGCAGGTGAATAAGCAGAATAAATTAATGTCTGAGTACATCTTAGAACAGGTGAAACAACCTCAAGACATGGGTCAAAATTAACTTGAACTTTCACTCCACATGTTTAAAAAAGCATGTTGAGACAAGATGAAAAATGTAATTGCAAGTATGGGAAATGACACACCAAGAGGTATGATGCTCAGGCTTCCTCCAGTTCTATTCTGTAATAGTTGTATTGCCTGCAGACTGGAGGAACCACTATCTGCCTGTTTTCAAGGCAACCAGACCAGGATTCCCACACAGCTGACATAGTGGAATGTAGCAAAAAAAAAAAGATGTAAATTTCAGATAAAGTCTAAGCCTTCTAACATTTATTTCCAAAAATATCTGTATCTGAACAGTTTTTTTTCCCTTTCTTTTCCCATGTTTTTCCTCCTGACCCAGTTTTTTATTTTATGATGCTTTTGTTTCCAGAGGTTGAATGTTAGACCAAATAGAAACATAAAAGATAAAACACAAACCCATTACCATTTTTTCTTCAAATGAATAATTTCCAATTAAAAACCAAGCAATTACTCACAATGGCACTGAATGATCAATAATCATTCATTCCTTCAGTCACTCTTAAAGAGGATCTATCTCCTACTGAAGTTAATGACTAAGCTGTAGCTGTTTTCAATGAAAATAAAATCAACTGTCTTTAGCATCTGGGTTGTTATACACCTATTGAAAATGCCAAAAAAAAAAAAAAGATATGCCAATCAGAAAAATATCTACTCACAAAAAAAATCCAAAAATTATACTGGACATCCATCAATCAAAACAAATCCCTGTGTGATCATCTTTCTTCTGTCTTACTCTGAAACAGTTTTTCCCATTTCTTTGATATGTTTCTGCTGATTAAGTAGAGATTTTGATCAAATGACCATTTTACTTTCTACAAGTAATCAAAGTCTTGCAAATTAATTTTTTTAAACCCCTAACAATTGTGAATTTTGTGATATGAAAAATAGATTTTTCTTTCCACCAAAACTTATTATAAAGTACTTTGAGGATCAATAGGAAGTAAGAGACTTGCAAAAGGCAGCCAGACATTTTATTTTCTTGCCGTACAGTAAAGTTATCATCATTTTACAAAAGCAGTATCATAGAAATTGATATTATTTATTATATAACTACTATTGAGTCTAATAGTTAAAATTAAGCAATAATTAAGCTTTACAAAAGCATAAACATAGTAAATATTTTCTGGTTTATCTCTCAGTCATTTACTTGAATGAATGTTCAATATAACTTTTTCACTCTGTGGTTTCAATATGCTTACTAAAAAAATTATTATAAAAGACAAGTAATGAATATGAAAACTTAACAAATCACCTCTTTTACATATCCCAGAAATGTTAAAATAGTTCCTTTTGTGGTGAATAATTTTTATGTTGCTGAATAACTCATTTGTATATTTATTCTGATATTTTAGCAAATATCAGATCAAGTAATTTACTTCCCATTTCTTCTATCACTAGGTACTGTATATCACAAAGAAAAGTTCATACAAATGCAGTCAATAGGTACATATGTACTCCAAAGAATTAATGGAAATCTGTTTCTTCTTTCAAATCATTACAAATTATTTAATTTTCCACATATGAAGCTGTTTTCAAAACATCATTATATTGATTTTTAAAAAAAAAGGTGAATGCTTTCATTTAGAAAAATAGTGCACATATAGAATATATAGCTGAAATGAAAGAATTCAAGATTGTTAAGAGGAATAAAAACAGAAGATGTATCTGAGAAATGAAAGATACAAATGAGTTCTGGTAACACTCTCCTAGTTGAATGTAATAGTGGTCATTTCCCCCACAGCATTTTAATCATGTACTATTATTTATGAACAACTATAGCAATAGTGTTCTGTCAGGCAGTTGTATTTTCCATTACTGCAGTCTCTCCTGGACATTTTATGATTATCTGTGAAATCAGTTGTGTCTGAAAGAAAGCTTTCTGCAGTAAATTTATTTATTGAAAAGTGGTGGCAAGACTTTCTATAAGAAAAGAAGGATGAGAACATAAAAGAGATCAATTCAGTGAAAAAAAAACAACCCACCAGCCAGTGCCAGGCTTGTTGCTGATTTTAAATGTAAAAATCAACTCCTTTTTCAACAAACAGGCTAACAAAAATACAACTTACAGGTTTTCAAGATATTGCCACTGACTTGTTTGACTGACTTCTCATGCAATAAAGAGTAACATGCTGTTGCTTGCGGTTACACAGGTCAAAGAATACATGGTATGTTTAGAAGAACTAGACTCTTCAGAAGTATGTATGGAGAAGACAATAACCTACATTTCCTATCTCAGCCTGTTCCTATGAACAAAATAAAAGTTATAGGATAGAATTTCAAAAATCTTTGAAATGATTTTTTGTTTTCTTTACATATTATCAGTTTTCTAATACAGTTCTGAATCTTTCCACAGTTTCATTGTAATAAAGTTTAGTTATACACAGTTCTATGTAAATCTACATAATTCCTTAAAAGTTAATTTTACTTGACCTATTTTGTTCTTGTGTTTGTAATCTTATAGGAAATCCAGATGAGTTCAACAGAAGTAGGATTCAACCTGCCAGCTTTACTACTTTCATTTTCAGTATTATAAAAATTAACATGGACTAAAGCACTAGGCAAGATGAGTAAATTATGAGGCTTTTTTTCACTATTGTCCTTTTTCACTGATACAAAATAAAATGTACTTAAATGTTCAAGGAATTATTTTTAACATGTCTGTAAAGCTCTGTAAGGATGGAGATTCAATGACTTTTTTTTTCTTTTTTCAGTTCCTATAGTTAATTATGTTTAATGTAGCAATTTTTATTTCCTAGTATTTATTTTAAGTAATATTTGGGAAAATTAAACAATTAACTTCTTGTTATACTTCAAGTAAATTGTGCATGCTCTAGCATTTATACTGGGATATGACAACAAAACTTATACACTAAGATTTAGCCATATTAAAAACATTATAAATATGAAATATTTGTTTACATAGAAAAATATTTACAATTCATATTTTTATGAAGCTGTGAACACAATAAAATATAAATAAAATTAGTGTTCAAAAGATCACAGACCTTTCAGGAATATTTTTACCTATACTATTAATAGCCTGTGGACTTGGAGCTGAAGTTCTGTGGAGTATCACCAAGACTATGCTCTTAATTCTAGAACTGGAACATGTATACAATGGAATGTACAGGATTATAGAACCAAATATCAAAATTCATTAATTTAAAATATATATATTAAACTGAATCAGTGCCTTATAGAATCAGAAGACCATAGTCATTTAGGTTGGAAAAGACCTTTAAGGTCATAAAGTCCAACTGTAAACCTAACACTGACAAGTCTGACAATAAACCATGTCCCTAAGTGCCATGTCTACATGTCTTTTAAATACCTCAAGGGATGGTGACCCAACCACTTCCCTGGGCAGTCTGTTCCAATGCTTGATAACCCTCTCAGTGAAGATGATTTTCCTAATACCCAGTCTAAACCTCCCCTGGTGCAACGTGAGGCCATTTCCTCTCGTCCTATTGCTGGTTACTTGGGAGAAGAGACCAACACCCACCTCACTACAACCTCCTTTCAGGTAGTTGTAGAGAGCGATAAGGTCCTCCCTGAGCATCTTTCTCTCCAGGCTAAACAATCTCAGTTCCCTCAGCCAGTCTTTGTAAGACTTGTGCTCTAGACCCTTCACGAGCTTTGTTGCTCTTCTTTGGATGCACTCAGCACCTCAGTGTCTTTCTTGCCCTGAGGGGCCCAAAACTGAACACAGTATTTGAGGTGCGGCCTCACCAATGTTGAGTACAGGGGTACAATCACTTCCCTACTCCTGCTGGCCACACTATTGCTGATACAGGCCAGGAAGCTCTTGGTCTTCTTGGCCTTCTTGGCCACCTGGACACACTGTTGGCCCATATTCAGCTGCCTGTCAACCAACACCCCCAGGTCCTTTTCCATCAGCTTTCCAGCGACTCTTCCCCAAGCCTATAGCGTTGCATGGGGTTGTTGTGACCCAAGTCCAGGATCCAGCACTTAGCCTTGTTGAATCTCAACAAGGAGACTATGGTATGTGGACACAGTGATTAAAATTTGAGTTCTCAAGTTTAAAATGCATTCTGGAAGAGTATTTCCACACAGATGACTGAAAGCAGTTTAACATATTTTCATAAAAATATAATTGGATGCTGCTGTCCAGCTTTTACTATGTAACAAAGACGTAAATCAATAATTGAGATTTTATTCCTATCAAACCTGAAGTGTACAGAGGTGCATGTATACATACAAGTATGTGCATATATATCTATATACATAAGCATATTTTTATATATATTCATGCTTATTTTTCTAAATGTATCAACCAACATTTTTATATAACTCCAAAACATTGAGTTCTTTTGCCAGTGCCGATCAAGCTAATTAAATGGTTTTCAGAATATCTGAAAGTCATACCTTACTTGAGGAGGAACTAAAATAGCTATATAATAGAGACTAATTTAGTTGTAAACAAACAAAAAAATTTATTACAGAATGGGTAAAACTGGATTAATTTCTCCCAAGTCCCACTTCAGTGCTTGATCCTGGAAACTACATTACTTGTGTCAATCTGTTTTGTGAACTTTTTATTTTTGTATTCCCTTCTTTTTTCTTTCTTTTTTTCTCTTTTTTTTTTTTTCTCTGCATCCTTTTTAAAAGTCTTTTGAATGTGGCTTTTTTTTTCCTTTTTTAAAGTTTGTTTTTTCTTTTGCTTTTCTCGGACATTTCATTCACTTATCAAGTTATAACCTGCCTCTCACCAAGTTATAACCTGCCACTACTGTACCATTGCCAGCCATTTGTCTTTAAAATTTGTTTTTATTAAACACTTGCATAGGACTGAGGACTTTGAACTGCCATAGAAAACGGTTCCAAGGATTATATATGAAACAGAGGCTAAACTTGATGTGACAAGCTAGGAGAGAAATGCTCATCATTTAAAGATGGATTGCAACAGAGAGATTGAAATATGAATGACAAATTATATATACAGAAAAAGAAAAAGGTCCCTCACTGCCCCATTTAAAAGTAACCAAAAATCTTTAACATATCCCTTTTTCTTTTTTTTTTTTTTTTTGACTGGGATAGCACTTTGTGTCCTGAGAAATGAGTTTGACAAGGTATTTGAGTTTCATAATAGATGATGTTAAGTGGATGATGTATGTTATTTCTGTCTTGGTTTATGTATTTTTTTCTTATCCTTTATAAAACATGTCTGTCTTTAAAATGGAAATTACATAATTTATAAAAGTATGTACTAAAAATTTATATTGGGATATCATTAGAATAATCCTCAACAAACGAGAAATATTTATTCTTTCTGCAATACAAAATTACACTTCTCCATGGAGAGCTCTTCTAATGCAGGTGCATACCATGTGGCTGTCAGGACTAATGCTTGAGTAGGATATACAGTGTTCCTGTTCTGGAAGGACTGAATGTTAACATGACTCTTTTCTGTACTGATACTGATCATGGCCTATATGATAGTGGGAGACAACATCACCTCACTCCAGGGAGGTAATGCCCAGCAAGCACTCCACACCCATCCAGGACACTCTTGGTTCATCTCTGACTCAGTTTAGAAGGAGGAAAAGGCAACATACAGAAAATTTAATCTGTTAATCTACAAAATCTATTGTTAGCTTAACCAATGTTTCAACAGTCCACTAATCCAAATTACATCATGACACAGAAAAGCTTTATTTATAATTTTCTTTAAAATTCTATGCTAAAGATACTGCCTAGTATTGGAAGATAGAGAGAAGGTGGAGACAGACTCGGAGGTGCCCACCAAAAGGATGATGGGCAAAAAACACAGTTCTAACATAAATTCTTATTAGACATTAGGGAAAAAATAAAGAACAACAATAAGAATGGTCAAACACAGGCTGTGCAACAAGGCTGTGGAATGCATGGCCTTGAGGTTATTCAGAACTTGCTTCTTCAAGGTCCTGGGCAACCTGAACTAAGTTATTCCCATTTTGAGTGGTGGATTGTACAAGGTGACCTTTAGTGTTCTTTTAAACAAAGATTACTTTCTGAATTCATTCATATAGTGGTCATTGCCATAAAATCTGAATGCAAAACATACATATTTCAGTGGAAAGATGTAAATATTATACATCTATACTTATATTTTAAAACATCAGGTAGTCTAGAGAAGTGATAATAAGATACAAGACATTTGATATTCAAAGAGATCTTTATGACAAAAGAATTTCTTCAAACCAATAGAACTCATATCCTTAATTCACAGTCCCACTTTCTGGACATAAACCTCAATTTATCCTAAGTGCAAGTTCTCAAAAATAACTTAAATCAGCCTAAAACTAACTCCTTTAGTAATATATATAATGTTAAGAAAGTCTTGGTCTCTGTTAAAATAATTGTACATTTTATTTCCAATAATGGAAACTACCTGAGCTGATAAATTCATAGTGCAGCATTAGCAGGTCTGGAAGTCTTTAGAACCAAACACAAAGTATTATCTGCTTTCCCCTTATCTTCTAATTAATCGATACTTTCAATGCATCGTAATACATCAGAGTAATGTGATTTTCTGTCTTTAGCTGTTGAACACACATTCATTTAGGGAAGGGTAAGATTTCCAAGTAGGTGAATATTTACAAGAATAGGTCTGGATCTTGCTCCACTTGTCATTGTCACTTTTGCATTTAATATCCGTTGGCTAGGTTTTTATTCTAGAATTATATTACATGGATAGGAAGCAAAAAAAAATACTTAATATACTGAGTAATATATGGAAGGTGAACAGCCAGCTTGTATTTTTACTCTTATGAGGGTTTTTCAATTTCCATTTTGAGCATATGTATTTTTTTCTTATATGACACTTTTTTTTCCAAAACTCAGATAAGCAAAGTGGAATTAGAGATTAATACCGGAAATTATTTGGAATTCAGAATAAATCAGAAATTTATTCTGAATTCCAAATGCCCCATGACAGTCATGGCAACCTCTTCAAGTGATGTATATACCACAGACAGATACCTGTTTTTTGTTGTGTCTGCAACCAACATCAGGGCACAGGTAATAACACTGGTAGCATATTGCCATTTCTTGATGAATACTAAATGAAAAGATTTTTGAAAATTTTGGCCATGTTGCTCTACCTTATTTCCATAGGACCTGGACATAGGACTTCAGAAATAATCTTGATGATCAATTGCCAAGAACTTTGTAGATTGCCAGTTGTTTAAGTTGCCTCACTGGGATTACGTAGACATATAAAAAGAAAATTTTTTTTGTACAGAAATTAAAGAACTTCATAGGATCCTTATGTGTATATTCAAGAACACTGTCGCTACCTAATAATTTGCAATGTACCTAGGTGCTTCTGTGTTACCTAGATTATGTCACAGATTTTATCCAGAACATGTTCTTCATCAGATGAAGCTTTTATGCCTGCTTAAAGGTGCTCATTTCTCTTCTTTTTGGAATCCATTTTGCTTCTTACTGAACCCATTCCTCAACAGAGCCTTTCTACTGAAATGAAAAACAGGCTTAACTTTGCCTCTTAAAAAACTTTAAATAAAGTGACACAGTACACTCTCCTGAACTTTGTAAAATAAATTAGTAAAGTGTACCCTTATATTTTCTTCTCACAATTGTGAAATAAATTGAAAAAAAACATTGGTTGGTTGATCACCAGTTCCAAATGTTACCTCGTCCCAATGAAACAAATTACTAAATTCCCATTGATTTCTTTACTGTTAGGATATCCTCTAATGATACGTGAGAAAAATGAAAGTCATCCACTGATTTTAACATTCATCATTAAAAAATACTTTTGAGTTTGTTCTTGTTAAAGCTAGTGAACAAAATATTAACTTGCATAGAACTGGGTTTGGAACTGAGAAAAATCTCAAGGACAGAGGATACAAAGTATGGTTTAATCAAAAACTACCTGCCCTATCCAAAAACAAAATAAAAAACCACAAAAAAACTTAAGTAATAAAACATTATAGTCTCTCTATAGGTGTCTTCTGCAAAAGTGTTTTGCACTAGTTTAATATCTTGTCATCAGTGTTGTGAAGTAGTTAGAAAGTGAAAAATGTGTATCGGTCTGATGTGACAGAGAAATTACATTTATGATAGTTACATAGAATCACAGAATCACAGAATCATAGAGTTGTTTGGGTTGGAAGGGACTTTTAAAGGTCACCTAGTCCAAGCTCCCACAATGAACCCCCATCTTTAACTAGATCAGGTTGCAAAGAGCCTCATCCAACCTGTCCTTGAATGTTTCCAGGGATGGGACATCTATCATCTCTCTGGACAACCTGTGCCAGTATTTCACCACCCTCGTGAAAAATTTCTTCCTTATATCTAGGCCAAATCTACCCTCTTTTAGTTTAAAACTGCTACCCCTTGCCCTATCGCTACAGAAGCTGCTAAAAAGTCTGTCCCATCTTTCTTCTAAGCCTTCTTTCAGTACTGGAAGGCTGCAAGAAGGTCTCCCTGGGAGCCTTCTCTTCTCTAGGCTGAACAAACCCAACTCTCTCAGCCTTTCATCACAGGAGACCTGTTCCATCCCTCTGATCATTCTTGTGGGGGCCCTTTGGACCTCCTACAACAGCTCCATGTCTCTCCTGTGCTGAGGGCTCCAGAGCTGGATGCAGTACTGCAGGTGGGGTCACACCAGAGCAGAGTATGGGGGCAGAATCACGTCCCTTGACCTGCTGGCCACGCTTCTTTGGATGCAGCCCAGGGTACTGTTAGGCTTCTGGGCTGCGAGTGCACATTGCCATCTCATGTCCAGCTTTTCATCTACTAGTACCCCCAAGTCCTTCTCAGCAGGGCTGCTCGCAATTCCTTCATCCCCCAGCCTGTTTTGATACTGGGGGCTGCCTTGACCCAAGTGCAGGACCCTGCACTTGGCCTTGTTTAACCTTAATAGAAGGGATGAAGACCTTCTCTTACCCTTGCTATTTATGTAAAGTGTGTGAGAGTGATTTGGTAATCCAAGGTATGTGGCACCCCAACAGGCATGTACAAATCCTATCTGTAGGTACAAATGTTTCTCCACTTGCAGATGACAATGCATGCTAAACTGTGGTAAAAACACGTAAATATTTTATGATTTTTCTGCCTTGTGTATGTATGTGAGTACGTTCAAAAAACAAGCTTATCCCCCTTTCTCATTCTTTTTTCCACAAGTCCAGTTCTTAACTCCCATAACACTAAATGCTGACATTTGAGAAAGCAGTGGCACGCTTTACTTTTACTTTATGTTCCATTTTCTTTCGTGGTGTTAATATCATTTGACATTATTCAGTATTACCAAAAAGTAGGTCAAACAGACCCAGACCAGCTGTGATGTGTTAATATATGACTGGTAAGCACAATCATTTCTATATAACCTGTACTTTAAATATATTTTCCATATGATTTATGTTACACAGTATAGGCACAGGGTGTCTTTACCTCTGATAGAAAATTACATCATGACTCACATAGTTAATTAGCAAAAGTTAAAACTGATAAATTAAAAAATACATATGTGTGTTTTATCTGATGCTGGTAAGTGTCACAAATTTAGCAACTACAGGGAAACTTTATACCTCAGGAGGGCCGGGAGACTAAAATCTTTGCTCGTGAATTGGAATGATTGCACATACCTTGTGTCATCCAGTTTCTGCTCCTGTTTCTTCAGATTTCAAGGGAGAAAGTGGGGTTTTTTTGTCCTTTTGGGGCTATAATTAAGTTCTATTGACTTTTTGTAAGAAGGACATTTTCCTTATGCCACACAGGTGGAGTAGGACTAATGTCTCCAGTACTCTGAGTATCTTGACTATCTTTCAGTTAGTAAAAGCAATAGCTGTAAAACACAGTTATTCTTTAGAACGCCTGCCATAATCATACTCTAGTATCTGCTTGATACTAGAGCAATGCAAGTAATATATAACACAAATAATATTAATAATAACAAATTCATCATGAATAATTGAATAGGGACCAAAAATAGCCTCAAAATATGTGGGAGTTCATGTGGATATTGTTATCCATGATAGGAAATGAAACGGTTTGCCCCATTTCTACTGTTTTCTACTGTAACTCTGTAATAATTTTTACATTCGTAGACTAAAGCTAGTGCTTTCTGCTTTTGTCTTGCGTAGCACTGTCAAAATCTCCAAATATTTCCCCAAGAAAAGAGAGCTTTTTGAAGAGAGGGAAACAAAAAATAAATAATTTCAGTGTTCTTGATAGAAGAGTTTCTGCATTCTACATTCCTTATGATGGATACATTATTTTATACATTCTTAGAAGGATGTTATGAGATAGAATGTGTTTATTCAGCACCTGTTGATACAAGCTAAAAATATTCTATGTTGTGCAAAATCTATTTTCAGTATGATTTTCTCTTTGAGGTTAGCAAGCAGCTAACATTACATATAATCAAACAAACTTTAAAGAGCATTAACAAAAATAGGCAGTGTTACTGCCCTTAAAAATCTATTTTAAAATATCTATACTTCTTATGCTAAAATTATCTGATGTCTTAAAAATGTATGAAACCCTTTCTGCTGCACTGGAAATCTATTTCTTCTGCACATTTACAACATAGTTTGTTAATTATTTATCACTAAATTGTGTAAATTTTAATCAGTCAATCAAACTTCTCCATTGAACTCAAATAGTTGAAAGCAGATTACAGGAAAAGAACCACAACACAAATTAATCAACTGGCACAGATCTCCTGTTATTTTCCATGTTCTTTATCTTTCCTTTGAACCTCACTGTAAAGCTTATTCAGATGAATAACCATCTATAACGCTTGTCCAAAACCCACTGGAGAAGAGACTTTTCTCTGGAGTCATTGGGCAATTCATCAGTCCCACTATCATCTTTGAAGCTATTCACATCACATTTAGTGATCCAAAACCTCACTGTCATAACACTTTCTAAGCTGTTGCAAAATAAGTATAATATTTAAAAAATATCAGTTCAGCTATTGCCATCTTTCAATGATGACAAAAGTTTAGATGAAAGTACCTGAAAAGAAAATGACTAGTTATGCTCTACTGTGCGAGTAATAGTGATAAATGAAATAAGATCTGACAGTTTAAATTTAATCAGTATGTCACTGTTTTGTCTTAATAGAGGAAAATTATTCTATTTTGGGTGTTTAATTTACTATCAGCAGTAACAGAGGGACAATGAAAGTAGAAGTCCATCACTAGTTTTGTGAAGAGGGTTTGGCAATTAAGGCTGCAAATAATTCAAATTAGATTTGAGTAGTGGTAAATCTTGTTAATTTAGATCAGTACAAGCTTAGAAAACACTGTACACTCAATATAATTGGTTCAGTACTGAATACATTGAATACAGTATTTTGTTGATTACTGTGCATTTTCTGGTATCTGTGACTGCCTGTGTTTTCCATGTATGTATTATGTGAAGTATAATATATTCTATGATTTTCAGGGAAGAAACATGCTGTTAAGAATGCCCAGTCTTACTTTTTTCTACTTTTTTATTTGCATGATTTGCTGTTTGGTAGATGTGATTATTGCTCTCATGATTTTCCTTCATGTTATCCTCTTAAAAACTCATTCACATCTCGATGTCATGTTTTAATTTTGATGTGAAATCATTCTGTAAAAATATCTAATCAATCAACAAGTAATTAAACAGTAAAAAGTATATTTCTTGTGGAGCTGGTTATCTGTTGCCTTTTTTTTTAAGTCAGAAATTTTAGCTTATATTTGAGGTACTCAATAAGAATAAAATTTATCCTGTAGATATAGACACTATCCTACTTTATCTGACTGCTAAGGCAGAATAGTATAAGCTTTCAAAGACAAGAAGTAAGTAGTCACACACACAATGAAGTAGCCCCAGGAGTATATTTTATCATGATTAGGGACAATCCCACTGCCATGAAGTCCAAGGGGTTTTTCCCCTTACAGTGAATGATGAGTTAGGACTTGTTGATAATGAAACTGTGAGGCTCAAGAAAAAGGCAAGAAAGAAAAGCTTCCCATATATTCCTTCCTGAAGAAAAAGAATGTTGTAATAATTCAACAAAATTCATTTTTGATGGTGTCAAGCTACTGGTAATCTATCACAGGAGTGAGGTTTTTCAAAGACTCTTAAATGCATCGTGATATTTTTGAACTAAGTCAATGTGTAAATTTTCTGTAATTCTTTGTTTAAGGTGTTAAGATCTGTCATCTCTAACAATAAGTGTAATATTGCCCAGAGTCTAAGCTACCTTTGTGTCAGGTAATTTTACTTCCTGACAGAAAGTTAGTTACTCAGGAGCATCTGAGACCTTTATATTATTGACTAGGAAGTACTTTTGACATGTAAGTAAATCTTAGCTGGCAGATAATTAAGAGTAGAAGCCTTAAGATTCAAAATACACACTTTTCTGTGTCTAAACTCATACCTTCGAAGTATTCATGCTCATTGAATAATGTAGCTGGAATTCTGTTGACTAAGAGAGGATTTTTAAAAAAACACTTAATTTAAACTAAATACAGTAATGTATTGGAAAATGGCAGGTTATAAATATCTCCAGGAGATCTGTCCAGAAAGATGTTCATATTTATCAGAATTTTATGACAGGCTGGCACCTGGGACAGAATCTTTCACCAGTAAATGTCTCTCAGAACTTAATCCACTTCTCCACTCCCCTAGATGAACCAAATTCTGATGTCAACATCTCTCTTCATCTTGTGTAGTGGAAAGGTCATATTATATATAAAAGTGATTTGGGGCCAGTTACAGAAAGAGTCTGAATCTGCAGTCCAGTAGTTTGTGTGTTCAGTGGAGATGTGAAAGACTGAGGCGCATAACTTCCTGCCAACAAACGTTTACTTATACAAGACTGAGAAGCTTCAAAGTGTTTGTTTAAACATTAGAGAATTCAGCCTATGAGCCATGCTTTCAAGGATGCAGCAAGGGCCAGACATACCAAGGAGGAGTTGCAGTGAGACAATTTCCCTCCCTTCCCTGTGATATTCTGTGGCCTTGACTGTGCTTGCTTGCTTGATTGATTGAGTTATGTTTATGAGACAAGACATTGCCCATTGTGACAGTCCCGAGTCACCGCTACAGCTAACAGCACTGTCAGTGGCCAGATGTCTTTGTCATCCATTTTTCAAACTAGTCTCTCACTGCCTTGCTCCCTCTTTCTCCATTACTCATCTTTACTTGGTTATCTTTCTGTCACCAACTGTCTGCTTTTACAAGGTCATTACAGTTTTATCAAGCTACTGAAAATGATAATTGAAAAAATGGATACATTGCAGTAAAAACCCTATTTCTTTAATAATCTAAGTCAAAATTGTATTTGTATGGAAACCTATGTTTCTACCTTCATAATCTAAAGAAGATAGTGAAGCAGAATCACATTTTACCTCAGTTCTTAAGCTGGGGAGATTTGGTTTCCATTTCATCTTCAGTGACACTGAGTTTTGTAGTCAAATGTTGGTCATGCAGAATATTTTGCCAATTTAACCTGTTTCAGAATGAGTTTCTGCCAACTTTCCCTCTAAGATCTTCCTAGAGAATTTTGTTAGATAAAAAACATGGAGTTGTGACAGTAATGAGTAAGACACTAAATGTGTGACATGCTTTCAGTGGCTTGTTTTTTCAAGGTAATATTTTATATAAACTGGGATTTTCGTGGAGATTTCTTAGTCAGCATTGAGAGGAGTGAGCTATAGCAGTTTAACAGAGAAATAAATATATGCATAGCATAAATGAGTACTTCTTTTAAAGGAAAGACAGAATTTTAGAAGGAAGTAGAAGTAGGAACAAACTTTATACTGCTTTGGCAGTGATGATGACAGTAGTGCCTCTGATAAGAAAAGGAGTAAACATTCCTGCTAGTCCCCTGCAGCTTTTTTACTTTTGAGCTGGGTTAAGTGCAAGCCAGTTTAATTTCTTTCATGTTTCTATTGAGGTATTTTGACATTAATATGAGCATAGCAATGTTTCACAGAGCTACAGCCTTTGGTATATTGATGGAAGAGGAATATTTGAAAGCTCAGAAGCTCTCTGTAAGCCTCTATATATTTGTTGAGGATTGCAAAAATCAGTGTTTCAGGATTATGTGTGTATAGGATCCAAGGAAAAATTATATGCCATTGCTCATCACATACTTCAGAGACTTGTCAAAGGAGAATGAGCGTGTAAGTTACTTGGTTTTGCTAGCATAGATGTAGACAACGTGTCTTTAGACATTTAAATTTCTTGAAGCTGAATGCTACTCTAAAGGCATAACTTTCACATGTAGATTTAACAAACAAGTCCAAATACGCAGCAGATTGGTTATGTGTTATTAATAGAAAAAAAAAGTTTAAAAAAGAACACAATCCTCACAACCTTGCTCAGGCAGACAGACGTTCTATTTAAAGGTGTCAGCCCATTCCAACTGAGTGGGGATGAAATGTTATCTCCTAAGGTGGTATTTTCACTGTTGGGGACCAGAGACTGCAGAGAACAATATTGATTCTGATATACTAAGAACACCACTTTAAAAGAAAAAAAAATGTACTTCTAACTTTTCTTACATAGTCCTTATTTTCTGGATGCTTCCCCTAGTCCTACCTCATCTATAGTTCAGCTCAGATAAGAGAACTGCATTAAAGATTTTTCACTTAGAAAATGTAATTTCAGGTTATGCTGAAATCCTTCTGGCAACAAGCTTAAAAACTTTATAAATTGCATTTGATAATATGACAATGCCACTGAACAGGACTTAAAATCAACTGTGCGATAATTACCAAAATGCAATATCATCATTCAAATGGGTGAAATATATCCTGTTCGTTTATATTAAAAATGTGTTGTCTGGAGGAAATTGGTACATATATTGGCAGCATTACCACAGTAAGAGCTGCATTAAGTTGTGAAGGAAGTCATGCTCAATGAACTTTCTTTTCACTTTGGAAGCCAACGTTTCACAATAAAGTGGCCTGTCCCCTAAAGCCAAACAGACATGTTTGAAACATGATTTCTTTAAAGCCATGTAACTCATATTTCCTTATTTAACAGTGCTTCTGTTAAAACAGTGCAAGTTGATTAAACTTTAATGGTCCCTTTTAAAGTGAAAGAACTATTTTTTTTGTCCACAGCAGGTGCGATTCCATTTAAAGGTACCTACCATGTTAGCACTCCTTATTGTGAAATACAGTGCAACTGGCCTTGTATAAGTAATTTCACAGTGTTAAACTCAAATGGAGGTGTATTTTGTTCAATTACTTTGTGAATCAAATTTCAAATCAAACTCCTTTAGGACTAACAAACTAATTAGTGAAAAAGGGTTTTTTTGATATACAAGTTGAGGAAATTCACACCTAGCTAACCTGGCAGGTCTGGTTTTCTGTATAAATGGAAGAAATGATGGGCAAAAGCATGTTCATACTTTTTGCTAGAACTCTCAGGGTTTGAAAATGTAGCTGTTTTAAGGATACATTCTTAGACTTAATAACAAACTCTATCATCTGTCTTCATCTACATGCATCGTACATCAGGAATTCCTACATTTTATCACACATACCCTTGATAGCATGTGAGCTTTAGGTACCATATATGCAATAAACAATACAATTTTGAGCTATCTTAACACCTGCATACTGGGAACTTGTAAAAACTACTACACTACCTCCAAAAAGCTATAATACAATTTCAAGATAAGAGTATGAATCTATCTGCATTTTGCCTCAAACTGGTGCAATGAAGAGCAGTAAAAGCAGATTAGCTGCTGCTTGGTGAACTGCTAAGCTTCTGTAGCTCAGCTTTCTATCTGAGATTTTAGATGGGTTTAGTGTCTTCATTCCATCACTGATCAGTCTACAGAAATTATATGCAGTCATTAGAGAATAAAGGTAATAAACACCATATATTTATATTTGCATGCATAGTAGTTTGGGGGAAATTTTGATTGCTTTTAATTTGTATTGGTGCATTATAAACACATAGTTTGATTCATTTCTACTGTGTCTGGAAATTACTAGAGGGATGGCAAAATCATAACAATATATGCG
This sequence comes from Phaethon aethereus, assembly GCF_964289735.1. Taxonomy (NCBI): domain Eukaryota; kingdom Metazoa; phylum Chordata; class Aves; order Phaethontiformes; family Phaethontidae; genus Phaethon; species Phaethon aethereus. Next base: position 62,164,499 of record NC_138578.1, on the reverse strand, counting down.
TGAGATCTATCATTACAAAATTATGTGGCACAAAAAGGTATGGATTGGTAATATATATACGTAATATCATTGGATAAATCAAATTATTTATATTGGGTTAAAACAGATCTAACCCAACATAAATATTTGCTTCTGCTGTTAAGAAAGCTGAGTATGTTTAACATAGATAACAAACGATATTGAATAAGTCATAATCCATGACATATTTTTATATGTAACATTTTTCATTTCAAAAAAGATCTCAAAGCACACAATGATACACAATAAATGCAGAAATGCAGTTGTGCTGTGAATCAAACCCAAAATTCAGTGGGAATACACCATACCTTACAATGACAGAACCATGATACTGTTCTGTAAACTGAGTTCTACTGAATAAAACATACTGACTGTAAAATGTTTTTCAGAAGACAAGAAATTGTAAAGTTTCTGGACTGCATATGAAGGAAGCCACTCTTTTTTCAAGGAGGGAACTTACTTAAACTATACTCTTCCACTTGTATAACAGATAATTCTTGAAGCTGCAAAGAAAAGGGAAATATTCTCTCCTTGATATAACACACAAGAGTTTGGTGTAATAGTTTGGGATTACACTCTGGTATCAGGCACTATGCACACACAAAAGCATTTAGTGTATAATCATTAAATTCTACAATTCTTCAGGCCATAATACAAAGGTTGTAGTACAAAATATAGTTTTAATGTACTTTTTTTTCCTATATTTACTTATTGTAGTCTTATATGTCCTCCTCTGGAAAACAAACTTATGCAAAATAGATTTTTTCTCCCTCAGCATTTCTGCCCTTTAGTGGATCATGTTTGGAGTATGGCCAGAAAACAGTTCCTAGGCAGAAGGGTCTATAGACAGCCCTGGTGTCACTTTTGAGATCTGTTCTTTGTGGCAATGTCCTTTCAGAGGACGTTGCTATGAAAGGATACTGTTAGTAAAAACACACAATTCAGCCTCATGGAGTTGAAGAGTTTCTATCCAATATACTGCGGGACAATACCGATTTTCAAACTGTATTTATGCCTGTTTTATAACAAGTATTTGCAGTATACTGGAGAAACACTAAAACACTCTTTTTCCTGTTCATAAATTAAACCTACACTTAATTAAGCATGTTCAGTCACCTTGTACTCTCTGAATGCAGTTGTGAATCAGTCCCCCTGCATGCATTCAGTATCAGTGGTACTTTTCTGCTGCTTAAGTAAGAAATTACAACATTTTTTTATTGGCTGGCACATCATAACACGGATCAGAGTTAAGGAACTCAATTCTATTTATTCATAGTTTAAAATTTTGGCAGACAAGTTTTAACAGCATAGTGGTGATAGACAACTGAGAGCCTGTATTGAGTGTCATAGCTTGCTAGTGAAAACAATAGGCAAAAAAAGAACAATACACATGCATTGTCAGATCTCAGACTGAGTTTGCAGAACTGCTAGTGAAGACACCTTCATCTTTATGTTTATAACATGTATGTTTGATTTGGGAATAATTCTGAATTAATAAATATGGCCATGTATTTATTTGCTATTTTTCAGTATAATTTTTTGAAATGAAACTATTCTTAAAAGTGTCTGTGAAAAAAACCAACAGTGTTTGAAACAAACAGAATATTCAGTTTATTCATCAATGTGCTTAAGCATTTATTTACAGTTCAGTACTACTTGGAGACTACAGATAAAAGCTATGTAAACATAAGACAAAAAGATATTGTCTTGTCCAAAAGGGTGCTCAAATTATGTCATATTTTAAATATTTGATGTGATTACAGATGGAATGGCTTCCCAGTCATTGTCTTTTGTTTTTCACAAAATTGTTTGAAGTATATATCAGTACTGATGTTCTGAGTTATCAAGGAAGAACTAGTCCAGTTTCATCCAAAATATTTAGTCAATGAGGGTTTCTTGACATCAAATTCACAAATCAGCAGTTGACCAAGCAGTATGATGGCATCACCTTGGCCAGGGCTGAGTTCAATGCAAATGGGCTAAGTGTGGTGAGCCAGGGTGAACAGTACAGTGCAAACAAGAACAGAGTAAGGAGCCATGGTGTGGACCACAGATCAGCAACTGAAACTGCTGGAAAGGTGATCACAGAATCATTGTGGACCAACATGGCTGGCAGCTTGTTCTGACACCTGGCTTGAAAGACTCTCTGAGACAAAGGCTGGAGGAATGGTTACATGGGCATGGGATATGGCACGAGGCAGGTGCTTGAGGTGGAGCCATTTGGTATCAGAGCCAAGCAGCTGCCAGAGCCAGACATGGAGCCTGGCCAGAGTGTCCCATGGCGTCACTGGAGAGGTCACTGGGGAGGTATCTGCCAACGGTGCATGTGTGTGTTGGGTCGGAGGTGGGGTAAGATTTTTTATGATACAGTCCCCATCACCTACTTGGTCTGCTTAGTAACAGTGTCACATTATTTGGGTTTATTTTCCTCTGTGAAAAGAATTCATTCAAATCTTCAGCTCTAGCTGTAAGTGGTTTAAAATAATCTGGCTAATTTTTTCCATTCTTTGTGGATTTTGCATTCCTGTGAGATGAGAAGCAGAAATGATGAAATTCTTTGGCATGTGGTGTTTTCATGTTGCTGATATGAAAACCACAATCAGAATATTACTTCCAGATTAAAAATATAATATTCAGCAGTTCTCAAATTATTCTTTTTTCAAAGGAGTGGAAATCTTGTTAAAGGTTTTAGAGGATTTTATCATGTATCAGTAAGTCAGAAAAAATTTTACTATAAGCGTTACCAGAAATAGACTGAACTTTCATAACCACAAATAAAGTAACTTACATTTTTCAAACTTACACTTTATCATAGAGTTATCATACCAAGTATGAAAATCATTATCACAGCATCAGGGCATTTGGAGCATGATACAGTGCAATTTTCCTTGATTTTGAAAAGAAAATGACATCTGCTATTTCCTCATTAGGATTTCTTGGGAATTGTCATGTTAGCTTAAAGCATTTTCATTTCAATTAATTCATATTTTCTAGTTTAAAACAACAACAGCTACAACAAACCTCTTGACCATCTCACGTAATTTAATGCTGTGTAACTACAGCAAACATCAACTACGTACCGTCTCTGTGGCTGCTGCTGCTTTTTGCCTTTTTCAGGTGACTTGCATCTACCAGAGATGTCCAACTGGTCTGCCAGCCTGTTTCTAATGGCAGTAGGATATATTGTTTTGGAGAAGACATAATCTTTAACATTAAAAAGAGGTCCGTAGCCCTTGCACCTACCTGGCATTCACAATAGTTGAATTAGAACATTACGAAGTGAATTTTGACAATTCCTTTAAGTTGGCATTTACAGATAATTTAGTTTATCTCAGTTTGAGTGAGATTCAAACGTGTATTTTTTAGTCCTGAGCTGTAATTTCTGCTAAAACTTATATTTAAAAGGTTCATTCATTTATTTTGTGCATATGCATATGTATTTGTTCTGTGGTAACATTTCCCATGTCTCTTCCAGTGACAACCTGCACTACTCTGGATTTGCTTTCAGTTGTCAGGACTTCTCCCATTATAAGACATCAAATAGAAACAATATGGAGATTGTAGGATAATGCAAAGTGGGGTCCATGAAAGCAGTTGGATCTTGTGAACAATTATTAGAGTGCAGAATTACTTTTTTATGTTTTGTATGGATAACATTATACAGAAGTATGTGTTTTATAACCTTGATTTATTTACAGTCTTTGCTTTGTCTCATGAAATCATATTTTGTATGTGGTTAGAACAACCTTTTTTTTTTCTGTCCTTGCTTGCATGGCCGCAGTCCATCTGACATACGTTTATGCCTTCTGCATTCAGCTGTTGCTATTCTCTGATAATGGAGAGGTCTGAAATTTTTCTTTGTATGTTGGAGTCAGTATAAAATATCAATTTCTTTGTCCTCTGCATGCCATTATCTTTTCTCACTGTTTTCTTCCTATATTTTCCAAAGATTCGTTATGTCAGCAAGAGAAATATGGTTACATGTCATTACTTTTGAAAAGAAAACAAAATCATATTTTAGTTGAGCTTGTTCATTTGACAGCTTTTCTTTCCTTCCTACAGTTTCAATAAAAGCGATGTTTACATAAACAGAAAATCTTTGTTCTTAGATGTCTGTCTCAATCTGGAAGATAACACTGTGAATCATATGTATAGCTGGTGATCTTAGAAGGGGCAAATTGTGGCACAATAATATCCTGGTCTGGGTCAGGATCTTCCACAAAACAAATAAAAGTTGGTATTTAAAACCAGTAATAAAAGCCTAAAACCAACTTAATGCTTTTTTTCTGTAATTGTAATAATGAAGAGGAGAACACACAATAATACACACAGTACTACACTTTTTTTTTTTCAAATCAGTGTAACTATACTCCTCTCTTGAAAAAAAAAAACCCACAAAAACCCCACAAAAAACAAACAGCTTTACAGAAAAATTCTTGGTTAATGTAATAAATATATGAAAATATAATATAGAACTGTATATATAATGCATAAGGTATACATGTATTTATATTACACAGAATATAATATATATTTTGTATATACTTTTGTATAATATGTAAAATATAATTTAAAATCAATGAAAAATTTTTACAATGGAGCAAAATACAGAGTGGAATCTAAGTCAAAATGCTGAACTTAAACACCGAAAGTTGGGTGGATGCAAACATTATTGAAACCTAACACTTTATCAAACATATAATTGAAAACCACTCATCGATTAGATTTATTATTAATTCTTTCCTAGTTCATATTTACATTTAATTTGTACTTAACATGCTAAATAAAGGGCTAGAATGGTAATTCTTTAAGACCCTGTTTGAGCCTCTAGAATGTTTATATATTTATTTGCTTTTTTCTCATCATTGTCAAGTTCAAACCAATCTTGGGGTTTGAATCCAGAGCTCAAAAAAGCTTTCTGTTTTCCAGAAATTTCAAGAGGAACTGTGCATGGTTGAGCAGCTGGAAAAATCTTTGCATAGTATATAATCTAGAACAGGTATATTTTTGTATGAAACTATGAGTAAATGCATATATGTATACACATTGCAATAGGTGAATTTTCTTTATTTGGGGTATTCTGGTTTTCTATTTATACATAAATAGTTACACATAAAAAATGTAACTTGCTAACTATCCTAAAAACTATTATTTATCTTAACTGCAGACCATAAAACATGCTCTTAGAACTATAGATTTCTAATACAGACAACATATAATATTGTACCTTAAAAGATATTTGGAAATATTTTTATGATGTTATTAATTATTTCAGAGATTGCTTTAAGGAACATGATGCTACCTTGATGCTCTAGAATTAATTTCCTCCACTTCCACTGGTTTTGTGCTACTAGGTAGAGAATAGAAACACCAAATAATCAAGAGGCAAGGAAAAAAAAGAATATATAGTCAGACTGTGCTAAGAAAACACAGCAAAGTGAATTTGAATAAGATCTTAAGACTGAAAAGGAAGAAAACATCTACAGCTTGCACCCTGATGAAGAGGGAAGGAAGAAATCCTTGTCAGTGATGTTGCAGCTCTCCTGGGAAGCTTTGAGTGCAGTGAAACCTTCTCAGCCCTGACCAGCAGGCACCAACAGCCTCAGGAGCCGAGGAGCATGGGCAGAGTTTGTGTAACAGCACCAGGCAATGCAGCAGATACTCGGAAAGCTTTTGTGCAATATTTTGAACTTTTTTATCGAGGCCTGTCTGTGTTGATCTGGACTGTGAACATATATTACTGGGTAGCTAGACTAATGATGCAGACTATAAGACTGTTAAAATATTAATTGGACTAATAGCAAATTCTTGGCTTCACATATGAGGATGTTTTTCTGCTTGTCCATAGCAAGATTTTGTGTTTAACATTTTACATAAATAGAAGGACATTGTGATTACTGTCTTTAGATTACACATTAAATAGGTCCAACTGAAAAACGTGCATCATAGCATATTAATATTTATCTCTTCTGCTGTTGTATTTCAAAGGTCAGCAGTGAATTTTAGCTGCTCCCTGCCATTTGCAAGGATTGTTCCATAAATCTTACTAACCCTGACTAGATGTGTTTATGAGTTGGACAGCTCTTTTAATGTTATTTGAACTCCTCATGGAAATGGACATTCAGGAAATGGACAAGTGTGTGAAAGTGTAAAAGGAAAGAAATGTCATTGCAAAGATGAAATGCTAAGAGTTTCCATTAAGCAGATGAAGGTTCCCAGAGTGACAGAAAACCATTTTTTTAAACAAAACTAGAAGATGGGCTGCCACATTTGCCAGCTGAGCATTTGCACCTGGCTGAAAATATGTTGATGCAGATGGCAGTTAATGCAACATTTGGCCATGTTACACATTGGCTGTAATAAAATATTTTTCTTTGGGACATCAAGTTAATATTTTAGCTTCATTACATTTACAATAAAGTCCATAACGTTAAAGAAATTAATTGACATAAAAGATCCACCTCTGCACATCTTTCCTTTACTCAGGATTACAAAGAATCCATCAGCCATCAAAATGCAGGTATTTGACTAAGGATGAATACTTCACATATGAGGAAAATCTTTGTTTTCCATGCAATTAGATTATCAAATTATTATAAAATAGACACAAAAAACGGCAAAGTTGTTGGTTTTGGTTCTATTTTTTTTTTTTATAATTGTACTGGGTCTGTCTGGGATGGAGTTAATTTTCTTTGTAACAGCCTGTGTGGTGTTGTGTTTGAGATTTTTGAGCAAAACGGTGTCGATAACAAACCAATGTTTTATCCACTGCTGAACAGTGTTTGCACAGCATCAAGGTTTTCTCTGCTTCTTACTCTGTCCCTGCCCCTGCCAGGGAATAGGCAGGAGGTGGTCAAGAGGTTGGGAGGGGACACAGATGTGACAACTGACCCAACTGAACAAAGGGATATTCCAAACCGTATGACAACATGCTCAGTAATAAAACTCTGTGCGTGTGTATGTGTGCACGTGCGTGCGTGTGTTGTGTGAGGGCACTGCTTTTCCTAGGTAGCCTTTCCTCAGAGGCTGGCTGGGAATCTGTCTGCTCGTGGCAGGTGATAAGTGATTGCCTTTGTATCTCTTCTTTTTTTTTCTTCACTTATAAAACTGTCTTTATCTTGCCCCATGATTTTTTCTTGCTTTTGCCCTTCTGATTCTTTCCCCCAGTTCTGCTAGAGGGAGGGAGAGTGAGGGACAGGCTGGTCGGTGCTTAGTTGTCAGGGGTCAACCCACCACACTAATCAGCTATTAATCTTTTCATATTTGCTGTACGCCAATGTAAGATTTTTGTGTTCTTTTTCTGTATTTTATTTTAATAGACTTTTTTGTTTTATTTTAATTTTACTGTGGTTATCTTAACTCTAAGCTCACCGTACATTTTCCTGTCAGGTCAACTCCATGTTTGTACTTAATCCAGTTCTCTGAGGCCTTAAATTCAACATAAAACTATCTGCCATTTACCATACAGTGGTTTATACTGAATAAATTGTGTGAATTTTCTGAAATGTCACCTACATATGGTAACAACTTAGTGGTCCTGCTGCAAAGTGATTTAGCCTTCGCTTCCTTATGCAGTTTCTTCCCCTGAAGAAAACCCAGTGGATGCATAACACACAGTGCCAGTTGTTTGACAACTGTTTCATACATCAGATGTAAGATGAATCTTCTTTTACACATCGCTTCCCATGTCAACAGACAAGAATGTCAATAAATCAAGTCTCAGTTTTATAATAAACAAAATCACCAAAGAAGTGCTCATTTTCTTGAGATTCTAGGACCTACTCTATTTTGATGGGCTAGGCAGTCTGAATTGGTAACTGGATTAAAAGTTTAAGTGGGCAAAGAATAAAAGCAATGGATTCTCAAAAATGTTTGCAGGTTGTTTATTAGCTATTTTTCCCCTTCAAGAAAAAGTTTTGATCAGAAAATAATGTTCAATTGAAATTGAAATGGAAATTTCTCAAGAGAATCTTACTTAAACTTTAATTAAAATAGTTTTGAAGAGATAGAGTCCATAAAAATGTGTTGAAACAAGAAAATTATAAGTATACAAAAACAGTGAAGAAAGGATTTAAATATGCAATTTTTCACATCCCATGTCAAAGATCTAATCAATAAGCTGCTTATTTATATTATAGTGAGTTTGGTTTGTATTTCATAAGATTCTTAAGAACAAGTTTCTCCTTGGTAGAGAAAGGAAAGAGCTGTGAACTTCCCAAAACTTCTGAGTATAGAAAAGTAATTTCTGAACAAACTATGTTGCATGCCTCCATTTGGACTTGTTTGGAAATGCTTTCCAGGAGGATTATCTCCATCACCTTCCCAGGGATTGAAGTGGCACTGACTGGTCTGTCATGGTTTAGCTCCAGCCGGCAACTAAGCACCACGCAGCCGCTCACTCACTCCCCCTCCCACAGTGGGATGGGGGAGAGGATTAGAAAAAAACCTCGTGGGTTGTGATAAACACAGTTTAATGGGACAGAAAGAGAGGAGGAAACAACAATGATAACAACAATAATATGGACAAAAGAATGTACAAGAACAAGGGATGCCCAATACAGCAGTTGCTCACCACCCAGTGATCGACAGTCGTCCCCGAGCAGCTATTCCTGCCCCCCCGGCCAACTCCAGTTTATGTACTGGGCATGACGTCAGATGGTAGGGAATATCTCTTTGGCCAGCCTGGGTCAGCTGTCCTGGCTGTGTCCCCTCCCAGCTCCCGGTGCACCCCCAGCCTGCTCGCTGGCAGGCCAGCACGAGAAGCTGGACTGTCCTTGACTGCTCAGCAACAACCCAAAACATCAGCACGTTATCAACAGTTTCTCATCCCAAATCCAAAACACAGTCTCACACTGGCTTCTGTGAAGAAAACCAGCTCTATCCTGGCTGAAACCAGGACAAGCTCCATGGTAGGCTCCTTCTTGCCTTGCTTGAAGACAGGAGTGATGTTTGCGTTCTCCTGAATCTCCCTTCTCTCTATGACCATATCCCATAAGATGCTTCCAAGCAGACCTATGAAGAGGTTGAAGTCTTCTTTCCAAAATACAGGACTGTGGTCCTGCTTTTTGTATTGCCCCCTTCTACTAGGATCCTGAACTCCACCATCTCATCATCTATATAGGATATCATGAATAGCACATTTACAGACTATTTATTTACCTGTTTTGAAGTTAATACATTTATTTATTGTATTAAACCAATTTTTAAAATGGAACAATTTAAGAAATACTTCATTTTTATTCATAGAATTAATAGCTACCCATCATTATATGTTTAATTCAATTCTTATATAGATCTTTAAGGCTTCAAGAGAATCTGTGATATTCTTAGAACTGAAGTGCTCAAATGTGAGCTGTGATGAATCAGTAAAAGTTTCAAAACATACTTTTTTTTTTTCACAGAAAAATGAAAGTAATTGAAAGAGGATAATCTAAATGAAAATGGGAAAGTTTCTTTGGTTGCATAGTGCTTGGCACAGGACACACCATATGTAGCCTAATAATAAAATACGTTGTAAAATAATTATCAGAGATATGATTGATAGACATTCCAAAGGTGTTTAGAATTCATAACACTCATTTCCTTTGGTTATATTGAGGCATATGATAGCAAAAATAAAATATTCCTATAAGTTACTTTTTCCATATTTCTCTCTATGACTGTTGTGATACTGAAAATATATAAATCTACATCTGTCAGACAACATAAAGTAACTTATGTCCACTAAAATCTGACTGATTTTTTTTTTCCCCTGAGAGTATATGGAATGTGGAAATCCTGGACAGTTTAATTTCTATGAATGTTTGACACTGATATCAATGGAACTACATTTTTAACTTAGTCTGTTCAGGTACCTCTTGAGGGTCCCTGAACTTGTTTATTTCACATATGCAGAAAGCATCCCAGGTCATACTGCATTTTAAATAATAATGAAGAGATTCCATAGATATTGTAAAAGTGAGATCATTGCTGCAATCAATGACTAGGTTAGTCGCACAAGGAAACTGGTTTACAAAGCACCTTGAAAAATACAATAAAAAGAAAATTCTGGAAGGTTTTTTTTTGTCATTTCAGCATTGTTTGTTGCTTTTTTTTAATGCTTAGAAAAGAGGTAAGATATATGCCAAAATCTAAGTAGACAAAAGGATTTCATATTATGTCTGAATTGTGAAAACAGTACTGTATCCCTTCAATACCTGAAACTGACAAACATATAAAGATGAGTTTTTTATACATTACATTTTAAATTCAGTTGCAAACTTCTAGCCTTTAATAAAAGAAGGCTGACTACTTAGAAAAAATGACCTTATATATATTTCACACCATGGTCTTTTATTTCCTCTTTGCTAGCCATTCCTTTATACATAACAGAAAATAGTCTAAGAGACAGAGTGAAGTTTTAAATTTTTTTTTAAGCATTGAGTCTGCAAGAAAAGCTTATTCTCCATATAAACAGATTCTCTTTAAAAGGACACGTTATGGTCGATAAAATTGCTTATTTTTCTTATTAAAAGAAATTTCATTAAATATGTTTAATTCTCTCGCCTCATACAGAAAGAATTAAGAGATTTGCAATAGGACATCAAGTGCCTAAATACAAATACTCTCTCCACTACTATTTCTCTGGATGCATGTCTTCTAACCATTCACTTTGTGTAGAAGAATCCAACGTTCTGCTTAGTGTGTTCTTTTGTAAATAAAAATTTTATCATAACTGCTCTAAGATTCGAAAGCTAATCATGTTTTCTACTGCATATCTTACAGAATCTAATGGAAAATATTTCTTCTTATTACATTGATGTAAATCAAATACAGCAAGGTCAATGTGATTACCACTAGTCCAGTAAAAATTAGAACAGATTATACTTTAAAAATGTTTGTAATTTTTGTTTGGCAAAAGCTTGAACTTCATTGTAATGATTATTAGTCAGTATGTTATTGTTATAAATATAACTAGGTTGAATTTTTTCCTGTTGTCTCATTTATTTTTAACATCAAGAGAAACATTTTTGAAGTGTTAAACACTGAAGAAAATAAAATATGACAAAATAGACTTATATAAAAAATACTCAAATACTGAAAATCATAATAAATATTGATCTGATATCCTACAGTTCAGGCTGTACAGACACAAAGAGTAAAAGACACATGAATGTCTTTTACTGAAAAAATATACATATGGAAAAAACCAATGCTTGTATTAAGTAAATATATATATTTCTATATAAATTAAAAAAAAAACTTTTTTATTCAATTGTTTTTCCAATATTTCAGTTCCCATAGACTTTTTCCTTTCAAGAAGTAGAGACAGATTTGAGCATCTTTGATATCAGTCTGTTTATTTGCAAAAATGCATAAATGTGCAAGGAGGAGGGTGAGTTGAGCATAGACATGTCAGAAAGCAAGGACAAGATTCAACTGATTTCATTCCCCAGTTAATTGAAAAGTTCACATCCTAGACTTTATTTTGTGCTGTCCATTATTTCTTTTCCTGAAGGATAGATCTTAAATCTACTCAAATATCTGCCTTTATCTCTGATGTTCCACATCTAGTCAAACACATTTTTTAGCTAAACAATGATCTGATACATCTTGTTTTCCAGGATATTTAATTTCTAAAAAATTGCCTCTTCATATATTTAGCTATGCATACGTATTGTGTGTTTCAACATGGTTTAGACAATTTTTAACAGGAACAACTGCTGTACTGTCAGGGACTGTACTGTCCTTTTAGTTCACAACTTCACAAGAGGGATTAGGGGTGCTAGCTACTATGAATTTATCAACTTTTTAAACACTTTTAACTTGGAACTTCAGCACAAATAAAAATGCAAGGTAAATTTTTCAGAACCGGATACTCCTAGTATTTTTCCTACATTATTCCAGACTGTTTATGAATTATTTATAAAAATGAGACTGGTGAAGCTATATTATTTGGGTCACTATATTTTTAGTATATGTCAATTAGTATCTGCAACCTTGTGAAATGTACTTGAAATTTAACAATGAATGTTGGCTTCATGTCAAGTATTTTTCTAGGTTTGAAAACTGAAAACAAGTTCAATGCTTTTGAAAGATCACAGTGACTTCCTTTTATGCTTTGCTGGCACTCCCAAACCAGGGAGAAGAAAGCTTTCCAATTCAAATGTAAGGGAATCAAAAACACAACAGGGCATTGGAAAAATAAAAGGGACAAGACATTTGTGGTTGTGTATACAGAAAGGATTTGGATAAAGTTGAAACGACTGTTCAAAACACCAGGAACTCCTAGGAAAGAACAAACTCGACATAGTTATTTCAGGAGACTGGGATTAGGAGTTGAGGCTAGAAGGAAAGACAACTGGAAACATGAGCAAGCAGGGACTAGATGGATTCTTGGAGGGACTAGGATGCTAAAAATTTGGTGTAACACCTTTCTCACACCATCAGTCTGAAGCTACCGACATTAGGAACCAGAAGAGTCATGCAAGGCTGAGTATTGTAACAGGAAAAAAGGCTAGGAACTAAGACTTATTTCTATAAATAATTTATCTATATTATTGCTATTAATGAGGTTTTGTATGGAAATATTTTTTTCTTTTACTCTAATAATTAGATCTGAACTGATAATGACTATAGGTCAGTTGGATTAGACTAGGCTGTTAATATTCAAATATATTAGCAATAAATTCTTGACTTGATATTTTCCTTGCCCATAAACAATACCTTGAGTAAAACAAATAGACCAGCTTAAAATACTGCTAACCTGTAGGTGTGCTTCTGTGTGAGCCATCTGAAAAATGGGCTAATAATTTATTGCTCATTACTTCTTTCTTATTTGTTTGTTCCTGCTTAATTTTTCCTCTGTTTTTCATTGAAAAGGATAGCTCAGATTCATTCAGTGAGACAAAGAGGCCCTTTGGGAGCTAAAGGTTGCTTGTTTTTTCCATGTGGAAAATGTTGATAAGGTCTATATACTGAGGTTTTACATGTACATGTCTAATACTCTCCTTTACGCTCCTGTTGTATTCCTGTTGTTTCTGCCTACAAAACAAGACTATGGTTTTTAAAGCTATAAAGATTTATCTTGTAAATATTTATCTATATTTATTATTTATAATCAATATAGATACTTCTCTAGATCATTCTGAAAACTGGGTAAGGAGTGAGAAGAGACATAAACTACCCCCTTTACACATAGCATGTGCTACAACGATGGAACTAATGATACAGCTAAATGCATTACTAATTACAAATCTGAAGAAAAACCTTGAAGACATATCTAGTATTTATGTTTATTTCAGGATGTTTCAGGTGCTGTCAAACAGTTGTGTTATAATTGCAAAGAAAATTGGCAGAAAGCTGGGAGATTTCTAAGAAGTCGTGCACTTAGAAGTGTTATAGCAGGAAGAATTAAAGTTTTCTTTTCCATTTCTTTACATAATAGATTGACTGATAGAAAGAGAAACAACTGTGTAACAGAAGTATGAAGGTCCTCTGTGAACACAGTCAGTACAACAGCTGATATGGGAATCATCCTTCACTTTCAGTGCATGCATTTTTTAAATGTCTAGGTTAGCCACTAGATTTGAAATAGAATAATTATGGTTTCTAACTATGTTACTTTGGAGGAATTACTTTTTTTTTTATTTCCACCCTTTTTTAATGACAAAAATGGATGTGCTCAGACTGGAGAGAAATTGAGTTCTTTTCTCTACTTACCCCTCCTATCCTCAAGTGACAGTAGAAAGCCATTTACCTTGTGTTTATAAGCCTCTTCATATTCTAGTCTTCATACATGAACCAGAGCTTCTCATGTTGTCAGGGGTAAAACAACACATTTACTTGGAAAAGCAAACTGCAGTCTGCTGTGTTGGGTACATGACATAAACTAGTGTTGTTTTTCAACAACTGTTGCAAGCTTTCCATGAGACCTAATAAAGAGAGAGCAAGGTGATGTTAACACCTTGATGTTAGCAAAGGAAAAATTTCTGTGCTAATATAAACTTGAGCAACTGCAAAGATTTCAATGGAATTGAATTCTCCATTAAAATCCTACGTACACATGGCAAGATCCCACAGAAGAGGAAAGAAATTGATGTCTAAGCTAAAATCTGCAGAAGCAGATTTCTACAGAATTCTCTACAGAAGAGAATTTAAATAGCTTAGCAAAAGGAAAACCTTTTAGTAGCATTTAATTCCCAACACAGTTCAGGCCAGCGACTCTTCCCAAGGTAGGTCAGTTATGATAATCCTGTTTTAGAGGGTAAAGAGAATTCAGTAGTATGGATAAGGTCTATTCTATGTTCTTTTTTGCTAGAGAGATATTCTGGAATTTATTGTTAGACATAGCTGCTATGATCTGTATAGCTATATATAGATGTTATTCTCTAACCTCATCAGCTCCACTCCTTTCTGGTAATAAAATATACACAATCAAAATCCAATTTTATTTTAATTAATTAATTATTTTTATTTTCATTTTAATTAATTTAAATTTAAAAAGGTCTTGGTTGTAAGTACCTACTGGAGATACTTGAAGATGTACAAAAATGTATTTTTAAAACATTTTCAAAAATTTGGCTCACAAAAGTTTAAATTTATGTAGGGTGCAGGTACATGATTAGTTTACTGATTGTAAATTACCCAAATGTGTCATGATTAATCTGTCTCAGGAGGGGCCATGCAGTTGACTAAGTTCATAGATGTGCAATTTGAGAAGTCTTAAGGTATTTCAGGCATCCACATGGGAATGGCTCATCTGACAAAAAAATCTATGACACCCTTGCCCTTTTGGACCATCCAGTTATGGAATACTGTACATCTCAGATGGTACTAGATGTTTGTATTTGAGGGATTGCACTGTGCCTTTTGGTAATACAATCACTAGAGTGCAATTCAGTTTATGAGGTATTAGTTTCTACTTGGTGAAGTAACTCCTTAGACCCCATTAATTGTATTGACTAGCTGATTGTGATAGAAGCTTGGATATTGTATATAGACACCTATATATATGAGTTCTCTTAACCTGGAGCCAGATAACTGATATAAGCTGCACTGCTTTACTTGTTCCTGTATATGTTATTAACTCACAGTGAATACAAGCGAATGTGATTTAATGTAAGGTACAGTTAAAAAGTTTAAAGTTATGTCACCTTACATTTCCTATGAGTTAAGAGCATATACACAAGGTCCAGCTTCAGCTTTTGAAGCTGTAACAACTTGAATGTGAGCCAGTGCCCTCAATGGTCTCAAAACAACACGTATGTAGGACTTCAGTGGTTTTATATAGGCCTTCTGTGCAAATAAAAAAAAAAATCAGAAAATAGAAATACTTTTCACTTTCATAGAAAAACAGTTTATGCAAGAATCTTAAACCAGTTGCAAATGCTAATTAATTAATCAACCAGTTCTTTCACACTTTTCATCTATCCACTAGTCAATACTCTCTTCTAGACTGAGTAATTTGGTGATTTTCATAAATTCCTTTCAAATCCCCATAACAGGATTCTGATGACAGATACTCAGATATACTTTGAAAGGAATTCCATTGATAATTACACAAATATTTCATTTAATGGTTCATCTGTGTGCTTTTGACTTTTGTGCTGAGCAATGAGATAGGGAAGACAAAGTCACAGTATGGCACTCCACACTGTGCAGCTGCACTACATAAAAAGCTAAGTTGATAACTTTGATTATTTTTATGAAGAAAGAAGCTTGTCCTCTGACAGTTACATTAAAGTGTAGCTTATACATACACAGGCAAAAGAGAAACTGAAAGAATACAAAAAACTTTTCTTGAGCCAAAACAGTCAGCAAATGAAGATTACCTTTCCCTTTATAAAATTGCTTTTATAAGGATGTGCAAAAGCTACAGAATTGGGTATCTTACATTCAATTGTATTTTCATGGCATTTAGGAATAGGTTTTGAGATTCTTGGCCGTGTTTTCAAAACATTGGTAGAACTGAATTTGCAGTCACGCATGCAATCAAAATAGCTCTCCATAAAATACTTACATCAGGAGAGACACAAAACTAGGAATATAACTTTTACTGTTATCATTCCTCAGAAAAAGTTACTCCATTTTAGTGATTTTTGCCTTAAGTAAGGCAGTTAATAGGAAAAGAAAAAAAATTAATAAGACATAAAGTATGGTCCTGTGGATTAATTTAGGCCTCCTAGATGCTAAAAATAGAGATTAACACAGACATTTGACCCCAGAAGTGGATTTCATGGAAATGCAACATTGCTTTGAACTTTTTGTTAACAACAACATAAGGTATGTAGGGAACACACCTTACACACAGGGCTAAAAATTTATTGTTAGTCTAATTAGTCTTAACAGAATAATCAAAATACAAGAAGCAGTTCTTAGTTACAATAACGCTAGCACTCACGGTCTGAATTATCTAATAAACACGTTAAAAGACTCAATAATATACTAGCTAAAGTTGTTACATGAAAAATTCCTAGTATCTGTATGTTTTATTTGATGTTGTGTATCCCCTCTGGGCCCTAGATCCAGTGGCTCCAACCTTCTTTCAGCAGAGAGGAGCGGGAGGTTCAGTGCCAGAATTCTTTACCTGGAGAAGTTTGATAATAGTGGGGACCTTAACCTCTTGGGTTTTGATCCATTTTATATAGTCAGCTGACTAGGCTTCAGTTCACAGCTAAATTTCAACCGTTTTCACTTAGACAACATTTACAATGCTAGACGATTTTTACTAAAGATGAAACAAGCCAGAAACACTTCAGTCCAAGACAAGCCCAGACAAGTCTTGATATAAAAATAAAATACTTGTAGCACCAGCAAAAGTCTTATTCAGTATATACTTAAGTTTCCCGTTAAATCAATGGACAAAAATTAGTGGTTCAGAATGATAATTCACAGCAAATTAAGAAAATTGGGTATATCTGAAAGGTGATTCACAAAAATTTATGTACTGGGCTGGCAAATAGAAAATGAGATTGCATTCCCCTTGGGTGTTAGACTTTGTTTCTACAGAGCCTTCCTATAGTATTGTTGTGGTTTAACACCAGCCAGCAACTAAGCACTGTGCACCCAGTCGCTCACTCCCCCCATGGTGGGACGGGGGAGACAGTCAGAAGAGTAAAAGTGAGAAAACTCATTATTTGAGGTAAAGACAGTTTAATAGGTGAAGCAAAAGCTGTGCATGCAAGCAGAGCAAAACAAGGAATTAAGTCACCACTCTCCATGGACAGGCAGGTGTTCAGCCATCTCCAGGGAAGCAGGGCTCCATCACGCGTAATGGTTTCTTGGGAAGACAGATGCCATAACTCTGAACTTCCCTCCACCCCTTCCTTCTTCTTCGTCCCAACTTTATATATTGAGCCTGATGTCATATGGTAGGGAATATCAATTTGTTCAGCCTGGGTCAGCTGTCCTGGCTGTGTCCCCTCCCAGCTCCCCGTGCACCCTCAGCCTTCTTGCTGGCAGGCCAGCACGAGAAGCTGGACTGTCCTTGACTGCTCAGCAACAACCCAAAACATCAGTATGTTATCAACATTTTCTCATCCCAAATCCAAACATATCCTCACACTAGCTTCTCTGAAGAAAATTAACTCTATCCCAGCTGAAACCAGGACAAGGATACTGCTTGAACTATTCTGCTAGGAAAGTCATGAGCCCTAGGTTCTCTACACTGTTTATACAAGCAGAACTAATCAGATATAAAATGCAAATAAGTATATTAAACGTTCCCTGACTACACAGACTGGGTTTTTTTGCTGTAGCTGTCATAAATAACTTTCTCTGGAGTTATTCAGAGTTCCTGCTCCTCCAATAACTAAGTAAGGAACTATGTATGTATTTTACTTATGCTCTATTCCCTTTTTCTTTTTCTTCCCCCACGTTCAGGACAATAACCCTAAAATGTAATTTTCCACCAAAAATTTAGGTGCATCTACAACCAAGTCACTGCTAAGTTATAAATAAGGTCACTGTGGCCTGACTAGGGAGTTATCCTGGAGATTCATTATTCAAAATTGCATTTAATGTTAATAGACAGAATCCTCAGTTTTACAGCCTTGCTTACAATTCCATTCTGTCCATTTATAGTTTCATTATTCTATTTTTCTTTTGTCTTCTCATTTTTCAGCATTTCTATGATTGTAAAACTCTAGAGGAATACATTAGCTAAGCATTTTTTCTTATGTAGTTCATCTGTATTATGACACACCCAGTAAGTCAATGTCAATGGATTTTTTGGTTGATTTGGTTGGGGTTTTTTTTGTTTCTTAGGTCATTTTTGGTTAAGAAAGGAACAGAAGCACCTAGTAAATAGGATTTCTATGTGAAGTAGGAGAGGGGTCCTTTATTTCTCATATAAATTCACTATTATTTCTAAAGAGGTCGTCTTTGACTCTCTGAAATGTACTCTTCCAACCAATTAAAACTGCCATTTTAGGTTTACAACTTTTGGCATAAACTTATGCAAGTTATATAAGAGTGCATATGCACACTCGATGCAGCTTCTTTACCTATATATAGTTTCTGTAAAGATTAAATTTATTCTATTTTGTCTTTCTGTTTATTGGCTTAAAACTCCCAACTTTTAGTGCCTTAGGCTCTTAAGCTCCAGGAAAAATTGCAGAAATATCCTTTTGTTATAAGTGTTCTCTCATGTTTGTCAGAGTTAATAGGTTTTAGTCTAATAAACAGGTTTCCAGTGTGGTAAACTACCTGTCATACATCTTTAAACTTCAAAGAAACTGAAGGCCTCACAGAAATCTGTGCACATAGAACCTTATAAGATAAGACTGAAACTGTGTGCTGTTCTCTGTTCTATCTCACAATCTAAAACAAGCTCTGTATGTTATGGACTGCTCAAACATCCTTTATAATTCTGACCCTGTTTGTGTCAGCTCTCATACACAGTAACATTTCAGAGGGGCTCTGGTTAAGCAGTCTTTTATCCATATTTTTTATGGATAAAAAATATGTATGCCTTTGTGAGAGACAGTATTCCCAAGGCAGAGTAGATCCCCTTTATGTAGTTAGGATGAAGAGGGAGAGCCTTCCTCCTGTTGCTAAACTCAGTTAATCTGAACCAGTTGTCCATAAAAGGATTTTGGGTATGTGTGCACAAGATTTTCTTTGTGTAAAGCAAAGAAAAACGGTGCTTATTTTATGTTTCTATAGTGTGTTAGTTCTTGCTTGGTACAGAAATACTGAAGCGAAAACATTATTCATGAGGCACCAATAGCCATCATGTTATTTTCTCAAACCATCATCAGGATGGATCACAGAAATTAATTTTTCGGTGTCATAAAATAGAACAATTTTAGATGTGTTACTTGGACTGGGTATCTTTCTGCATTGCCAACTGAAACTTCAAACCGAGTACACTCAGGCACACATGGATAAACAACAGAGCAGCTGTCCCTGCCTGTGAGGGCCAAGATCATTATTACCCTTCACCTTATTTTGCTATAATATCACATGTTACAGAATCAATGGATGATATTGACAGCATTCTACATTACAAAACTTCGTAATAGAACCAGAAGGTTTGAATGATCTGACTAATTATTTCAGTTGATCATGAATGAGAGAGAAACTATTTTTAAATAAGATTAGGAAAGAATAAGATTCTTACTGAAAAATTAGAAGAAGGGAAGAGAGGAATGAACAGCATAAACGTGGGCACAGAATTGCCTAAAAAACCTGGGAAACAAATAGAGAAGAAAAACCAATATGAATCAAAATAAACAATGCCAACAGAGAAAGAAATGAGAAATGAAGAAATGGAAAGACCTGAAAATGGGAATGAAAAGAATATGAAGTGAAGCACTTGTTAGACATGAACCATAATTCAAATTGTAATAATTTGCATTTTATGCAAAAATATTTGAAGAACATTTGATCAAAGTATTCAGAACTCAACTGTACAGGTCCCTAAAGGACCTGATCTAACTGGACCAGCTCAGAGCCGGAGGCTGGAGTAGATGTCCTCTGGAGGTCAATCCAATCTGCACAATTCTGTGATCTAATGGAAACATAATCATCCTGTAGTTATTTTGTTATGACTTGCTAAAGCCATGTTGGTGGTTTGTTTCGCTTACAAAAAGTTTGATATTTGAAAAGTGTTTCCTAAAAAAATTGGCAAATCCAGTTACTTACCCCTTCCTCCATGAGTTTTCATCTCTTCGGGTGTTAGTTAAAGGGAAAGTGTTTTCACGTGCTCAACCTGTTTTTTCTCACTGACTTATGACAATTTCTCCATGTTCTCTAATCATATTTAATTCATTTTTTCTGACTACTGATTTCCTGAAAAAATCATTGGTATTTAGTTTTGTCAAATTCTCGCCTGGATTTGAAATGATAGATAAGAACAAGTCCTGAGCAAACACTGGCACATTGTAGGACATGAGCTAATAATCACAGAAAAGATACATTAATTTCATACAGCATTATTCTTTTGGAATCATTTTCTTGCCCCACTGCATTAGCATCCTGATTTCTGTTAGGTTCCCATGAAACAACTGTATATGAACTACTGAAAAATTTAAGTGTCAGCTGAATACAGAACAAAATTGAAAACTCATCCTGAGAAAGTCAGAGAATTTGTATTTTAAAGAGAAAGAAGCTCCTTATATCTCTAAGACTTTCAATTTTTTCCTTGAATCTTTCAGATATTACTTTTCCTATCAAGTATGCTTTATGTATGCAGTGTCTCTCATATATTTAATTTTTAGATATCTCAATTATTTTGTAACAGATACTCATATTTTTATTTTTTCTTTTCCCTTTGATCTCACCATGGAACAGGAGAATAAACTACATGAACTCCACAGAGACCTTCAATCTCTACTTTAATGGATCTCTAATTCTTTATTACAAAGATGATCAAAATAGGACAGATTTTTACATAAATTTTTAGTGATATTTATTTAAGATTTTTTAGCAGTTGGGTTTTGTTTTTGGGTTGAGGTGTTGTTCTTGTTGGTTTTGGGCGGTTTGGGTAGGGTTTTTTTGTTCCCCTATAATGTAACTTAAACCTGTCTAGTCTTATGTTTTATTGTGAGTTTTACATGATCATCTGGAATCCCAGTCTGTGTTACAATTTTGTTAAAATGTTTGTATCATAAAAATTACCAGGCTGTACCATTTACAACACACTTCAATATGTGTTTAGAATACAGTATTCTATTTGTTGGTGTGATTCATGAAAAATACTATGGACTTTTGTTTTTCATTAAGATGATAATCACTGTGTACACTGCCTTGTCATTCTTCTGATACAAAATGTATCTCTTCAACACAGTCTAATATTAACTTTAATGTTAGTGCCCGTCTCTATTTGCATGGTAACAATCATTTTACTCAACAATAAAACATAAACTTTCATACAAATCTGCTAGACTCATTCCAATGTTTCTGACTAAAAGGGCCTATTAAGAATAGATCAGTGTTCTTATTTACATTGTAACATGAAAAAGAATTACAGAGCAATAAAAGCAACCTGACATAGACACCTACTGTCAAATAACCTATGTAACGATTGAAGATCATTTAGCTTAAAGATCTGTTACAGTCATCCTACATAAGCATTTGGAATATAAACCTAATGCAGAATATGTCTAGAACTCACGTAGATTGTAGATACAAGAATGCGTCATGGGGAACTATTCTGGTTTGGGAATTTTTTCCCTGTTTTTTGAATGCTAAGTAAACAAGGCTTGACAAGAAACCTACAAACTGACTGTAGTTTAGAAAAAAGAATTTTCAATAGGAAAAAGAAAGGCAAAAAGGGCCAACCTTGTCCTGCACAGCATAGCTAGCTGGTCAAGGGAGGTGATTGTCCCACTCTACACTGCACTGGTGCAGCCCCACCTCAAATACCGTGTGGAGTTTTGAGTGCCTCAATATAAGAAGGACATCAAACTATTAGAGTGTGTCCAGAGGAGGGTGACCAAGATGGTGAAAGGTCTCAAGGGCAAGACTTGGAAGGAGCAGCTGAGGTCACTTGGCTTGTTCAGCTTGGAGAAGAGAAAGCTAAAGGGTGACCTCATGGCAGCCTAAAACTTCCTCAAGGGGGAAGCAGAGGGGGAGGTGCTGATCTCTCTCTGGTGACTAGCAACAGGACACAAGGAAATGGAATGAAGCTGTGGCAGGGAAAGTTCAGATTGGACATTAGGAAAAGATCGTTCACTGAGAGGGTGGTCAGTCACTGGAACAGGCTCCCCAGGGAAGTGGTCATGGCACCAAGCCTGTCAGAGTTCAAGGAGTCATTTGATTTAGTTTTAGGTAGTCCTGCAAGGAGCAGGGAGTTGGACTTGATGACCCTTATGGGTCCCTTCCAACTTGAGATATTCTATGATTCTATGTTTCTAAGTGAAGGAAAGCTTTCTATTATGCCCTATGAGATGCTAATCAAACTGTGCAATTTCTGTGTGCTGTACATGGTTAGTATCAGTTACAATCATTCATTCTAGATGGTACTTGTACTCTGCAAATGTTTGATCTGTCCTCTATGTTAAGCTACCATAACTTTAACCAGATCTTAATTATTCAATAAGACATGCATAAATGCATCAGTAATCACCTAAGATCTCAAAAGACAACACTCAAGGGGATATCAGGCTAGAGGTCCAAACGCAGTGGCAAATAGGCTCATACTTAAAACAATGAAAAATAAAGAGATGAAAGCAATTTTTTTTTAAATTTACACACATATACTTAAAAAAAAGTAATGTGCATATAGTTCTGTAATAATATAGCTCTTCCAATAGAGTCAAAAACACTCATGTGTGCATGTGGTGGTTTGACCTTGGCTAGATGCCAGGTGCCCACCAAAGCCATTCTATCACTCTCTCTCCTCAGTTGAACAGGGGAGTGAAAAATATAACAAGAAGCTTACAGGTCAAGATAAGGACAGGGAGAGATCTTTCAGCCTTAAAACCTCTTAAAACACCTTTCCCCCAGCCCTCCCTTCTTCCTGGGCTCAACTTTGCTCCTGACCTACCACCTCCCCCCTGAGCGGCATAGGGGAACAGGGAATGGGGGTTGCAGTCAGTTCATCACATGCTGTTTCTGCCACTCCTTCCTTCTCAGAGGAGGACTCCTTACACTCTTCTACTGTTCCAGCATGCGATCCCTCCCATGGGAGACCATTCTCCATGCACTTCTCCAACATGAGTCCTTCCCACAGGCTGCAGTTCTTTGTGAACTGCTCCAGCCTGGGTCCCTGCCACGGGGTTCAGGAACAGACTACTCCAGCATGTGTCTTCCACAGGGTCACAAGTCCTGCCAGCAAATCTACTCCAACATGGAATCTTCTCTTCACGGGTCCACAGGTCCTGCCAGGAGCTTGCTCTACTGCAGGATTCCCACAGGGTCACAGACTCCTTTGGACATCCACCTGCTCCGGCATGGCGTGCTCCACAGGCTGCAGGTAGACATCTGCTCCACCATGGAGCCTCATGGGCTGCAGGGGGACAGCCTGTCTCACCATTGTCTTCATCGGGTACTGCAGGGTAATCTCTGCTCTGGCACCTAGAACACCTCCTACCCGTCCTTATTCACTGACCTTTGTGTCTGCAGAGTTGTTTCTCACATATTCTCACTCCTCTCTCCATCTGCAAATGCTGCCTGCCAGGTTTTTTTCCCTGTCTTAAATATGTTATCCCAGAGGCACTACCATTGTCACTGATTGGCTTGGCCTTGGGCAGAGACAGATCTGTCTTTGAGCCACCTGGCACTGGCTCTATTGGACACAGGAAAAGCTTCTAGCAACTTCTCTCAGAAGCCACCCCTTCAACACCCGCCACTAACCAAAACCTTGCCGTGCAAACCCAAAGCAGTTCAAATACTTAATTTCTGCATTTGATTCCATTAGAACTCAAAAATTAATAATTGCATGCAGTTTTTCTGTAACCATATATAATATGGGTATTGATACTAACAAAGTGTTACTTATAAAATAGTTTATTTAAAAAAAAGAGCTTGATTATAGTTTATATGGACTTCATGAATGATATACTGCAGCTTCAGACATTTGCTAAATCTGTTTGAAGTATAATAGTACACTACTTTCACATAAGTGTATTCAGGCATGAGATAGAATTATACATTTTTAAGTAAATTGCTTTCTAACAAATTTATTTCAGAGTTTGCACATAATTAGAGTCACAGCTCTGCATAGCAGTCAGTCAGTATTGTATCATTATTTTCCAACCAGCATTTTGTAAACAAGATGTGCCATCTCAGGATATGCATTCCATTTCAAAATTTTACTTGTGTTCACTCAAAGAGAAGAGATATTTGAAAGTGAGACACTTTATGGACTAACATTATGTCAGACTTTGGTCAAGGAATCATGTTGACAGTAGGATTATTTTTTTTTCCCATTTAGCTTGATTAAAATAATAGAATCTTAGAAACAGTTGGAATTGTGTCATTGCATATCAGATAAGATGCTGCATTTTTCTTGTTCTGGTGATGTGAACTTATCAAGACTTCAGTGTATTTTTTTTCCTGAAGCTCTGTTACACTGCAGATGGATGTCTAATATCCTTTTCTATTTAAAACATGCAAGTTCTAATCAACGAGAGGGTTTAGAATGTTAAACCAACCAGCCATAAGAAATGTGTCACACAGCTTGCTGTCATCCTAATTAATTAGATAGCATTATTTGTTGTCCCCAATGAACTCAGATGAGCTCAATGACTGATAATAGCCTTATTCTTTTCAGGGATTTTCTTTTAATTTTATTCATTTTGATTTAAGAGAGAATGTTTAAAGAAGGAAAAAAACAACTTACCACTGTGAAGAGTTATTCAGAAATACATAGTTGTGACTTATTAATATGAGCAAACATTTGACCTGTTACCAAGGTCATTTTAATTTTAAATCTTCCAGGGTAACGTTTCTTGAATAATTATTATTTCAGTAATTATCTTGCACTTTTGTAACACATTTCTGGACATGTTTAGTAATAGAGTTCTTGCCCTTCAGACTGTAGAAAGACTCAATAAAATTATGTGAACATCATTTATAATCCAGGATGAAAAAAATCTAAGGGTTAACATAACAAAGAAGTCTTCAAATCACCGTTAAATAGAAAAGTTAGTGGGCTGCTCTCAGGAAAACATAATTGTTTTTTGTAACTTTAATGTTCAGATTTACACTAGAAAAAATAGGTTTGATAAAAACAGAAATGAATGACTTGATATTGACATAATATAGAGGACTAATCTTGCAATATTTGTCTGTCTTTTGGTGACTATGAAGAAAATTAAAAGATGGTCACTGAAAAAATCTATAGATAATGAAGGCAATAATGGGACATTAATAAAGCAAATGGCAGTTTTGTTACCGGTCATGACTATTTAAGTTTCTTTTTTTCTGGTAAAAATATTGCACTTAAGTAAGAGATTAAATTCTTCAGTTGAAGAACGGGCAGAGAATTAAATAGGCAGTTACTGGAAAAGTACGTGTCCACAAATGAGGATATTTTCTTCAAAATACAGATGCTATTTCTGCGTATAAGTATAGATAGTGGAATACAAGATCCTGAGAGGAGGGAATAGGGCAAAAAGCAAGATCACAATCCGGGACTCAGGAGAGCGAGCTTCAGCCTCTTCAGGGATCTGCTTGGAAGAGTCCCCATGGGATAAGGCCCTGGAGGGAAGAAGGGTCCAAGAAAATTAGTTCATACTGAATGGTCACCTCTTCCAAGATCAAGAATGCTCCATTCCAAAGAGCAGGAGGTTAGGCAAAAATGCCAATCATCCTGCATAAATGAAAAAGGAAGAATAAATTAGGTGGAAGTAGGGACAGGTGATCTGGGAGACACTGTATGAGCATGCAGAGATTAGGGCAGGAAAGCCAAAGTCTACTTGGAGCTGAAACCGGCAAGGAATGTAAAAAGCAAAAAGAAAGGCTTCTATATGTACCTAAGTAAGTGCAAAAAAGAAAAATACGGGCCTGCTGCTGAATGGAGCAGGGGGCCCAGTGCCACAGAATATGGACAAGGCAGAGGTACTGAATGTCACCTTCACTTCAGTCTTTACTAGTAAAACCAGTCTTCAGGATTCCTAGGTCACAGAGAGCAGAGTGAAAGTCTGGAACATGGAAGACTTACCCTTGGTAGCAGAGACTTGGAGTACCAAAGACATGTCTCTTCAGCAGCCTGGACATACATGAATACATAGGCACTAGTAGGATGCACACATGAGTGCTGGAGGTGCTGGCTGATGTAATTTTGAGGCCACTCCTGATCATCTTTGATCAATCATGGTGACTGGGAAAAATGCCTGAAGACTGGACTAAAGAAAATGTCTTTCCTATCTTCAAGAAGGACAAGAATGAGGACCTGGGGAGCTACAGGTCGGTCAGCCTCACCTCAATACCTGGAAAGCTGATGGAGCAGCTAATCCAAGGAACCAGTTTTTGGCACATGGACAAAAAGGTGATCAGGAATAGTAAACGTGGTTTCACCAAGGGAAAGTCATACTTGACAAACTTGACAGCCTTTTATGATGAAATGACTGGCTTGGTGGACAAGGAGAGACCATGACTCCACAGGAGTAGATATTGGCTACTTTGACTTCAGGAAGGCTTTTGACACTGTATCCACTAGGATCCTTCTAGAGAAGCTGTTAAGTATGGGCTGGATAAGCAGACAGTGGGATGGATTGAAAACTGACTGAATAGCTGTTGTGGTTTATCCCCAGCCAGCAACTAAGCACCATGTACCCATTCGCTCACTCCCCCACGGTGGGACAGGGGAGACAGTCAGAAGAGTAAAAGTGAAGAAACTCATGGTTTGAGATAAAGACAGTTTAATAGGTGAAACAAAAGGCGTGCATGCAAGCAGAGCAAAACAAGGAATCCATTCACCACTCCCCATGGGCAGGCAGGTGTTCAGCCATCTCCAGGGAAGCAGGGCTCCGTCACGTGTAATGATTTCTTGGGAAGACAGACGCCATAACTCTAAACATCCTTCCACCCTTTCCTTCTTCTTCAACCCAGCTTTATATACTGAGCATGACATCATATGGTAGGGAATATCCCTTTGGACAGCCTGGGTCAGCTGTCCTGGCTGTGTCCCCTCCCAGCTCCCCGTGCACCCCCAGCCTTCTCGCTGGCAGGCCAAAGGTACTGTCAAAGGTAATGTCAAAAGGTACTTTATGAAAAAAAGGGGAAAAAATTAATCTGGTAAGTGATATATCTTTTTATAAATCACTCAGAGTCATAGACCTGAGGCACCTGTAAATTTAAGCATTCATTTTTGGCTCTAATATTTTTTCCAGAGGGAACAGTTTCAGCTTCTGACTGTCTTTGTGTTTCATGTTATGCCCAGAAGCAATGAAGAATGTCCTGGTAAAGCTCTTATTTCCGTGTTTTACTTTTTTCATTTTCTAATAATATATATCTGATATAAATTGTTTGGTTTTCATCAATCATTATTCATGGATTAGGATATTCGTTGTATGTAATATAATCATTATGCCTGACTACTTCTTATTTGATGATTATTTTAAAACAGTGTAATGAATCAATTTTGTATTTGGTGAAAATTGAGATGTATCCTTCATATATATTAAATGAACATTCCATTTTTATTATTTAAGTGCCTGCTTTTTGGGGTTTTTATGCTTGACAAATAAAGGAATAAATATGTTTAAAAAACTCTGGTATAATGAATTAATATATGCATAACTATTTAAAAACAATTAGAAAAAAGTAATTTTCTCTGCTGTAAGACTAATCAGCATCTTTGGATAAAAAGTGAATTCTTTTGTTCAATGAATCCTTTCACAGCTGTGTAAGTGAAGGTAACAGTGCAGTGGATGAGACCTTCTTCAGTGCTTAGCTTTCATTTGATGCAGGATGTTTTACATCTTTTTTTGGTTTTTTTTTTCCTTTTCTTTTTTTTTAATTTTATATTACAGCTACAAGAACAACATATTAGGTAGAATCACTTAATCCACTTAAGGAAAAGTTCCTTTCCCAGTGCCTTAAATGAAATTCATGAGTTCTAGTTTACTGACATTTAAACTAAACTGTCAGGACTGATTGATATAATTTATTTGGGTCAAGCTTATACTCTGCCAATTTCTGGTCCCTTTGTGTTCTGCCTTCACTACCCTACACAAAGAATGGTTTTTCCTCACCTTTTATCTTTTTATGGTCCTGATAGATAGTGTAGAACTATTCTAGAAATAAAGTTTAACTTGCTAAGGGGTTTTAAATTGGGTCTGCTTTTTTATTCACAGAAGAAAAAGAACAACAACCAACCAATAAACTCTATTTTAAAGCCAATTCTGCATCTGAAATAAAGCATTAAGAGTTTTCTGCTCTAATACTTTGGGTTCAGCTTTTCACATCTTGGGAAGAAGGAGAAATTCAGTCACCAAATTAGAGAAAATATACTGAAACTTCTGATAACCTCCAAGAAGTTGACATATTCACTGTCTTCTAAAGATATGCAGATACAAAAAGCTCATTGTGATAACTGTATAAAAAATTGCATTTAATTTCAAGGAGGCTGCATAGGATTAGTGTAGATGCCAATATAATTCTGTCCATCAGAATTAAAGTATTTCCTTCTCTTCTAATTTAGTCAAGGTATTTATTTGTAATTTATTCTGTTTTATAAAAGGGATGTCTCAATTTCCTTTGACTTCTTTCTAATGTCTGAGGACTTATATGTGATTTCTACTAGACCACAATTTGCTATCTTAACACATAATTTTCAGTAAAAGCAAAAAAAGTCATTAACTGAGTCAACATATTTGAACCCTGCCTGTTGAATTAATGGTTAGTATCTAGTTAAATTCCTCAGATTCAGGGAGCCCAAAAAATATGTACTTAATTTACTCAGCCTTTGAACATTTTGAAGTTCTGACTCTTTCAAAGCCATTCCAGTCTTGAGTAACTAATGTATTTTAAAAAACATAACTGCTATATTTAAGTGGTTGACATAACTTTATTGGAAAGTGATTTGAAATTTTCAAGAGTAACAATTATATTTTTCTTTATTTTGGACCCACTTTTAATCATTACTTAATAGAAAAGATTTTCTAATTAAAATAATTTAAATATTTTATATTTTATTAATGGTTCAGTGTTACATCAAATACATAATGTCATAGTTTAAACTGTATTGCTATATCTTTTTTAATATTTGCAATTTTCAGATGGTGGTGGTTTTATACTTGTTTTAATAATGAAAATAGTTGAAATCCTATGATCAACAACCTCAAAATTACTTCATTACATATAAGAAATTGATAAAATAACTTGTGCTTTTTTGGTATTTTTTGTCGCCTTCAACATATTTCAAAATGAATAAGATCTAGATAATGTAGCTAATTGTTCCATACTTGTATTAAAGGCCTGAGAATTATTAAAATATTTTTATTTTTATATATTTTTATTTTTATATTATTTTTATATTTTTATATATGAGAATATTTTAAAAATATTAATATGAGAATATTAAAAAAAAGAAAAAGATCCTTACACATTATGTTTCATGGTGATTTAATCCCTTTTTTACCAGAACTGCACTTGGATAAAAGGACCATATTAATTAAAAATGCCTAATTCTACAAATATATTGCCCGTTAAAATGAAACAAAAAACAAAAGCAGTAGAGGAACTGCAGAATGTATAGAGAAGGCATTCAAGGGTGATAAAGATATAAAGCATAAGTTCAATGAATTCAGTGATTATTTGGGGAGGATACGGCACATCACACATTCATTATAGCAGATAGATTAAAGGCATGAAATCAGTTGGAAGCAAGTATGCAGGAAATATTAAAGCAAACAGATAAATTGGAAACCATTAATAAATCCAGAGATTATTAATCACAATGATATGAACCCACAAAATTGTTAGTCAAGGTGGTGCAAACGTCACAAGAACCATGGCAGAGGACTGGTGGGTTCCCAATTTAACTTCTATAGACCTAAAGGGCTCTAGAGGAGATCCTGGGAACTGTCAGTCAGAAAGTCTTAATATGGCCGAGCTTATAACAGTGAAATCACTGATGACACAGGTAAAGACAGTCTTTGGGATGGTGTCAGCATGTCTTCTTTAAAGGAAAATCCT